>NW_027556098.1:412833894-413463894 GCF_003287225.1 Phascolarctos cinereus
ATTCCCTGCTCTAAGGGCCCTTTTATTTCTGACATTCTATGTTTTAAAGTCATTCCCAGCTCTACTATCCTCTGCTCCCAAGTCCCATCTAGCTCTGATGTTCTAGGTTTCCATGACCTGAGAATACAAACCATAGCCACCAGCATGTTGTCAGGGACAAACAGAGTGGTGATGTTGCAAGAGGGCACATGGAGGATCATCTGGGAAGGTGTCTCAAGAAAGCTTCAGGTCCCTTGGAGGAAGTGGGTGAGAGAAGGCGGAGGGCAGAGGGAGCTCTTGCCAGCCAGGCCGCCTGGTGTGTGCTCACTTCTCTGCTCCTGGCTCATTCAACCAGCTTGGCTAGGGGGAGGGGTCGTGGGCTGCCGAGCTGGGTTTGAGGATTCCACATCCTTCCTCCTCCTCTTGGCTACCACGACTTTCCTGGGCCTCCCTGCTGCTCCTCACCCACCATAACGTAGGCCCCCCTTCTTTCCCCAGAGTGCTGATGTAGAAGGAAGAGCCCTGGCATTGGAGTCACAAGGACCTGGGTTTGAATTCTCACTCTGCCCCTCACTGTGAGAGACTGTTTAGTATAATAATTAGACTGCAGGATTTGGGGTCCTGAAACCTGGATTTTAATCCAGTCTTCAACATTTACGAGCAACGTGAGGGCAGCTAAGGGGTGCCATGATGCATAGAGCACCAGGCCTGGAGTCAGGAAGAATTATTTTACTAGCTGTGTGACCCTGGGCAAGTCACTTAAACCTGTTTGCCTCAGTTTCCATATCTACCAAATGAGCTGGAGAAAGAAATGGCAAACTACTCTAAAATCTTGGCCAAGAAAACCCCAAATGGTGTCACGGAGAGTTGGACATGACTGACAGACGACTCCACTACAATAACCCTCCAGAACTGCTGTAAGTGTCAAAGGGCATGATATTTGTAAAGTGCTTTGCAAACCCTGAAACACGTGTAGATGCTTATTATTGTTATTAATTATTTTTAGATTAATTTATTATTATATATTTATTTTATTATATATTATTTATATATTTATGTTATATTTTATATTTATATATTTCATATTATATTTATAATAATAATAATTAGTTTCTTATCTCTGCCTTTGCACTGGCTGTCCTCCATGAAATGCATTATCTTCTCACTTTGCTCCTTCGAATCCCTGGTTTCTAAAGGATTCACCTCGTGTACTGCCTCCTACGTGCAGACCTCCCTGATTTCAGCTACTAGTGCCTCTCCCCTCCTAATTATCTGGTAGTTACTGTGTACATGTTCTCTACATACATGTGTATGTATATGTACCTGCACGTGAGCACATGCACACGTGTTATGTGTGTGCACACCCATGTACAAAAATGAAACTACCTCTATCCCAAGGAGGCAACATTCTATCAGAGGAGACCATGTGTGTCTATATACATATGTATACATGTACAGACACATACACACATTGTCTCACCAGATACAATACTAGGCTCTGGAGGCTGAGGGTGATTTTATTTCTGTCTTTCAATCCCCAACCCCTAGCACAGTGCCTGGCACACACTGGTGAATGGTTGGGTCAGGTCTTACTTTACTATTCATATGAGTTAGTCAATTAGCTAAACAACTTTTTATCTTTTGCAGCCTAGGAGCAGAGAAAGCATGGTGCAGCAGATAGCACTGGGGTTACTACTATCCTCAATAACCTTCAATGTCTTTCTATCGCTTCTAGGATAAAATCCAAACTCCTCAGCTTGGTGTTTAAAGATGTCCTTCATGACCTGGCTCCGACCTATCCTCGCAGACTGATTTCATATGATTTCCCCCTTATATAGTCTATGTTCTTGCTAAACTGGCCTGATGGTCATTTTTTGTACATGACATTTTGTGTCCCACCTCCATGTATTTGAACACGCTGCTTGTCCCCTCAATTCTCCCTTTGAAACTCCTCTTCAGGGCTCCCTCCCACACAAGGCCCCTTCCGGTTGCCTCAGTTATCAGCATTCCCCTCTCCAATCCTTACAAATTTGTATTTATTTTGTACGTCTCATACACTGGCAAAGGGAACGTCCGTGCCCAGTAGTTTCTATATCAATGAAATCTCAGGTCCAGACCCTACCCTAGCCCTCATATTTATTTATCTGGGTACATGGTGCATTCCCCCAGGGGAAGATTTAACTGCATGAGGCCAGGCACGACTTCATTTTTTTTCTTTGTTGTCCTGGTGCCTCTTATAGTGTTTGGCACACAGTAGGTGCTTAATAAATGCTCATTATTTGGTTGATTGAGGAATATGTGGATTGAAACCCTGTGCTGGACACTTACTAGCTGTGTGACCCTGAGAATGTAACTTAATGTATTTCAAACTCAGTTTCCTTATCTGTAAAAAGGGGATAATAATATCTGCAGGCTTACTTTACCAGTTGTTGTGAGGAGCAAATGAAATGGTGTCTGTAATAATGTAGGACAGAATGAGATTTTGAGGATCAAGGCCTTGGATCCAGGAGAAGACCTGACTTTTCTTTCGAATTCCACGGACAGAGAGAGGGATGTCTCGTCCCACAACGGCAGTGAGTGTGTTGGGGTCGATGGCAAGTTGGACATCACTTGGGCATCCCTTTGCAAACCTTAACCTGCTAGATATGCCAGCTATTTTTAGGATTTGATTCAACCCCTTAAATTTTACAGATGAGAAAATTGTGGCCAAGGGCAAGGCTCGGTGATTTGCCCAGAGCCATGTGAGTGGTACAGACAGGTTTCAAAGTCAAGTCTCCCTGGTTCCAAAATTGACTACGTTTGTCTTTATATCACCCTCCTCTGAATATGGCCGTCAGCGCCATGCTGGGGGCAGGAGTGGGACGAGTGCGCTCTCCAGGCAGTGGCAGGGCCCACAGGTCTTGGAGGGGTTTGGGGGAGAGCTCAAGCAAGTCACTGCTTTTACTCCACCAACTTGACTCCACCCCTCCTCCCGCAGGTCTTGGAAACAAAACTCATTAGACTCAAAGCTCTCTGAGGGCAGGGACAATGTTTTGCCTTTCTTTGTAACCCTAGCTCTTAGTACAGTGCCTAGCATATAACAGGTGTTTAATAAATGCTAATTGCAACCAATTTTCCTCCCTGATGTGAAGGGAAAGCCCAGTACTCACGGTAGACTTGGAGATGCTTGGATACAGTTGTCATTGAGAGATTTGGCCAGACCTCTTGGAAAGTGTAGAGCCTCCCATCTGTCACCTTGATATTTCTGATCAGCAGAGAAGCATTTTTATAAAGTACTTCCCGGCCAGTGTAGCCAGGACCTCTATTGTGGGATTTAGAGGAAACGTTGTAAGATAGAATGAGATTTTGATGAACAAGGCCGTGGAACCAGGAGTAGATCTGACTTTTCCTCTGAATTCCATGGACAGAGAGAAGGACGTCCTGTCCCACAATGGCAGTGCGTGTGCTGGGGTAGATGGCAAGCTGGGCATCACATGGCAGGCTCCTAGAGGTGAGAAATGAGGCTGGGAAGCAAAGATAATGAGAGTAAATTAAAAAAAGAGAAAAAGGAAAGGAAGGAAGAGAAGGGAAGAGCAGGGGAAAAGGAGAAGAGAGGATGGAGCGAGGGGGAGAGAAGAAAGAGGAGAGGGGAGGGGGAGGCTTAGCAGGCACAGTGATGCCTTTGGGATCATAGGATCATGGAAATAGAGCCATAAGAACCTTAGAGTTCATCCGATCCAGGCCCCATTCATTTTACAAATAAGGAAACTGAGGTACGGTGAGGAGAAGAGGTTTGTGCAGGGAAATGTGTCAGAGCTGAGATTCAAACCTAGGTCTTCTGACTCCTATTCCATTGCTCTAAGAGGAGGAGGGAAGAAAAGTCTTCAGTTTTTATTCCTAGGAATCAAGTCTGTGTCAGCCCCCAGGGAGGCAGTTTGGCCTATCGGAGAGAGAGCTTAATTTACTGCAAAGAGTACCTAGGTTCACATCTGGGCTCTGACCCTTACTTGGTGTGTGGCTCAGTTCAAGGCACTTAGGTGCTCCTGGCCTCAGTTTCTTGATCTGTAAAATGGCACCTCAGGATTAAGAATCTAGGTCTGAGAACAGCTCACTTTTGTGCTTTGATGTTTATAAGGAATTTTTGTGAGATGACACTTGGAGATAGGAAGGGCAAGGATGATCTCCACTTTACAGAAGAGGAAACTAAGGCCTAGAGAGAAGAAGTGACTCATCCAAGGTCCTACACCAACTAAATGTCAGTGGAATTCAAACTCAGGTTCTCAGAGTGCTTTTTCCTTATGACCTGGGGCAGATTTGGGGTCCTACATATACCATGTCCATGAGTATGTACAGATGCCTGAGTGTGTGGGCCTGTGGGCCTGAATCTATGCACAGTTATTACTGTGTTTACACGTATCTATATATATCCATGAGAATGTTCTTAAGGGAGGAGGCAGCTTAGGCAGTTTTAGCCTTTACCACAGAGCAGAGAATGTCAGAGTTGTGATGGATCTTAGAACAGGGAATGCCAGGACTGGGAGGGGTCTTAGAACAGGGAATGCCAGGGCTGGAAGACTGAGAACCTGGAATATGACAACTAGGAGAGACCTAAGAACAGATAATGTCAGAACTGAGAAGGACCTTAGACAAGAGAATGTCAGACTTAAAACAGGGAATGCTGGAGTTGGGAGGGCCTAAGAACAGAGAATGTTGAAGATGGAAATAGAAGATTCCCTTAGAATAAGAAATGTCAGGACTAGAAGTGGCCTTAGAATGGCAGAGCTGGGAGGGCTTTAAGGGAAGCCTAGTCCGAGCTATTCCTTTCCCAGCTGAGGCCTAGACATGGGAAAATGATGTTTAAATTTCTTCTGTGACTCAGTGGCAGAGTCAGACATCAGTTTATTTTGTCTTCTGGTGCAACGATAGGTGCTTCTTCCTTCTATGGTCTGTTGAGGGGGAGGGGAGGAGTCCGTGTTTGGAAAATGAGACATGGTCGAAGGATATCTTTCAGAAGAAATCAAAGCTGTCTATAGTCATATGAAAAAATTTCTCTAAATCATTATTGATAAAAGAAATGCAAGTGAAAACAACTCTGAGATACAGCCTCACACCTACCAGATTGGCCAACATGATAGGAAAGGAAAACGACAAATGTTGGAGGGGATGTGGGAAAATAGGGACACTAATGCACTGTTGGTGGAGTTGTGAACTGATCCAATCCATAAAGCTGTGCATATCCTTTGATCCAGAAATGCCCCTCCTAGGTCTGTATCCCAAACAGAGCAAAGAAAAGCAAAAAGGATTTTATTTGTACAAAAATAATTACAGCAGCTCTTTTTGTGGTGGCAAAGAATTGGCTGAACAAGTTGTGGTATATGATTATGATGGAATACTATCGGACGCTTTCAGAAAAATCTGGGAAGACTTATATGAACTGATGCAAAGTGAAGTGAGCGGAACCAGGAGAACACTGTACATAGTAGCAACAATGTCATAAACATGATCAACTGTGAAAGACTTGGCTGCTCTGCTCAAAACAATGATCCAAGACAATTCCAAAGGACCCACGATGAAAAATGCTATCCACCTCCAGAACTGATGAACTCTAAAGGCAGATTGAAGTACATCTTTTTTCTCTTTCTCTTTCTTTTTGGACACAGCTAACACAGTAATTTGTTTTCTATGACTATATCTATTTGTAATTTTTTCTTGACTTCTCAAAGGGAAAGGAGAGGGGAAAGAGAGAATTTGCAACTGAAAATAAAATGAAGTTGAACTAAAAATGAGATGAAGGGGCATACAAGTGACCTAGGAACATGGTCCAAGCTAGACACACAGAAGACACTTAAGAATCACATCCTTCTTACTAGCTGTGTGACTCTGGGCAAATCACTTAATCCCAATTGCTTCACCAAAAAGCAAAACAAAAAACCCAAACAAACCAAACTGAAAAAGAATCACAGCCTCTTGCTTCCTGTGTGACTAGTCCCTTTCCCCCTTATTGGCCTCAGTTTCTTCATTTCTGAAAGGAGAAAATGAGACTTGATTGTCCCCAAGTTTCCTTGCATTGCTGAATTCTCTGGTTCTGTCACTCATTGTAGGATTTTTGGCTATCCATTTTCTCTTTCTTAGATTTAATTTCTCTGTCTTTGAAATGGAGGCTTTTCATGTCTCACTCATTTCTGAGGTTTTGCCTACTTGCTGGACCAAATTGAATTGAATATCTAAGGAATCCCTCACAATCATTAATAACTGACATTTTGACAATGTGTTAAAGCTTGCAAAGGGCTTCAATACATTATCTCATTTGTACCTCTTAACAATTCAGTGGAGGTAGGTGCTGTTTTCATTCCCTTTCTTACACATGAAGAAACTAAGGTAAAGAGAGGCTGACATGCCCATAATCATCCAGCTAGTGAGTGTCAGAGGTGGGATTTGAATGCAGGTTTCTCTTGTACAAGTTCAGTGCTCTATCCATTATGCCCTACTGCATCCCTAGGCATAGAGACAGGCTTGACTCCTATGGATGAGGACTGAATGCTCTTTATCCCTCCACCCTCTGAGTCTCTTGTATCTTTCTCTTCCCCAGTGGCCCTTGGAAGAGTTCAGCCCCAGAAAGCAGACCTTTCTTGCCTGTACATCTCTTCTCCTTTTCTGCTTTGTCTGGGATTTGGAATGGTCTAACTGAATAATCCCACTGGATGGATATGTGGGTGTGTCGACCTCTTCTTTCTCACCTGTGAGCAGGAGTGTCTTCCAGGGTCCAGAAGGGTGGGAGGAAAGGTCCATCTTGTACTGAGTCAGTGTGGTTTCCCAAGCCTGTGCTTCATACACTAGCCCTGACCATAACTTTCTCTGATGGGCCTGAGGTTCCTGTCTGCTCTTTCTTCCTAGGGAAACTTCTTTACCCTGCCTGATCACATGGGCCAGCTGAGGTTTCCTGTCTTCATCCTTTCTTGTCCCTCCCCTCTGGTTGTATACTTGGAAGCTCTGGTCCCCTCAGGATCTCCCCCAGGGATCACATGAATATCCCATTGGCTTGGGTACTTTAAAATAAGACTTTCTAGAACAGCTCCAGAGCAGTTGACTAGGGAGGGAAAGGGGTCTCCATGCTAAGCAATGGGAGAGATTTCAGAACTAGGTCTGCTGCTGATTGACTGTGCTATTCTGAGGCTCATTTTCCTCTTTGATTCCCAGTTCTTCAATAATATCATTAGGTAGGGTTGGAACTGGTTGAATGAGTGGACCCAGGGAGTAGTTATTAATGGATAGATTTCAATATGGAGTTATATCTTTAGTGGATTGCTCCAGGGATGGGTCCTTGGTCTTATGCTAGCCAATATTTTTAATAATAATTTTTAAACGCATTTTGAGTAATGACTTGGACAAAGGATCATGAAATTTGAAGAGGACACACAACTGGGAGAGACAGCTAATGTATTAGGTGGGAGAGTCAAAATCCCAGAGGGCACCAACAGCCTAGAATGATGGACTGAATCTAATAAAATGGAGATAAATGTTAAGTATTATACTCCACATATACAAGATGGGAGAAGGTGTGACTGGACAATAGTTTTTGTGATAAAGTTATAATGCAATGTAAGTTTAACACAAATCAACAATGTGATATGCTCTATCAGTTGACAATCACTTCCTGGGAAAGACCTTAATTTAAAAAGGCCAGGGTCACCCACTGCATCCTGGGCCATCACCAGTCATCTTGACTTTTGTCTTACCATGGAACTCTGATGACTCTGGAGGACAGAGTGAGGCTGATGACTGCACTGCTCTGCCTCACTTAAATCCAACTCGCTGGCAAGTCAAGACATTGCCCTTGTGATGTCAGTGGTCCTCTTTGAGAAAGAAGGACCATAACAACTTCTAAGCACTTATTATGTGCCAAGCACTGTGTTAAGTAGGGGGATACAAAGAAAGACAAAAACACGGTCCCTTACCCTCCGGGAGCTCCCATACTAATGGGCAAAAAAATGATACATACTTAGATGTACAAAGTGGATGGTCATCTCAGAGGGAAAGTACTAGCAGTGGTGGGGAGTTAGGGAGTCCAGAAAAGCTTCCTAGAGAAGGTGAGGTTGAAGCTGAATCTTGAAGAAGGTTAGGGACTCCTGGAGGCTGATGTGAGGAGGGCCAGAATTCCAGGCAGGGGAACAGCCAAGGAAAGGCAGGAAGAGCAAGGAGGCTGGTGTTATTGGCTTATAGAGTAGATGGAGGAGAGTAAATGTAGGAAGATTAGAGAGGTAGGAAGCTGTGAAGGGCTTTAATAGCCAAACAGAGGAGTTTTACATTTGATCCTGGAGACAATAGGGAGCCAGTGGGGTTTATTGAGTAAGGGTTGAAGTGACATGGCCAGACCAGCATTTTTGGAAAATCACTTTGGTAGTTGGTGAAAGGGCAGCTAGGTAACGACAAAATGTGTAGAGCATTGGACCCCAGAGTCAGGAAGACTTCTCTTCCTGAGTTCAAATCTACCTCAGATACTTACTAGCTGTGTGGCCCTGGGCAAGTCATTTATCCCTGTTGGCCTCAGTTTCCTCATCTGTAAAATGAGCTGGAAAAGGAAATGACAAACCACTCCAGGATCTTTGCCAAGAAAAACCTCAGATAGGGTCACAAAGAGTTGGACAAGACTAAAATGACTGAACAACAGCTGGGTGAAGGATAGATTTGAATGGGGAAAGATTTGAGGCATGGAGCACAATCAGAAGGCTACTGACATCAATGAGAGCCTGCACCAGGATGGTGGTAGCTTTAGAGGCAAGAAGACTTACTGATATCTTTTACTTGGGGTGGTGAGCGTGAGTAAGGATTGAGGAAGACACAGAGGCTTTGAGCCTTGGTGACTGGAAGGAAGATGGTGGTTTCCTCAATACGGAACAGGTAGTTTCCAATAATAGAAAAGTTTTAAAGAGGAGACAGTTTTGAGGCAAAGGTAGTGAATTCTGTTTTGGGCATGGTGAGTTTGAGATGCCTTCTCACCAGTATGTGATATCCAAGAGGCAGCTGGTAATTCAAGGCTAGAGAGGTTCAGGAGAGAGGTTGGGGCTGGATATATAAACTTGGGAATCATCTGCATAGAGGACATTGAACCCAGGGGAGCCAACGACCTCACCAAGTGAGATAGTATGGAGAGAGAAGAGCAACAGGGCCCAGTTCAAAGCCTTAGTTAGCAGGCATTACCTAGATGAAAATCTGAGACTGAAGAGCAGTCAGACAGGTAGGAGACAAACAAATTATCATGAGAGAGAAATTATCCTAGAGAAGAGGGTCATCGCCAGCTTCGAAGGATGCAGAGAGGTAAAGAAGGATGAGGTTTGGCAACTTAGGAGAGGAAGTTTCAATTGAACGTTAAGTTTGGAAGCCAGTTTAGAACAGAAAACAGAGGGCGGAGAGGCTCAGAACATGGAGCACTTTCTTAAGTTTAGCTGCAAAGGGAAAGAATGACATCAGATGCTATCCAGGGGGGATGATCAGACCAAGTGAGAGAGACATGGAGATGTTTGTAGGCAGTAGGGAAGTGGCCAGAAAATAGGGAAAGACAGAAGATAAGTGAGGGAAGGGATGATTGGGGGGCGGGGGAGGATATGTTAGAGAAGACACATGGAATGAGATCACTATTGCATGGAGAAAGGTTTTTCTTTTGAAAAGAAGATGCACCACCTCTTCAAGTGAGACAGGGTGAAGGAGGAGACAGTGGCAGAAGGCACCTGAGTGACATGAGGTGAGGAGGAAGGGACAACAGGGAGCTGTTCATCAATTTTTTTCCCGAAAAATATGACGCAGGGTTGAAAGAGAGAGAGAGAGAGAGAGAGAGAGACAGAGAGAGAGAGAGAGAGAGAGAGAGAGTCAGTCATGGGAGGTTTGAGGAGAAGTGAAGAGATTTGTGGTTAATGGGAGAGCGAACTGATCAGGGAGGTATAAAAGAATTATCTTGCTGCATTGAGGGCTCTGCTGAGATTATATAAATTGGATCAGTGGAGGAAGCTGGTGACTCAGTGGATAGAGCACTCAGGATAGACTCAGACTAGACCTGAGTTCAAATCCAGCCTCAGACACTTCCTAGCTGTGTGACCTTGGACAAGTCACTTAACCTCTGATTGCCTGATAAAACGCATCCACTGGAGAAGGAAATGGCAAACCACCCTGTCGTATTTGCCAAGAGTACTCCAAATGGGGTCACGAAGAGTCAAACATGACTGAAATGACTGAACAACAAAAATGGCAACAATGGAAGAATAGTTCCCAGAAAAAATGAGATGATAATCCCTCTATGCTGAACCCTGTGCAGGTCACATCTAGAGTGTTAGGGTCAGTTCTGAGTGGCTGCACTTTAGGGAGGACATTGGCACGATGCAGTGCATCCTGAGGAGGGCAACCCGTGCGAGGAGATGCCTGGCTACCTGTCTTAGGAGAACTGTTTGAAAGAAATTGGGGCATTAGGTTGGAGGAAATAAAACTTAATTATTTTCCGGCATTTGAAGAGAATGGCCTTGAGGCCATATGCAGCTCTCTAGGTCCTCAAGTGTGGCCTCAAGCGGCACTTGAGGACCTAGATGGCCGCACTGGCCTTGAGGCCGAAGGTTCCCAAGCCCCTGGACCTGTTGAAAAGGGATCGGGCCTATTCTGGTCGCCTCCAGAAGGCAGGACTATGAACAATCTGGGAATGCTTCAAGGGAGGCAGATTTCAGGTCCATTTAAGGAAAAGCTTCCTGAGGATGAGTTGACCAAAAGGGGAATGGATTGTCTCAGGAGGTAGCGAGCTCTCCGTCACTAAAGGTCTTCAAGCAGGTTCTAGACGACCGTTTGTCAGGTGTGTTATCGAGAGGACTCATTATCTATGTTAAACTGGACATCCTCTGAGATTCCTTCTAATTCTGATAGTAGCTCTGTGATTCTGTGTTATAAGTTCCCTCCCAATTATAACATTCTATGTTCTGAGCTCTCTTTTAGCTCTGACACCTTTAATCCTTTATTTGAAGGTTCCTCCCAGCTCTGATCTTCTGTGGTTCAGAATCCTTGGAATGGGCAATAGACATCCATGTTTCATAGTTCTGGTGCCCAGATTTTTAGTTGTTAAATTTTTGGTCAGGGTCACAGATACGTCCACAGCCTGATGTTTATGACTCAAGCTCTAGGTGCTTTCCCCCTTCCCTGATTCCCCTGCCTCTTTGATGAGAGTCCAGGGAGCCCAGAGAGTTGTAATATGGAATCTGAGCCAGCTTTCTCCCCCTGCCCTCCCTTCCCCCCTATATTTTCATTACTGACTCTGTGGTATGCCAGGGCACTAGGACCCAGATCCTTGCACAATTGCTTAGAATTTAAGATTACAGATTGGGAGAAAGAAGGAACCTTGTGCAACCCTCTTATTTTGCAGAAGTGAAAAATGAAGCTCAGACAGATTACATGATTTGCCCTGTATCTCTCCTCTATAGACTTCCTGGATCTCATTTAGCCTGTGTAACATGCTAATAATAATATGAATAGCTAACATTTATATAGTGTTTGCAAAACACCAAGCCAGTATCAACTCATTTTGTCCTCACAATAACTCTGGGGAATAGGTGATATTATTATACTCCTCTTTTACAGATGAGAAAATGGAGGCAGAGAGTGGTAGAGTGAGTTGCCCAGCTAAGTGTCTGATGTTGTATTTGAACTCAAGTCTCCCTGGTTCCAGGTCTAGCACTGTACCCACTGCACCACCTAGCTGCCTCACTCAGTGCTACTCTTCAATTCCTTTGTGAATCACCACCTTCCCTATCCTCTCTCCCTCTTTCACCTCACCTGGGAGGCGACCTCTCCCACTTCACTTTCTTTTTCTTTTTTTTTTTTAAATTTTGTTAATTTATTTTGATTTATCAACAATCACTTTCATATGCTTTTGAATTTAAAGTTTTTCTCCCCCTTCTTCCCCCCCCACCCTCCCCAAGATGATAGACAATCTGATATAGGCTTTACATTTACATTCCTATTAAACATATATTCACATTAGTGAAGTTATAAGTAAAAATTAAAACCAATAGGAGGAACCACCAGAAAGAGGAAACAAAACTCAACAGAAGAGAAAAAAATGATAGTGATTCAACCTCCACAGTTCTTTCTTTGGATGTGGATAGCATTGTCCATAATGAGGCCTCTGGAGATGTCTTAGATCCTTGTATTGCTGTGAAGGGTTAAGTTTATCAATATTAGTCATCGCACAATGTGGCTGTTATTGTGTACAAAGTTCTCTTGGTTTTGCTCACTTCACTCAGCATCAGACCATACAAGTCTTTCCAGGTTTTTCCGAAGTCAGCCTGTTCATCATTTCTTATAGCACAATAGTATTCCATTACATTCATATACCACAACTTGCTCAGCCATTCCCCAATGGATGGGCATCCTCTCAATTTCCAATTCTTTGCCACCACAGACAGAGCTGCTGTGACTATTTTGTACATGCCCACTTCACTTTCAAACACTAGAAATGAAACTGTCTCATTTCACCCTCAAGAATTCCAGCAGATACCTGAAAGCCCTTGATACCACCTACTCAAGCCTCTTCTTTCTCTGCCAGGATCCTTGGGCTCTATCCAGGCAAAGAGGAGGAAATCTACCAAGCAGAGGAAAGTAGTTTTGTGAGAACAAACTCTGTCTGGTGAGAATTCCCCTTCCACAGGGGCCAGGGATTAGCAACCAGAAGTCATGGGAGTTTCCATTGTTAGGGCACAGGAAAGAGTAGAACCCTTTTGGGGGTCAGGTGCTTTTATTGGGCTTAGCTTGGGGCCTAGGGACAGTGGTTTCTGGCTTGGCCCTTGACAGCTCCTCTGTGTTATCTCCAAGGGCTTTGCCTTCATGTATCCTGCTCCAGCAAGATGGTGCCTTGGTGGGCAGAGGGCATCATCTCCAGAACAACTTCCTTCCTCCTTGGCTTCTTGGGTGGACGATCTGGTCATAGACATCCACTTTGGTGACATCTAGGTCCTGGGGACAAAAAGAGAGGACTGAGACTGAGATTCTTAGAGAGGAAAGAATCTTGGCCGTATCTTGTCTCCATGTCCCCCACAGCTCCCTCAGCTCTCGATACCCCCTCAATGGGCTCATTTCTGTTCTCACAGCCTTGACCTGGGTGATTCTGCCCAACTGGAATGCCCTTCTCTCTCCTACCAACCCTTCCCAAGCCTTTAATTTCATCACAACACTGCCCTGCTCTCCCTAGGAAGTTCATCCTGACTACCCCTGCTCTCAGGGACCACTTCTCTTTCCTGACATGTTCCCTATCCTCCTGGGTGATGTTCACATCCTGCCTTCTCTGGGAACCTGCTCAGACCTCCCCTCCCTTCTCCCAAATCCTAATTCTTGGTGTCCTTCACACACTTCTAGAGCCTACATGACCTGGAGCCTTAATTAACTTTTGATTCAATCATAAACTATCAAGAGTTGGGCTGGACCTTAGAACAGGGAAGTCAGAGCTGGAAGGGCCCTTAGAACAGGGAATGTCATCTGGGAGGGCCCTGAGTTATAGAGAAGCAAATATCAATTCAACCTAAGGAAGAGCTTCCTGCGGGTAGGAGCTGTCCAGCAATGGTACATCATCTTGTCTTCAGAGTGTGAAGAGACGTTTTCCAGTTGAGGCTGGATGCTCTCAGAAGGAGCTGCCAAACTGACTACACCTTCAGAGTCACTCTCAAGTCTGAGATTCATCCCATGAGTCCGAGATCCAGAGAATAAAGAGAACTGCTCAGAGTCCCACAGCCAGCAAGTTGTGCCAAGAGGCAAGCTCTGCCTCTTCTTTCCCATGGGACCTTAGACACATCACTCAACTCACTGGGCCCCAGTTTTCTCATCCATAAAAGAAGGAGGTTGGACAAGATGATCTCTGAGGTTCCTCCTGGCTCTCAGGGTAATCCTTTTAGTTTTGGAGTGAGGATTGGAAAGCAGGTTTTCCAACTTCAAGTCCTCTTGGGTAAGATCATCCACCATTAGGATGATAATATCAAGAGGGAACTGGCTAAAGCCGAAGCACCCCTCTCTCCTGGGGTCCAGGTGTTTCTTCAATTTGTCCCTGTACCTACCTGGTAAGCTTTCTCAGATGGGGTTGAGGGGGAGGCTGAGGCAAAACTCTGGTCCTGTAGAGAGGAATAGGAATTAGCTATGCCTCCTTCAGTCCCATATTCCCCCAACCCAAAGAAAGCTCCCAGTGCCCTTCAAGAAACCAATCAACCAATCCACAAGCATTTATTAAGTATCTGCTATGTGCTAGGCAGGTGCCAGGTACTGGGCACACAAAGACAACAGTGAAAGAATCCATGTCATCATGGAGTTTACATTCTACTTGGATTAAAAAAACAAACTTGCACATATACAGATATACATAACACATATATGAAATACGTACAAGGTGACTTGGGGGGATATTAAGTTCCTTCCATTCTATAAGAGGGCTCTCCCTCATCAACACCCCAAGTTAGGTTTGAGGGGAGCCCAGAGCAGGCCTAGGTTTCCTCCCTCTAGAGAGATAGAACAGGGGCAGGGAAGGGAGAGGTCCACAGACAGAGAAAAGCACGAGGGGAGACAAAGCCCAAAGGTGATGCTCCTACCTGAGTGGTCGCTATTCCACCTCCAGCTTGGGGATTATTTTCATATGTGTGCAGAACTGCGGGCTGTGATTGATTCTCATATGTGTGCAGAACTAGGGACTTGGAATCATTTTCATATGTGTGAAAAACCTTTTCTGCAGAAATCAGAGAACAGGGAATAATGATGATCATGGTGATGATGATGATGATGGTGAGATGATGATGATGATGATGATGGTGATGCTATTCAGTTGTTTCAGTCATGTCTGACTCTTTGGGACCCCATTTAAGGTTTCCTTGGCAAGCGTTTTGCCACTTACTTTTCCAGCTTATTTGACAGATGAGGAAACTGAGAAAAGTAGGTTTGTGGTTGTTGTCTTTCATTCTCGAAGAGGACCAAAATAACATCACCATGTTGGGGTCAAGGTACAATGTATCCATCTGTGGCTGATCAGTCTAATACAAGCTCAGAAGGCTCTACCACAAGTTGGGCACAAATAGTCCACTCAGCAGTGAGGATGTCTCTAAATTTGTGCATCTCATATTTCTTCTGACTACTACCATTCCTCTTCACTCATAGAGAACAGTGCCTTCTTTGATTACGGGCATGCCATGCTGGGTGGTCCTTTGTCAGTGTCTCCCAAGTCACAAATTAATTTCAAAGTTCCTCAGAACTTTAACAGGGTTAAATGACTTGCCCAGGGTCACACAGCTAGAGTCTGATGCCAGATTTGAACTAGGGAAATAAGCCTTCCTGTCTCTAGGCCCAGTGCTCTATCCACTGCGCCACCTAGCTGTCATCACCATCACCACCATTATCATCACCATCATCATCACTATCATCATCACCATCATCATCATCATCATCACCACCATCATCATCATCTTCACCATCACCACCATCATCATCATCCTCTTCTTCACATCACCATCAACATCATCATCACCATCACCACCATCATCATCATCTTCACCATCACCACCATCATCATCATCCTCTTCTTCACCATCTCCATCAACATCACCATCACCATCACCATCACCATCACCATCACCATCATTTATATAGTGCTTTAAGTTTTGCAAAGCATTTTGCAGATATTATCTCATTTGATTCTTACAATAGCCTTGGGAAATAAGTGCTATTGCCTATATTTTACAGATGAGGAAACTGAGGCAGATAGAGAAGAAGTGACTTGTTCAGAGTCATGTAGCTAATATGTATGTGTCTAGATTTGAACTTAGGTTTTCTTGATTCCAAGTCCAGCACTTTATCCACTGTACCAAGCTGGGGGGATCTTAGAATGTGGAATGTCAGATCTTGGAGAGGCCTTAGAACAAGAATGTCAAGGCTTTGGGAAATCTTAGAGGTTATCTAAACTAGTCTTCTCATCCTGGTGTAAAGGAAAGAGCCTTGGTCCTAGATTTGAGTCTTTCCTTTCCAACTTACTAGTTTTCTGATGGTTTCCTTATCTGTACAATAAGAATTAAGATGGGTCAGGTTGACCAGCACTCCACCCCAAACTTCCTCTTTAGGCATGATTTATTAGGAACCGGCACCCCGATGCAAGCTCAGCTGTACCCACAACTGACCCAGTATACTCTCTGTGTGGAATCACTTTGCCCTAACCCTTCTCCAAGACAAATGTTCACTGTAGTGCTCTCAGGTATACCTTACCTTAGCATACAATGACGCTAGGAGGGCAAGAGCTGTAACAGCCCCTACCACACCCATGTCCATCACTGAACTTGCTTCATCCTCTAGAACTCCCCTATCTCTGGCTGGCTTCCATCCACCACCTTGTCACATACAATAGCAACTTTCCTAGCTCTGACACCCCAGTGTCCCTCCCACCAGAACTACTTACTAGTAGTCACGTAATATTTTTGAAAATGAGTGACCTCAATTCAATTTCATTCGATTCAACAAATACTAAGCAGCCTACTGTTTTGCAAGTATGCAAGGAGCTGGGGATAAAAAAAAAACACAAACAAGCTAAGTTCTGGAGGAATTTTTTTTAAAAAAGAAATTAATACTATGCAGAAACATTAGAATCATGGAAATCTAAGGATGTCTCTTAGGTACTAAGTGACAAGAGTCTCTGGAGTCAGGATGCCTGGGTTCAGTCCCAAACCTGCCCTCAGGGAATTTACATTCTGCTAGAATAGTGAGGTCTGGGGAGGGAGCCTTCCCTCACAAATATCAACTCCAGGATCTTTCTGCCCTTCTAGCTCTGTGGCCTCCCAATTTCCTGACACAGTGATCACATATGTTCTGCTCAGCTTTAAAACTTATGATTCTAAGACCCAAAGAGGGGACCTGGCTTTCCGATAGCTGCAGAGTTGGTCATGAATAGGGCTGGGGCTAGAACATAGGCCTCCTGGCTCCTAATCCTGGGCTATTTTACTATAAGAAGGGGTTTGTATTTGCCACAGCGTGGGAGTGCAGAAAAGGAGCATTATGAAATGGTCTTGAGAAGATCTGAAGGAGTGGTAGAATTACTAACTGCTGAGCCGGTCCTGTCAGATTCTAAACCCATAACTGCTTCCCTTCTCCCCCCTCCCCCATCCTTTTACCTATTCTCTGAGCAATGGTTGGCAGAATTGAGGTGGAGGACATAATCAGGAGAAGCAAAAGTATCTCATTCACCTTTTTCTTTTTTTGAAAAATAAAACAGTGTGGATTTACTGCATGACCATAATGTAAATTGCTTATGACATGATATGAAATATAGAGTGATTGAAGGGAATCTCACAGAATGGGGAAAGTCAGGATCATGGCACTGGTGGAGAGGACCTGGGGGGCCGTCTAATCCCACCCCCTTATTCTATAGGTGAGGAGCTGAGGCCCAAGGACATTAAGTGACTGACCTGAGGTCACACAAATAGTGATCGTCACAGATGGGACTGGGATCTGGGGACCCCAGGGACTTTCATCACTAAGTGACAAAAAGACATCCATTTATTTCCATGATTCTAATGTTTCTGCATAATATTAATTTCCTTTTTAAAAAAAAATCCTCCAGAAGCTAGGATCTAGCTAGCAGCAATGCTCTAGGCGCCCTAGATAGTGGTGGGAGGAGGAGAAGTGTAAAAATTGGGAGGCTGGTAAACATGGGAGATAGAGCCTCCCTTGGGAAAGCAAGCCCACTATCTTTTCTGAGCAAACCACTTGGCCGGTAGCCTGAAGATAGCACCACCTGGTGTCTAAATGATAGATTATACTCCTTGCTGGTTGGTAAAGTGACAGCCGGCTTTTCAGTAGGGGGTAGAAAATAGGTCAAGGAATCAGGGGTGTGGGCTGCTTCTGCTTCTCCATGATCACCCAGTGTACACCTTGACAATATCATCTGCATCATAGCAGGAAGGAGCCTCTGAGATCTAATCCATCTCCCTCATTTCATAGAGGAAGAGGCTGAGGTCCACAGTGGGAAGGCACTTGCTAGTAAGTAGCAGGACTGGGTGAGTGAATTCTAAATCTCTTCTACATCAGCATCATCATCACTGATGTTTATTCAGCATTTTAAAGTTGGTAGAGCAAACTTTACATATATTACTTCATTTAAGCTTCACAACAACCTTACAAAGTAGGTCCTAAGGGTATCATTATCTTCATTTTGCAGATGGGGAAACTGAGGCACAGGGCAGTTAAGTGACTTGCCCGTAGTCACACAGCAAGTGTCAGAAGTGATATTTGAACCTGATTCTTCCTGACTCAAAGTCATGCAGTTTCACTAAAGGACCTTAGAGATGATTTAGATCAATCCCCTTATTTTGAAGAGATGTAAACTAAGTCTACACACTAGGGATACACACAATACAGAAGAGAAATCTTGCTTTGTGTTCTGTCTCTCTGTCTCTTTCTGCCTCCTTTTGTGTCCCTGTCTTCTTCTCCATCTCTCTCTGTCTTCCTCTCTTTCTCTCTCTTCTTTCCCCACCCTTCACCCGCTCCATAGTGGATCAACAACATAAGGGGCCAGTCTAAAATAACAATCTAGAGGTTCTGCTTTAGAGGAGGAAAAAAGGTTCCCTCCTTTCCTAACCACCAGGACTCTGTCTTGCAGCTGCTTCCTTCCTGCTCCCATGGCTCAGTTGCTTTGACTTCCTTTACTACGGTTAGCAATACTCACTTTGGATCCTGACTGCATGACTCTCCTCACCTGGTTGTACAGCTTCCAGCTGTTTCTGTGAAGCCCTGAAAGGGAAGAGTAGGGAAAATCCCTGAGTTAGTGACTTTTTAGGACTGGTTCATCCTGGGGATCATCAGAAGGAGGTTCTAGAGACCATGTCCCAAAGGAGGCCCCAACCTCCTTCCTTTCCACATGGGGACATGAAGGCTCAGAGAGGGGAAAGACGGTGGTGCTCATGGCCACACAGCTCGTAAGTGGTTGGCTCTCCAAGTCTAGAGCTCATTCCACATTGCCTCAAAGTAGGAGCCAATCTTAAGATGTTGGGTTGCCCATATTCACAGGCATCACAGGAAGGATGTGGGCAAGGGATTGTTGGTAAATGTTTAACTACTGGCTCTGAAAACAAATGCATGCAGGACACATTTCTAAAGTTTGATTTCCATTATTATTAAGATTTTATCCATCTATTTCTTTTTTTTTTACATCCATCTATTTCTTAAGTCTAAGACAATCAACAGTCAACAGCGCAAGAAATCAAGCCCTGGTTGGCATTTGCCAATTTCCAACGCGTAAATTCTGAAGCTGAAAATTTAACAATCAGCTCTGTAGCCGGTAGAAATGGCTCCAGCACGTCACAGCAACATTTGGGGGATTTGTTTTTGCCTTAGATACAGAAGCACCTGTGGAGAGTTAGACACAGAAACATCTTCGTAGAGTTAGATACGAGGTTAGATACTGAAGTATCTGAGTTCCTGGATGACTGTTCTCCGTGTACCTCCCAGATCTGCTGCTTGTTCGAGCTCTGTTACTTCTAACCTCTGATGCTCCTCACTCCTGGGATTCTTGACCTCTGATAAGTATGAACTGCTTGCTCCCCTGCTTCAGAACCATTTGAGCGACCATTACTTCATCCTGCTTGCTTCTCTGCACCACAGACCACCCAGCCATCTCTCTGCCCTTCAGTTCTGTCGCTCTCGGATCCTGTTGCTTCCCCTGGACACAGACCCCACTTGCCATTTACATGCTTTATGACTATGGTCTGCTGTCAGGTTATCACCCCATAGCCCTCCCTACCATGATGTGGCCCACCATGACAATGTGGTACCAGTCTTTCCAAGATCGCTATGTTCTCACCACTACCAGCTTTCCTCTCCATGATGTACTCTACCAGAGGGACCAACATTGTTTCTGCTGATGTTAGGGCCTCTACCCTAACCTGTCTTTGCAGTGGCCAGTCCTCCCTTGGTGGTAGGGTCAGGGGTGATGACTGACCACACCCTTGGTTGGTGATCTGCTGCTAAACAGGTAAGCAATAGAGGAAACATGGTTACCTTTGGATATTCCTAATAAACAGAATACAGCCCACACCCTCAGCTATCACCAGTCCAGCCAGGACAGCAGTCACAATGAGGAAGATGAGGTTGACTTCCCTAGATGGTGAGGGTCCAGAAGAATCCTGAGAATCTGTATGGAGAGGAAGGAAGGTCAGGTCTTTTTCATCTACCTTGTTGGGATTCATGGGATCACTGATGATGGAATGTCCTGGCTAGAAGGGACCTCAGAGATGATCTTTTCCAATAATCCTATTTTATAGATGGGAAAACTGATGATCAGAAAAGGGAAGGGATTCTTTCAAGGTCCCACAGGTAGAAAAGAGCAAAGCTGGGTCATCTCTATGCTCTGAAGAGCTGTTTAATGAAGGATATTGGGAATCAGAGAATGTTAGAGCTGGGAGGGGCCTCAGGGGCCAGAGTCCAAACACCTCATTTTCTAGTCAGCCAATCAATAAACTTTTTATTAAGCACCTGCTGTGTGCTCTGCCCTGTGCTAAGCACTGGGTATAAAAAAGAAAAGCAAAACATTCTTGTGCTCAAGGAACTCATAATCCAATGGAGAAAATGGAGCCTCATGGAGGTTAAAGACTTGTCCAAAGTCCCAAGACCATGGACTTAAAGCTGGAAGGGACTTTAGAGGCCATTAGTCTAACCTCCTCACTTTACAGTTGGAGAAACTGAGGCCCAGGGAAGTGAAATGATTTGCCCCAAATCTCACAGATTCAAACCCCACATCCTGGGCTCTTTCTACTATATAATGTTGACCTTGGTGCCCATCATCCACTTCCCTGTCAGTGGAAGGTGTCAGATTCAGGTCCTAGAGAACATCCATCCCACTTGCTACTCAGCCCTCCCTAAGGAGTTTCTGAAGACTCACCTACCACTCTAAGGATGATCTTAGCTGAGCTGGAGGCTTGGGCCTGCTTGTAGTGAGAGGAGCATGTCCTGGTGGGCCCAGGACACATTGTGTAGGGTGAGCTGATCCCCTGTGTGGTCCAGACTGCTGCCGTTGAAAGTCCAGTGATAAGAGGTCACTGGGTGGGACTTGGTTATGCAGTGGAAGGTCACGGTGGACTTAATTTTGAGCTCAATGGTACTGTCTTGGTTATAGTCAGACTCAAGAGTGAGCGTAAGTTTTGTATGTTCACCTGTGTAGACAAAAAGAGATAATCATAAAAATATGAAAACCTAGTTCTGCTCATGTTTTCCCAGCTGGCCACAGGCATGGTCAGAACTCTTCTATCTATAACTAACTTTTATCTGACACTGCTGTTCTATCAAGCTACTCTCCTCTATCTTTCCTCTTTGGAGCTCAATTCCAAAACCAGCCACGTGCTAATATTTAGCACATTTATGTGACTGACTCCCATTCTCCTACCACAGTCTCCTGATGACATCTTTGACTCCTATTCTTCTTAGCCTTTTTCTTAACGCATGTGGCAGCTTGTTCATATCCACCACACACCTATTTATGGCCCTTAGTGTGAAGCTCACCTTTAGCTCTTCTGAGACAGCTGTGTTCCAGGTCTTCATGGCATATAGCGATACTAGTAAACTGTTATTATGGAAAAGATGGGTCTTTGCTTTGGGATTGGGGATCTGGCACATTTTCAGAGCTCCTGGGATGATATCCTTCCACATAAAGAAGCTTAGGAACTTCCTTCAGAAAGAATCATGATGATGCATATGGTAGGTTCCTTATAGAGTGAAATGGAGAATGTGTGAACAGTCTTCAACTGGTTCCTGTTGGGGAACCATGTGTGTAAGAGAAGTCTGTTTGTTTGGTTGTGATGTGGGGGAGATTATGCCCTTAAGGTAAGGCAAGAAATGTCTAAACTTGTTCTTGTGATATCTTTGAAGTAAATATCTCCTTGCAATAGCTAACTGATGTTAAACAGTCAAATAGAACTGGGGTGCTCCCACCTGGCCCCTAACAACAGAGGAGGGAAGAACACAGTCAGTAGGGACTTGAGCCAATAGCAGCAGAGAAGAGATCCATAAAATTCAGGGTGTCCTAGAATCTCAAGGGAGAGTAACCTGCCTGGCTCCCAGTGAGGCAGGACATGCTACACTTTCTTGAGAATTTGGGGTCAATTAAAGAGCTTTGTATTTGTCCCAAACCAATCAATCCTGATCTCCTTTTCAGCTTAGGGCACGGCTCACTGTCCATCTGTATTGTTTGTTTCACATGTACATTTTGTCGAATGAGCTCTGTAGTGTGTCTATCCATGTGTATGTTGAAATATAAGCAATAGACATTCTTCAGCCATTGGCTTTTTCCTGTGTGTGTGGACAGGCCAAACTCTGTTGAGTAATCATTCTCTTCTAGGAGGTTTTGCAATGTCTTGCAGCTTAATGTAACCATCTCAGTGCCAGCTGCAAACAGGAGAATCAGGAGAACTTCACCATCCATAGAAAATCCCTCCTCAACCCGTGTCTCCATCATGGTGCTGAGTACTTTGAATGAGCATAAGGTTCCCTCTTCATTTATCACTTGATATTCACTATCACAGGGTCATTATACAGGGTAACTTCTGTTGCTCTATCTTCTAAGGAGTCTGGAATGATCATGACATATTGGTAGGAGACACTTAGCTGTGAGAGACTGAGGTGGTGTTTTGTTCTACAGAGTTGAATGTTTTTTCATAATCAATAAACAATTACAATGAGATTGACTAGTCTCTACATCTTTCATCTTAATTGTGAGATGTTAAAGATGTAGTCTGTAACTGACTGTTGCTCATGAAAACCTACTTGTTCCCTACTAATGCACTTACTGAATATGACTTTGATTCACGTATAGATGACAATCACAAATTTTTCATCTTGATGGGAGAGTAGGAATATAAGTTGTTGGTTATTGGTGTTCTTTTTTCCTTTTTAGTGCTAATAAGGTGTGAGATTCCCCCCCCCAGGCCTTTAGTATCTTTCCTTCTTTCAAATACCTTGTATATTGGCCCCTCAATGCTCTAACGGTTTTGTGTTGCTTCCGGCATAGACCTCCTTTATGTACACATGGTCTAATCCCACTGCTTTCCCCACCTTTGTTCTATTTAATGCCATTTCCCTCAGTCTGTGATGTCAGGGTCCAAGTGTGATGGTTCCATTTTACTTGATGGAGAAAACAACTCACTATAATGACTTTTGAAAATATTTTCAAATTTTCTCCTGTACATAGTCCTTCCATTTTTATCCTTGGATACCCTGGGATCTCTCAGAAAACTTTCTTTATATTGGTTTTACCTTTTATTGCTTCTCCACTTTACATACTGAAAATGCTCATGATCGTGCAGCATTCTTCTTCACAAGATTTCAAAAACAATTTTATATTCCAGCCTCTGGCAATCATCTCTCTCCATTTGGCAAGTAGGTAGGATGTTTGTTGGCTAAACTGCTTACTGGGATCCTTTGGGGTTTTTTGTTGTGGTGACTAATTCACATTGGTTAAACTTCTGGATAAAAAAACCATTATTGTCATTAATGTCATTTATGTTGTCTATGTCCCATATTTGATTGCTAATTATTTGTTTAAATAACTTGGAGGTTAAGTTATTTCAACTGATCTTTTTCTATTTTTCACATTTTTTATCTTCATCATCTTCACCACCATCACAACCACCATCACCACCACCAACCACCACCACCACCACCACCACCACCACCATCATCATCATCATCACCATCATCATCATCACCACCATCATCTTCTTCATCTTCTTCCTCCTCCTCATGCTCCTTGTCCTTTTCTTTTTCTTTTACAAGCTCTGATTTTCACTCTGATGATTTAGTTGCCTGACAGTGCACAGACAACCGATGCAGGGATGATTTTCACATTAATGCCATGTATTTTCCCGTCTGTTATATTATTATCTTTAAATGCAGTTAATTAATAGACATTACCTATTTTTGCCAGGAGTGAAAATTTAAATTTTCAAATGATTTTTGGGGAGTAAATTTGTAGGATTTATACTTGTGAAGTTATTAAGGCTTAAAAATTGCACTAAGACTTTGAGGACAACCTGTATGTTACTTTAATGTTGACAGTCTTATTAAATTCTTCATGGGATCTCTCTACCATGTCATCCTTACTGTATAATCTGAGATTATTTTCATGACAGGCTTTTTGCAAATGCCTATTACATTTAGTACTCTAGTGATCAAATGTCCCATGAAATAATGTTTCTTGTCATTTAGAGTATGGTGAAACCCATTCTGACAACACCTTTCTTTGCCTCTTTGATTGGTACCTGTGAGCCATCCTTCCATTCAGTTACATCCTCTTTCTTCCTTCTGGTTTCATTTATATTGAGAATGTCAAGGTTGATAATATTCAACTGCTCCAGAAATCTACTTGTTGGACACTAGACAAGAATTTCCCATCTAGAGCATCAAAATAATGTTTCTGATTTTTGAAACATTTGATAGTGTAAAGACTTTTCTTTTCTGGGTCTTCAGCAGCCACGGCTGCAGCCTTTGCAGGGGCAGTGGCCAGGCCGCATTTCCACAGGGGCTGCTTCCCAGGCTGGTGACTGAGGATACTGGGCTTGAAGCATTGCCATTCCCAAGGCTCTTGGGCTCAGGGTCTTGGGCTGTCTCCGTGAGGATCTGAGGGAGAGATGGTGGTCAAGGTGGTGGTGCTGGTCTCTCTTGCTTGGAATGTGCTTCCTTCCCCTCTCCTTCAGGGACTGTTAGTTATTACTTTAGCTAGTCTGCCTTGCCTGCCCTGAATACGGCAGTTGGTGAGGATGGCTGGCCTCTTCTCCACAGGAGTTTTTCCCATGGATGATAGCTCTGAGGGCTGAGATAGAAGCAGGGCTCGTGTTTTGGGAGATAGTGTTATTCCTTGGGCTTCTATGCCTCTCTTACTATGAAATAAGCCTGGATAGCTTGTGAAGGGCTTAAAATTTCAGGCTGAAGAGTTTTTTTTTTATCTATGAGGCAATAGGAGCCATTTAAAATTTTGAAGAAAGTGAAGGTGCAACGACAATTGGACCTGTATTTCAAGCATATGAATTTGGCAGCTATATAGAGAATGGAAACTCAAACATGGGAAGTGGAGAAAAGAAATGACATGATCTCAGACCATAATAATTTCATCGAGAAGCTAAACCAATGGAAATAAATCACTACAACAAGGAGACTGAAAGAACTCAGAAAGCTTCTAGTCAACATTTTGTTTACTCATCAAAGCTAATGGATCCACCATGCTTGGACCCTAACATCACAGTGGCTGAGGTGCTTTACAGAAGATATAGAAATGGCAAGACAGGGAACATGGATGAGGAAAAGTGGATATGATACAATTGTGAGGACATTGAGGAGGGACCAACTTAGAAGGTATCCAAGGGAGAGGGAAATACTAAATGCATGGAAAAAACTCAGACCTTATTGATTTTAAACAATACAACAGAGAAAATGCGCAAAACTGACTGACTTATACTCCTACATTCCTGTCAACACAACGTCTTTATAGGGGTCACCTATGCCAGAACTGAAAACATCCCCAAGGAGAAGAAGCAACTTTTTTGCAAATAATATTTGCAAATGGACCTTGCTATCTCACAACTGACTGAAAGAGGTAATGATAGCTAATAATGACATAGCACCTGCTATGTACCAACCAGGCTCTGGGCTAAGTACTTTATAAAGATTATCTCCTTTGATCCTCATAACGACCTTGGGAAATGGGTGTCATTATTGTCCCCATTTTACTGATGAGGAAACTAAGGCAAACAGAGGTGAAGTGACTTGCCCAGGGTCACACAGCTAGTAAGTATCTAAGGTTAGATTTGAACTCAGGTCTCTCTGATTCTGTCTCCAGTTCTCTATCCACCATTGCTACCTAGTGGCCAGAGAGTATAAGGCCGCTGTACTTGTTTGCAGATGGTAGCAAAATATTTGACTCCATAGGAGAAAATGCTGCCTTAGAAGTTCCTTTATAAGAAGGTGTGTCCCCTCCCATCCATGCATCAAACTCTCCCATGATTCATTGGAAGATATTAGCAACGGAAAAGCTGGAGTATGAGGAGGGAATATAGATTTCTCTGCTCTCATTTCTAAGGTTCCTTCAAACTCCAACCTTCTATGTTCTAAGGTTTCCTCTAGCTCTGATAGTTTGTGTCCTAAGGTCCTTTCTAATTCTGACATCCTGTGGCTTAAGGTTCTTCCTAGCCCTGACATTCTATATTGCAAAGTCCCCTCCCCATATGACAGTCTTTGAGTTGATGAACTAGGTCAATAGAGGATTTTGGATAAAGTTGAGTGTGGGCCCAGGGTGGCTACGACAAGCTTGGAGAGATGTGTGATGGTAGGCTAAGGGGAACAGATGGGGCCCTCGAAGGAAACAGGAAAGGAGGCTTGTAAAACCTGGGGCTTTTGTCCCTCCTTCCTCACTCCCAGCTCTTTCTTTTTCTCTTTCTGACTTTCATCAATGGTGGCTTGGTATGCCCTTGGGTGCATGAGGTCCCACCCAATTTGGGCTTGGCAGTTCTTGGGAGCAGTGTCTGGTAGCTTCAGCCTTCAGAAGGACAGATTGGGCATCATCTCCTATAACTGAACCCATATCCCCTCTGCTCAAACTGCAGCCCTCCCTCTGTATTCTCCCCCCTCTCCTCATCTTTCCTTTTCACTGCAACCCCCCTCCAAACAGGCTGTTCTCCACATGTGAAACATACTCCTTCTTCATCTCTGCCTCCTAGTTGCCTCCAGACCTCAGCCAAAGCCCCACTTCTGCCAGAAGCCTTCCCCAGACCTTACCCTGAGGGCCTTCCTTCTGGGGTTATCTCCAGGCCAGTCTGGTTTGTCCCTGGTTGGTGGTATGGAGGTGCTCCTTGAGGGCAGATACTGGCTTTGCGCCTTTCTCGGTATTCTCAATGCTTAGCTCAGTGCCTGGCCTCTGCTAGGCACTGAACAACTGCTTGTTGACTTGACTTGACCCGGCTACTTCCCAGCACTACCTTTTTTGCTCACAAAGTTCCCTTGGGCCCTCTCAGTGTTGTTCCCAGGCTTCCCAACGTTCGAAGGCTGGTTCGTGTCCGGGGAAGGGTTCCAGGGAATTCTTCTTGACCACAGGGCTTTCCCCTGAGAGACTATTGCCCTCATCAGTAAGTACCATGCAATCTGGAATGGCTCTTTGTATTGTGGTGGCTTTGTTTGAGAATGATGGTTTAAAGTTAGGAGATTTAAGAGCTGGAAGGGAAGTTGTCCTCCCAGGGAAGACATCCTCTAAGGTCTCAACCAATTCCAGATCTGCCTGTAATCCTATGAACTTAGAACATGGGATGTCAGAGCTTGGAGGACCCTTAGAATGTGGAATGCCAGAGCTAGGAGGGCTTTAATGCAAAGACTATGAGACCTGGAAGAGATGTCAGACTTGAGTGGGATCATTTAGCAAACAATGTCAGAGTTGGGAGGTCTCTGAAAGGCTTATCACCTTCTTTAGCAAATGGGGAAATTGAGGCTGAGAGAAGGGAAGGTCAGGCCATGTGATATATTTGTGGCATGGCTGGGCCTAGGCTCTGGGGTGTCCTGGGTTCCAAGGGCTCCTTCCTCTGCCTCTCTCATCACACCAAAAAGAAATGGGGCTTACCATGTACTCGGATGTATCTCTCACCCAAAAAATTTATTCCTGCCAGGGTGTGGACTTCAACGATGTAGAGGCCAGAATCTCTGGACGAAAGGTTTTTCAGGGTCAGGGAGCCATTCCGGTGCATAATGATGTGGTCCGGGTTCTCCTTCCTATTGAGTTCCATTAATCTGTCTCCAGGCCTGATTATACTGAACTGGTCAGTGCTGTTCCTGCTCCCCCGGAACCATCTGAACAAAAGGACATATTTCTGGACACTGTGCACCAACAGCATGATGTTGCCGCCGACCGTGGCCCTCTCAGGGACTGGGGTGATAGCCACCTGGGCCCAGATAGTGGTACCCCAGGAGCTCAGAATGGAGGCTGAGAGGAGAGGGAAGGGGTATTAGGGACAGACATCCATCTGTGCCCAGATCCAAGACCCTTCCCTTCAATAATCCTGAGAGCTGGCTTCTTAATTAACCCCTCTTTCTGAAACCTTAGTCTCTTTTGAAGCTTCCTAGAATACCAGTGTGCTACGGGTCATTAGAATGAAAAGCTGAGAATGTTATAAGTAGAAGAGAAATGAGCAACTAATGATTAAATACACTAATGATTAGTGTGTAGAAATCAGACCTGGGTGAGACCTTAGAAAAAGGAGTGTCAGGGCTGGGAGGGGCTTAGAACAGGGAATGTCAGAAACAGGTTAAGCTTTAGAATATAAAACAGAGAATGTCAGAGCTGGGAGGGGCCTTAGAATAGGGAATGTCAGAAATAGGACAAACTTGAGAATATAGAACAGAGAATGTCAGAGCTGGGAGGGGCTTTGGAGTAGAGGATGTCAGACCTGGGAGAGACTTTACGCTACAGAATGTCAGAGCTGGGAGAGGCCTTAGAATAGGGAATGTCAGAAATAGGACAAACTTGAGAACATAGAACAGAGAATGTCAGAGCTGGGAGGGGATCTTAGGTCATAGAACATAGGATGTCAGAGTTTGAAAGGATCTTGGAACACAAAAAGAATTTTAACATGAGAAGGAGACTTCAGTCCAAACTTCTCCTTTTCCAGATAGGCAGACCTGCAGCCCAGTCTGAGCTGGGCTGGGACAGGCAAATGGGGTGTTTTCCAAGAAGTCAGAATTTAGTGGGAGCTAAGAGCACCGATGCTTTGCCTACTGGTCTTGGCCACTTTGGTAGCAAGCTTAGTTCAGAGAGGAAGCTACCAGGTAGAGCCTCTCACCAATGGCTCCTTAGCTCAGGCCATGCTCCTTCTCCCACTGTGGATCTGAAAGCTTTTGCCAAGATTCTTCCCCCTCCCCACAATTAATTTTCTTTAGTGACTTGGTTATGAAGCCGCCTTTTGTCCTCTTTCCCTGGCTTGTATTCTGGTGCCTTCCCCAGAGCCAGGGCTGCTAGGCAGGTCTGCAGGCTCAGAGAGCCAAGGACAGGGCCAAGATTCATATTGGAGACTTGGACTTCTTCCTGTCTTTCCTCCCTTCCCCTCTCCCCGACCCAGAGTTCTGCGTTCCATTTCACCTGTGAAAAGAAACCACCTTCCAGGAGCCATGTGGACAGAGCTGCCAGCTCAGGAGAAATGCCATCCAGTTTGGGGGTGGGTTTCTGGCTCCTCAAAGTCTCCTCTTCCTGGGGAGTCTCATATGCACACCTCCTTCAGAGAGTGCCTGTCTCGGGGTGTGTGTGTGTGTGTGTGTGTGTGTGTGTGTGTGTGTGTGTGTGTAGCAAGATCTCTGGGCATTGTTGTAATAGCCATTTCTATTTCCTGACAGAGCTCTCTCCAATCATTACTCCACCCATTCAATGACCCTTTTCTGGGGGAGGAAGCCTGGGGCAGGAGAAGGACTCCCTGGTCCAAGACTGGGCTCTAGTGAGACCTGAGGAAAGTTCCTCAAAGCCAAAATGAATTCAAATTCCAGCTCACTCACTTCTCATGTGACTTTGGGCAAATAATTTCCTATCTCTGGACCTCAGTTTCCCTATACACAAAATGCCTTTGCTTTTCTGACAGCTGCCATGACAGCTCTGGGCATGTGGGGGACACTAGGTCCTGTGAGCCCTGCTGGCAGTCTTGACAACAGGTCACTGTGGGCTCGGTACAGGACTCTTACATCTAAAACAGACTGAGAAGGGGGCAGGCAGGGAGACATAGAGAAAGAGGGAGGAGGAAGGGAAGACAAAGGGAGATAGAGAGAGGGGGAGAGAAAGATGGGAGAGGTAGAGAGAGGGGGAGAACAGGAGAGGAAAGGAGGGAAAGAAGAATAGGTGGTGGAGAAAGGAAAGAGCTGAAGACAGAAGGGGAAAGAAAGAGACAGAGAAAGAGATCAGAAGGAGAGAGAGAGAGAGAAAAAGAATGAAAGGGAGAGGGAGAGGGAGAGAGAGAGAGAGAGAGAGAGAGAGAGAGAGAGAGAGAGAGAGAGAGAGAGAGAGAGAGATGATGATGATGATGATGGAAAAGAGGGAGAGGGAGAGGAAGAAGACAGATAGGAAGAGGCCAAGACAGGGGTGAGAAAGCAGTGGAAGAAATGTGTGGTTGAGAAACTGTTAAAGAGACCAGACTCTGAGTGTCCTCCAAGAGTCCTCAGGCCTCACATTCTGTGCAAGTTGTAATGGATCTCAGAGCCCACAGGTCTGGGACTCTCTTCCTTAGTGGTGGAGATAATGCCCTGAGCCTTCTGGGGGTGGGGACCTGGTGGATTTGTTGAGAGCAGGAGAGGAGACATTCAGGCGCTTTCTGCCATGAGGGATCTCACTCACTGGATCTATCAGCACCTTTGGGTGGTAGATTCACTGTCTTTCCACATCCTTAGGCACTTCATCTGCTGTTGGCTGCCAGTGTTCTGGTGGCCACTGATGTTAGCTGTGGTTACTGGGGGGACCTTTGATGAGATACCAGGATCTTTCAAAGTCATACAGTCACGTGAGTGGGAAGAGAAGAAGAAGAAGAAGAAGAAGAAGAAGAAGAAGAAGAAGAAGAAGAAGAAGAAGAAGAAGAAGAAGAACAAGAAGAAGAAGAAGAAGGAGAAGGAGAAGAAGAAGAAGAGGATGAGGAGGAGGAGGAGGGAGAGAGACAGAGAGACAGAGAAAGAGAAAGAGACAGAGACAGAGAAAGACAGAAAGAGAGGAGAGAGAAAAGAGAGAGAGAAACTTTCTCTTGACCCCAAGAGATTCCCTGGCTTCCTGTTTCAAATATAGACACAGAGATTGTACCTGATTCTAATCCTTCCACAGATCTGTGATCTTATTACTGTTCAAATTACCTCCACCAATGCCCAAGCACTGGGCCTGGGCGATCAGGAATTTGTCTCTGGATGCCAAATTTACAGAAGCTGAGTGTAATACAATCCTGTACCAATGGAGAAATAAAAGAGATCATGGTTCAATGGGATATAGAGTGAGAGGCAGGTGGGGTTTTGGAGCAGTATGAGTGAGAAGGCTCTAGGGCATGAAGTAGCATGACCCTCTCCTCTTCCCCCCCCCCCCCCCCGCCCCCTCCATGGAAAGGGATGTAGGTAACTCGTATTCTACTATTCTTTAGTAGTTCTTTCAGGAAATTGTCTGCTAGTATGTTTCCCATTTATACAAAGCAATCATAATGACACCATTACTCCCAAAACAGAAAACATTTACTACAAAAGAAGGCAAAAATAATAATTATCATAACATTTACTCAATAGGAGGAAAAAGCCAGAATAACCAAACCACATCTATCCACCCATAAACTCGAGTCATACTTTCCCACCAATGAATATGACACAATGCATGCAATATTAGAGGGGGCACACCATTATAGTAATAGTGCTTATTACTGAGGCACTATTGGGGATGGGACACCAAAGTGCCTGATTGCATCTGTTGGTGATGCAGGGATTCCAAGGAAGGAGGCACATGAAGCCAGCACGATCAGCCTAAGATCCGTTAGGGGATTGACTTATGGGAGCCCTTGTGATAATTCCTTTCTATGGACAATAAGCAGCAGGAGATTTGTCTACACTATGGCTTTTTATGGTTTTTTCCCCTGAAACTACTTAAGGGGCAATGGGCTGAAACATGCAGAATGTGGCCAAGGGGGTAGGATGTGTGAGTGGTCAACCAACTTGGAGATGGCTGATAGCCTACCACATATTTATACTTACCTGAGAGAGGGGGGCGGACAGAAAGGCAGTCTGCTGGAGGAGATGGAATGGAATGGGATCACTTGGATAAGTAGAGGGTTGGCCTTGTTAAGGAGCATGACCACCTTATTATGTGAGACAAGGGTGATGGAAGAGAGAGGGGCAGAAGGCACCTGAGTGACAGGAGATGAGGAAGAGGGGAGAAGAGGGAGCTCATGGTGAATGGCCTCCATTTTTTTCTCTGTAAAATATTAGACAAGGTTCTCAGCTGAGAGAGTGAGGGGAGGGGATCCATGGAAGGTTTGAGGAGGGATGAGAAATTTTGGAAGAGTCACTGTGAAGGTCAGGAAAGAGACTTCATAAGAAAGGTGGTGAAGGTTTGCCTTATAGCAGTGAGGGTCCAGTTAAGTTTGTGCAATATGAATTTATAGTGGACTTAAGCAGGACAGTTGCATGATTTTCTCTGCCTTTGTTCAATAATGTGTATGCAGGAGAAAGGCTAAGCAACTGGAAATAATTGCTTCTCTATCCTCATTAATTTTCACCTCAATTAAGACAGCTCATATCTAAATATTTCCATATGATCACTATTTTTTTTCCCATAATTTTTAAGCATCAGCCTTTTTTTCTCCTTAAAACTTTGTCATCTTGCTTTCAATCCTTGGAAACAAAGTCAGACCACATGGGCTTACTTATTTCTTGAATCTTGGCCTTGGAGTCAGGAAGATCTGGATTCAAATCCATCCTCTTACTAGCTGTGTGACTCTGGGCAAGTCACTTCACTTCTTCTGCCTCAGTTTCCTCCACTATAAAATGGAGATAATAACAGCACCTTCCTCCACAGTTGTTGTGAGGATCGAATGAAATAACATTCAGAAAGCGCTTACCACAGTGCCTAGCACATAGCAGGAGCTCATTTTTTTAAAAGGTCCCTCTGAACCAAGTGATAATTTCCCCCTTGACTACACTTAACATCTTAATGATTAGCTAGTCCACAGATGTAATGGAAAATAGCACTTTTTTGTTGATAGTATCTTGACACTGGTGTTCCTGCACTTCTGAAGCTGGCATTGCAGAGAGGGCACTGAGCTGCTTTGGTGGAGGGGACTTCCTGCCCTTGGACTTCCCTGTGCTGATGAAATCTCAGGTCTGTCCCCCTCTTCTCATCCTCCAAAAGCCCCATGCTCTCGATTGCCAAAATCTTTTTGTATCCTGCTCACTCATCTCGAGGGTTCATTGTTCCTCCAAGATTTGTGTTGTCTGCAAATTAGAAGTGAACACTCATATCCAACTTGTTGGTGAAGTGATTAACGAGGCCAGACTGGGACAGATTCAGTGCCCTACCCCTCCCCCCGGTGACCTCGACTTCTGAGTCCCACTATCCAACCCGAGTTCAAATAACTGCCCTAACTAGCTGCTAGCTAGGTGAGCCTAAGGAAGTCATTTAACCTCTCTCAGAATCTGGTAACTCTTAAAAATTCTAAGTCTAGGAGGACTGTGATCTGTGCTGGTGTAGAGAGCTCCAGGCTGATGACATCAATGGTCCTTGATCTGTTGTCAAAGAACCCACCTAATTTTAGTATGGTCTGGTGTCCATCCCTAGTGCGAGAATATGAAGTTTACCAAGAGTGTGGCTAGAGTCTATGTAAGCTCCTTCTAGAGCATCCTGGGGTCCATGAACTTGGATTTTAAAAAAATCTTTTTTTTGGTAACCGTATTTCAATAGAACGGATTTCCTGTGAATCCTATGGATTTTAGCTCATACTCAAAATGCATAATTGAGAGGAGGCTTCACTACACTGGCTGCCCAAGGGGCCCAGGCCCTAGAAAAGGGGAAGAACCCCAGACCCATTGGCATTCCTAAGGACCACCAGTTTAGCAAATCTATCAAAATGAAATGAGGTTAGCCTGTCAAGCTGCCCTTTGCATCATGTACAGGGCACAATGGGACACACAGAAATGCTAGAATCCTGATCTCCCCTGCCCTCGAGGAGCCAACAACCTTCTTGGAGAAATAAAACAAGGAGTCATTGAAAGGTGCACCTTCCTCCTGGCTCTTCACTCAGGCTCTGCAGGCTTGCTGTGCCTGGGTGAGAAAGGGTTCAGATGGGCAGAGCAGGGGAAGGCTCCGAGGAAGGAGAGGGCCTGGTATGATGGGCTAGTCATCAGGGATGGCTCCCTGGCAGAGGCGGGGAGATGAGTGCTGAGCCTTGAAGGATGTAGCTATGCAGAGATAATGATGAGGCCCTTTTGGGCAGTGTAGGGCAAAGGAAAGATGGTTAGATCAGGCAAAAGAACTAGGTTCGAATCCTGACTTTGCCACTTTCTGAGTGATTTGGCACAAGTGGCTGAGTTTCTCTGGGCCTCAGTTTCCTTAGCTGTAAAGTGAGAGGGTTGGGCCAGACCACCTCTAAGACCCCTGGATCTGTGATCTCATGAGGCACCTGAGTAGAGGTTGGGAGAAGGGCAGAGAAGGGGAGAACAGAAACTTACGGGCTGAACCTGAGGAGTCTGGGGCTGAACTCTCGAAGCCTTGAATGTCAGACTAAAGAGTGGCGATGACTGATGTGGTATCCTGACACAAAAGGGAGTTCCCTGAAAAGGAGATGGATAAGGTGTGAACTTGGCTGTCAGGAGAGGCATTTGACAGCCTAGGAAGAGGCTAGAGGGTGAAAGTCTGATGAGGAGGGAGGGGCCAGAGTCCAGGCTGAGGGAGGATTCTCTCTCTCTCCAAGGCTACTCTGAAGATGATAATCAGCTAATACCAGGAGAGAACAGATTCTCTTGTCCTCTGTGGGCATCTTGCAGGGGTCCTAGGTCAGTTCTAGCTGATAGAAGCCAATGCCTTGTGGCTCCTATAAAAAACCCTGGGTCATACAGAGACTGCTTTCACTCCCACGTGTGTCAAACGTTTGTCATATCAAGAAAGCGATTAGGTTTTACTACTGCCCATAGTCCTTTGTGGGCGAGTTTGGAGAGAGATTGACTCTGGCGCACAAAACCGATTTTGATCAGTTTGGAATCAGCCTAGCATGGTGGGGAGAGCGCTGGACCTGGAATCAGGCAGACTTTGGGTATTTACTGTGTGACCTTGGGGAAGCCAACCTCTCTGAGTCTCAGGCAGCTTTTTAAAACTATGACGATTGTGATCTGTGCCTATGAAGAGAGCCCCAGGCTGCCAAAATAACAGGTCCTTGGTATATTGACAAAGAACCAGAGAATGTCAGAGTGGAAGGGTCCTCAGATGTTCAACCTGTAATCTTCTAGATTGGGAAACCAAGTCTCTGAGAGGTCAGAAGAGACAATGTAGCATAATGGATAGTTGATGCTTCTCAAGCACAAATCTAACTATGTCACACAGTTGCTCAAGAAACAGCGGTGGCTTCCTATTACCAGTAGGAGGAAATGTAAACTCTTCTGTTAGCATTGAAAATCCTTTACAATCTGATTCCAGCCTACCTTTCCAGATTGATTTCACATCATCCCATACTTCCCCCCTCCAGTATTACAGAAACAAAGGCTAGAGCCTTAGAAGAGGTCAGGGTCACTTGACTTCCTTAGGGTCATAAACCAACCAACCACTCAATGAACCAATATTCATTAAGCACCTACTATGTGTCAGACACCATGCTAGGCCCTGAGGATTCAAAGACAAAGAGCAAAACAGTTCCTGTCCTCAAGAAGTTTACACTCTAATGAAGGAGACAACACTTCCAGCATGTGGCAACCTGGTGTCAGTCAATTAATATTTATTAAGCACCTACTATGTGCCTTACATAAAGAAGCAAAAGACAGTCCCCACCCTCCTGAAGCTCACAATCCCATGGGGGAGATAACATACAAACAAATACATACAAAGCAAGTTTAAAATACAAAATAAAAATACAAAGCAGGATTAAGATTAATTAGCAGAGGGAAGACACTAGAGTGAAGAGGGCTTAGGGAAGGCTTCCTGTAGAAGGAGGGATTTTAGTTGTGACTTAAAGGGAGCTGGGGAGGTCAGTAGTTGGAGCAGAGGAGGGAGAGCTTTCCGCACATGGAGACCAGCCAGAGAGGATGCCCAGAGCCAAAAGATTGAGGGTCTTGTTTGTGGGGCAGCCAGGGGGCCAGTGGTTTAGTTGATAGAATACTAGACTTGGAATCAGGAAGGCCTGAATTCAAATCCTACCATAGGTTCTTACTTGCTGCATCACCCCAAATAAGACATTTAACCTCTTGGCATCTCAATTTCCTCATCTGTAAAATGAGGCAGTCAGACTCAATAACCTCTAAAGGGTCGCTTCTTGCTCCAGTGAAATAAATCTAAACAGAATGAATACAAGGGACTTTTTTTCTTGTTCCTTTTTTTTAGGGGGGGGTGTAGGGGAGGTTGGCATGACTGGAGGAGATCAGGACAGGATCAAACAGAAGATGATGCTTAAATTACAGGGACATGTTAGGAATGTCCTTTGCCTCTAAGACCTCAAAGGACAACCTAACCTTGTTCATTTAATCTAAAAAATGGAGCTGTCCAGGGTCAAGGAAGAAGTCAGGAATGGGCCCCTTCCCTGGAGCCTGGGGGAGCTGGTCCTTCTCCATCCTATATGTACATGGGGTGGTGGGCAGGCAGCCCCATCTCTCATTCTCAGGGCTTGCTGGTTTATCGTTGGACATGCGAGCATGAGACAGCTCCCGTGTACACACATGCACACCTGGAAGACTTGTTTTGTATTGAATGCAAGACATTTAGTGAAGATGAGTGGGGTGTTCCAGGGGAAGCATTGGATGTATGATTGCACTGGATATAAGGAATGTTCACTGAGACAGGTTGACACCCACTCTGTGGCTTACAACCTTAGTCGCCTAGAGCACTGGGAGGATGAGGGACTTGTACAGTGTCACAGAGACAGTATGGGCCAGAGGCAGCTCCAATTCAGGTCTTCCTGACTTCCTCACTTACACTCTATCTACTATGCCACGGCTCCCACTTGCCATTTTTCATATTGGCCTTGAAATTGATGCCTGTGATTGACTAAAATGTTTTTGTGATTAGACCCTTGACTGGATGGTGGTTGTTAATTGACTGAAATCACTGCCATTTTATCTCTTATAATCTTGGGCAAGTCATGGTCTTCTGAAGACATCATCTGCTCAAGAAGGAAATACACCTATGTGGTCTCTTCAATTTCTCTCAGATCTGACAGCCTGTGTCTTATGACCCCCCCTAACTCTGACATTCCCTGTTCTAGGGGCCCTCCCAGCTCTGACATTCCATGTTCTAAGGAAGCTCTCAGCTTTGACCTTCCCTGTTCTAAGGTCCTTCCTAGGGCTGACATTCTATGATTTCTAAGGATATCTAATATGGTCCAGACTTGACCTTGGCCTTTTCTCCCTCTCTCTCCAGAAGCTCCTAATCAAGGCACTAACCAAGCACTCTATGAAAGGTCCATCTCCAGTGGGGGCATTGCAGGAATCACAGGGGGCATTCTGGTCGGGGTGGTTCTGACAGGAACGCTTGGCTACTTTGTTGGTGTCATGAAGTCTCAGGTATGGATGGTTTCCTTTCTCAAGTCAAGGGGGGTCTTCTGTCCAATGTGGGTGGTGGTGGTGGTTGTGGGGCGCATATGTGTGTGTGTAAGTATGTGTGGACATGTGTGAGGTGTGCATGGGTGTATTGGGGAGGCATACTGAGTACTCCCAGAAGCTTGGGAGGAGTCTTGAAGCACTGGGAGAGAATGGTGGGTGTGAGTGTGGGGGTAGATGTGGCACCATGGCAAGAGACTCAGAGATCACTGAACTATAGGCTGTCAGAGTTGGAAGACATTTAAGGAGCCCAAGGCCCTCCTTTTAATTTACCAAGGGGGAAATTGAGGGCCAGAGAGGGGAAATGAGTTATTTAAGGCTGCACAGTGAATCAGAGGCAAAGCTAGGCTTGGGATACATGTCCTTCTTTTTGTCTAGTCCAACATTTTCCCCATTATCCCACACTGCTTGCAAGGGCACACAGAGGTTCAGAGCAGTATACTGGTACTGAGGGTTGGGATCAGACTAATGACCACTTAATTATTAGTCTAATAGGTCAAACAAAGCTCAGAAAATCAGCAAGAACTTTTAGGCACCTCCCAGCTGAGACATTCCCTGTTCTAAGGCCCCTCCCAGCTGAGACATTCCCTGTTCTAAGGGCCCTCCTAGCTGGGACATTCCCTGTTCCCAGGCCCCTCCAGCCCTGACATTCCCTCTTCTCAGGGCCCTCCCATCTAGGCATTCTCTCTCCTTAACATCCTCTCTATTTCGGAGAAAGGGATGTGTTCAAGGGGCACAGCTGGTAGTCCTGCCTTAGCCACACTGAGCCTGAGATGTCTAGATGGAGATGCCCAGTGGAAATCAGGCACTGGAGTTCTGGGTAGGAATCTGGAGTCACAGCATCAGCCACGTTGAGAGTAGGAAGAGACATTGGTGATGTCGCCTAACACATACATAAAAAGGATCTGCACCATGCTGTACAGCATAGCTACTATGTAGAGATGGTCATGACCCCCACAGTTGTGACGAGAGGCTCACTGCCTCCCGAGGTTTCTCATTCTACCTTTGGACCACTCAAATGACTAAGCGGTGTTTCTTTACAAAAGTTAGTAAATGGATAACAGTCTGGGAGGGTCACAGAGGAGGGCTAGGAAAAGAGAGATGGGGCAGTGGGCCTAGGGACGCAGGCAAAGAGAGATTAGGGATCCCACACACCTAGCATCCAGAAGAAGCAAAATGGCAGAGTTTGTGTCCTCAGCCCTGCTGAGATCCAGAATGTTGTACCCAGGTGTGGGCACCCCACTTCAGGGACATGGATAATCCTGAGAGTGACTAGAGCATGTGACCAGGCTGAGGAAGGACTTCCAAACCTGGCCACAGGAGGAGCAGCCGAAGGTCCATACTGGTTGGTCTGGGCAAGGAAAGCTCAGTGGAGGGAGCCCACACATGGTAGCTGACTTCTCTGAAGAGGTGCCGCACACAAGAGAGATTTGTTGGAGTCAGCAGAACCAGAAGCAAAGTTATGAGGAGTTAGATTTCAGCTCCGTGCAAGGAAGCACTCCCTAATTCTCAGAACCACTGGCAAATGAAATTGACTGTAAGCTCCCTGAGGGCAGGGATGGTCTTGATTTTGTCTCCACACCACTAGTGCCCAGTCTGGTGCCTGGGGCCTGCTGATGCTTGGGGTGGACCTGGGCTGGTAGTAAGCCCCCCTTTCCTGCAAAGGCAGGCAGACATGGGGGAGCAGAGCTTTCTCCTCCTGTGTCTGCCTCACACTCACGACTTTCCTCTTTGCTCTCCCAGGTCAGAGATACTGTGTAAGTCATTGCAGCAGAGTAAGGGCAGGAAGCCCTCTGCTCCAGAGGCCCTTGACAGGATTCCTCCAGGACTTTGGAAATGGCACCAGGGACAGAGTGGGCGGCCTTCTTCAGTTCTGCCCCACCTGGGATGCCTTAAACTGGAAGCCAATTTAGCCACCAACCTCCCTGACTGCCCCCCCCACCCCAAACTCCTTATTTTTCAGAAGAATAAACAGAAGCCAAGAGAGGGGAAAATGGGGCAGCTAGGTGGCACCATAGAGCACCAGACCTAGAGTCAGGAAGACTCATCTTCCTGAGTCCAAATAGTGCTTCAGACACTTACCAGCTGTGTGACCCTGGGCAAGTCACTTAACATAGTCTAATTTCTAAATTGGTGCTGCTATCAGGGTGCTGGCAGGAGAACCTGTTTGCAGGCTATTCTAGTAATAATAATTAACAGTAACAATAGTTAGCATTTATATAGTGCTTACTGCGTGCCAGAACTGTGCTCAGCACTTTACAATCCTTATCTCACTTGATTCTCACAACAATCCTGGGAGGGAGGTGATGTTATTATCATTTTACAAGTGAGGAAACTTCCTCTCTAATGACATTGAAACCAAGTTTTATGTTTTTTTTTTCCCTAGAGAGACAGTGGCCACCACTGTTCTGTAACTGCCACAGCTGGGTCACTAGCTGTCGTCCTTTATCCCCAAGTCCACAGAAGCCGGAGAGGAGGATCCAAGCTCCTCCAGAGTCCAGAGAATGGATGAGATTCCAATTTTCCAGCCTCATTGTGCCCCCTCCAAGGCTATTTCAACTGCTATTGCCTATGGGCAAGCTTTTGAGGGTGTCCCTAATTTTTATTTACGGTAACATTAACAAAATAAAAACTAGAAAAAAAAAGAGAGAAGACTCAGTGGTCCCAACTGTCCCTTCCAGCTCTACCATGTATGGGAGTCCTCCCAGCCCTTCCAGTCCCCAGCTAAGGTCTTGCATTGCTCTGACCATCTTTGTTCCAAGGCCTCCCCTGGGCCTCATGTTTTACTGACTCCAGTCCCAGTGCTCCATCTAGCAGAAAATTGCGGAAAAAATCTGATAGACAATTTCTCAAAGGCCTCAGATATGTAGAAAACTTGGTCAAATTTATAAAAATATGAGTCATTCCCCAATTGACAAATGGTCAAAGGATATGAACAGGCAGTTTTTGGAAGAAGAAATCAGTCACTTGTAGTCATATAAAAATACTCTAAATCATTTTATTGATTAGAGACATGCAAATTAAAACAACTTTGAGGTACCATCTCACACCTATCAGATTGGCTAAAATGATAGAAGGGGAAAATGACAAGTGTTGGAGGGGATGTGGAAAAATGAGGACACTAATACACTGTTGATGGAGTTGTGAACTGATCCAACTATTTTGGAGAACAATGTAGAATTATGCCCAAAGAGTTATAAAGCTTTGTTTACCCATTGACCCAACAATTCCACTATTAGTTTTGTTTCCCAAGGTCATCTGGGAAAAAGGAAAAAAGAACTGATATGTTCTACAATATTTATAGCAGCTCTCTTTGTGGTGGCAAAGAACTGGAAATGGAGGGGATGCCTATCAATTAGAGAATGGCTGATGGAATATTACTGTGCTGTAAGAAATGATGAGCAGGTTGATTTCAGAAAAATGTGGAAAGACAAGTATGCAATAAAGCAGAGCGAAATGAGCGGAACCAAGAGAATGTTGTATACAGTAACAACAATATTGTCTGAAGAGTAACTGTGAATGACTAAGCTGTTCTGAGTAATATGATCATTCGGATCAACTAGGAAGAACTTGTGAAGGAAAATGCTATCCGCCTCCAGAGAAAGGACTGATATGTAGAATTCTGTATTGTGTGGTTCCTTCTCTAATAAGGGTGGGAGGGAGATAACTGGGAACTCAAAATTTAACAAAAAATAAATAAATAAAATCAGCCTATAGTCGACTGTCTTCAGTTTTGTGTTTCTTTGCCTGATCCTCGGTGACTGGTCATCAATCTCAACATGGAGATGACAGGCCTGAATCAACCTTGTAATTTTTGAGAGGTCTAAAGTATAGGGTACAGCATAGCTAAATGGTGACAGAAGATATTCCCATTGAGAAAAAGAGGAGCCCAAACACCGGCATGGCCATCCACAAGGCATAGACTTTGAGGAGACGTACAGAGCCTAGGTGAAATATGACAATATCTATTCAGCAATGCCTTGAACTGCTTTATGTTTTGATGAGGACTCAGGAGAGTTATAGGATAACTAATTCAATCCTGTTTTAAGGTTGTCTGTCAATGGGAATTTGTATTTGTAGCTCCTATTTCTTTTGTGTGCAGGAAATAAACACCCACCCCATACTTAATTCATAGTACACATTGAGCACCTTTCTACTCCCCTCTTTGGGGAAACCCTGGATAGGAGTGAAAAACCCAAGCTTTAAGTAAGTTATTCCCAGGTGTGGGGCAGGGATGTAATGAGTTGAAGGGTGGGAGGAAAGAAAGCCTAAACCCTTTCTAGGAGAAGCCAGGGTCCCCTAGGACTGACCTTCTTCCAGATTGCAGTCCTAGGACCATAGCAGTTGGATTTCTTACTGGAAAGGGATAAGATACAGTGCCCCAGATCCTTTGGCCCAGCAGCAGTTTCTATCATAAGAAGTCAGTTCTGTGGTTCATAGGGGAAGAGACAGTTTGCTGGGAACTTCCTTTTAGGAAGCATTTAGGCCCATCAACCTTTGTTAGGGCAGGGTTGAGCTGGCCAATCCCTCCAAGCAAACAAAAGAAGAAACAGTATCTTTCAGTAGGGCTTGAATATGGGGGGAATCCCAGGGACATAAACCTTTGCTTTTCTCTAGGAGGAAGAGTCACTCATCCTGATGGCTGGATTACCTGGGATGACTATATTCTGATCAAATAGCACTTATCTATAATCTGTTGTGGGTCACATTTCTGGGCTAGGAGATCAGAGTATGAGGGTATAAGGGTTGGGAAGGCCCTAAGAGCATGAAATGTTAGAGCTGGGAGGGCTGGCGTATGCAAGGGTAAGGAAGAGACCGACATGGTTAGGGTCAAAGGTACATGAGGTTGCAGAAGAAGGCTGAGGCCAGCCTATAGAGGATATGGAGTCTGAACTTGTAACTATGGGTCATGGGAAGCCATTGAATGTTCCTTAATTTGAGGAGGATGAGAAGGTGGTCAGAGCTTGGCTATAGAAAGAGGAATCTGACAGTCTGAGATGGGGAAAATGGTTGAGGAGAAAGTGGAGGCAGAGAGGCTATGGATGACGAAGGGGCCAGGGGCCAGCTGGGAGAGGAGAGGTTGGGCTTATCGAGTCAACAAACATGTCCTAGGTGCCTATCGTGTTCTCAGTCCTATGCCTCATTTTCCCCGTCTGTAAAATTCGGATGATTCCTGCCCTCCGTAAATCATAGCATTAGGGCGACAGACAAGGCGCTAAATTGGAGGACTTGAGTTTTCCTCTCTTTTTTTGAATTCTGCAGTGATCTGCCCTTGCAGATAACTTCTACATTATCTTTTAAAAATCTGATTTGGTTGGTGAATCCCTTTTATAGCCTCAGCATTCTCTTCAAGTCGGTTTGCCTTTTCCTTGTTAGAAGTCTTTCTATTTGTGTTTTCAGAGTTAGACTTTGGAGATTTTATGATGAATGAATGAATAAAGAGTATTTATTGAGCATTTCCTATGAGCCAAACACTCTGCTGAGCTCTGGAGATACAAATGAGACTGCTTCTCCCCTCAAGGAGATGACCTTTTAGTACGGGAGACACTGGATATGAGGGAATGGTGACCAAAAAAGGATGTCTTGCTATGGGAAGATCATCTATGTTGGACTGATTTCCTCTGAAGCATGTCAGGACCGGCACGACACTTAATCCTGCCCTATGGGTGTGCTGGAGCCAGCCCAAACCAACTTATAAGAGCTGATTGGTAGATTTTCAGTTTGAGTATTTACACCTCAGAAATTGACAAGTGCAACAAATTAGGGCTTCATTTATTGGTTTCTTGATTGCTGACTTAAGAAAGTGATGGAGAAACTGTCAATAATGCAGATTAAATTGAAAAGTATGTCACGTACACATTCTCTCCTCCCCTACACTCCCAGATAGTTGGTTGTTAAACATTTACCAGCCCACACCTGTATCCACTCTTCTGACAAACTCTTTGAAATCTATTTAAATCCAAGATGGGAGTCAGACTACCTTTTATCCTGAACTCTATAATTGAATGAGCACCTGTCCCCAAGGTACTCATCATTTCTACATCAGGACCCAGTTCCTCCTTGGCAAGAACTAGGCCCAGAAGTACAGCATCCCTGGTTCCTTTGTCCCTTGTTCGAAGGATAAACTTATCATCAAGGCAAGCCAAGGTAGAATTCTGGCCAAATTGGCCTGCTTTCTGTTCTCCATCTGTGGCGTTTCATGTCTTACCTCTGGGTTTTTAAGTAGTCAGTTCCTTCTGCCTGGTATGCCATCATTCTTTACCTCCAGTGCTCTGAATCTGTAACTCTCCAAGCCTACCGTGGTTTGGAGGCATGTATACGCCTTTCCTGTGCCCTTCCCCAGGTGTTAGTAATGCTGCCTGAAATTACTCGTTTTGCATTTATTTCTGGGTCTACAAATTGTTTTCATCCAGGAGAACACAAATTCCTTGAAGACAGGAACCGTTTCCTTTTGTTGGCCAGTTAAAACCAGTTTAATTTGGATGGCTCCAGATGCTTAAAATGCTTGTATGCCAAGTCTAATGCCCGGAGGCTGGGCATTATCTTGTCTGTCCCTTTCAGCTTCTCGCTTGATTGACACAATTAGGGATAAGTTCCCTATATCCCAGTCCCTCATTCTTCACTCCTTTTTAGACAATTTAGAAAATACCCTTTTTTCACTGGTACTGGCTGTATGACTATCTTCCCCTGTGGATGACCCAGCAGCCTCCTGTTGTTGCTGTCACGTTTTTTGTCTAAAACTTTATATAACTCTGATCCCTGAAGAACACCGGACCAGAGATGCAGGAGCCACCTTAGTATGTGCTGTCCTGAAAAGGGGGCTGGGGCAATGGGGGCTACACACTGACCCTTCTCTCTGTTGGTATCTGTTCTATCCTCTCCCTTGTGAAGAAGAATAAAGTTTTGTTAATTGCTATCCCTGTGTGGCTCTGATGCTCTCCATTCCAACTCCTGCACCCTGTAGTTTTGTCTTTGCAGCCCCAGTGCCTAGGACAGTGTGTGGCACAGGATACATCTGGACATTCATTGTCTTGAGAAGCAAAGCAGCCAGATCTGACATCACCTTATTTTCATTCCTCCTCCTTCTTGGAATGGTTAGCTGAAAAAAAAAATCCCTCAAGTGCAAAAGCAAAATCAATGCAAATATGGCAATAATGTAAATGAAACCAGCTTGTGAAATGGAAATCGAGATCTGGTTAAGAAATAAAGTCCCTCAAAGAGGGAGATAGCTTCAGGAGGCATCATGACTTCTCATGGGAGAGAGGAGTGTTAGAGATATTGCCTCCAAGGGGAGCTATGTGTGGACTCTGTGAATAGAGAAAGGACTTCATAACCCTGAAGTACCAGCAATTGTGAATCACACTTTACCACACTTGTATCCAGGGGTACAGTGGAGCCAGCTTGAATTGGTTTCAGACAGCCAATTGTTAAAATTTCAGTATGAGCATTTATACCTCAGAAATTGGTGAATGCTATAATTCAAGGCTTGGTTTATTGTTTTATTGATTTTTAGCCTTAAGAAGGTGATGAAGAAAATGTTAATAACGCAGATTAAACTTAAAAGTGTGTTGTGTGTACATTTTTTCAGAGTTGGTTGTTAAATCTTTAGCAGTACATTCCTGCTTGTATCCAACTTGCATGCCTCATTACCATTATATGTTGAGCTCATACCTACTGTTCCCATATATTATGTATGTATCTGTGGGCTTTGGGGTGGGTATGATTTTTTTTTAAACAATTGCTGTTACTATATACTATCTTAGTAAATGTCTTTGCTAAAATGTAATTATGATTTAGCTAATTTTTCAAAAGCTGATTGTTAATGGTAAGCACACCAATGGGGGCTCAAGAGCTATAGTGTTAGCAACGTATATCCCCATAGGGTTATTCCTAGAACCCAAGGTAGTAGTCATCCCTCTAGGGATCAAAGCAGTAAGTCTGAGTGCTGGTGAATATCAGTGGAGTGGTCCCAGAGGAGATGCTATGGAGTTGTGATAGGCAGATGGAGGGACTGCCCATTACAGTAACATCACAAATCCATAAAAATAGTTATTGCATTACATATTATTGGGGAAAGTAAATAATTAACTCAGGTCTACCTGGCTTATGGCCAAAACTTCTGCTTTTCCACCCCAGGGAAAGTTCAGAAGGGGATTCAGTTAGCTCCACCTCCCCAAGGCTCTTGGCCACATCTCTGGGCCCCTCCCTGCCCTTCCAGTGAGTCCAATGGAGGCAAAAGGGGAGGGCTGCGGGAGGAACTGAATGACCCAAAGCAGGAAACCACAGTGACCTGCAGGGGCAGAGCCAAAGTCTAAGCCCATGAAACTCTTTGTTTGTAGTAAACAAATGACCCAAGAGGTGGAGGAAAAGTGATCTCAGCCCCTCCAGAGACAGAAGGAATAAAAGTTGGGAGACACTTCCTGGTGGGTTGGGACAGGGAAGGTATTAGGGCTGATGAGAGGACCAGCCTCCAAACCTTTGTCCATCTTTAATCAGATACTCCAAGAGAGTGGGGTGGGGCAGAACTTGGTATCAGAACATAAATATATTCCCCACCGGGGCTTTGACTCTTGGAAGAGGTTTCTGCTCACAGGTGAGAGAGATTAAAGCTTGGGAAAGTGGGAGGTGAGGTGGGGCACTACCAGTCTTTTCAAAAAAATTTTTTTGAAAATATTTTAAATTTTAACCTTAGATACAAAATGAGAAAAGGAAAAAAAAACATGTACACAGCAGACCATGAAAAAGATTTCGATGTAAAACAACTAATTTTTATTTTAAGAAAACCTATATAATAAATACTACACATTGTTTTCAAAGCTGCCCAGCTCTACTTCCTTGCCGGTTTTCTTTGTTTTCTGCTGTGCGCTTTTTACTTAATTTTATCCCTTCTCCTCTCCCCCTGCAAAGAAGGCTACAATTAAGTGTGGATATATATGTATATATGTGTGTATATGTGTGTGTGTATGTGTATATACACACATATATACATATATACACATACATATATACATAGATATCTATAAACATACACATATGTACACACACACACTCATAGATACATGTGTAAGACCGTACTATACACATTTCCCCCTATTAGCTGTTTCTCTCAAGGTGGATAGCATGTTCTTCCTTCATAAGTCCAACTCTTCCCGTGTTTTTCTAAGTCAACTAGCTCGTCATTTCCTGCACCACAGCAATATCCCAACCCAATCACAACCTGAGAGATTGTCTATGAAAGTCATCCCCCCTGCCCTAATTTTCTGTATTCCTTCTATTCTTGGCAACACAGGTTTTATTTATACAAGAAAATTTTAATTTAAAATAATTGAAATTATCTTTTTTACCCTTCAATAATGCCCTTATCTTATAATGTAACTTAAGATCTGATTCTGCTGAATCTACTTCCTTTACATCTTTTCATCCTGGTTTCTTTAAAGTTTCTGACTTTTTTTCTTCCAAATAAACTTTGTTATTATTTTTTCTAACTCAGTAAAACATTTTTTTAATAATTTGGTTGGGATAAAATTGAATAAATAGATTAGTTAGGTAAAATATTGGCTTTACCCACCTATGAACAATAAATATTACTAATTATTTAGATCTGAGTTTATTTGTATAAAAAGTGTTTTATGTTTATGTTCACATAGTTCCCATGTCTGTTTTGGTAGGTATACATTCAGGTATTTTATACTGTCTAAGACTCAGGGGTGGGGAACCTGTGACCTCGAGGCCACTTGTGGCCCTCTAGGTCCTCAAGTGCTACCCTTTGAATGAATCCAAACTTCACAGAACAAACTGGATTTGGTTTTTTCCTCCTTCCCATTTTTCCTCACTATCCTCACCCTATTTATCCTATCCCTTCTCATTCTTCTATTTTACTTTTACCTGCTACCTTGCACTTCTATTCCTTAACCTACCTGTCCCTTTAAGAGTCCATCCCTTATCCCCTTGCCCTCTTATTTCTTTCTGAATTTAAAAGATTTTTATACCCTTCTAGCTATATATGTCATTCCCTTTTTAACCCATTTCCAGAGAATAGGGTTCCAGCACTACCTATCCTCACCCTACTAGCTTCTTCTGTGTCAATTTTTACTTTTATGCCTCATTTGCATGAGATAATTACTCCTTTTTATCTCTCTCTACAGTTTTATTTTTTTTAGAATCACCCCATCATATTCAGCTCAACCCACACCTTCTTTTCAAACCACTCAAATAATGACAATCATAAGAATAATGCCAATATTTTCACATATAAGAAGTAAACAATTTGTAACCCCAACTCTTTTGCTCTATAAAATGTAGTATTCCAAGGCCTACAGTCCTTCAGCATAGTAGTTGCTAAGTCTTGTGTAATCCTTATTGTAGTTCCATGATATTGAAGTTGTTTTATTTCTTATTGCTTCCAATATTTTCTCCATAACCTGGGAACTTTGAAACTTGGCTCTGATATTCCTGTAAATTTTCCTCCTGTGATCTCTTTCAGGTAGTGATTGGTGGATTTTTTTCCATTTCTACTTTGCCTTCTTGTTCTAGAACTTCAGGGCAATTTTCCTTGATAATTTCTTACAACATTGTAGCAAGATTCTTTTTTTTAATCATAATTTTCAGGTCATCTGACTATTCTTGTATTATTCCTCTTCAATCTGTTCTCCTTTTCTGATGTGCTACTTCATTTTCTATTCTGTTTTTTCTCTTTTTAAAAATTTTGTTTTAAGATTTCTTGGTGTCTTAGAATGTTATCAGCTTTCCCACACCCAATTTCAGTTTTCAAGGAATTATTTTCTTCCTTAAGTTTTTGATTCTCTGTTTCTAGTTGTTTGACTTATTTTCATAATTTTTTTAGATTTTCTTGGATTGATTTTATTTTTTTTCTAATTTTTCCTCAATTTCTCTTATTTGATTTTTAAAGTCCTTTTTAAATTCTTCAAAGGACTCTTTTTGTGCTTGGGACCATTTGATGTTTCTTATTGAAAAAGGAGTGGCTTTTTTTTTTTTAGCTCTTTTGTCTTCCTCTGAATATGAATCCAGATCTCTGTCTCCATAGCAGCTATTTATGTTTGGGTTCTTTCTCTTTTGCTTACTTATTTTTATTCATTCATTCATTTATTTTGCTTGTTTTTAGCAGCTATTAGTATGATGAAGTTCTAGTCCTGAGGTGTGGGCAATAATGCCCCATGTCTCAGATCATTCTTACTGTTATTTTCTGAGGTCTGTCCCCAGGGCTCAACCTTGAGCTCTCCTCTCCACTCCTAAGCCACAGCTAGGGCCCCAGTCACGCTGTCCTGCAAAAGCTCTTGCTCCCTTCAGTTTCTCAGGTGGCTGCAAACTATAGCTGTCCTCTCTGCCCCAGAAATGGAACCAGAGACTCTGCTTCCCTGCAATTTCCCACAGCCAGCAGGGTCCCTGCCCCTCTGCTATTGCACTCACCATGTGTGTGCTAGCTCCTTCTTCCCCACAGCCACAGCCTGGCAGAGGTGGGGAGGGGAGGTGGTAGATGCTGGTCAGCACAGTTGTGCTAGGCATCCCTTGACAGTGGAAGGTCTTTCAATCTTTTCCTACTCAGCCACCAGACCCACACTGCCTTTTAGATCAAAGTTTCTAATGGGAGAAGCTCAGGCCCAGAAAGAGGAATTAGTTTGTCCAAAGTCAGATTCTTGGAGAGAGAGAAGAGAACCCACTAGGAGTGAGGCTGAGGAAAGGCTCTGAAGGACCAACCTTGGGCCTCAGCCAACATTTCTGGAGCCACTCCTCTTCTACAAGACTCAGTGAATATCTATCAATCAAACAGCTAGTGTGTGCAAGGCCCACACATGCTAATGGCCTCCTTTGAGGCTACATCAAGGCTGAAAGATGATGATAGATCCCAAAGGCTCTACCAGTGGACCCCAAGCCATGCCATGTCCACTTGAGCTAGAGAGGCCTCCTGTCTGGACCCAGCAATGACCGATGTGCTCTTCTTCCAAGAACAAGCTAAATTGAGGGGTTGAGGGGAGAGCTCAGCATCAGAAGCACCACAGAATGATGACACTTATGGCTACAGCTGCTTAGATGCAGTATAGCATGGTGGTTAGGACACTGGGCCTGGAGTTTCAACCCCACTTTGTCCACTCTTTTCCTATAGCCTCAGTTTTCCTATCTATAAAAAGGGGATAATAAACTTGAAGTATTCATCTCTGATTGGAGAAGAAATCTATGGTCAGCAGATCTACCCTTGGAAGGAAGGAAAGCAAAGAAATAAGTATTTATTAAATGCCTACTATGTGCCAGGCACCATGCTAAGTATCCCACAAATATCATCTCATTTGATCCTTGCAACAACTCTGGGAAATAGGTGACATTGTTATCCCCATATTACAAATGGAGAAACGAAGACAAACAGAGTTAAGTGACTTACCCAGGGTCATACATCTATTAAGTGTCTGAGGCTGGATTTGAATCAGGTCTTTCCAACTCCTAGCCTGACCCTTTGTGCCCTGTGGTGCCCCCTAGCTGCCTTTGAGTGTGGGGATTGGGGGCACTAATTTGGATTTAAAGGTGGCTGGACATCTCTCAGGGCAATTCAAGACCTCAGAAAAGCAAAGGGAAGGGGTAGTGGTAATCTTCTGTGACCCTCAACTTGGTTTACATACAGTTAGCATCTAAATCACCCAATCATCCCTCCATCAAAGATACAGTGTCAGGTCTGGGCTGTGGTTACCAGAGAATGACCTGCCCTGCTCTTCTCCACAAACACCCATCTTTTCTTCACATCAATTTCTGTCCCTTGAGAGTCGACCTGCTTTTGTAGAAAGGGAAAAGTCTCATAGTCTTGATGTTTGAGTTTAAAAGCAAAGTTGTCACAGTGGTCACTGTTGTCATTATACTGGGACCAGATTCAGTGGAGTAGTAAGACTACCCCTGGAGGGAAGAGTGTAGTCCTAAAAGGGGTGGAGGGGGAGAAGCTGGGATGTGCCCTGTCCTCCAAAGGGTCCAGCCTCCAACACCTGGGAGGAGGAAGGAGAAGGGGTAAATGTAGGAATGTGCAGAGTGGTGGGAGAAGCAGGCTCCAGGAAAGATGTGGGGTGCTCAGTGGATGCCACAAATTGAAGGCCTAAAATTCTCCTTTGCAAAGGAAGTGCATTGCCCTAATATCAGCACCTTGGCCAGGGCACATGAATCTCGTAGGCAAGATGAACAAAGGAAAGAATCTTGATGGGTTGACCAGGTAGATCCTGGTGGTAACTCACTGTGGGGTAGTAGAAAGAATGCTGGACTTAGAGCTGGAGGACCAGGACTCAAATTCTGGCTTTGCTCCTGACTGTCTGAAAGGGACCTTAGAAGTTACTGAATCAATGAACCCCTCCTTTTACAGATGAGGAAACTGAGACTCAGGGATGTCCAGTGACTGGCCTAGAGTCACATAAGTAGTAAGTAGCAGGGCTGAGATCTCCTTTCTGTTGCCTGCTTAAGTTTCCACCAGTAAGTACAAACAATGGGATTCCCCCGAGTGGTTGCATTATTCTAATTTGCACAACATTTCATCATGTGGCTGGAACTAATAAACATATTTTACATGATTGTAACTTCAAACAGTGCAAATTCAAACACATATCAGGGGGATTCGTTATTTGCACAGATAAGAACCTAGCTGTATTTCTTAAAAAATATTCTTGTGAGTTAGTGACACATTTATCAAATTAATGGTAGAAGAATTAATCATTGTAGTCAGTAAAATATAGTTGATGATAAAAATATGAAGGAATAGAAAGTTTTCATTTTTTAAATAGGAGCAGCTAGGGGGCAGCTAGGTGATGCAGTGGATAGAGCACTGGCTCTGAAGTCAGGAGGACCTGAGTTCAAATCTGGCCTCAGACCAAACACTTGACACCAGCTGTGTGACCCTGGACATATCACTTAACCTCAATTGCCTAAAAAAATAAAAGGGAGCAGCTAAGTGGCACAGTGCATAGAGTTCTGGGTTTGGAGTCAGGAAAACTTATCTTCCTGAGTTCAAATCTGGCCTCAGACACTTCTTACCTGTGTGACTCTGGACACTGACTCTGATTGTTTCAGTTTCCTCATCTGTAAGTGAGCTGGAGAAGGAAATGGCAAACCACTCCAGTATCTTTGCCAGGAAAAGCCCACAAGGGGTTGGACATTACTGGAAATGACTGAACAACAACAATTTTTAAAAAAATGATGGTCCTCTATTTTTGGAACTTCCAAGTTCTTTTTTTTTAATATATAAATTTATTTATTTTTCGTTTTCAACATTTACTTCCACAAGTTTTTGAGTTCCAAATTTTCACCCATCTCATCCCTCCCCCCACCCAAGATGGCATGCATTCTGAATATCCTTCCCTAGTCTGTCTCTCTTCTATCTCTCTCCCCTTCTCTTATCCCCTTCCCCTTCTATTTTCCTGTAGGGCAGGATAGACTTCTGTACCCCATTTCCTGTATTTCTTATTTCCCAGTATCGTGTGAAAACTTTATTTAAACATATGTTTTTAAAACTTTAGGTTTCAAATTTTCTCTCTTCCTCCCTCCCCACCCACCTTCATTGAAAAGGCAAACAACTCAATATAGCTTGTACATGTGCAGTTATGCAAAACACTTCCGTAGTAGACATGTTGTGAAAAACTAACTCTATTTCCCTTAATCCTATCCTGCCCTCCCATTTATTCTATTCTTTCTTTTGACCCTGTCCCTCCTCAGAAATATTTACTTCTGATTACCCCTTTCCCAATCTGCCCTCCTCTCTATCATCCCCTGCTCTCTTGTCCCCTTCTCCCCCTATTTTCCTGTAGGGTAAGACAGATTTCCATACCCAATTGAATGTGTATTATTCCCTCCTTAAGCCAGATCCTATGAGAATAAGATTCACTCATTCCCTCTCACCTTCCCCTGTTTCCCCTCCATTGTAAGAGACTTTTCTGTTTTTTTTGTGAGATAATTTACCCCATTCTACCTCTCCCTTTCTTCTTCTCGAGTATCATCCTCTCTCATCCCTTAATTTTATTCTCCAGATGACCCCTTAATCTTCAACTCACCCTGTGCCCTCTATCTATCTATCATATACATACATATAATTTTTTTCCAACTACCCTAATACTGACAAAGGTCTCATGAGTTATAAATATCATCTTTCCATGCAGGAATGTAAACAGTTCAATCTTTAATAAGTCTCTTATGATTTCTCTTTCCTGTTTACCTCTTCATGTTCCACTTGAGTCCTGTATTTGAAAGTCAAATTTTCTATTCAGCTCTGTCTTTTCATCAAGAATGCTTGAAAGTCCTCTATTTCACTGAATGACCATTTTTTCCCCTGAAGGATTATACTCAGTTTTGCTGGGTAGGTGATTCTTGGTTGTAATCCTATCTCCTTTGCCCTCCGGAATATTATATTCCGTGCCCTGCGGTCCTTTAATGTAGAAGCTGCTAAATCTTGTGTTATCCTGATTGTGTTTCCACAGTACTTGAATTGTTTCCTTCTGGCAGCTTGTAATATTTTCTCCTTGACCTGGGAACTCTGGAATTTGGCTATAATATTCCTAGGAGTTTTCCTTTGGGGATCTCTTTCAGGAGGAGATCTGTGGATTCTTTCAATTTCTATTTTGCCCTCTGGTTCTAATATATCAGGGCAGTTTTCCTTGATAATTTCTTGAAAGATGATGTCTAGGCTCTTTTTTTGATCATGGCTTTCAGATAGTCCAATAATTTTTAAATTCTCTCTCCTGGATCTATTTTCCAGGTCAGTTGTTTTTCCAATGAGATATTTCACATTGTTTTCTAATTTTTCATTCTTTTGGATTTGTTTTACAGTGTCTTGATTTCTCATAAAGTCACTAGCTTCCAATTGCTCTATTCTAATTTTTAAGGAAGTATTTTCTTCAGTAATCTTTTGGACTTCCTTTTCCATTTGGCCAATTTTTCTTTTTAGGGCATTTTTCTCCTCATTGGCTTTTTGGACCTCTTTTGCCATTTGGGTTAGGCTATTTTTTAAGGTGTTATTTTCTTCAGTATTTTTTTGGGTCTCCTTTAGCAAGCTGTTGACTTGTTTTTCATGATTTTCTTGCATCACTCTCATTTCTCTTCCCAGTTTTTCCTCTACTTCCCTTACTTGCTTCTCAAAATCCCTTTTGAGCTCTTCCAAGGCCTGGGACTGATTCATATTTTTCTTGGAGGCTTTGGATGTAGGAGCTTTGACTTTGTTGTCTTCTGGTTGTATATTTTGATCTTCTTTTTCACCAAAGTAAGATAATATAGTCTGACTCTTTTTGCACTGCTTGCTCATGATCCCAGCCAATTACTTGAGTTTTAAACTCTTTGTTAAGGTAGAGTCTGCTTCCAATGTGGAGAATGTACTGTCCCAAGCTTCGGGGTTTGTACAGCTGTTTTCAGAGATACTTGTAGGGACCTGTAAATTTTCAGTTCTTCCAAGGTGGTATGATAAGGGGCGAGGTGTTTACTCCTTTCCTGGCCTGTGACCACAAGTACTCCTTTCTGTCCTGTAACTGTGAGGAGGGGTTTCTCTCCACAGCCACTACAAGCTCCACCACGCCTGTACTCCTCCTCACCCCAGCACCACCGCCCAGAACTGTGACCCAGATCCAAGCATGGGCAAAGCAAGAGATTCCTGCCTGAGCACTGGCAAAGAGATCCCTGCAATCCCTTTCTGATCAGCCAGTGGATTCTCCCTCGGTCTATGGGCTGGAAGCTCAGGAAGCAGCTGCCCCCCCCCCCGCCAGACTCTTGGGGAATGAAGTTGAGACCCTGCCTTCCTGTCTCAGCACTGCACAAACAGACTTTTCCCACTGACCTTCTAGATTGTCTTTGGCATTCGTGGATTGAGGAGTCTGGAAACCTCCACAGCTGCCTGAGATTCAGTCCTCTGAGGCCTGCTCCAGGTTCGCTGAGGCCTGCGCACCCATGACGCGCTGCACTGTGCTCCCAGCCCAGCGTGATACATCTTTCTGATCAACCATCCAGGTTGTCTTGGGCTGGAAATTTGTTTCACTCTGTCTTTTTGTGGGTTCTGCTTCTTCGGAATTTGTTTAGAGCCATTTTTTATGAGTATTTGGAGGGGTTTGGGGGAGAGCTCAATCAAGTCACTGCTTGCACTCTGCCATCTTGGCTTCTCCCCACAAGTTTTTTATAAAAAGCTATTTAAACAATTCCAGCAGTTAAAAAATTTTGAATACTCACTGAGAATCAATTGCAGATGCCATATGTGATCTTAGCCATCATAAGTGGGCACCATCATATAAACATACACACTTCAATACAGGATGAAGACACAAGACAAAGAAATTTCTGCTCATCATAACCGCATGTGTATGTCATACTGTTTTTTTTTAAAAAAAGAAAAAAACTTGATCTTCCTTCAGTGTAAGGGTTCATAACCTGAAGTTCCCTAAATGATTTTTTTAAAAAAATTTTGAAAATTGCATTTCAATAGAGTTGGTTTCATTTGTGATCCTGTTTATTTCATTTTGTGCATTTAAAAACATGATTCTGAGAAGGAATCTATAGGCATCACCAGACTGCCCAAGGGGTCTAGATATTAAAAAAAGGTTAAGAAATTCTGAATTGAGTCCATATTGATATTTCTAACTGGTCTAATGTTCTCTAATGATATTTTCCCCTTATAAATTAGAATAGTTAAAAAAATAATGGAACTTGTTGTTATAATACTCTAGCATTTTTGCACTGCTACAATGGGATGCTAGTATGAAAGAGCTTACCTTTTGCAATCTAAATTTGTAGGCAACTAAGTTAATTAGCCTGGGACAGCCAGGTGGCTTAGTGGATAGAATGCCAGGCCTAGAGTTAGGAAGACTCATCTTCCTGAGTTAAAATCTGGCCTCAGACACTTACTAGCTGTGTGACACTGGGCAAGTCCTGTTTGCCTCAGTGTTTTATCTATAAAATGAGCTGGAGAAGGAAATGGCAAAGCACTCCGATATCTTTGCCAAGAAAACCCCAAATGGGCTCATGAAGATTCAGATGTGACTGAAATGACTAATGACAGCCACAAATGACACAGTTCTTAGGAGTTACATGCCTCATCTGCCCATAAAGGAACGTACACAATTGAACGTTATCGAGTCCCTTATCATTACTTTTTCATGTTTACCTTTTTATGCTTCTCTTGGATTTTGTGTTTGAATGTTAAATTTTCTATTTAGCCCTGGTCTTTTCATCAGGAATGCTCAGGTTCTTTATTTCACTAAATATCCGTTTTCCCTCAGAGGATTATATTCACTTTCGCTCCTTTGTCTTCCAGAACATCACATTCCAATCCCTCTGGTCCCTTAACATGGAAGTTGCTAAATCTTGTGTGACCCTGACTATGGCTTCATGATATTTGAATTATTTTTTCTTGTTGCTTGAAACATTTGCTCCTTGACCTGGGAGCTCTCGAATTTGGCTATAATATTCCTGGGAGTTTTCATTTTGGGATTTCTTTCTTTCTTTCTTTCTTTCTTTCTTTCTTTCTTTCTTTCTTTCTTTCTTTCTTTCTTTCTTTCTTTCTTTCTTTCTTTCTTTCTTTCTTTCTTTCTTCCTTCCTTCCTTCCTTCCTTCCTTCCTTCCTTCCTTCCTTCCTTCCTCCCTCCTTCCCTCCTCCCTCCCTTCCTTCCTTCCTTCCTTCCTTTCTTTCTTTCTTTCTTTTGCAATTGGGGGTTAAGTGACTTGCTCACAGTCACACAGCTAGTAAGTGTTATGTGTCTGGGACTGGATTTGAACTCAGATCCTCCTGACTCCAGGGCCGGTGTTCTATCCTGTGCCACCTAGCTGCCCCCTTTTTTGGGATTTCTTTCAGGAAGGGATTGGCAGATTCTTTCAATTTCTATTTCATCCCCTGGATCTAAGATATTGGGGAAAATTTTTCCTTCATAATTTCTTGAAATATGATGTCTAGGCTCTTTCTTTGATCATGACTTTCAAATAGTCTAATAATTCTTAAATTTTCTCTCCTCAATCTGTTTTCTGGATCAGTTGTTTTTCCAGTGAGATATTCACATTTGCTTCTATTTTTTCATTCTTTTGACTTTATTTTATTGTTTTTTGATGTCTCATGGAGTCATTAGCTTTCCCTTGCCCAATTCTAATTTTTAAGATATTATCTTCTTTAATGAACTTTTGTACCTCTTTTTCCATTTGGCCAGCTTTGTTTTTTAAGGAGTTATTATCTTCAGTGAACATTTGTGTGTGTGTGTGTGTCTCTCTCTCTTTTTTTTTACCAGTAAGTCAATTCTGTTTTTTTAATGTTAATTCTTATTGGGTTTGGATTCAATTAGCATTTTTCTTTGAGGCTTTGATAGCTTTTTTCTTTTTTGCATTATTGTCTTCTTCTGAGTTTGTGTCTTTGTCTTTCCTGCCACTGTAATAGCTTTTTATAGTCAAATTATTTTATTGTTGTTGTTGTTTACTCATTTTCCCAGCCTATCTTCACTTTGAACTTTATGTTAAAATTGGGTTCTGCTCACCTGGGGCGGTGAGATACTGTGTCAAGCTTCAGGATTTTTGTGCTACTGTTTTCAAAGTTAGTTCTGGGGGCCTGTCAATTTTCCAAGGTGGTATGACCCAGGGATAGGTGTGATCACTGCTCTCCTGGTCTGTGCTCTGATCTTTACCCAGGAACGATTCCTGCTCCCCTGAATCCCCTGAAGGGCTAGTTCTCCTCTTGGCTGCGGAACTGTGATTCGGTACTGAGTATGTGTAATAGAGTTGCTAATCGGCACCAACTGCACACAGTGCCAGCAAAGGGTCCCCTGCAATCTCTTTCTGACAGTTGTCTGACTCCCCTTCACCATCTCAGGGCAGAGAGCTCCTGAAACTGTTGCTACTGTGTGCAGGAATTCTGGACAGGCCTCCACCTTGGTGTCACAGACTTCTTTTGCAGAACGTCCTAAGTTTTCTTAGTCTGAAAAAATATCTCACCCTGACCTTTTGTTGGTTCTATAATTCCAAATTTGATTTGAGGCATTATTTTAAAGTGGTTTGGAGGGGAATATTGAGAGAGTTTACCTGGTCTGCTGCCTCGAATCCGCCATTTTGGCTCTGCACCCTACTGACACTCTTTTGATGGACTGACATGTGGATGAGGGATTAGAATAGTTTGATTTTGCCCCACAGGGCAGAACTAGGCAGAATTTGGAAGCCAGGTGGCTCAGTGGATCGAGTGCTGGACCTGGAGTCAGAAGGAATGGATTTCAAATTTGATCTCAGATACTTCCTAACTGTGTGACACAGGTAGGTCACTTCACTTTCCTATGTCTCAGTTTCCTTGTCTTGGAAATTATCCCCTTGTAAAATGAAGATAATAATGATAACTACCTTCCAGGATTGTTGTAAGGATAAACTGAGATAATCTTTGTAAAGCACTTTATTCGCAGACTTTAAAGTAATACATAAATGCTGTTATTATGATGATGTTAGGACCAAATGAGATAATGATTATAAAGCATTTAGCATAGTTCTGGCACATAGTAAGTGCTATATAAATGTTGTTGTGGTGGTTGTTATTATTTAGGGGAAATGAGGGCAAAGTTGCCCTAAACCCAACTTAAGAATGATGTCAGGAATAAATTTCCTGCTGATTAGAGCAGTCCCCAAGCACAGATGGTGAGCTCCTCCTTGGCTGGTCCTCCAGAACAGACTGGACACCATTTGTCAGGTGTGTCCCAGTGGATATGGGTTTCTCTAGAGGGTCACTCGGGTCCCTTCCAACTCACACTCTGCACTTCTGTGGTTCTGTAACTTTCTCAAGGTCACACAGCATTTTGAACAATGAAGGACCTTCTATGCTAACCCCCTTACTGTGTGGAGGGAGAATTTGAGGCTGAAAGAGGGAGAAAGGTTGTGTTCAATGTCACACAGGTAGTAAGTAGCAAAGCTGGGATTAGAACCCAGGTTCTGTTACTTCAAGTCTAGCCCTTTTCCTAGTATGCCATGATGTAATTTAATGTTTATGAAGTGCTGTCATCAGGGAGGCCCTAGGCCTTCAATAATAAGCATTCTTACCCCCATTTCACAGCTGAAGAAGTTGAGGTCCAGATAGTCAGTCAGTAAACAAGTATTTATTAAATAAGTTTCCACTATGTTCCAGGCACTATAGTAAGCTCTAGGGATATGCAGAAAGGCAAAAATGTGGTCCCTGCCCTGGTCATGAGAGAGAAGACTTGTCCAGGGTCACAAAATTAGTAAGCAGTGGGGCCACCTCAAGATAGGCCACCAACATAGCAGACTTCTGCCTTGGCATACTTGGCACAGTGGAATGAGCCTCTGCAATGAAATCAGGAGGCCCTGCTTCAAGTCCTGGCTCAGATCCTTGAGCCAGGTTGTCTGACCTTGGCCAACCCATGCAGGGTCTTGGCTTAGGGCTCTATAAAGGAGTCACAAGATCTGAGTTTGAATCCTGGCTCAGCTTTTTACTTCTGTGTATCCCTGGGGTGAGCCACTGGCTCTCCCTGGACCTCAGTTTCCTTTTTTGTGAAAAAAGAAGCCTAGATCAGAGGAGTTCCAAGGTACCTTCCAATGGCTTCCCTTGTCCGAACTAGCAATTCTCAGATGTTTTGGACTTAAGACTCCATTCTGCTCTTAAAAATGATCAAATACTCCTCCCTCCCCATAGCCTTTGTTTATGTAGGTTACATCCGTTGATATCTCCTGTTTTAGAAATTAAAGCATCTTAGTATTATTATGAAATTGGTTTTGACCTCATGGACCCATGAAAGGATCTTGAGGACCCAAAGGACATATGGAACACACTTTGAGAACTGCTGGTCTGAATGTCAGTTTTCCCTTCCATTATCTCGTTGAGTAGCTGGTGGTGCAGTGGATAGAGCCCTGGACCTGGAATCAGCAAGACCAGAGTTAAAACCAGCCTCAGACACTTCCCAGCTGTGGGACCCTGGACAAATCATTTAACTTCTGCCTGCCTCAGTTCCCCATCAGTAAAACAGGCATAATAATAGCACCTACCTCCCAGCATTGTTGTGAGGTAACATTTGTAAAGCCCTTCGAAGACCTTAAAGGGTTATAAAATGCTATTATTATTAGTTTAAATCTTGTTTGTTCCCAACCTCTCTAGGTCTAAAAATAATGGAGTTAGACCTCTAAGGCCTCCTCCCAACTCTAAATCCACATGAGAAATGACTGAAAGAAATGGGCACATTACGCTCGGAGAAGAGCAGAGAGGTGGGGCAGTGGATAGTGCTGGGCCTGGAGTCAGGAAGACCTGAGTTCAAATCTGGCCTCAGATACTTCCTAGCTGTGTGACCCTGGGCAAGTCACTTTACCTGGTTTGCCTCACTTTCTTCACCTGTAAAATGAGCTGTAGAACGAAGTGGCAAGCCACTCCAGTATCTCTGCCAAGGAAACTCTAGATGGAGTCACGGAGAGTCAGACATGGCTGAAAACGACTCAGCAGCAGCTTTGGGAAGGGAAGGATCGGGGCAGGGATGTCATGAGAGCTGAAGGGTGTCCTGTGGAGGAGGGAAGGAGCCTTGATCTGCTTGGCCAGAGGGCAAAACCAGGGGCAGTGAGGGAAAGGAACAGAGGCAGACTGAGGTGGAAAGTCAGGTCAACCTTCCCGATAATGTGAGTGCAAAGTAGATGAGTCCAAGGTCTCATTCTGTGATCCTGTGGATTCACCTCTTGACCTTAAGGTTCTTCCTCTACTCTAAGCCCTGTGCTCTGGCCTTAACCTTTCCAGGCCTCAGTTTCTCTCTCTATAAAATGGGAGCAATCGGCCTGCCACTACCTCTCTCCTAGAGTGATTGTGAGGCTACCCCAGCTCTCCTTGTGTGTGACCCTGGCAGGCCACTCATCTTCCTGGGCCTCAGTTTCCTCCTCTGTAAAATGACCTCTAAGGTCCCTTCCAGCTCTTAGCTGTTGTGACCCTGTGCCTGCTCTCCAGCTCTTCTAGGAGGCATCCTTCAAGTCCCAGGTAAAATCTCCCCTTCTCCAGAAAGTCTTTCCCAATTCCCCCTTCATTCTAGTACCTTCTCACCATTGATTCTTCTCTATCTACCCTGTATAGATCTTGTTTGTCCAAAGTCGTTTGCATGTTTTCTTCAACATTAGGCTGTGAGCTCTGTGAGGGCAGGGACTGTCTTTTGACTCTTTTTATCCCCAGTGCCTGGCACTTAGTGGAAACTTAATAAATGTTTATTGACTGACTAACTGTGGGCTGTAGGCGTGCCCTCTTCCCCAGCACAACGAGCTAACCTCTCTCCTCTTTTGTTCCAGTGATGCCATCAAAACCCAGCATCATCATGGAGCCTGGAGGCTCCATCATTGAGTTCCAGAGCTTGGTAAAGTTCACATGTAACCCCAACGAAGCAGATGTCAACATTTAGTGGTTTCTGAATAATACTGAGCCCCCACCCAGTCTGCAGCTGTCCCTGTCTTCAGATAACAAGATCCTCACCAGAGGGGACAGTGGGCACTACCAGTGTGAAGTCTGGAATCCAGTGGGCTTCCAGAAGAGTGATAGCATCAACCTGAATGTCTACTGTGAGTGTCTCCCCTTTCCTCTAGGGACCTGATCCTGCACCTCGCATCTTTCCTTGGCAGCATGAGCTGAGCAGGTAGTGAGGTCCCCGTCACGGGGCTGACCACTTGTTAGGCATAGAGGAGATTTTTGTTCAGGGTTGGGATGGCCTAAATCACAGAATCTCAGAGCTGGAGAGAACCTCAGATGGACCATAGGATCACGATGTGGGGTTGAAAGGTTATCTATTCCAGTGCCCTCATCTTATCTCAGAGAAGAAAGTCAAGGAGAAGTAACTTACCCAAGGTCATACTGGAAGGTAATGACAGCCAGAATTTTATCCCAGGTCTTCTGCATCTGAATTTAGCTCCAAGGAGCATCCACTCCAACCTTGATCTCATCAGGGGCTCCCTTAAGGATTTTGTCCAAGTTTCCCTGGAAGATGCTAGGATTCCTTCTGGTTCTGAGATTCTGGGAGATTGTGAGTGGCCATGCCTGGGAGGTGACTTCAGTTGGTGGCTGTGGCAAGTTGCTAGGGACCACAGAGGTCCACAGGAGAAGACCAGCTGCCTCGAAGACAGGGGTACAGACCCAGGCATAGGCTCACCCTGGACTCTGAGTGCAAGAGTCATCATCCACGGGGATGAGGCCAGTCAGGAGGGAATAGGGCAGGCAGGCAGCAGATCTGGGGTCAGTGGGGCCAAAGGCATCCCAACCAAAGGGCACTCTTGTTGTTCTTCACATGCAGCATCCCATCTTTTATCTCCAGGCCTTTGTATAAGCTGTCCCTGCTCACCTCAGTCTCTTGGAATATGTGATTTCCTTCAAAGCTGAACTCAAATGCTACCCCCAATCTGAGGCTTTTCCTCATATTCCCCCACCCCCTCAAAGTGCCTCCATACTGGCCTCCTCTTCTCTGGCCTCATTCCAAAGTGGTTTATTCGGATTCAGTCTCAGACATTTACTAGCTGTGTGACCCTGGGTGAGTCCACTTAACTCCTAGTTTCAATTACTCCTTCTACAAAATGAGGGAGATGAATTTGATGACCTTGCAATTTTAAATTAATGCCGCTCTTTTATTTTATTTTTGTTTTTTCCTTTTTGGTGAGGCAGTCGGGGTTAAGTGACTTGCCCAGGGTCACACAGCTAGTAAGTGTCAAGTATCTGAGGCCAGATTTGAACTCAGGTCTTCCTGACTCCAAGGCTGGAACTCTATCCAGTACACCACCTAGCTGCCCGTATGCTGCTTTTTTAATAAATACTTCATATATGTGTGCATATCCATATATCTATATCTATCTCTATATGTCTCTTCCTTGATAGAATGGAAGGAAGCATCTTGAGACCAGAGACTACCTGATTTTTATCTTTACATCTATCCCCAAAGGGCGCTAGGGGGCGCTATAGTGCATAGAGCACTGGGCTTGGAATCAGGAAGATTCACCATCATGGATTCAAATCCAGCCTTAGCCACTTACTAGCTGGGTGACCCTGGGCAAGTCACCTAACCCTGTTTGCCTCAGTTTCCTTATCTGTAAAATGAGTTGGGGAAGGAAATGACAAACTGCTTCAGTATCCTTGCCAAGAAAACCCCAAATGGGGTCACAGAGAGTCAGATAGGACTGAAAGGACTGCACAATGAAAATCTATCCCCAGCTTCCAACACAGTGGCTGACGCATAATGGGTGCTTTATACATTCTTGCAGATTGATGGATCATAGAACCTGCCTACTTTTTTCAGGCGTATTATATATTACTCTTCTTCACGCGTTCCAAGCTGACCGTGCTATTCCCCACACTCGGCTTTCAGTCTCCCATCTCTGTGTCTTTGCATGGGCTTTCTCCCTTGCCTGGAACGCTTTTCCTTTTCACCTCTGACGCTTAGAATCCCTAGTTCTCTTCAAAGCACACCTTTTGCACGGGACCTCTCCTGACCTCCCGTCCCCCAAATGCTGGTGTCCCACTGTACTCCTAGGAATTCTGCAAGACTTTCCCAGTCCTCCCTAATGTTAGTGCCTTCCTCCAGAGACTTTCTCCCACTGATCCTGTATTTATATCTGTTCCTAATTGTTGGCAGGTCGTCTCCCTCCATCCTCACCCTCTCCCTTCTCCCATCAGCCTGTGAGATCCTTGAGAGCACAGATTATTCTCTTTGTACTTTGTCTTTGTAGACAGCCTCTCTTTCCATTCCCCACACTTAGCACAGTACCTGGAACATAGTAGGTGCTTAATAAATGATTGTTGACTTGACAGGAGTGGGAAAGCCTTTAGAAATCATAGAGTCCAAGCTGTACATTTTGTGACCTGGCAAATCTCCTTATCTTTCTGGGCCTCAGTTTCCATTGTCTCTAAAAGGTGAGGACTCAGTGGGGTCTAACCTTCCCTCCCACTCTAGACCTAGGGTCTATATGCCATAAGAGACATTCTGCTGACTGTTTGCTCCCAGAATCTAGAACTAGCAATGATGGGAGGAAAGATGCAGGGAGACATTTTGTCTGGAAGTGAAGAAAAACTTCCCAAGAATTAGATCTGGTATTTAAAGTTCTGCAAAGGACAGAGATGTTTGCTCAGGCAAATCTTGCTTTTGATTTCTTCCCATGGGGGCATTCCAAGTATCACACAACCTCAGAGATCAAGTCCAGCCCTGACATTTTACAAATAAGGAAACTGAGGCCCAGAGATGGGGAAGGACTGGCCCAAGGTCCATAAGCATGAGATGGTTAAGGCTGGGTTCAAACCTGAGTGGTCTGGTTCTACACCTAGTGGTTTAATGAAAGGGTCCCTTATTCTGGAGTCAGAAGACCTGAGTTTGAATTCTGCCTGTGCCACTTTAAGATCCTGAGATGCTGGTGAACTGTAAGTGGAACTGAGAGAGCCCTGGTATCTGGAATGAGGGAGGTGACAGGTCTACTGGGCTTCTGGAACAGGAAGGGCATCTGCCCACTTGTTCTCCACTCCCTCGGTGTGGACAGCAGCAGATAGGGGATGCAACAAGGCAGGGTCCACATGGGGAGGGAGCAGATATCTCAAAGTGCTAGGAAAGGGCTGTGTCCATTGAGTCAAGCCAGCTGGGATGCCAACTGTCTGCTTTGGTGAGCGACAACGATGAGGGTGCGTGACCAAGGTCAGCATGGGGTAAGAAGGACACACAAAATTGTTACCAGGGGCTCAGGTTGGTGTAATAATTTAATTCAACTCATTTGACCTGTTCAATCCTGTTTATTTCTATTAAATTCAAATAGATTCAATTAATTTCAGTTCAATTAAATTCATATTAGTCCTCTTTAGTTTTTTTCTGATCAGCTAATGCAATTCAGTTAGATTTATTCCAATTCAATCTGTTTCATTTCTTTTTATTTCAATTCATATCAATATTATTTGCTTCTTTTCAGTTCAATTCAATTTGTTTGTTCAATCCCTTTTGACTAATTCTAATTTCATTCCATTATTTTCAATGAGATTCAATTAAGTCCATTTCATTTCAATGCAGTTCAATTTATATCAATTCTATTCATTTTAAAATTTCAATTCAACTAGTTCATTTCAGTTAAATACATTTCAACTAAGTTCATTTAAATTGTTTTCAATTCAATTCATACCAGTATTGAATTCTTACCAATTCAATTCATTGTCATTCAATACAATTCTATCAACAAACTTTTTATTGAGCGCTTGCTACATTCTAGGCACTGTGCAAACAGCCAAGGGCATAAAGAACAAGCCAACAATCCCTGCCCTCGAGGAGCTTATATACTAATAGCATTGATTAAGCACCTACTCTGTGCTAGGGGAGCTAGTTGGCGCAGTGGATAGTGTGCCAGGCCTCAAGTCAGGAAGACTCAGCTTCATGAATTTAAATCCGACCTCAGATACTTACTAGATGTGTGACCCTGGGTGAGTCACTTAACTTTGTTTTTTGGCAGCTAGATGGTACAGTGGATAGAGTGCCAGATCTGGAGTCAGGAAGATTCGTCTTTGTGAGTTCAAATCTGGCCTCAGACCCTTAAGTAACTTAACTCTGTTTGCCTCAGTTTCTTCATCTTTAAAACGAGTTGGAGAAGGAAATGGCAAACCACTCCAGCATCTCTGCCAAGAAAACCTCCAGTGGCGCCGTGAAGAGTCAGACATGACTGAAACCTCTCAGAAACAACTACATACCTTTTAAGCACTTGACTTGTTTTATTCTCATGCCAACCCTGGGAGATGGGGGCTATCATTATCCCATTTTACAATTGAGGACACTGAGGCAGACAGATAGTAAGTGACTTGCTCAGGGTCACACAGCTAGGAAGTGTCTCAGGTCAAATTTGAACTCAGATCTTCCTGATTCTAGGTCATGTCCACTGGGCCATGGTAACATGATTGTAAACAGGTTCAACACACAATATACACACAGAGCAGAGGAAAGGGAGTTTAGGTTTCTTAGAGAGCAAAATGCCAACTGCTTGAGGAATATTTCACAAGATGTCATACCCAGTCTATGGGTTGGTTAGTTTTACTGACCTAGATAAATTCAACTAAGCTCATTTTCCCTCTTTATTTTTGATTCTTTGATACAAAGGTTAATCCATTGGGTAGAAGAGGGAGGGACATATTTAGAAATGAAGATGATGTGAAAGTAAAGAGTAATAAAATTTTTAAAAATTCATTCCTAAGTCATGGCTTGTTACCCAACTATCCTCTGAACCTTTTGGAATCTGCTCTCTTGAAACCTAGAGTACACATCCAATTATGTAGGCTTTCCTTGCCCTCTTTGATCACGAATTTCCTTTAGTTAAAATTCATTCAGTTAATTTCAGTCCATTAATTTTACTTAAATTCAATTCATATTGATTCTTTTCCATTCATTTCATTATAATTTAAATCATTTCAATTCTGATCCATTAAATTCTAATTTGATTCCCTTTAACAAGCATCTCTTAAGCACCTATTACTTTCAGATTCTTCTCTGGGGCCAAGGATACAAAGATGGCTTACTCAAACTCTTTTCTTGGGGAGTTTGCAGTCAGATGTGGGAAAAGGGATGTATACACACACGCACACACACACTTCAAGGGAGAGTGGGAGAAGAGCAGAGAAGGAAGAAGCCTTTACTTAATGTGTTTAGCAATCAGAGGAGAGAGAGAACCCTGTCACTTATGTTGGGGGATGAGAGGGGAAGACTTCTCTGGACTCCCAGCTTGGTGCTCTTTCCTATGCTGGCCAGGTGGAGCTGTCCAGCAGGCACTTGGAAATGTGAGCTGGGAGCCCTGGGAAGTCTCAGGGCCAAGCAAGAAGATTTTGGTGGCTCCACAAAGCATGACCATTAAGTCCCTGGCAAGGGATGAGATCACCATAGGGAATCGTGGGGACAGAGGACAGAGGAGGGTTAAGGCCAGGCAGGGCCTTGTACAATCAATACCAATATTGAAGAGAATGAGGAGCCTTAACATTGTGTTCTTTCTTTGTAGATGGACCTGACCAGGTCACGATCACACCAGATACTGGGTCCTTTTGGGGCAACATCATTGGAGTGAAAACCAACTCCAGCCTCACATTAGAGTGTCAGGCCGAGTTAAACCCTGCCCCTCACTATGCCTGGTATTTAAATGAAAATTACTTGGGGATTTTGGAGTCCCATTACTCCATCTCAATGGCCTCCAGGACTAATGACAGGAATTACAAAGGTAGAGTAGACAATAGGCTGGCTGGAGTATCTGCTTCAGCGTCTGTCACAGTCAAGGTGGCTGGTGAGTCTTGGTGAGACTACTGAGCCCAGGTCCCTTCTTTTCAACTCAGAGAGAGTGTCACGGATGTCAGAGCTGGGAGGGGCTTTAGGACAGGGCTTAGATGCCAGAGCTTAGAACCCGCATTATCATCTGGAGGTGGGGTTGGTGGTCATCACCTCATTTTGCAGATGAGAAGAATGAGTCCCAGTGAGAGAAGGAGACTTTTCAAAGTCACAGTGCTAATTAGTGAAACCAGGCTTCCCAACTCCAATCTTGGGCTCTTTGTCCTTGACCCCAGATCTTCACTCCAGTTTCCTTGGGGAGGACACTCCTGGCTTCCTTTTCCTGGGTGAATTGGAGTGCTAGCAGCTAAGGCTGGTTTGGGCAGTGGGAGAGTGAAGGGGCTGGACCAAGGGAATATGTTGGACCCAGACTGCTGAGTGTGGATTCCAAAGACCTGCTTTGGAAGCCTGGCTCTGCTCTTAATCATCTAGGTGACCTTGATAAGTCGTTCATGGTTCCAGGCCTCCGTTTTCTCACTTAAATGATGAGGGAGGCTGAATGGGTGATCTTGAAGCCCCCTGAGCTTGGGTCCCTAAATGCAGCTTCTCTCCTTCTCTCTAGAGCAGGTGACCAAGCCCCATGCGTTGGCTGATACCGCCTCCATCGTGGAGGGTGAAGGAGCAGTGAGCTTTGCCCGTGATGCCTCAGATGCTGAGATTGAGGTTCAGTGGCTCTTGGACAATCAAAAGCTCCCGGTGAGCGACTGGCCGGTGCCGGCCCGGGGGAACCGGACATTGGCCATAGCCCGGGTTCATAGGGAGGATGCTGGGTAATATCAATGCCCCGCCTGGGACTTGATCACTAGTATCAGCAGTGACCCCACGGCTCTGACCGCGAACTGCGAGTGACCACTTCTAGCACTTCAACCCAGAAAGCATGCGTTGCTTGCAATGGCTAACATTTTGGGGTTTTTTTGTGGAGAGGCAATTGGGGTTAAGTGACTTGCCCAGGGTCACACAGCTAGTGAGAGTTATGTGTCTGAACTCAGGGCAGCTAGGTGGTGCAGTGGATAGAGCACCAGCCCTGAAATCAGGAGGACCTGAGCTCAAAGCCAGTCTCAGACCAAACACATGACACCTATTAGCTGTGTGACCTTGGGCAAGTCACTTAATCCAAATTGCCTAAAAAAACGAAAAGCAAAACAGAAAAAAAGTTCAGGGCCAGCTCCACGCTAGGATGAAGGAGGGACTTGAGTGGACGACACAGTGGATATTATTCAGTACTGAGTGGCTGAATATCTGATGGGAGTGGGGAGCTAGGAGGAAGACAGTCAAGTGGAGAGTAGTCTTTGCATTAGAAAAGGTGACCATGGATTTTCCTATGGTTCTCTCTCTGCTTTTCTGTTTCTGCCACCTGAGGTGGGCCATGAATGTGGATTTGGGGCAGGGAACATATGGGCCCTAGGTAGCAGCAGGCTGTGAGCGTGAGATGGGTAACCAGGATAACCAAGAAAAACCAAGAGTGGAGAAAGCAGAAGGAAGATCTTGAAGAGAAGGCAGGTATGAAGTCTCATCACCAGGGTGGGGGCCTGCTGCGAGTCATTTGGACTACACTTAAAAGACGAGTCTTCTGACTTCAGGCCCCACGCTCTGTCCACTGCACCACCTAGCTGCTCCATGCTTGGCACGGGGGCGTGGGGAGATGCAAACCAGGTAAGAAGCAGTTCTTGCACTCATGTTTTGGTGCAAATTTTGATTTAAATTAGATGTTAGGTGTTTATTTTATTTGGGGAAAAGCACTGTTTCATCCTTTAGTACTAATTAAAAAAAACCTTCTGGGGAAAATCCCAGAGGGCTTTTGACTCCCTGCATGTGTGCTGTGTTCAGGGTGAGCGGAGTGGGGGGATTCAATCTTGGTAACTTCTTTGAAAAAAGATATCCTTCATGAAATCATTGCAGGAATGGAGCTAGACAGACAAAGGGTCAGGGAGAGAATCTACACTGATTTTTTTTCTTCCTTTTGCACACCCACACCCCCAGCATTTTGATGTACAGAGACAACCGATAGAGAAGTAATGAGGATGCCATTGTGAACTTTCTTAGATCCAGTTTTTCAAATGCATGTTAAATGTAGCGTGATCACAACCACACCATGCTGTTTGCTTGGGCCCTTTTCTACTTCCTTCTGCCTGCTGCTCCCCACACCCCCTACCGTTTCACTGGTTTCTTCTTTCTTTTCTTCTTCCAGTTCCTTTGAATCACCATCGATAGCTACCAACTTCTTCCCACAGCTGGCTCCCTCACCAAAAAACAAAAACTCTCCTTTATACCAAATGGAGTAGGCAAACAAAACAAAATAAACGCCAACAGGTAATATGTGAATTATTATTCATATGTGCCATCCGTTCCTTATTCCAAAGCATCGATTTAAACGTTTGTGTCGAGAACACCCTGTTACTTCCCACATGCAGGGGACAAGAGACTTTGGACCTCATAATCTGCCAGTTAGAGAGTTGATTTCAGGGTTATGATGATTTTACTGGTGTTGCCTGAGGTCTGGCCCATTGGGGCTGATGGGCTTCAGCCCCTAAATTAGTTGTGTGTGAGGGCTATACAAAGTGGGTACATTTTTGTATCAGGAGGAGTTTGTTGTTGGGAAGAATTTCTCTCAATACAAGGTAGAAGTTTTTATTAGATACCTATATGGTGCAAAGGCACTGTCCTATGTGCAAGAGGGTGTACAAAGACAAAAGCAAAAAATGTTTTTGTGCTGGCCCCAGCCTTTACATTCCAGGAGAATGTTAGCTCCCTCTCCTTCTAGGGAACAAAGGGATTTCTGAGTCCTGTTTTTACCTTGGAGGACACTCTGGCAAACAGCCCCAATTTTGGACATCTTTTCTTTTCTTTTTGGTTTGTGAATTGGAATTCTTCACAAGCATAATTTTGTTAAATTTGGATTTGGTGCACTAGAAATTAAAAAAGATGGAAACTGGGTTTTGCAGGAGCATAGATTTAGAGTGAAGGGACCTTTAAAGTCATCTAGTCCAACCCCTTACATCTTATAGATAAGGAAACTGAGGTATAGAGAGGTGAATGATGTACTTGAGATTGCAGAGCTAGTCAAGTGTGGAGCCAGAATTTGAACCCAGGTCCTCTGACTCCAAATCCCTAGTGCTTTCCACTCTATTGGGCTGCCTTAAGTGGATTTTAATTGAATCTATTTATTCAGAATTAACATTGGTTCTGGATGCCATTGGTTGAATTACTACTGATGAGGAAAGAGGCATCCATTTCTTCAGAGACAGAACATATAACAATGTTCTTTCTTGTGGTAGGTTTCTGGCTGTTTCCCCCAAGAACTGTCAAATTATCAGACACAGGCACAGGACAGTTAGGACACATGGTTCTAGAATGCCGTGGGATTTATTGAGGGAATGAATCCAGGATCCCCGCTGGCTCTACTTGCAGATTTCTTAGATTCCATTCAGCTAAGGGCAGAGATTTGGGGGGCGTGGCATAGTGGGATGCCTGGTGCTTCCTGGTGGATTCTGGATGGAGTAGATAAGGGACTTGTGGGGGAACTAGTGGCAGATGTACGTGGGAAGTAACAGGGTATTCTTGACACACACATTTTTAATCAATGCTCTGGATTAAGACACAGATGGCATGCAGATCCAACGTATAGATTTCAAGGTGTCTTGAAGCAGTGATTGTTGTTTGCCTTTCTTTGTATCTCCAGCACTTAGCACAGTGCCTGACACATAGGACATACCTAATAAATGTTTGAAAACTGGCTGATTGACTTTAAGGGGGTGCCCAGGATATGGTAAGATCAATGAATTTTATGAGATGAGATTAAGGAGAAAGTTAAGGCCACAGAGTGCAGTTACCTGACCATGACCGTGTACGTAGGGATTTTCCCCAAAGGCTCTAGCCCAGGAATGGGAAGGAAGGGTGACATTGATTGCCAATGGGCTGTGGGCCAGCCCAGTGACATGTGAGAGGCATCCTGCTTCTGGTTGAGAAAAGATAATCCCACTTCTCAAGAGGATGTCACAGGACTGGTGGAGAGGAGATTTTTTCCTGTTGTTCGGTCATGTCTGAGTTTTTGTGACCCAGTTCAGTGTTTTCTTGGCAAAGATACTGAAGTGTTTTGCCATTTCCTTCTCCAGCTCATTTTACAGATGAAGAAACTGAAGCAAGCAGGGTTAAGTGACTTGCTCAGGGTCACATAGCTAGTAAGAGTCTGAGGCCAGATTTGAACTCACTTAACTTCAGGCCAGGCACTCTATCCACTGGATCACCTACTTGGCCCTGGAGAGGGGATGGGCCAGTCATATATAAAGTATTTTGTATCCACTGAAAGGCTCAAGCAGCATAACATAGAGAAGTCAGGAAGACCTTGGTTTAAATCTTACCTTTTGGCTATGAGACATGTCAAGTTATTTAAATAACAGTACCTTTGGTGTCCCAGGCAGCTCTCTAAGGCTGTTGAGTGCAGGTTCTGATCTGCATTGGTGGAGGGAGTTTCCACACTGGGAGTTCTTTGCAACGAAATCACTGACCTGTTCAAAAATAATACTTAAGGTCTTTAAGGGGGGGAGGTTGATCAAGGGACCTCGCCCTTATCAATTTGAGGAAGTGATAGGGCTTGGATCTTTGTTAGACAAGCTTCTGTAGTGCTTACCAGAGCTATGCTAAGAAGGCACAGGGAATGACTTTCAGAGCAGCTTCTCTTGCCAGCTGCCACTGTCGACTCCTCTCTACATTTCAGGCTGTACATCCAAAATAGAGAAAACCTGGGAAAAGAAATGAGATTTGGGGTTTCACAGCTCCCTTTTATAGACCAAGGGGAAGAGATTAGCTCTTCCCAGAAGAGTCTAACAGTTCTCCCTCCCCTCCCAGCTATCATAGGCCATTCCAGTACCTGGTGACCAACCAGTTGAGTTCCCTGCATCCTCTCAGCAAAGCATTGGGGCTCATTTCTACCTCCATGAGCGGTGTTGTTCAGACAAGGGTCCACATCCTGTAATTTTGTTGAGTAGATGAACCAAGTTGACCAACACTTTCTCCTCACACTCACCTGAAGTCACATCACTCACTGATAAATTACAGGGCCAAGATTCCAACCTAGAACTTTAATCCACATCCCTCCGACAAGGTGTCAAAAGTAAGCTGAAAGACCCTCTGGGGTATTTGCTATGAGCTTGTTAGCTTTGTTTTAAGGACAATGCAGCTAGATCTGGACCATGATTGTGGAACTTTGTATGGACTATTAGACTCTGCTCATTCCTTAGTTTTACTGAACAGCTCTCTCTTTATTTCTGTTTTTCTCTGTCTCTCTCACATCTTCGTTACAAAGGATGGTTGGCTCTCTGGGTAGGGGAGGGGACAGAGATATATTTGGAAATGAAAGTAATCTAAAAATAAAGTAAGTCCATACTTTTTTTATAAAAAAATAGCACACTGCTGCTAGCCTGTAATCTCAAGGATACAGGGGAAGACCTGATAGAATGGGGGTCGTTGGCAGTTGTAGGTGAGGTGACTCAATAGGATTTAGGATAGAACCCAGAAGAAAGTGGGCACAGTCCTAAGAAGCATGCAGGAAAGCAGAACCATTAAGGTCAGATCAAGATAACCCAAAGATGAGCCAATGTACTGAGAGGACCAGGATGGGGAAGTTACCAGAACAACAGAAGAATCCCCTCCTCCCTTCCCATCCTTCAACTCCACCATTGACACTTATCCTTCCATGACCTTTAGACATCATGCCCTTCAGTTTCTTCACCTGTAAAATAGGGACATTAACTGTGTACCTACCTCATAATGTGGTTACGAGGCTTGAACAGAGAATGTCTGCAAGGTGCTTTGCAAATTTTAAAGCCTTTTATACAGGTCAGTTGTGCAGCTACATGGCACAGTGGATAGAGTGCCACGCCTGGAGTCAGGAAGACTCATCATCTTTAGTTCAAGTCTGGCCTCAGATACTTACTAGCCATGAGACAATGAGCAAGTGACTAAACCCTGTTTGCCCCAGTTTCGTCATCTGTAAAATGGGCTGGAGAAGGAAGTGGTAAACCACTCCAATATCTTTGTGAAGAAAACCTCAAAATGGCATCATGAAGATTTGGACATGACTGAAACAACAAAATACAGGTCACTTATCATGGTCTGTCAATTACTGGTGACAAGGTAAGAAAATTAAATTGGCTTTTATTAATTATAAAATAAACTTCACAATTCTTTAGAATTTTGTGAATTTTTTTTAGCATCAATATGCTTTTTTTTTTTGCAATCATTTATTTCACACAATCTGACATTGACTTCCCAAGATTTTGACATGGGTTCTTCAGCTCTTCATCATGAAGCCACATTTTTATCACATTAGATATTAGGTGTACCTTTGATGTACAATCCATTTGCCTAGATCTAGTTTTGATTATTGCCTATAGCATGTCAAGGGAGTTCAAATAGTTTTCAGATCACCAAAATATGTTTATCGCCATCTCTTGAATAGCTTTTCATGATATGCAGCATGGAGCTAGGGTGTATCAGGTATCCCTCTATTACCGTCACTCAGAAAGTTCTCCTACTCAGTCCATATCTGCTTCCCAATCAAGACTCTGGTAGCTGTTGTCTAAAGGCCTCCAGGACAGCCTTCTGTTCAATGAGTCTAGTCTCTGGCTCATAGTCTTTCTCTTCTCCCCAATTCCTGCCCTCACACTTCGATATATATTGATACTATCCCAAATACCCTAATCTCACTATCCCTCTACCTCATTTTCCATGATCTAGTCCTTTTTTTTTTTTGGGCTAGGCAATGGGGTTAAGTGATATGATCTACTCCTAAACCATACACAAAGATGGCCACATCCTTGCTCTTGCCATATGCACAAATGCTCCACTTTCACGTCCATGAACTCTGACATTCCCTGGACCGATCATAGTCAATTGTCACCCCATTACTCCTTCCGCTTTGCAACCGCAACCTTGTTTTTCCTCCAAACCGTGACCTCCATGTTCTTGACTCCTCTTTTCTTCCCCAAGTCATTACCTCTGCACTAACCACACTTTCCTCTTTCCACATTCTACCTGGACCCCTTAGTGAACCCATCTACGCTGTCCTCTGCTCTGGAGTCCTTGGCTCTTTTATCTTATCTAAGATCTTATCTGTCAAACCTCAGTCTTGAATCACTCCCACCACCCACTGCCTTAACTCTTCTACACATACTGTTGAACAAAACTGAAGAAAATCACCTAACTGTTCTGACTGGGTCCACTACAGGTTATATTACACAGCCTCAAATAGGCCCTTACTGCTGCAAGGCAATTCTTTTACATCTCTCTAACACACTATCTGATTCACCATAGTGGCTCTTCCAAACCTTTTCATCCCTCCTCAAATTCTCCTAGCTCCCCCTCCCTCCACCCTCTCAGCTATGAGATTTGCCCTGTATTTCACAGAAAAAATAGAGGCAATTCTCTAAGTGGTCCCTTTTCTCTCCTTCTCTTCATCTTCAAAAATCCTCATTTGAATCATACATCCCCAATAGCCACCATTCCACATCTCTCTCCTCCCTTTTCTCCTAGACAGAATACTGTCTATAATCTAGCCCTCCAATTCCTTTTATCTCAATCTTTTCTCATCTCTGTGCAGTCTGACTTCTTACTTCAGCATTCAATAGAAACCACTCTCTTCAAAGTTACCGATGATCTCTTAGTTGCCAAATCCAATGGCTTTTTTTCAGTTCTCATTCTCCTTGACCTTTCTGCAGCCTTTGGCACTGTTTATCACTCTCTTCCTTGATACTCTCTTCTCACTAGTTTTTCATGACGCTGCTTTCTGCTGGCTATGCTTCTACCTATCTGACCATTCTTTTGTCTCATTTTTAGTCTCCTTTACAAGTGAAGACATCAGACTCCTGATGTCATTGGTCGTCTTCAAGAAATGAAGGACAAGCATCAATCTGAGTAGTAGTAGCTGCCCTCCAGGGAGGGGAGGATCAAACAGGCCAGTTCCAGTTGGGCAATACTGCTATTTCTTTCTCCTCCTCCATCCATGTGGGGAGTCTTACCCTATCCAAAGCAATATAAATTTTGATTGCTTATACTTCCCAAGATATCCTGGGGTCTGGGGACTAGAGGTTTTCCTCCTTACTTATTTATTCTATCATTAAAAAAAAGTGGAGGCAATCAACTCTTTTGTCTCATGTAGTTTTCAGCTATGATTTCTTGAAATATAGCTTTGAAAAACCAGGCTTTGATCAAACCCATTGGGATTCAAATGGAGCTACTTGACTATACCTTTAAACCCAAATCACTCTGGTTCTCACTGACTGGCCAATAGTAAGTTCCAGCCCAAGCCTCACTTGCTCATTGTTTGGGTTTTGATGGTTCAGAGTGAGCATAAATAGCAATTGTTTCTGTTCTGGCCAGAAACCCCGAGAGTCTTCCCCTCCCAGACTGATTCTTCCGTGAAGGCAAACTAGGTCATCTTTTTACCTTATTTCTTTTCTTTTCTTTTTTCTGCTAGGCAATGGGGTTAAGTGAGTTGCCCAGGGTCACGCAGCTAGTAAGTGTTATGTGTCTGAGGCCGGATTTGAATTCAGGTCCTCCTGACTCCAGAGCTGGTGCTCTATCCAGTGTGCCACCTAGCTGCCCCTTCACCTTATTTCTTACCTAGCCTTGAATCACTGAATGGGTGTTGCCTCAGACAAACGGAGACCTGGGAAAGACCTTAGCTTAAAAAGGCCAAGGTCTACATCTGGGGCCATTGCCCTCAGTCCTGACCTATGTCTTACCATTGGACTCAAATGACTCTGGAGGAGAGAGGGAAGCTGGTGACTGCAGAGCCCTTCCTCACTTAAATCCAATTCCCTTTCAAGTCAAGACATCACCCTCCTTATGTCATTGATCCTCTTTGAGAATGAAGGACAGACAACAACAGCAGGTCTCCTTGACTGGATCTTCATCTAGATGTCAGATACCTGTGGATGTCCCACAAAACTCTCTCCTGGGACTTCTTCTCTTCTCCCTGTATGCTGTTTCACTTGGTGATCTCAACAGTTTCATGGATTTAATTATCATCTCTCTTCTGATGCCTATGTATACTTACCCTTCCCTAACCTCTTTGCTGGCCTCCATTCTCACGTCTCCAGCTGCATATTGGGTATGTCAAACTAGATGTGCCAACTCAACATGTCCAAAACTAACCTTGTTATCTCTGTTCCCAAACTTTTTCCTCTTGCAAGCTTCCCTATTAATATTAGGGCACCACCATCTCCCCCCATTTCCCAAGCTTGAAACCTAAATGTCATTCCCAGCTCCTCGCTGTTACCTCCCCCCCCATATCAAATCTGTCGCCAACACCTGTTTTTGCCTTCACATCGTCTGGTACGGCCCCTTCTCTCTTCTGAAATTGCTGCCACTCCGATGTAGACCCCCCACCGTGTCACCCCTGGATGATTGCAACCGCCTGGTGGTTGGTCTCCCTTCAAATCTCTCCTCGCCGCAGTCCATATTCTACTCAGCTGTTGATGTGAAGCACAGGTCTGACCACATCGTCCCCATTTCTATTCAGTAAGCTCCAGTGGTTCCTTCTTATCTCTAGGGTCAAAAATAAAATTTTCTGTTTGACACTGCCTTCAAAATCGGCACCCCCCAGCCCACGCTTTTCCAGTATTTTGACAACTTGCACTCCTCCTGGCCATCGATACGGTTCTTAAGTATAAATGCAGCGACACTGGCCTCCTTGGTGTTCCTCATACAAGGTACCCCATTTACCAAGTGCAGGCATTTTCATGGGCATGGGGCTGTCCCCCAAGCTTGTAATGTTCTCCTTCCTCATCCTCACCTCCTGGTTTCCTTAAACTCCCACTAAAATCCCACCTTCTCCAGTAAGCCTTGCCCATTCTCTCTTAATTCTTGTGATTTAACTTTACTGATTAACCCCTTATCAGTGTATCCTGTATGTAGCTTGTTTGTAGCTAGTTGGTGTTGTCTCTCCCATGTTGACTGTGAGTTCCTTGAGGGCAGGCACTGTCTTTTGCCTTTCTTCATATCCCTTAAACTTAGCATAATGCCAGGAACATGGTAGACGTTTAATGAATGTTTATGACTGGCCAGTGGACAGATGTGTGGCAGTATTCCATCTCCACTTGGGAATTTCTGCAATACCAAGACGATTCTATTCAGCTAGGTGGTGAAGTGGATAGAGCGCTGGCCCTGGAGTCAGGGAGCCCTGGCTTCAGATATGATTTCTGTCGCTTATGAGCTGTGTGACTCTGGGCAAGTCACTTAACCTCTGCCTGCCTTAGTTTTCTCATCTGTAAAATGAGGATAATAACAGCACCTACCTCCTAAACTGTTGTGTGGACCAAATGAGATTATATGTATATGGGTGTGCGTGTATATGCATGCATGTATGTATGTATGTATGTATGTATCTATACACACATATGTATACATATACATACATATATAATACATCATATATAACATATACATATAATATAAAACATGCTTTGTAAATCTTACAGCACTATATAAAAGCTGACCATCATTATCATCATAATCAATTCTACTTCTCAGTATATCAATGGGTTCATCAATGGGGACAAGATTTCTTGGCCTGTTGGAAGCAAAAAAAACAAAAACAAAAACAAAAAACTTCGAACCATTTTGGGGGTGGATATTTTATAGAAACAAAGATACTCAAATTTCACGTGCTTACCCGGACTTCTGAAAACAGTTCCGGCATAGCCCTGTTTGGAAACAGTGTTTCGTTAGTAAAAGGGAGATTGTTTCTCAAGCCAGCAAATGGCAGAGCTGGGATTCAAACTCGGAACGTCTGACCCCACACCTCACACTCTTTCTCCAGCACTGAGTTGCCTCCTGTCTGCTCCCTGGCGCCATTAGTCTTCTCACTGCCCTCTGAGACGCCTGGAGCACTGACCACCCCGAGACCCTGCTGTGTCAAAATTCACAGGCATGGAGCCCATTGCTACCTGGAGAACAACGGTGTGGGCAGAACCAACCATGTACAGTGCAATGTGGAGCAACTTGGGCTCCTTGGGAGCACCCCAGGACTTGCCAAGTTCCGTCCAGCTTGACCTCCTCCTCCTCTCCCCCTCCTCTTCCTCCTTGCTGCTCCTCTTCCTTTTCCCTCTTTCCTCTTCTTCTTCTTTCTACCCTAACTCTTCTTCTTTTCCCTCCTCTCCTCCCTCCTCCCCTCCTCTCCTCCTCTGTCACTCCTGGCTTCTTTGCCTCCTCCTCTTCCTCCTTCTCCTCCTCCTCCTCCCCCCTTCTCCACCACCTCTTCCACTTGGGGCCAACCTGTCGAGGTGAGCTTCTATAGGAAAACAATGCCTCCACTTCACACACTTGCTGCAATGCTTTGGCCCCCATGATCTTGCTGGATCCTTCAAGAGAAACAGGGCAGAGCTGGTTCTCTTCCACCCTTCTTCCCATTTTCCAGGCAGGGGAAATAAAGGGGCAGCTGGTACAACAGACAAAGAGGTTTTGTTCCATGGAGACTCTGCTAAGAGGAAGACAAACCCTGAAGGGCTGGGCAGGGGGAGGCAATCTGGGAGGCCGAGGAAACTGAGACCAGAAGGGGACCTTGACCATCAGAGCCTCATTCTATTGTCCTGTGGCCTGGGCAGCCTCTCTCTGCTGTAACACTGCCAGCACATGGGCTGTCTGCTGCTGCCTGGCCCCTCCTCCCCATCCCCAGCTAAGCTGAGGTTTCTCTTTGAGAGAATAATAGTCATAGAATATTAAGATTTTGAAAGAGGGTCACAGGCAGCTGGTCTTCTTGCTGAATACAACTATAAAAAGTATAAGAAAAGCCATCCTGTGGCATTTTAATTTTTAAAAGGAAATTTTGTGAGAGAAGCAATGTATTATGATTTCCAGTAAAATCTAAAATATTGAAGCTGGGAAGGCCCTTAGAACGGGGGATGTCAGGGCTGGAGGAACCTTAGGGAAGATACTTGGTTTAAAGAAACACTTCACCAGCAGCAAAGATGAAGAGGTTAGCCAAGTCAACCATTCATGTGAGCTAGATTTGAGGTGATGGCATCTTCTGGGCTGTGAGATCCATATGAATGAAGGAAGTCACAGCACCAAGAAGCAGCTGAGGCCTGCCAGGACTGCCCTGAGAGGCTCTGACCCCAGGCCTAGGAAGGAGATGATACCTCCATCCTCTGCCCAAGTAAGACTCCACCGAGAGTATTGGGTTTAGTTCTAGGTGCTCCATTTTAGTAAGGATATTGTCAAATTGGATAGTACCCCAAACAGAGGACTCAGGGCGGTGAGAGCACAAGGTCTCGGCTTTGAGGATGGGCTAATAACAGAGGAGTCCTCCAGCCACACCCCAGCAGTCCTTGGGACTTCCTTCAACTGTGGGAAGGCCTGTTGTTTATGTGGAAAGAATTAGATTCCCTCCCTGGCCCCGGAGGGCAAAGCTGGGAGCACTAGATAATCTTTTTCTTTATTTCATGGATTCTTTGTTCCTACCTGGCAGCCTCTAGTAGTGAAATTTGGGAGAATCCAGACAAGAGATGAACAGGTTGGGTAGGTGTGGATGAGATGCAGTGTATGTGCTTCACTGCAGGCAGCATTCAAATTGATGAGATCACCAATTCATTTCAGGGTTTGAGAAATATTGGTAGCTAGAATTTCAATGGAAGATGGCAGCTAGGTAGAGCAGTGGGTAACATGCTGGACTTGGAGGCAGGAAGACCTGAGTTCAAATCTGGCCTCAGATACTAGCTGCATGACCTTGGGCAAATCACTTAACTCTGTTTGTCTCAGTTTCCTCAGCTGTAAAATGAGCTGGAGAAGGAAATGGCAAACCACTCCCGTATCTCTGCCAAGAAAACCCCCAATGGGGTCATGAAGAGTCAGGCATGGCTGAAAAGGACTGAAAAACAAAGATGAAAGATACAGATTTAGGCAGAAACTGGAAACAAAAATCTTCCTAGCAGTCAGATTATTCCACAGTAAAACGGGCTGCCTTGGGAAGTGGTGGGATGCTTGGTTCTAGATGTCTCCTAGCAAAGGCTAGACCATCAATTTTGGGGGAGAAGTAGGAGGGATTCTTGATCAGGAATGGGTTGAATTCAGCAGAAGCCAGAAGAGGTGGCGAGTAGCAGAGTGCATAGAGTGCTGGAGTAGGAGTCAGGAGGTTCTGAGCTCAAATCCACCCTGATGCTGACCAGCTTTGTGACCCTGAGCAGGTCAGTCACCTTTGTCTGCCTCAGTTTCCTCACCTTAAAATGGGGATAATAATACCATCCCCCAGGTTGTTGTGAAGATTACTTGACATAATACTTGTAAAGCTCTTTGAAAAACTTGAAATGCTATATAAATGCTGGCTATTATCCTTATCACTAGTATTATTCCATCTCTGACTCTAATAACAAAGCCCAACAGCTCAGTTAACTGATTGGATCTTCCTTATTTCTCCTTCTCTAAGTGATCACCACCCATCTGTTTAACAGCTCATTCCATGATCTTGCTGGGAATGGGTGCCAACCTCAATGGTTTAGCTTTTGTGGAATCCACCTTCCTCACCATTAGGAAAAAAAAAAAGAAATTACAGCAACAATTCCAAACATCTGGCTCCTCATCTCTTCTCTACTCTTCCTCCAAGATCACGCAAGGAGAGAAGTAACATGGCCTTGGATAGAGAGAGCCTGGGATTTGGAGTGAATATACCTGGGTTTGAAACCCAGTCCTGCTTTTTCTTGTTCCAATGACCTCAGGGAATTCACTTTTCCATCTCTGGGACTCAGTTTCCCCTTCTGTAATATGAGGGGATTAGTGTCATAGCCTCTGAAGTGCCTTCCAGTTCTAGTTTCTTAGCACCGAGGGCCATGGTCAGCTTCTTGGCTGTTTTTGGTGGCCAGGCAGATGGGCAGTGTGAAGACAAGTCATTTCAACTTTTAGGTTCTTAAGACTTGGATTCACTGAACATCATTAGGACTTCTCTTTCTCTCTCCTTCCTCAAAACTTCGTGTAATCACAGGTGGAAGGGATCTCTCTCGAGCATGCCTTTTTGTTCATGTTTATTGGCTCTCCTCTAGTAGAAAAATCATTCTTGTTGATAGAAAATAGAGAAGTAGAATGGGGCCCTGAGTCATTGTTTCCTCTAAATGTCTGTTAATGTTACACCATTGCCCCAAGCTGATAAGCCCTATTACTTCCTTGTTCTCTTCTAAAATATATGGCTTGTTATTTTAAGATTAATTTGTCATGGGCCACACTTCAGCCTTGGCTTTCCCAGTACAATCCAGTCTTTCAGACACTACAACAATCTCGACCTCAAAATGTAATTCTTCACAGATGGAATAAACCAAGGCTGACCTGCTCTGGTTCCATGCCTTTTCATCAGTCTCTCCAGGCTACATTGTAAGCTCCTCTAGGGCAGTGAGGGAATTAAAGGGCAAGTGATTAATTGTGGGAATTGAGTGAACCCCACCGACTCTATCTTATGACTCAATTCTGGATCTAGCTCAGTTCCCTTTTTATTCATTTATGGGTCTGGTCCAATTTATTCAATTATGGGAGTTGTGATAAAACTTTGATGCATTATTGATCTCAGCCCAGCATGGCTAGGAAGGAAGCTGGATCACCCTTACCTGCTGCTTAGGGACCCTTAACTAAGGACCTAGGTTATGCTGACCAGAAACCTGATCAGACCCAAAGACTGATGGAAGGAGTTTTCTCACAATTGTACATCTCAAGTAATCCATATGTCTTATTTGAAAACTGGTCCCATGCTGTTCAATCAGTTATTGTTTCCATGTTCCTTTGACTGTTCATGGACACTTGGGGGAGAGTGGGACACCTCACTCTCTGAATTCAGAGAATTGCACCTTTTTTGATCTCTACCTCCCACCTTGGAAAATCCCTAATCTTTCTTCCATTTAGAAGTCAGATTGCCTAATTTTGCATCTGGGTTAATTGTTTTCTTTTAATTAATTGATTTTATTTGATTGTTTTTAATACATAAAAATCTGTCTTATTCTGTATTCAGGGTCTTTGGACTAAGAGGGAGTCCATTGATCCATTTATTATGCCTATTTGGCTAATAAATCATGTAACTGATTGCTTCCTTAATTATTATGAATTATTCACAAGAGCAGGAACTATTCAGCTTTTGGATTTAAATCATCAAATCAAGTCAAAAGCATTTATTTATCTATTCATTCACTCATTTATTTATTACTTATTATTCATTCATTCATTTATTTATTCATATCCATTTATTATGCCTGTTTGGCTAATAAATCATGTAACTGATTGCTTCCTTAATTATTATGAATTATTCACAAGAGCAGGAACTATTCAGCTTTTGGATTTAAATCATCAAATCAAGTCAAAAGCATTTATTTATCTATTCATTTACTCATTTATTTATTACTTATTATTCATTCATTCATTCATTCATTCATTCATTTATTTATTTTTAGGCAATTGGGGTTAAGTGACTTGCCCAGGGTCACACAGCTAGTAAATGTCAAGTGTTTGGTCTGAGGCCAGATTTGAACTCATGTCCTCCTGACTTCAGGGCTGGTGCTCTCTCCACTGCACCACCTAGCTGCACCTACTATGTGCCAGGCACTGTGCTAAGCTCTTGGGTTACCAAGAAAGGCGAAATAAGCTCCTGCCCTCAAAGAGTTTATAGTATGATGTAAGAGACTGTATAAAGAAGACAGGGTAAAGTGGAAGTGCCTTGTAAATGCTGAGCACAGTGCATGGCACACAGTAAGCACTTAAATACTTGTTCACTGCAAACTGGAATGTGAAGCCAGAGACCTGGGTGCGAGGGTGACCTCTGTCACTGACCCATTGTTCGATGTTGAGGCCAAGTACCTTTTTCTCATTATTTCTTCATCTGTAAGATGCAGGGCTTGACGAAATGACCTTTGAGGTCCCCAGCACTTAGTACAGTGCCTGGCACATAGTAGGTGCTTAATAGAGGTTTGTTGACTGACTGTGAGTTAGTTTTTGTTAGTCTCTTCCAGTTGTCACATTCTGTGTTCTACATGCTAAGGCCCCTTCCAGGTCCGAAATCTTGTGTTCTATGTTCCAGTATGTTTCCCTCTGCTCTGACATTCTGTATTCTCCATTTGAAATATTCTAGGGTCCCTTCCCACTCTGATATCACATCCATCTGCTGCAGATTCAAAGACAGGAAAGATAGAAAAATGAAGGAGCCATGACTTGGTCATCCACTTCACTCTTGGAGAACAGCAGGTCCTTTCTGCCCCTTGAAAGTGACTGTTCTGGACTGGAATGTGGTCACTGTGAGGGACTGAAGCAGAGACATTGCCCTGGCCCCTCTGGCTTCACTTTGCCAGGATGCTGCCTTTTTCCCTTCGGCGCTTCTGTGCACAGGGAGTGTTCCTCCTTGGGGACAATGAATGGGGGGTGGAAGGTCCCTTGCAGCTGCTGGTCAGAGGAAGGGGTGAAATCTCCTTACACAGGTGGAGAGTGAGGAGATCTGGACTCCAGGGCCAGTGTGGGCCCTGACTCCTTGGAACTCTGGTCCCTTGTCTAGGTCTTTGTGGCTTCAGCAGTAAAATGAAGGAGTAAGGAAGGATGATTTCTCAGGTATCTTTGGATCAGACACACAGTGTTCGGAAGGCTTTGACCAGGAGGGAATAAGCATTTATGATACCACCTACAATGTGTCAGGCACTGTGCTAAATGCTTTTCAAATATTACCTCAATTTGATCTTCTAAATAACTCTGCAAGATAGGTGCTATTATTATCCCCATTTTACAGTTGAAGAAATTGAGGCAAAAAGTTTACGTGACTTGCCCAGTGTCATAAAGCTAGTAAGTGATTTGAACTCAGCTCTTGTTGATCCCAGGCCCATTGCTCTAACCACTGTGCCAACAGCGGTATCTGTTTCTTCAATATTCAGTATTTTATGTTCTAAGGCCCCTCCCAGCTCTGACATCCCCTGTTCTAAGGCCCCTCCCAGCTCTGACATTCCCTGTTCTCAGGTGTCTCCCATATTCTTAGGTTCTATGCCAGTAAGGAATCCACAGAATCACTCTCCCACAGTGTCCCCTTGGAGGCCAGTTCTCCAGCTTTTTCAGAACAGCCCATTTTCATGGCTCCATGGCAGAGCACATGAGCAAGGCAAGCCCCATGAATCATCAAAGGGCAGATATGAAAGGTATTTTAGGGACCATTTAGCCCCATGCTTATAAGTCAGAGCACCAGAGCCAGGGAGAGCATGGCCCCACAGCCAATCAACCAATCAATAAATAAACATTTTATTAAATGCTTCACTTATGCCCATTTCATTTCCCCCCAAGGGGGGGGGAGGGAGAATCCAAGGGAAAAAAATGAAATAGCTGCTACCTTTAAGCAGCCTGAATTCTCACATGGGAGAAATCATATACATTTTAAAGTATACTGTGGTCAGAATAAGTACAAGATATATACTTGGTAATTTGGGGAGGGAGGGCACCAACAGCTTGGTGGTGGAGGGAGGGCAGGGGATGCCAAGAAGGATTCCCAGTAAGCAAATGTCAGAGCTGGAGTTGAAGGCAGGGCTTTGGGCTCTTGGGCCAGAACCTTTTCCATTAAAATGGAATTCTTTCGACTCCACTCAATTTTCCCTTTATGGAGTGTGTGGTCAGACTAGGGCTTAGCTTGGGTCTGTTTCTTCTCATCTTGTCTTTAGTAGAAAGAGGGGCCAGCTAGCCATTTCTTCCCCCTCCCCCAACATTCTTCAGCCTCTTAGACATTTCCTCTTCATTTTTAAAGCTCCCAGATCTGGCTCCTGAGTGATGGGGTATCATCCAGAGCTTTGGAAACCATATCCAGATTTGCCCTCTTGTTTGGGGTGGTGGTGGTGGCAGACCATTTTTACCACTAACACCAATTTACCTGGAATTTGTCTAGATCCTTCGATGTACAATTCAGATACCACCTTCTCTGGGCAGCCTTCCCAGGAACTACTCCCTTTGGACCTCAGTAACACTTAATGTGATGAGTCAAGGATGGCTCTGAAGTTACAAACCTGGGTGCCTAGTAGGATAGAGTTGGCTTCAACAGAAACAGGGAAGCCTGTAGGAGGTACCAGCTTGGGGGGATGGGGAGGAGGTGGCAGAGGAAAGATGTTAGGTTCAGTTGAACAAATCATTTATATATTTTGTTTTCACATCACTGACATTTCTAAATCTCTCTCCTCATCCCCTACACAAGCCGCTGCTTGTAACAAAGAATAACAAGAAAGAATAAAAAAATGAGCAATACAGCAAAACTAACCAACATATTGAGTCTGACAACACATGCAGCATTCAACACCCATAGTCTCCCACCTCTACAAAGAAGGGAGGGTAGCGCATTCTTTCATACTCTCCCCAGGGACAGGCTTGGTTACTGTGCAGTTACTGTGCATGATTCCCCTCCCCCTTCTAAATATTACTTACTATGCTCTGTATCAGTTCAGGTAATTCTCATGTTTCTCTGCCCTTTTCATACTTATCATTTTCTTTGGGGCAGTAATTTTTCATTCTATTCACATTCCACAATTTGTTCATCCTTCTCCCAACTGATGAGGGCCTAATTTGTTCCCAGTTATTTGATTGGGGTGTGTGTGTGTGTGTGTGTGTGTTTTGCTAGGCAATGGAGTTAAATGACTTGCCTAGGGTCACGGAGCTAGTAAGTGTCAAATGTCTGAGGCCATATTTGAACTCAGTTTCTCCTGGCTCCAGGGCCAGTGTTCTATCCAGCCATCTAGCTGCCCCCATTCCCAGTTATCTGTGACCATAGAAAAGGGCTGAGATGAATATTTTGGTGTATGTGGGAATTGCTTTCTGTGACCTCCACAATGTAGATCACTAATAGTGGCATTTTTGAGTCAGAGGGTATAGGGATTTTAGAGGAAAATATAGAGGTGTTGATATTATTGGGTTCATGGAGCAAGGTTCCCTTGTCTGAAGTCCAGCCGCAGCGTGATTGGGCTTCCATCTGGCTCAGGCACCTGTAGTTATGGCCTCTTTCCTTTCTGGATGCCTCTCCTCTTCCCAGCCCTTACCCTTTTTTCTCTCTCTCTCTCCTGATGGGTTCCTCCTCGCCTCCAGTCTCCCAACTTTCTCCCCTGAAAGCTGCCTGTGAACCCCCACCCCCCTTTAGTGATGGGAACTGGTTAAGCTGTGAAAGCATCTCTAAGGACAGGTTAGAGGCAGAGAGGTATAGAGGATAGGGCACTGGATCCAGAGTGGAAGACCTGGATTCCAATCCAACCCAAGACACTTTGTAGCCATGCTCCTTGGGTTCTTTGTGTATAGAAACGAAGGGCTTGGATTCTAATGGCCTCTGAGATTTCTTCTAGCTCTACAGTCTAGGACTTGGTGATTTTCCCTTTTCCAGGGGCTGGAGGTTTCTGACAGGGCGTGATCGTGTCATAAACATCTGCTTCGATGATGTCCAGAGCCTGGGGTCAGGAGAGAGGAGATGTCAGGGACATCCAAAACCCCCCTCCTCTGTTTTGGACCTTCTGGACTTCAAAATTCTGCCTTTACTGCTGTCTCCCCCAGAAACTTTGCTCAGTATCTACTGCCTCCCTGCCCTGATCACACTCCCACCCATGAGGCCTGCTCATCATCCCTCCACAAGACCTGTTCCCCTTCTCCCATTCATGAGTCCTTCCTAGAGCCTACAGTTTGTGAAAGGGCACAGGCCCACTTGCCTTCGTTCCCCGTCTGGCCCTATTTCTGACCTTTTGGACTTCAAAACCATGCTCTCTTATTGGGTTACTTCCTTCCCTCCTATTCTTCCCTCCCTCCCTTATTTTCAGCTGAATGTAAACTCCTTGAGGACAGGGATGATTTTTTTGGGGGGGTCATATTTGTATCCCCACTGCTTAGCACAGGGCCTGGCACATAGTAGGTACTAAATCATTACTTGTTTCTTTTCTTCCAGGGAGGGAGGTAGGCACTGAGAGGGTCTATTTCCCCATTTATCTTCTTCCCTCCATGCTAGTCCTGTTCCTGGGCCCCATAATTAGCCAGCATTTTCTCCTCTCTTTCAGTCCCCAGGAGAGGCCTGGCCCCTGATAGATGTACCTGATAGATATCCTCAGAGGCAGCAGAGGAGGAGCCCTGGACCTGTGGAATAGGAAAAAGGACTTTAAGGAACTTCAGAGCTGGAAGGATACTTAGAACAGAAAATATCAGAACTGGGAGGGGCCTGAGAACAGGGAATGTCAGGGCTGGGAGGGCCCTCAGAACAGGGAATGACAGGGCTGGGAGGGCCCTCAGAAGAAGGGATGTCAGGGCTGGGAGGGCCCTTAGAACAGAGAATGTTAGAGTTAGGAGAGACCTTAGAACAGGGAATGTCAAGGCTGGGAGGGCCCTTAGAACAGAGAATGTCAGAGCTGGGAAGGCCCTTAGAACAGAGAATGTCAGAGTTAGGAGAGACCTTAGAACAGGGAATGTTAGAGCTGAGAGGGCCCTTAGATCATAGAATGTCAAAGCTGGGAGGGGCCTTAATCAATCCATCCACCAACCAGGCCACAAGCATTTATTAATCTCTTTCTATGTACCAACCGGCTCTAGGCACTATGGATACAATAACAATGATAGTCCCTGCTCTCGAAAAAGTTACATTGTAGCCATTACAGATTCACCGAGAGGAGTGTATCAAGAAAGCTGCCATGTTGGTATTTGAGTCCAGCCTGGAAGGGAGACAAGAGGCTGTGTGGAAGGGAAGTAGTGTATTCTGGGCATAGGGACTGCCAATACAAAGCCCTGGAGGCAGATGAGCAGTGAAGGGTAACAAAGTCAGTTTGGGAGAGCTGTTAGTGGTATAAAAGGGAGGAGTGTGTAATAGGATCGGAAAGGCTGTGTGGAGTCTACGTGAAGGACTTTGAAGACAGAGGAGTTTTTGTCTGATCCTTTCTCCCTCTTCCATTTGGCATCTTAGAAGACTCCCTTCTAAGCTCAGCCCTAGCACCAACTTTTGCAGGAAGGCTTTCTCACTCCTCTCCCCACCTCCACTTCTTGAGGTAATAGGGAGCCACTGAAGCTGCTTGAGCAGAGTTATATGGGCAGGGAAAATCACTTTGGTAGCTGTATGGAAGACTGATTTCAGAGCAAAGTGACAAGGCAGGGAGGCCAATTAGAAGGCCTTTATAATTGAGCAGGCCAGAGGGGATGAGGCTCTGAGTGACTGTGGTAGCTCCCTGGGTGGGAAGAAGTTACATGGGAGAGATTTTGTGAGGGCAGAAATGGCAAAACTTAGCAACTGACTATGTTGGGTGAGTGAGAATGAGGAGAGGACAGTGACCCCAGGGATGGGAGCCCTAGGACTGGGAGGGTGGTGGGACCCTCGACAGTAACTGGGAAGTTAGGAAGAGGGGAGAGTCTGGAAGGAAAGAGAATGAGGTCCGTTTTGGTTTTGTAGAGTATGACATGGCTACACAGCGTCCAGTTGGAGACGTCCATGAGTAGGTTAATGAGAGAGAGCTGGGTTTGTTGTTGTACGTCCTTCATTCTCAAAGAGGACCGATGACATCACAGGGCAACGTCTTGACTTCTGCATGGATTAGATGTGAGTGAGGTAGAGCTGTGCAAAGTCATCAGCTTCACTGTCTCCTCCAGAGCCATCGGAGTCCAGTGGCAAAAAAAAGCCCAGACAACTGGTGATGGCCCTGGAGACGGGGGCTATTATCTTCATTGAGATGATAACTGAGCTTAGAGCTGAGAGAGACCTCAGGACACAGACGATCATCAGAGCACAGAATGTCCGAGGTGGGAAGGACTTAGAACACAGATTGTCACAGATTAGAAATCACTTACCTCCAAGGAGGGGCAGGAACCTCTTCCCTACCAAGGCATCCCGTTCCACTTTCAGACACACCTAACAGGACTTTTTTTCTTCACATCAAGTCTACATTTCCTTCTCTACAACTGCACCTGTTACTACCAGTTATATGCCAGGGTGTATTCTTACCTCTGGGGCCAAGCAAAGGTGAATCCTGCTTCCATATGACCTGCCTTCAGCTAATCAAAGATGGCTGCCATATCTACTCCCAAACCAAGTGTTGTCTTCTCCGGGTTGTTGCCATAAGTTCTTTCCATTGATCTGTTCAGATGGCTTGGACTTGGGGCCTGTCCCCCTTCTGAAGACCCTTTACTGGATGCCTTAAGCTCATAGGCATTCTCCAGGGATTATCCCACCCAAACTCCCAGGGCCTTCAAGTGTCTCCAGTTCTGGGTGAAGGGCTCCCTTCCCACCCCATGACTGTTGTTATTGTTGTTGCTGAGTCATTTTCACCAATGCCAGACTCTTTGTGACCCTTGTTTTTGGGTTTTCTTGGCAAAGATGCTGGAGTGGCTTGTGATTTCCAGCTTGTTTTAAAGATGGCAGAAAGGGCTAAGTGACTTGCCCAAGGTCACACAGCTAATAAGTGCCTGAGGTCGGATCTGAACTTAGGTCTTCCTGACTCCAGGCCTGGCATTCTGTCTGCTGTGCCATTTAGCTGCCCCACCCTATGATAGACACTCAAAAATCCCTGAAAAAAGTGCCTGAAAGACACCCTCTGTCCCTACCTGTAGAAGCCGAGGGCAGCCTTGAAGCAAAGCATTATTCATGTACAGGGTGGAGTCATCACCTGGAGGGAAGGAAATCCAGACAGAAGATCTTGGTGTCTTGGAATGCCATGAGAGAATGACTAGGCAGAGAAGGAAGTGAGGGGAAGCTAGGTGGCACAATGGATAGGGGACTGGACCTGGAGTCAGAAAGATCTGAGTTCTAGCCTCAGAAACTTCACTGGCTGTGTAACCCTGAGCAAGTCCCTTAACCTTGATTTGTCTCAGTTTCCTCAACTGTAAAACGGGGGTAATAATGGCACCTATCTCCCAGAGTTGTTGTGAAGATCCAGTGAGTTAACTGTAAAATGCTTAGCACAGTGTTAGGCATACAGCTGGCACCAAGAAATGTTTGTTTCATGTATAACCTCTATAAAATTGCTTGCCTTCTCAATGAGGAGGGTGGGGAGAGAGGAAGACAATTTGGAACTCAAAGTTTTAAAAATGAGTGTTAAAAATTGCTTACATGTAATTGGGGAAAAATAAACTACCAAAAGAAAAAAAAAAGAAATGCTTGTTTCCTTTCTTCTTTCTTTCCTTACATTCCCTGCAGCTATCTGTAGCATATCTATAATAGAAGATTCCAAGGTGGGTCTCCAACAAGGTTTGTATGTCTATGGTTCTAGGAATCTCTGGGTGTAGCGTTTGTAGTTCTAGAGTCTATGGTCTGAGATTCCACGATGGGCCCTTCCTTAGCTCCTCCTCTCAGCTCTGAGTCCTCTTTCTAGAGAAACTCCAGAAAAACATAAACTCCTTAAGGGCAAGGACTGGGTCACTTTGATCGTAAAGTTCTATTCTGATGGGTGCCTCATCATGGCATGGAGGGAACCCTGAGTCCTACAAGGCTGTGCCTATGAGAAGAGCTTTCCAATACAATTCCAGTAAAAATCTGTACCTGTTTTCTGATGACCACCCTTGCTAAATAAGCACATCCAAAGAAATTATTGGGGAGATAATGAGCATTTCTGTACCTTCATTAGTTTCAGAGGATGAGAAGATTAAGAAATTCTACCAAGAACTCAATAAAACCTACCAAATTAAATCAATATCCACTTTCCGACTCAGTGACTTCAATGTTAAGAGCAGGATGAGGGAGGAAAACATGGTTTAGGAATAAGAAATAAAGAGGCTGTTTCTACTTTTCAGGAAGAGAATTGGGAGATATTTAGATATGATGAGCACCAAACAACATCACAAAATTGGAAATTGATTATATTCTAACGGAAAGGAAATGATTGGTTCCTAGTGCAGTCAGTGTACAGCCAGATCACAAATATGTTAGAGATAAACAGCAAAAGCAAATTAAAATAAAAAATAAAAATTGGAAGACATAGCATGCAATGGAGGTAACTCCAACCTGACCTTCTTAATGCAGCTATTGATGCTGAAACATGGGAAATGGATAAAAGAAATAACATCGACATCAATATGGAATGTTTCCTTTTTTTTTTTTTTTTGGTTTTTGGTGAGGCAATCAGGGTTAAGTGACTTGCCAGGGCCACACATTTAGTAAGTGTCAAGTGTCTGAGGCTGGATTTGAACTCAGGTCCTCCTGACTCCAAGGGGGGAGCTCTATCTACTGTGCCACCTAGCTGCCTCAAGAATATTGCCATTTTCTAATGGAATTTAAACAATGAAAATCAATTGCTACAAAGAGGAAGCTAAAGGAGCCTAGAAACCCTAGCAACAAATAGTGGCCAAAAAGAAAGTTAAGACAATAATGAAGTCTTCAACAAAAAAAAAAGAAGTGGGGCTCAATGAGAAAAAAGGGTTTAAAATATTAGAGAGGAACAACTTTTGTCAGGAAAAAGAAAAAAAATGGAAGGAAAAGAAAGAAAAGGACAAGTTTGCACTTAGAACTCAGATGAATGTTGAGCGCCAGAGATGAGGGCAGTAGCATTAGCCAACAATGAGTTCCATATGCACTATCAGCCAGGGAAGTGAAGATACTCTATCTTATAGGTCCCAAGTTTGCCTGGCAATGGTGATATCCAGGGAAGGGATGAAGACCATCTGTGACACATAGGCAGCTAGACTCCTATGGTTTGAGTGAAGTAGGGTCTGAAACTCCTCCAGGAAGAGGTATCGGGGGAAGCAAAATTGTAGCTCTTGCTGGATCTGTGCCGTGTTTAATCTTCAATGGCTAGTGGTAGGAGCACCTGCAGAATGAAGGCCTATATGAAGAGATATAAACCAAGAAAAGGGAAGACGATCCCCAGAAACTTTGACTTAGAAACATTCCTTAGAGGACACCTACTGTTCAGAGAGAGATAGAAGTTGGAGCAAAGTAATGAAGCCCTGGGCTGTACTGCAAGGATTCTAACTAAGGAAAGAGAAAACAACAGATAAGGTCCAAGGCAGGCTTCTCTTTTTTGTTTGTTTGTGATGAGGCAATTGGGGTTAAGTGACTTGCCCAGAGTCACACAGCTAGGAAGAATTATGCCTCTGAGGCCAGATTTGAACTCAGGTCTTCTTGACTCCAGGGCTGGTGCTCTATCCACTGCACCAGCTAGCTGCCCTGTGTAAAGAGATTCTATTGACTCAAGATGGTGGCAGGAAGTGTGAGACCTAAGTGTGAGACCTAAGCTCGAAGGAAAAGGCTGCTAGCACTAGCCCATGTAAGCACTCATTTTACACATAAGCAAACTGAGCCCCAGAGAGCTGAAGTGTTTTCCCAAAGGTCACACAGTTACTAAATGGAAACACTGAGTTTCCACTTTTGTGAAGGGGCAGCTCCAAGAAACTTCAGTGACGTGAGGATGAGAATGTAGGTCCTGCTGGTACGTCATACAGTATAAAATATCAGGGTAGAAAGGGCCCTCAGAGACTGTCTAATCCAACTGCTTAATTTTACATTTGACCTAATTGAGGCCTAAAGAAGGGTAGGGAGCAAAGTCATACAGTCAATCAATGACCAGTTGCCATTTCCCTATTTTTTCTGCAGCATCACACTGCCTATCAGGGGCCATACTCACCTTCTTTCTGGGCTTGACGAATCCTCCTTCCTAGAATTGGATTTCTTAGGATACCTTGAGAGGCCCTGAAACAGTGGGACAGAAGAGCCATGAATAGTTATCTTCCTTGGGGCCCCTTGGCTTGGGGGTAAGTGAAAGGGAGGTCCCTGGATATTTGGGAGGGTCCAATAGCCATGAGGAGGGGATGTTAACAGCCATGCCTTGAGACTCTGATATGTGCTACCACAATTTGCTGGCCATATTCTCCTAGATCAAGGTCCCAGCGGCTTCTTGGCCTCCTGAACTCACTATTTCCCCCAAGAATTTTGCCTCCATGCACACCCTCTCCCCCTCAACTTCCTTCTTTTTGCTGAAAATGCCATCATCCAGGCTGGTAACTGCAGGTCAGATCTTCTCTCTCCCTCGAGCTCCATCCAATTCTTGTTCTGCCAATTCTCTTGATCAGCCTCTGCTTTCCATTTGTGCAGTCCCTGCCCCAGTTTGGGGTCTCATCTCCCCGTCTAGACTTTTATAAGATCTTCCTGACTGCTCTCCCTACTCCGGTGTCTCCTCTCCAGTTCCATGCTTTCCACAGCTGATAAAAATTCTTCTAAGGCTCAAGTCTGTCCCCATCACTCCCTTGCTCAAGAACCCTCCAGGGTGTGCTGGCCTATAGGACAAAACACAAGCCTCCAAGACTGGCATTCAAAGCCCTTTTCTTCTAGATCTTGACAGTGGGACTGATGACTTGCTTCATTAGTGCTTCTCTTCATACAGCCCAAGATCACTGCAGGTTTTTCAGCTGCCATGTCAAACTATTGATTCCTACTGAGCTTTCAGTCCATGAAAACTCCTAGATTTTTTCAGATGAACCCATGTCTAGCCATATCTACGCCATCTTTTTCATTTGTGAGATTAACTTTTTGAACCCAATTGTAAGATTTTACGTTCAACCATATTAAAATTATTTCTTCTTTCCCTCCCTCCTTTCTTTTATTCCTCCTTTCTTTCCTCCTTCCCTCCCTCCCTCCCTCCCTTCCTTCCTTCCTTCCTTCCTCCTCCTCCCTCCCTCCCTCCCTTCCTCCCTTCTTTCCTTCCTTCCTCTTCCTCCCTTCCTTCCTTCCCTTCCTTCTCTTCCTTTCCTTCCTTCCTTCCTTCCTTCCTTCCTTCCTTCCTTCCTTCCTTCCTTCCTTCCTCCCCTCCCTCCCTCCCCTCTCTCCCTTCCTTCCTTCCTTCCTCCCTTCCTTCCTTCCTTCCTCCCTCCCTCCCTTCCTCTCCTTCCTTCCTTCCTTCCTTCCTTCCTTCCTTCCTTCCTTCCTTCCTTCCTTCCCTCCTTCCTGCTGCATCTCTGCCTTAGTGAACCTTGGCTCCTTTGTTTTGGGGAGGCAGGGTAGAGCTGGGACGATATCAAGGTCTCCTTCCCTACCTTTCCTCCACTGAGGAAGTGAGAGACTGGTTTTAAGAGATGATTAAGTGTGGGGGAGGAGAGGGGAAATGAAAAACCTAGAGAAGAGGAGAGGGAGACTCCAGAAGTGGGCCAGAGTGCAGAGAAACAGGAGTTTTGGGAAGGAAGTGAGGCCAAGACATAGAAGCTACTGCATAGAGCTGGGAGTGCATTTCTGTTACTAGGGAGGCTGAGGCTGGTGGATTGCTTGAGCTCCGGAGTCTGGAATGGCAGTGCCCTGAGTCAATTTCTTATATTTGTTTTCAGCACTATCCAGTGCTGAAGGAAGGCCCTTGGGGAGTGAGTGCCTTTCAGGCTGCTCCAGGCAGAGCAGACTGGCCCAGGTAGGAAATGGAGTTGGTTGAAGCTCTCCAAGTGGTCAGCCCATGTGTGGCTGTGGCACTTCCAGCCTGGGTGAGTTAGGGAGACCCAGTTTAAAAAAATAAATGAGGAGAGGGAGTGGAAAATAGTCCTGAGTTCTCTCCTCCAATTTGAGGAGAAGGTCTTGGAGAGAGGGAAAACCAAGGAAATCCCATCCTACCGTCCAATCTTTCTGATGCACAGGACGTAGATGAAGGCCCCAATTATGGCCACCTCAGTCACAGCTCCAACCAAAATGCCAGCTTTGATAATTCCTGTGGAATGCAGATCTGCTGCAGAAAGGGACAGAAAAAATGAATAAGCATTTATTATGCACCTACTATGTGTCAGGCACTGTGCTAAGCACTTTCACAAATATTATATAATTTCATCTTCACAACAACCCTGGGAGGTAGGTGCTGTTGTGATCCTCATCTTATAGGTGAAGAAACTGAGGCAGACAGGTTAAGTGACTTTTCTGGGGTAATACAGCTAGTAAGTATCTGAGTCTAGATTTGAACTCGAGATGTCCTGCCTCCAAGACCAGTGCTCTATCTACTTCTCCACCTAGCTGTCTGAGAAAGGAGAGAAAAGGAGCTTAAACTGATACTTTTTGGGTGTGGGTGTAGGGAATTGAGGAGCCCAGGGAAAGATTCCCTGTGTAAAGCAGACTTGGCCTGTGCACCTTACACAGTGCCCCTTGGTAGGGTTGCATTGTCAGCGTCTGGAAAATATCCAGTGACACCTGAGTATAGGACAGAACATTAGACCCAACATGCCTGACACCGAGCTCATTGGGTTCCCCCAAACTGGTCCTCCCTTTTTTGTCCCCCTCTCTTATTTTTCTATCCCTGAAGTTAGAACTAGAATCCTCTTTGAATTTAACTATGCCCTGTCCCTCCACTCCCATATCCAATCAATGGCTTTGATGTTTTCCCTAATCTCATAGGTATTTGTGCATATTCTGCTCCCTTTTCTCTGCTTCTATGATGGGTCTTCATCTCTTCTTCCCTAGACTATGGCAATAATTTCCCCCTTGGTCTTCCTGCTCCTGGGCTTTTGACTTTCTCCAATCCATCCTTCCCACCACCTCCTAAATAATCTTCCTAACTTCCTATTGGGATCATGTGACTCCTCTACCCTTCAATGGCTTCCAGTGTCTACAGAGTAAATGTCAAACTCCTGATCCTGGCATTCAAGACCCTTCACAATCTGGCTCCCACCAACCTGTTGGATCCTTTGATATGTTTCAGTGTTCCATCTGTACTCAATTATTCTACTGCCTCGTTATCATGCAACCTTCTGTCTCTATGCCCTTGCTTAATCCATCTCCCATGTCTTGAATGGACTACTCCTCTCCTTCCCCCAACACTTCCTTCAAGGTTAAACCCTGGCAGCTGCCTCTTTTAAGAAGTCTTTCTTGGTTCCCAGAACCTCCCCCACTTAAACTGAATTAAAAGCACTAAAGGAGAAGCAGTAACCACCCACATATCGGGGGCCCTTGGACTTCCTATACTTTTTCTCCTAATACCCTATGAAATAGGGGGTGCCAGGATTTGTAGCCCCACAAAGGGGGAAACTGAGGCTCAGGAGGTGATGTGACTTGCTTGCTGAGTGTCAGAGCTGGGATTTGAGCACCGGCTTCCTGACCCCAGATCTATAACTTTTCCCACTGTATTACATAGCCCAATCCAGCATGAAGTTAGGGTTTGAACCTGGGAGAGCTCATCCCTCTTTTTCTCGGCAAAGAGTCCCAGCCATTCTGCTGCCTCTGGTCTTTCCTCTGCTAATTATCTACAATTTATCTTCTACAGCTTGTTTGTATGTAGTTGTTTGCATTTTATTTCGCCTATTGGATTGTAAGCTCCTTGAGGGCAGGGACCATCTTTTGCCTCTTTTTGTTCCCAGCACTTAGCACAGTGCCTGGCTCACAGTAGGCATTTAATAAATGCTTAGTGATTGGCTGTTTGGTGAGAACTCCATTGAGAGGAAGGGTCATGGTATGTTTCCTTTCTCAGATTCAGCTCCTCCCTTGGGCTCCCTCGTTGCCCTCTTTCTTCCTGGGCCCCCAAGGGAGTCTGGGAGCCTGAGCTTCTTTTCCTCAACCTCCCCAACCTGCCCCCTCTCACAATATTCCACACTGTGCCTAGTACTCATGAGGTGCCCAGTAAGGGCTTGTGAATGATAGCCCAGCAGGGCCCTCTCCCAGCTGTGACTTGCTCTGGCATCAGCCATAGAACTGCGGCCAGTGCTACCCCTCAATATGAGGAAGCAAGGACGGGGACACCTGTAGCTGCCAATTATGGCTGTTCCCTACTCTGCAGATTCCAGAATTTCAGTATGAAAAGCCGTCAGGTGGCCTCTGTGGCACCTTCCACTTCTGAGTTTCTATGGCTCTGTGCCTCAGAAATAATCGAATTTAAATCACAACACTAGTAACCCTTTCTCCATTTTCCCTGACAAATCATCAGCTAGGTTTCTTTGAATACCTCCAGTAATGGGGAGCTCACCACTTATGGTGAGAGTCCATTCCCTGATGGATGGCTCTCATTGCTGTGGTCCTTATTTGGAGCCCAAATAAGTTTCCCTGGAGCTTTACCCTATCACATTATCTACTAAGCTATAGGGTCATCACCTCCTCCAGCTGAGGCTCAGCCAGTTCCCTCTTTGAGAAACCTGGACTCTTCCTGGCTGTTTCCCTGGAAGATGGAGTCAGCCTCTTCCATAACTCTGATTCCAACCTCACCCCCTCACCCCAAACACACACAAGTGTTCACCATGCCCTGTTCCTGAGATCTGGCTCCTCCCCCTCCAGGCACTGGGAGTCTAGGCACGAGGCTGGATCTGGCTGATATCCTGTCCTAGGCAGCCATTCTGCTCTGAGCCCTGGGGGAGAAAGCTATGCCAGGCTGGCGAGTGAATCCCCCAAGAAAGGCTCCTGTCTTCCATGGTCATTGACATTGACCCCACATTAGGACAGCTTCAGGAACCCCGAGCCTGCCTCAGCACAGTGGGAGAGGCCAGTCCAGCTCCCTGTCCTGACAGGGAGAATTGGCCAGCTGCACCACTTACTTCCCATGTCCCCTGGGGCAATTCCCTTATCTCTCTGGGCCTCAGTTTCCTCATCTGTAAAATTAGAGCCTTGAGCTAGGTGGCTCAGTGTATAGAGCACTGGCCTGGAGTCAAGAAGACTTGAGTTCAAATCCAGCCTCAGATGCTTATTAGCTGTGTGACCCCGGGCAAGTCACTTCCTTCCTGCTTGCTTCAGCTTCCTCATCTGTAAAATGGGGATCATAATAGCATCTGCCTCCCAGGGTTCAAATGAAATAATCATTGTAAAGTGCTTAGCACAGTGCCTGGCACGTAGTAGTCACTATATAAAGTTAGCTATTATTATTATTATTTTCAAGGGATTCTGTTGAACTGTTTTTTACCAACGGAGGACTCAAGCATCCCCTGACTGACTGTCCCAGGTTTTCTAGTGAGACTAATGCAGGATCTGGAAGCCTGTTTTCAGACCTGGGGTGGCTCCCATCTCCTTAAAACAGGACACACTTGTCAGTGTCCAACTCGTTTCACTTTGGATGGCACGTGGAAGGGGCAGTTACTGAATCACTTCTCTCTGGCCTAGGTCTACTTTCCTACTCACACTTCCCAAAACTTGGCCAAGGGAGAGAGGTGTGGGAAGCCATGTGCCATCTGGCCCCTGGGAGCCATTCCCCAGGCAGACCTACACTTGGGGGCTCTGGACTCTCAGGACTCCTCTCCCTGGGGCAGGTCCTGGCTTCTCCTCGCTCCTGGGAGTAGGAGCTTAGGAAAGGCCTCTTGCCCCAGACAGAGAGGCTATTTCCAAGTTGTGGCAGCCTTGGAAGGGGGGTACTCACCATACACCTGTAAATGTGTGCGAGCTGTTGTTACTTCACATTCTGAGTGAACCACTTGTAGGATGTAGTCATCATTGTCACTGAGGGTGAGGTTGGGGATGAGCAGAGAGCCGTTAGGGAATATCACCTCCCGGCTGCTTTCTGGCTCTTGTACTCTGGTCTGGATATGGTAGCTGGTGATCTGGTTGGAGGATTCTACTGACTTTCTGTACCAGGTATATCTGCAAGCCATCTTTGAGAATCCCTGGATGGACAAGGTGACTTCGCTGCCCACCTTCCCATAGGGAGGGCTTGCCACAACACAGATGGTGTCACCTTGAGCAGATGTTGCCTGGATCCAGCAGCTGAAGATGGAGGCTGAGAGAGGAAGAAGGAGGCAGAGATCAGCAGGGTCCCCTACCCTCCTGAGTGACTTAGGTTACTGAGAGGTTCTGTGTACCGAGGGTGAGTGTGTGAGTGTCTGTCTGTATCCATCTCTGCAGAAAAGCCATGCATTTGGTCTTTAACAAAAAGCATCCCCAAATCCTACCTAAATAATAAAGACCTCTGCACTGGCTGCATTGGGATTTGAGTCAGAAAGTGACTGACAGAATGTTAGGCCAAACACTGCAGAGAGAACTGGTGAGTAAAATGGTGGGGCTGAGGCTGAAATGGGGTCTTAAATTACAGGATTCAGGGCTGGATGGACCCTTAGAGATACCATGGGGTCCAATATCCTCATTTTGCAGATTAGGAAACTGAGGCCCAGAGACTTTAACTAATCTGCCCAATGTCCCATAGCAAATAGCAGAGCGGCATTTGAACCCAGACCTTCTGGCTCCCTTTTCTTCTATACCCTGTGCATACATTAAAGCTGACAGTTTTACTCCCAAACAGGCCTGAGAGAGAGGTTGGGAGGGTATAATTCTCCCCATTTTGCCAGTGAAGAAATGGGTTCAGAGAAAGTCAGTGACTTGTCCATGGTCATACAGCTGATAAACATCAGAGCTGGGATGTGAATCCGTGTCTCCTTTGACTCTATGTTCATCCCTTTGCCTCTGTAAAGATGCCCTGAGTCTCATCTCAGGGTATGGCCCTGAGCTACTAGTTCTACCCCTGCCCCTGGCTCAAGAAAGGCTCCCATGGCTGCATCTGGAGAGATTGTTTCTGGGACAAGCCCCCAAGGACTAGTCTGGGGCTTGGGCTGATTCTCTTGTCTGGGCAGAATCTCCCAGCCTCCATCTCTCTCTTCTTGCCACCCCACCCCATAGAGCTGGGCTCTCACCTGTGATCAGGAGCCCTTTACAGGGGCTGTCTCTCCTGTGGGGAGCTTCTGAGAGACGATCCATAGGTCTGTGTCAGTCACCCTGTGTAATTACCCCGTCGCTCCCAGGAGTCTCTGCCTCCCTGTCCTGAGCCCTAGAGCAGACCTTGGAAGTGTCCTTGTTGGTCTACAGGCTTAGGGCTGCCTTTGCCTGGGAGCCGGAGGTGGTCTCTGCTTTATTTCCCTCACCTTCTCTAGGGAACTGAGCCTTTCTCTTTTGGGGGCTGAAGCTCTACTCTCTGCAGGGATCATATGGGCTTTACAAGGCAGGCACTAGGTCTCTGACTTTCTCCTCCCCTGCCAGTGACTGTGGTTTCCTGTCTCCCCCAGGGAGCCCCTCCCCCACTCAGATGGAGAAAGGGTTTTGCCCCCCAGGGGACTAGGTAAAGCTCAATATTTCCTACTGCTCACTTTTGGTCATACCTGTTACCCCAGTCTAACTCCAGTTACCTCTTTCCCTTCTAGAACAGGGAAGGACCGAAGCCTTGACTGAACCTAGAGCCCTAGGGGAGCTGGGTTCTTGCTCTGGGCTTCTCCCAGGACCTGCCTGTTAAGCTCCTTCCCTCTACCAGGCCATGCCAGGGTACCCTGGCCCTCCATTAGACACTTTACTGTGGCTTCTGTGAGAGTCCAGTAGGGCAGTGGAGTAGGGTAAGATTGTTGTTGGAATATTATGGAGTTCCAAATAGGGCTACCCTTCTCTATAGTGGGGGACAGATGCAGGATTTTCTCCCTCCTGGAGTGCAGGAGGGGCTTCTCTGGTGAAAAGGGTAGGGCCCCAAAGGGTTGACACTAGGGACAAGGAGAAGCCTGGGATGCCTCAGGGCATCTCTGGATGTTTGCTCCATTAGCTTCATCCTTGGGCTCCTCCCTGAATTTGAAACTGAGTACAAAATATAGTAATAATAGTAACTGTTAACATTTGTATAGCTTTAAGGTTTGTTAACCTCTTTACAAATATCTCATTTTATTCTCACAACATACCCTGGGTGATAGATGCTATCATTACCCCCATTTTACAGATAAGGAAACAGAGGCAGGAAGAGATTAAATGACTTGCCCAAGGTTACACAGCTAATAAGTGTCTCAGGCAGCATTTGAACTGAGGCCTTTCTAACTCCAGGCTCAGTGCTCTCTATGCACTGTGGTGCCCCCTAGCTGCTGCAATGCAAATGAGAGTCAGCCCTGGCTGATGATATGACTTTAACCACCAGCTAGCATTGATAGTCACTCACTGGAGAGGTGCATACTCACCTTGGAGGTCTACTCATGCCCTACTACAAAGAAGCGCTGAGTTAGTGCTGAGCTGCCTATAGTCCTTGGGGAGTCTTCAGTTATCTACACCTCATATTCATTCCTCTCCATGGAAACAGCATAGGCTGTCAGAGTACGCAGATATGAACTTAGCTCTGAGCCCCCACCCAGGCACTGGGAAACCACATTGTCTTTCTAGAAGCAATTGCCAATGATATGACCTTGGTATATTGGCATCTACTTTGAACGGAAGCAGATAGTGTAACAGCAAAGATCAATAATCCACGCCTTCAGTGCTTTACTTTGCTTTGCTAATCATTTATCAGCTACAATCATTTTGATAACATAAGAAATGGAGTCCCAGATAAAAATCTGTGCATAACTGAAGCCAAGATGTAGTCCCCAGTGAACACCTGTGTTAGTTAACCTTGGAGGTATAACTAAATCATTATAAAGTGTGTATCAAGTATGTGACCATAATAATCACACTATATATTAATCTATCTTTATATTAAAATGATGAAGTAAGAAACCCCTGTAAAGGGACATCAAGGGAAGAATAAATATAGGATGTCATAAAGTTAAAACATAAAAACTTGCAAAATGTAATCTTGTGCCATACATAAATCAGTTTTTAGAAGACTCTGTTGCACCATAATAAATCAAGAGATCTGTAAATAACAGTGAATTTTGTATCTTGGAGTCTCAGACTGTACTGGGCTGACTGTAGAGCCCACCTTTGTTTCTCTTTAAAAAAAGGTTGGTTTCTTTGCCCAGAATGGCTTCTCAGTTTTTTGTTTTTTTACAGTAGGCAAGCTTCAATTCTAAGTATAGTTTTTAAAAAATTCAGCATGAGGCTCATAAGTTAATAAGCAGCATTTGCTATCAAGGAAATAAAGCATAATAGCCAAACATTGTGAGCTTGCCCATTTTCTTAGCCTAGGGAGAGTCTGCCAGACTTATAAGGACCCAGGAATCCTTAGAAAAGGTAGTTTGAATCTGCTCCCAAGCTAGCAAAGGAACATGATAGCAACATGGTTCCTACAGCCTATTCAGCTTGCAGTCCCAATGGACCCATGATCAGGTGCCAAGGCTGAAACTCTAGAGGACCTCAGAATCTAGGTATGCCAGTATGAGGAACGGGCTCCTCTGGCTCAGCCTGGTCATGGGATTTAATTCTAGCTGTTCTGTCACTGGCAAAGACCTTTGACATCCTCTGCCTTCTGCTAGCCCATCACTGAGTAGGCTGAGTGGGTTTAGCCCACCATTCCTGAAAAGAGAATGTTGCTGCCACCATTATTTACCTTCTGGTCTTGACCATTAGCATGGCATCCTTCATCTGTAGTGGCATTTCTCTCCTCATTTATCATCTCCGCTCACCAGTGAGTCAGTCAATAAACCCCACCACTCAGCAAATCAAAAAATAAGTTCTTTTGTTTTTGTTTGGGCTAGCAATGGGGTTCAGTGACTTGCCCAGGATCACACAGCTAGTTAGTGTTATGTGTCTGAGGTCAGATTTGAACTCAGGTCCTCCTGAATCCAGGGCCAGTGCTCTATCCACTGCACCACCTAGCTGCCCCCAAGATTTCCTCTTAAGAAAAGTTACTTTGGTTTGTTGAATGGATTAGAATGAGGAGAAGCAGGGAGACTAATTAGGAGGCTGTTGCAATAAGCTAGGTGAGAAGCGATGAAGGTCCAAGCTAAGATGGAAACAACAAGAGTAGAGAGAAGGCCTTGCATATCAGAGACGTTGTGAAGGTAGAAATGAGACAGGGTAACTGATTGGAAACGTGGGTTGAGGTAGAGTGAGGAGTTTGCAATAATACTCAGATTACAAAACTGAGAACTTTTTCCATCTCCTCCCTGTGAAACATTTTTGGTCCCTTGCAAATACACAGGTTATACATGAATATCTCTGAACATGTATCATGAACATCACAGCTTAACTTGTAGTCACAAGGACCCAACCCAGCTGCAAAGTAGCATGTGCATGGTATGTACACAAGTGCACACACATATAACATCCATAGTAAGATCACATGCAGCCAACATTGGTGTGCACCCAACATAACACAAAGCATTAGACTAATCTTTGTTTACACCGACCAAATAAATATGTGGAAACGTATGACATGCATATATAGAATAATATATCCATAAGATATCATTGTACCATAAGGAGCAAAGAATCCTAAACCACAATAACGTCCTATGGTTTGCTCTGGCCCCACCTCCTCTGGATCAGGTTTGCTACATCTTCTCCTCAGGATTCTCATTACTTGAGGGGGTTGGGGTCTTTGCCATCAGTATGAGCCCTACTGGATTTGTTCTACCCATTTTGGAAAGTCCAGTGACTGGAACCTTAGTTTTATATAACCATTTAATAGCCATTGACTTTTGCAAAGGGATATTTATTTCACAGATACCACAAGAATAAACACACGAACATTTTCCCCAACATCTCAATGGCATCCTTTCCCCCTACACCACCTTGAGTCTCTAGAGATGGGGAGATTCAACTCAAAATTTAGCGTAGTTCCTCGATAGCATTGGTCCCAAGTCCAAGTCCAAAGCCAACATTGTGGTCATCTTCTATTGGGCGAGAGTCCTGGATCTTTGCTCCTCAGGATAATAAAGCTGGGCTGGCTGCAACAACTCGCCTCCTTGGTCTTTGTGGCTTTTGCTCTCAGCCCAGATTGGAGACTTTCTGCACAGTCTCCACAATTTCTGGCATCTCATAGTAGGAGCTTAACAAATGCTTTTTCGCTATTTCCACCTTCTGAGATGCCGAAGTAGAACTCAATGAGCAGGCCTGGTTTTATCTGAAAATTAACAGAGATAGTGGAAAACTCTTTGTGTGACCTCTGGTAGCATTGTATAACCATACTAGAATGTCACTTTTTTGGGGGGTGCGGCAATTAGGGTTAAGTGACTTGCCCAGAGTCACACAGCTGGTGAGTGTTATGTGTCTGAGGCTGGATTTGAACTCAGGTCCTCCTGACTCCAGGGCCAGTGCTGTATCCACTACACCACTTAGCTGCCCTGAAACATCACTTGTTAAGCCTTTCACTTATGGTGAGTTGAATGTCTCCAGCTTATAGGTTTCTTTGAAGGTACTGATAATAATAATAATAGCTAACATTTACCTGGTATTTTAAGGTTTGCAAATCACTTTTCATGTTATCTTATTTGATCCTCATAACAACCTTGGTACTATTGTTATTCCCATTTTACAGATGAGGAAACTGAGGAAAGAGCAGATTAAGAGACTTGGGTCACATAGCTAAGTAGGTGCCTGAAGCAGGTTTGAACTCAGGTCTTCCTGAGCCATCCAGCCACCTTCTGGTAAGACTCAGTTCTTGACTCCTTGGATTTTGTTCTTCAGTGGTTTGCTTTTGAAATCTCTGCCTTGGTAACAGTGGATGCTGGCAGGGAAACCATTTACAAATTTAGCCACCAGGTAGCATTGATCATACTCATTAGGCAATGCCAAGCCCCCTCTTAGAACGTACACATGCACTGTGAGGCAGAAGTGTTGGTCACTTTGTGGTTCTCAGAGAGTCAACGACCTTCTGTCTCTCATCTCTGCGTCTGCCTGTGGGGAAGCAACTGACTCCTTGTCAAGGGATGTGTATAGGCTGAGATTTCTCCAACTGGAACTTAGTGCTAGGTATCCACTGTCAAATTCTGTCTACCTTATTTCTGAGTCAGTGAGGTGGTATTATGGAGAGAGGGCTTGGACTTGGAGTCAGGAAGACCTGTGTTTGAATTCTGATTTAGATATTTGCTAGCTATGTGACCCTGGCCAAATCACTTCACCTCTCAACCTCAATTTCCTCAACTATAAAATGGGAATAATAATAGCACCTCCCTCCCAGGGAAATTGTGAGGAAATAATGAGATGACCCATGTACAGGACATGGCAAACCTTAAAATGTTGTACAAGTGCTAGTTATTATTATCATTATTGTTCTTTGTTTTGAGCTTACCATATGTCAGTGAGTTCAAGTCATGGAGGATGAAATAATGGAATCAGTGGGTGCAGTCTGTGCACAGAAGCAAGCAAGCAGATAGCATTAAAAATGCACCCCCAAGATAGCCTGATGTCTGATAAAACAATAAAGTAGCTCCACAGGAGTAGCAAGCCAACATCTTCCCTAGACCCTTGAAGTCAACGTAGGCTCAATGGGAACCGAGGAACGCAAGGCAATGTGCAGTTGGAGCCCTCCCTTGAGCAGGCAGAGAGTAACACCAGCATTCTCCCAGAATCATTGGTTCCCACTTCCAGGAAGACCAGTCCTCAGGTGGCAACATCAAAAGTCTAGGGTGACACTATGCCTTGGACTCAAGCCTTGGGGATGGACTCAAGGGAACGTGCTCCCAGACTATGATGTAAAACCTGCCTTTGATGTCTTGTCACATTTCAGGGATCTCTGCCCTCATTTGGGGGTAGCTAGCTCATCACTGAGCAAGATAAGTGAACTTGGTGGCTGGCTCCAGGAAAGGGAAACCTGGCGCCACCATTATGCCCTAGACGGCCACAAGACCTTGCTCCTGAGTGAAGAGGAGGGTGAGGGAGGTGAGAGCTGGGTGGGATGCCAGTCAGCGTGGGGTCTGTCAGGTGTGCTTCCCTGATGGGTAGCGATTGTGGCAGGGGGGCCACCAAAGGGCTCTCAGCCAGCCCATCTTGCCTCACTTCCTTCTTTTCCCTTACCCTGGCCAGAGGACAAACATGGCTGAGGGGCAGGGCCTAGTACTGTCTTGCTTAAGAGGATTTCTTCACTCACTGTTTCCCCTCTGCTGTGGTTGATGATGTCTGTGTCTCCCTGGTACCTCAAAGAGTCTTAGAATACAGGGGTGGGAATTAGACAAGCTACCCAATTTTCTAGATGGGGAAACTCAGCTCCAGAGAATGGAAGGAACTAGTCCAAAGTCCCACAGTCAGTCAGCATCAGAACCAGTGCCAGATCCTGGCTCTCTTGACACGATGAATTCTGATTTAGACACTCATTAACGTCTATGTTCTCTTTACTGGTCCATGTTCTCTTTTCTGGATTACGCTGCTTCTCAAGGGACATACTTACTGTATTCTTGGGCTGGACCTGGTTCTCTTAACAACTTTTATGAGATCCTTAAAAAGACTCATAGGGCAGCTAGGTGGTGCAGTGGATAGAGCATTGGCTCTGGAGTCAGGAGACCTTGAGTTCAAATCCAGCCTCAGACACCAGCTGCATGACCCTGGGCAAGTAACTTAACCCCAATTGCTTCTGGGTGGGGGGGAGAAAAGGACTCATGGTGAAAAATGCTATCCACCTCCAGAGAAAGAACTGATGGAGTCTGAATGCAGATGGAAGCAGACCATTTTTCACTTTTTGTATTTTTTTCCTTTTGGACCTGTGTCTTCTTTCACAACATGACTAATATGGTAACATGTTTTGCATGACTGAACAGGTATAACCCATATCAAATTGCTTACTGTGTCAGGGAGGGAGGAGGTGAGGGAAGGAGAAAGAAAATTTGGAACTCAAAAAAATTTTTAAATGAATGTTAAATTCTCTTTACATGTAGCTGCAGGAAAATAAAATATTGTTTTAAAAAAAGGACAGGAGAATTGTAAGCTTCCTTTGGGGCCACCTGAGTTGGGGGCATGCAGAAGGGAGGTCTCCCAGCACCCTGCATTGGACTCTGGTCCAAGATCCCCAGAGAGGAGGTGATTACAGCTGTTATTTAAGACCTTTTCCAGCATCTTACACTGCCTGCTGGGCATCTCTGCCCAGATTAAGGTCCCAGTGGCACCTTACACTCCATATGTTCTAAGCAGAGAACACCATCTTCTTCAACTAAGCTTGTCTTTGACTTCTCTGTTTCTGTTGAGGATACCACCATTCTTCCATTTACCAAAGCATCAAATCTCAGATGACATATTTTCTCCTCTCTGCACCCCCAATCATTTGTTGATTCCATATTCATACCGTCTCTCTTCTTCATCTCCACCTTTCCATGAACACGGCCACCATCTTGGTTCAGTACCTCATCACTGTTCTTGCCTAGATTATTATAAGAACCTCTTAACTAGTCCTCCTGCCTGCTACTTTAGTCTCTTCTCTCCTGTCTGTTTTTCACACAACCAAATAAAGTAAACTTTCTAATGCCCAAATCTGACCATGCCAATATCCTGTTCAAAGTTCTTCAGTAAGATGTTATTGTCTATGTACTAAAATACCAGCTCCAAAGATTAGTATTCAAGGCCTCCGTTATTTGGCCCCAGTTTGATGTAGAATACAGGCGTATATCCAGTCCCTTGTTCCCGACACTATGCTTCCTTCATGCAGCCTATGATTCCTGAAGCTTTTCTGACCATCGTATGCTCTGCTGATTCATATTGAGCTTGCATTTCACTGACACCCCCTCCAAACTCCGTAGTTATACTGCCACCATCTTGTACTTGTGTGTCTGATTTTTGAACCTGCTGAAGTTTTTACATTTATCTGCATTAAATTTCCTTGTTTCTTTCCTTGCTTATTTTCCTTTCTTCTGTATCTCACTCCTTTCATTCTTTCTGCTCTCAAGCATTCCCAAGCTCCTTTGTGTTTCTTCTCTCCCATACCCAGCACTCTAAATCTATTTTCCTATGATCTCAACTTCCTTTCCTTCTTCTTCCTTTCTTCACTCCTCTATCCTATCCAAACTCGGGTGCTATATCCTCCAGGGGGCTTGTCTTGGCCCTTCGTCCTTTCATTTCTGTGGGTCCTTTCCCCCAACCCTTCACTCTTTACCTGCCTTCCAGGTCTTGTTTTCCCCTTCAGACTCTCCATTCTTCTCAAGTGTTCCCCATTGGTTTCCCCCCTCCATTCCCCAGAGCTGGGCTCTGCCCTTTCTCCCTGGGTTTGCCATCCCTAATCTCTGCTCTCTTTCTCACTGGTTTGCCTTTCATGACCTATTGGGGAGGCTGGGAAAACTGCTATGTCTTGTCTCCACTCAATGGGGGAAAGCGAGACCACTATTTTTAAGAGAAAATAAAAGGATGAAAAGGAAAAGGACACCCAAGGCAGAACTTGTGGTGAGAACTGGAGCTTGAGAAGGAAGTAAAACCAGGGCCAGAGTGGATGTAAATAGTGATCCGTTCTAGTTTCTGTACCCCATTTGGGGAGACAGTTTGAGAGGGAAGGGAGAGATGCCAGAGAACATCTTTCTAATGAAGAGGAAATAGATGAGGCCATTACAAGTCCTACCAACTGCAGTGTCAACGATGGCCTCTCCAGAGAGGGAGGAGTCACCATCTCTGATGATGGAAAGAGAAGAGAAAAGAACCCTGAGAACATTAGCACTGCCAATAGTTCCCTGTGGCACTCTTAGATGGTTTGGATCACCCCTTCTATAGACTAGATGCCTCAGCTGCTGCCGATCATAGCGTGGTGGCTGGTATGAGAGCTCATTCATTACCTCCCATCCCTGACTTCTGACTCAGTCTCCTACTCATCCCCTGTGTGCTTCTGACCTTGGCCAGGCTCTGTTTTCTTACACAATCTCCATTCTCTGCTGTGGTCTGGACATTGCCCAGTGGGATGTTGGTAGCCTTAGACCTCCTGCACAACCCCTTTGTGTTGGCCCTGTGGCTCTCAATGCTCTTAGTGGTATACAGTTGGGTCCTACTCTAGACTTCCGTCTTTTTCCTAGGTTATGACAATTGTTTTCTGACCGATTCTATTTTTGTGCCTGGTCCCTTAGCTCTCCAATGCATCTTTCTTACCCCTGACCAAGTCATTTTCCTGACATATCATTCTGATCCTCAAAGATCTTCTGTGGTTCCCATTGTCTACAGAGTAAAGCATAAAGTCTTGCTCCTGGCATTCAAGGTCCTCCACGATTTGGCACCACCCTGCCTTGCTAGTGATAGCTCATACTTTCCCTTCCCCATATCTTCCATGCCACACAAACAGCCTCTGAAGTAGACAGCTCTACCTCCTTTGGGTATTTGCTCATGTTATGTGACACCCTCTCTCCCTGTCTTTGCCACTTGAATACCTACCCATCCTCAACTCCGATGTCATCATCTCCAAGTTTTCCCTGGCCCTTCCCTGCACCCTTATCAGTGGACACCTTTGACCTCATGCCTCACTTTGACACTTTTGCATCACTTATCATATAATTTTGATTCGTTCACCATATCATTTGTGTAGTATAGACATGGGGGTTTGTATTTGAGCCCTTCACTAGGCTGTAATCTCAGTTGAAGGTTGTCTTTCCCCCAGCGGTATATACACTGCCCCCAGGAAGCATTCAATTAGTCACTGAGTGAATGAAATTTAGAGAATGCACTCCAAATGTTCAAACAGACTACTTGCGTCCGGCCTGCGGTCGAACATTCCGAGCTTATATTGGTCTGATCAGCCACAGTCAGACACACCGTAACTTCACTCTAGCATAGTGATGCCATTTTGATCCTTTTTGAGAATGAAGGACAGCAAGCAACCAAAGAGTGAATGAATGAGGTTGTACGGTAGTCTAGGCTAGCGGTGTCAAACTCATATACAAAACACTAAACTGTATGTGAGGATCCCTACAGGCCACATATTGACTTAGAAAACCACATATTAACATCATCTATGTTTTATTGTATTTTTGTTTACTTTGTTAAGTACTTCCCAATTACCTTTCAATCTATCTTGGGTCACACTTGGGAGTGTTGTTGGCAGCACGTGGCCCCATATGTTGAACGCTTCTGGTCTTGAGCATCTAAGCTTATAACAGGAGTTGGGTGGGTGGCTCTCTGGCCTCTATCTCTACTAAGGATGAATCATATTTCCCAAAGGTGGTATGTTTCTACATGTCTCTGCTGTGAAAAGCTGCCCTCTCCCCACAGTGGGCCTGAGCTTTATGTTTTTTAACCTATTTATTTACTATGTTTGGCCTTCTTATTCCAGCCCCAGACCACTTTTCTAGATAGGTCCCATGGCATTGTGTGGTCAACGTTGTGTGATCAGGTCCTTATATGAGTCTATCTGTGAAAAACCTTACTGGTCTCCCAGTAAAAGAGGCTCTATCCAAGGACTAATGTACCTACTACTATTCTACACTTTACCATATGGCACTCAGGGTTTGAAATCTGGTCTGGTGACAGTGGATCCTGGGCTCTCCCAGTAAGGCTTGTCACGTGGGACTGAACAAAGATCTCTACAAAGGCATGAGGGACTGTGTGAGGATGCAAGACCCATCTAAGGGCACAAACTAGAGGATGGGATATTACAACTTGGAGTGAGGAGACTGGCCACTGTTCATGTTTACAGAACAAGAGGCAAGGACCATATTCCTCTTCTGCTTATCTAATATCCCTTGTGTTTCTAGCTGCTGTGCTCTGGAGAACAGCTAATTTGGGTTGTGACCCAAAAGGTGGTCTTTCCTATTCCCTCTTATCGATTCTACCCATCATGCAAACTCTATTTCCTCCTTTAGTTGCACTCCTTTTAACTCACCCTCTTCAAAGCCCTGCAAGATGACCCAACAGTCCTAAGGGGTCAATCTTCAGATCCCAGAGCAGATCATGGTAGTGTCATTAGGTCACAGATACCTCTGATGGCTGCCCACATGTCAACTGGCCTATTCTCATTGAGGATAACGTTGATCATATCTCCAAAATGATGGTCCTCCATTAGACTTCAATAAAACCCTCAAGGCTGGTTCCCTTAATTGGGACCCTTGGTCCTGGATCACCCCATCTCCAGAAGAGGGAACCTCTTCTTGGACTTCTTAGAGTGAGGGTGGAAATCCTGGAAGATAAGTCTCAGTCCAGAAATCTTTCTGAGAGGATCAGTTTGGTTTCTTTCCCATATCACAGGGCAGCCGTTGCCTTTTATGGGACAAAAGTAGGGAGACTGGAGAACTAAGCTTAGCAGAAATGTTTCCATCTTTACAAACTGTCTTGGAGGCAAAATCACAACAATCCTGTTTTTCTCCCTTTTCGTAACAATCATAAGCTATTTCAATTCTCCGTGTGCAAAGAGGTTTTCACCACATCATCCTGTTCCTGCTGATGGAAACTCACTTGCCCTTGCTCTGAAACTATTTTTAGACATCCTCTGAAAACAGAGGCCATCTCCCACCTGTTTTAGCAATCTGACCTGCCAGCCAGAGATTTCTTTCTGTTCTACAATATCTGCAAACAGAAGCATCTGGAGGACCTCACTATCCACAGTCAGTCAGTCAAAAAGCTTTTGTTAAATACATATTGTGTGCCAAGCATTGCGTAAAAACAGTCTCTGCCCTTAAAAAGCGAGAGCCCTCTTCAACAGGGACTATGTGCTGGATCCTCTCCGCCAGTGGTGATACCTTTGGCCCCACACATCTCCCCATTTTATGCCTCATCTGATATTTTTGATCACCAGTGTCATTGAGCATAATATTTCTATGGCTAACTCTTCCGAGGAATTTTGAATGATTTGGGTATTTGGATGGGAGACACTGGGCAATGAAAGAGCCTGAAAGGAGGCCTTTTGTTTGAGGAAATCAAATATTTTTTTACAGTTAACAAACAATAAGCACAACATAATCTTATCTCCTCTACATTGTTAAATTGATTGTGAAAAGGTCAAGATGCTATATGGGGCAGTTAGATGCTGAAGTGGATAGAGTGCTGAGCTGGGAATCAGGAAGACTTACCTTCCCGCATTGAACAGGAAAGAGAAATGAAAGATATTCAACAAGGTTTTGCATTCCTACATGGGAAGATGGTACTTGTAGGTCCTAGGAACCTTACTAGGATAGTTAGAAGGAGTATACATAGACAGAAGGCATGGGTGTGAATTGATTATGGAAGGATGGTACTAAAAAAATAATATTAAGAGGTGAAGATACAGGATTGCACTGGGAGAAAGGGAGAGATATAATGGGGTAAATTATCTCACATAAAAAAGGCATGAAAGAGTTTTTACAGTAGAGGAGAAGGTGGGGGGTGGGCAACACTTTAGCCTTACTGTCATTGGAGTTGGTTCAAACATGCACACTCAGTTGGGTATAGAAGTCCATATTGCCCTATGCAGAAATAGGAGGGGAAGGGGAGAAGAAAAGGGGAATTATTAGAAGGGAGGGTGAATTAGGGGAGGTGTTGGTCAGAAGCAAAACATTTTTGAGGAGGGACAGGGTGAAAGGAGAAAGAAAGAAGAATGGACAAGGGAAAAAATAGATAGAAGGAAATACACAGTTAATAATTATAGCTGTGAATGTGAATGGATGAACTCACTCATAAAATGGAAATGAATAGCAGAGTGGATCTCATGATTTAGACATAAAGAATGCTACCATAAGCAAATTAGGGAGCATGGAATAGTTTTCCTGTCAGATATATAGATAAGGGAAGAATTTATTCTTCCCCAACTGATGAATGGTCAAAGGATATGAAAATGCAGTTTTCAGATGAAATCAAAGCTATCTATATCATTTTAAAAAGTGTTCTAAATCACTATTGATTAAAGAAATGCAAATTAAAACAACTCTGAGGTACTACCTTACACTTATCAGATTGGTTAATATAACAGAAAAGGAAAATGATAAATGTTGGAGGGGATTGGGGAAACTGGGACACTAATGCACTGTTGTTGGGGTTGTGAACTGATCCAAACATTCTGAACAGCAATTTGGAGCTATGTCCAAAAGGCATATGTATATTGCCTTCGACTCAGTAACACCACTACTGGGTCTGTAACCCAAAGAGTTGAAAAAGGGGAATGGACTTCTATGTACAAAGATATTTATAGCAGCTCTTTTTGTGTGGGCAAAGAATTAGAAGTTGAGGGGATGCCCATCTATTGGGTGAATGGCTGAATAAGTTGTAGTATATGATTGTGATGGAATACTTTTGTGCTATAAGAAGTGGTGATCAGGATGCTTTCAGAAAAACCTGGAAAGACTTACATGAACTGATGAAAAGTGAAGGGAGTAGAACCAGGAGAACTTTGTACACAGTAACAGCAACATTGTAATACTATCAGCTATGAATGACTTGGCTATTTTCAGAAATACAATGATCCAAGACAATTCCAAAAGTCTTATAATGAAAAGTACTATCCAACCCCAGAGAAAGAAATAATGGAGTTTGAATGCAGATTGAAGCATACTTTTAAAAAAAAAAACTTTATTTTTCTTGGGTTTTTTGTCTGTTTTCTTTAACAACATGATTAATATGTAAATATGTTTTGCACGACTGTATATGTATAACCTATATCGAATTGCTTGCCTTTTAATGAGAGGGGAGAAGAGAGAGAAGGAGGGAAAAAATTTGGAACTCAAAATTTAAAAACAAATGTAAAAATTGTTTTTACATGTAATTAGAAAAAACATTAAACTGAAAAAGGAATGACTATTATTTTTGAAACATGACTGTACCCAATTCATTAGTGATTCCACCCAGTATTTTTTTATATCTATGAAGGTGATAAGCACCTGATCTGCTGTCAATCAAGTAACTGACAAGCATGGAATGAAATATGCCTTTTATGGAGTTACTCCACTAGAGATTCCTGAGTGACCAAGTTTGTGGGACATTGGATATCCCTGGCTGGAATTGTGTTTGGACCATTAAGCCTATTTGAGGATTATTTTCTGAAGTCAAGTGGGAAGAAGAGGGGCTAGTCCACTTCTACAGAGTGTCTGAGAATTTAGGTTGATATGTAACCAAAGTTTGAAATGAAGACTTGATGGAGAAACTATCTGATATAGTTTTGGTGTGGTTAAAAAAAACCCCACAGCTCAAAGTTTAGGACACAAGTAAGAAAAGTTTTACTGACATTACAAACCATGGCAGACAGAGATGCCACTTGGTTTAGTCAAGTGAGCTCTCCCCCATACGATTTCTAGTCAGGTCTCAGTGAAAGTAATGAATCTGTGAAGTATTCAAATATGCATTATTCAAAGTTATAATAATATATAACATAGTTATTCGTTCAAGTCCAGTGGAAATATGCTGTGTGAATGAAAAATGAAAAAGCAATTCTCAGTTATGCTCTACTTGCTAAGTCCAACTCTTGCTCAGCATCAGATAACAGTGTTTGGAACAAGGGGAGACAAACGGTGTTTAATTCTCCATCTCCCACCTCCATGCCTCTATATTAGCTATGACTAACCCCTATGCATGAAATTCATTCCCTTCTTACCTCAACCTCGTGGAATCCCTCTCTTCCTTCAAGATTTAAAAGGAATAGCAAATTATACATGATAGATTTGCAGTTTTCTGTGCAATCATCTTTTTTATTCTAACATGTTATGGAAATGCTTGTTTCATTTCACAAATTAAAAATTAAATAAAAATTTAAAAAAAGATGGAGTTCAAGCTCTACTTTGAATTCCTTCTTGGTCCCTCCCCCCAAGTGTTAATGTCCTTCCTTCCTAACTACCTTATATGTAACTACCCTGTATCTGGTCTTTTTGTATTTATTCTTTCGTGTATTTATTTATTTATTTGATTCTTTATCTCTATCTACATTCATCCGTCCATCCGTCCATCCGTCCGTCTGTCTGCTTGTCTGTCTGCCTGTCTGTCAGTCTATCTATTTACCTATCTATCTTTTTGAGACTGTCTCCCTATTTAGTCCAGGCTAGAAGCTCATCAGCTACTCATGGTCTGATCTCACTTTTGACTGGCATGGAAGCTTAGGCTGTTTCATTCATCCCTAGGCATCTTGGTACCCAACCCCACCTTCTGTGTATTGATGCTTAACTTAATACTGACAACCAATGGACTTTAATCTTTCTGTAGCTCAGAACTCCCAGGATCAAGAGATCCACCAGCCTCAACCTCCCCATGGTGAGGATTATAGATGAATGTCACCATGACTCTCTATCTCTCTTCATATACATGACAAGTATATACACACAATATACATGTATGTGCATGTACACACATGTAAGCATGGATATAGGCATATATATGTATATGTATCTATGTGCATATATAGATATATGTACACATTGTGTATGTGTGTGTATATATGTGTGTGTGTGTGTGTGTGTATATATATGTATATATATATACACACATACCTACACACATACACACACACTTGTCTTCCCATTAAAGAGTAAGGATTATTTCATTCTTTGTACATATACTCTCAGCATATAGTAATTATCATTCCTCCTAAACCTTCTTCCTCTACCTTTCCTATTGCTGTTGAAGGCCTCACTGTCTTCCTGGTCCCTCAGGCTTCCAACCCAGGAGAAATCCTGGACTCTTCACTCTCTCTATTCACCCCTCCCATATCCAATATGGTAACAAGATTTGTTGATGTCATCTTTGTAACATCTCTCCAATACATTCCCCTCTGTCCTTTGACACAGTCACCTCCTGGTGACCCTGGTGCAGGCCCTCATCACCTCATCTATTCTCCATCCAATTCTTCCGTGAAACTCTTTTAGTGCCAGTAAATGACCTTTGACAATTGGTACCAGGAATAGGATGTTTGCACAGAGCAAGTTTGGGCAGCATGTTTAGCCAAGGATGGGCATCGTTCTTTCTCTTTCTCCTCCTGCACTTCTCCCTCCATCTCTATTGTTCCCTTTTCTCTCCTCTCCTCTCCTAGCTGGCATGATGAATACAGTGCTGAGCCCAGACGTAGGAAGACTTGAGATTAAATATGGTCCCAGACACTTATTAATTGTGTGACCTCAGGTGGGTCACTTAACCTTGGTCTGCCTCAGTTTTCTCAACTATAAAATAGGGATAATAGCAGCACCCATTTCCCAGGGTTGTTGTGAGTGTCAAATGAGATCATATTTGTGAAGCACTTAGCATAGTGCCTGGCACATAGTTGATATTTAATAAATGCTTATTCTCCCCATTCTCTCTCTCTCTCCCTCCCTCATCTCTCCCTCTCTCTCTCTCTCTCTCTCTCTCTCTCTCTCTCTCTCTCTCTCTCTCCCTCTCTCTCTCTCTCTCTTCCCTCTCTCCTCCTCTCCCTCTCCTTCTCTCTCTCCTCTCTCTCCTCTCTCTCCCTCTCTCTCTCTCTCTTCTCCTCTCTCTCTCTCTCTCTCTCTCTCTCTCTCTCTCTCTCTCCTCTCTCTCCTCTCTTCTCCTCCTCTCTCCCTCCCTCATCTCTCTCTCTCTCTCTCTCTCTCTCTCTCTCTCTCTCTCTCTCTTGTCTCTCTCTCTCCTCCCTCATCTCTCTCTCTCTCTCTCTCTCTCTCTCTCTCTCTTCTCTCTCTCTCCCTCTCTCTCTCTCTCCTCTCTCTCTCTCTCTCTCCCTCTCTCTCCTCCTCTTCTCTCTCTCTCTCTCTTCTCTCTCTCTCTCTCTTCCTCCCTCCTCTCTCCCTCCCTCATCTCTCTCTCTCTCTCTCTCTCTCTCTCTCTCTCTCTCTCTCTCTCTCTCTTTGTCTCTCTCTCTCCCTCCCTCATCTCTCTCTCTCCCTCTCTCTCTCTCTCTCTCCCTCTCTCCCTCTCTCTCTCTCTCTCTCTCTCTCTCTCTCTCTCTCTCTCTCTCTCTCTCTCTTCCTCCCTCCTCTCTCCCTCCCTCATCTCTCTCTCTCTCTTCTCTCTCTCTCCTCTCTCTCTCTCTCTCCTCTCTTCTCTCTCTCTGTCTCTCTCTCTCCCTCCCTCATCTCCTCCTCTCTCTCTCTCTCTCTCTCTCTCTCTCTCTCTCTCTCCCTCTCTTCTCTCCCTCTCTCTCTCTCCTCTCTCCCTCTCTCTCCTCTCTCTCTCTCTCTCTCTCTCTCTCTCTCTCTCTCTCTCTCCTCCTCCTCTCTCCTCCCTATCTCTCTCTCTCTCTCTCTCTCTCTCTCTCTCTCTCTCTCTCTCTCTCTCTCTCTCTTTGTCTCTCTCTCTCCTCTCCCTCTTCTCTCTCTCTCCCTCATCTCTCTCTCTCTCTCTCTCTCTTTGTCTCTCTCTCTCTCTCTCACACACACACCCTTTTTTCTGACTTTTTGTGACTCTATAGTTTATTGTAGTTTTGTTGTCATAAGGGAGGGAAAAAACGATGTTGCAGACCCTCTGGTCAATATTTTGGAATTGCCTGGTGCTATATGAATCTTTCTCTAGGAAACGGAGAAGATCCCTTTAGATATGAAAAACTACCACCCTGGTGGCCCTGTACGGAAATGCAGCTAACTGAAAGGCTGCTGGATTAAGCTGGTTGTTGTCCACTGCACTTAGGGTGTTGGAAGAGGAAGACACTGCTTCCAGGCCCACATCAAGGACCCTGAAAGGTCACATGCCACCGCTTGGCTCCCCGCTTCCATTCACTTTAGAAAATGAAGGCACTAACCTGAAACTGTTGGAGAAAGCATCTGGATAGAGGAAGGTTGTATTTTCTTGTGAATCATAGCACCTGTTGGCTGTATGTCAGGAACTCAGTAGGTCATTAGGGACACAAAGATAACAAATCCCTGCCTGCCCTCTGGGAGCTTACATTCTCCTGTGGAGATGCAACCTACCTTCAGGCAAGTAAATGCATGGAATATATAAAGGAATGCAAAGAAATTTGAAGAAGGAGGGAAGGTTAGCAGCCAAGGTTGTGGTGGGGGAGGACTGGACAGGCCTCATGGAGGAAATGGTGCAAAACCCACAGACAGAGGAGGGGCTCCCTGGGAAGGCAGGAAACCACAGTAGCTGGGAGAAGAGAAGGAAGGAGAGTCAGAGGCTCAGTCCCTGCTCTCTTTTCAATCCTGAAGAGAGAGAACTCAATCCTCTAGAGAAAGAGAGAGAGACAGGCTGCATACAGGGACAGCCGGGAACCTGGAGACTGCCTCCAGGTCTGCACTTGGGCTCCATACAGGGAAGACACAGCTCAGGAGAGCACGGCAGAGCTTCCTGGGAGGGACATAGGCAGTCACACTTAGTGGGTGGCACAGACCAATGGAGAGCCCCTCAGAAGCTCTGCACAATGTGGGCAGCCCCTGGAAGGGGCTCCTGATCACAGGTGAGACACTGGCTCTGCTGGGGAGGTAGGGAAGGGAATGAGAGGGAAAAAGAGATAGAGCCTAGGGGATTCTACCAAGACAAATGAATCAGCCCAAGGACCTGGAGGAGTCTGTTCCAGAGACAGTCTCTGCAGAGCCAGCTCATGGGAATCGTCTCTTAGTCGGGAGCAGAGGGAGAATGAACAGCATAGTCCATGCCCCGAGATCCCAGGACAACATCCTGGAGCTGAGGAATCTCTGGAGAGGCAAAGGGAAGGACATGAAGTCAGAGGAAGTTTGGGTTGGGATCCCAGCTCTGGCATTTACTAAGTGTGTGACCACGGGCAAGGTCATCCATGTTCTTTGAGCCTCTCTTTCCTCTCCTATTAAATGGCCACGATCCTACTTGCAGGCTTTCTCAAAGGATTGTTTGAGATCAATATGCTCTGTAAGTTTTAAAAGTGTGCATGGCATGGTGGAAAAGGCATTAGGCATTAGTCAGACAATTAGAATTGTAATCATGTTTCTGCTTATTACTGGCTTAGGCATGCCAGGTAACTCCCCCAGGCCCGTTTCCTCCCTGCAAAACTGAGTGCACTGGACTTAGGGATCTGTAGGGTTCTGTTCAGCTCTGAATCCTGTGATCTCTGATCTCATCTTTAACCTCAGCAGCACCCCTTTATACACTGGTTACTGCCTCAGTGTCCTGCCCACCATGACATGATGTCAGACAATAGATCATGTTACTGAGAAAACCCTCAGACTCTGCAGTGATGAGGACAGATATATACACCTATGCCCCATTGAAACATGCCACCCTGAACACCCAGCAGACTTAGGTCAGGCCTAGCAGCCCCCATCCCCCCTCTTAGAACCACCCAGGTCCCTGATAGATGTGCTGACCTATTCCTTCTTCCTCCTCTCAGCTGCTGTCCTTAGCACCTGGATCCAGTTGGCATCTCCTCAATTTCTAAAATGAAAGTGGAGCTCAGACCGCCCTATGGCATGGTGGGGGGCAACATCACCTTATCCATCCTGGGGCTCTCAAAGGAACCTCGAAGGTACACTTGGTTCAAAAAGACAACAGATGGGTCCAACAGGATTGTGACCTACAATGTTCAGACAGGACAGCAGACACCAGCCAATGGTCGAGTGATTGTATTCCCCAATGGCACTCTGCTCATCACCAACCTCACCCTCGTGACAGTGATGAGTACATAGTGGAGATTTTTTCTACAGTTGATGGTCTGGGAAACTATCAGTTATCTCTTCTAGGGGTACATCTGGAAGTCTATGGTAAGTTTTCACTTCCCCCAGCCACCATACCATTAAGACCATGCCTCCAATATTCTCCCTCCATCTGGGGATGAGAGACCTCCCAAGGAGAGCAGGGAGAATCAGAAATGTGCCCCAAGGAGAGAAGGTCTGGGAAGTAAGAACTTCTAAACCGGATTTGCCTGGGGATGAGTCACAGAGGTGAGATGGGGGGGGGGATCTCACACTTTCTTTCTCTGTTGGCCCTGGGGGTGAGATGTGGGACTAAGACCTGAGTTTTGTGCCCTGAGGGAAGCCCCCTCCCAGGCACTAACTAGCTGAGACTCTAAGTAGGTCTTCCCTCTCCCTTCAGGGCTCACAGGGGACTGGGATGACTGTTTCCTGGAAGCCAGGGGAAGGGGCAGATGAGAGCCCCCAAGAGTAGCTTCAGAGAACCACCTCAGGGTCCAGTGCAGATAGAACTGAAGTGTGTGCACAAGAGCGGCTCTGCTCACACCTGCCTGAAGGATCCTTTGTTCCTATGTTATCACCAATACGTTTAGCCCCCAGGGAGAGATGGGCTGAGTCTGCAGCCCCTGAAATAGTTCTGGTTAATTCAGGGAAGCCTAGCAGGAAGGGGGCAAGGAAGGGTCAGAGGGAAGGCGTCCGGACTGAATCAATGCATGCTCCCTACCATGGGCTATCCAAACTCTCAGGGGGCAGGTGGTCACTGACTAGTCTCTCCTGTTTTCTCAGGAGCAAAGAAGCCACTCCAGGTAGAAAAGTCCCAGAGAGAGGGGGCTTTTGGGCCTACCTTGATCCCATTAAAATCATCCTGGGACAGATAAGGATCCTGTAATTTTTGTTGCATAAAAAGGATTCATAAGGATTGTATATTTTTAGAGCAGAAAGGAACCTTAGAAGGCATGTAGTCCAACCTTCTCATAACTGGGGCTTAGAGAGGTTTAGTACCTTGCTAGAGGTCACACAGAGAGTAAATAGCAGAGATGCATTCCCATAGCACTGAGCGGAATCCTCTCACATCCTCCCCAATCCAAACCCCCGAGCAAGTATTTGATGTTTCATTCCCTTTCTTCCTCCCCCCTTCAACTTTCTTTGGCCAGGCTGAGGAAGTAGGCTGGCCCTCTGAGGGCTCAGAGAGATCTCTGATGGCTCCCGTTCTGTGCAGGCAAACAAGCTGATCTGACCTAGGACGACATCAAAGACAGCACCAGGGGACAGGAGCAGGGTGACTGCCTGGGGCTGTGACCAGTTTGATCCAGGCTCATTCTTGGGCTCCAGGTGCCCTGAGGGAGAGAAAACTGAGCTATGTGGGGACACTGAAGGAAGAACTAGAGTGTGGCTGCAGGTGATAGGGTCTAGACCCACTCCACCTTCCAGGGGAATATCCAGGAGGGACTCAAGTTTTGCTTCCAGGCTGAGCTGGAGGAGAAACAAACAGAGTTAAATGGGTGATGCAACAGGTGGAAATTGCAAAGAGGCTCCTTTGGCCTCCAAATAAAGACACTTTCCCATCAGTGAAAGTTACCTAATGTGGGTGAGCTTCCTCAGGAGATAATGAGCTCCCTATGGCTGGATCTATTTAAGGAAAATCTAGACCATTTGTTGGGGAAGTTGGAGAAGGGATTCCCATTCAGATCTGGGTCCTATTGGATGATGCCTGAGCACAGAACCATAGAAACATGGAGCCTGAAGAGATCTGAGAGGTCTGAGCTCCTTGGAAGTCTGAGAGTCTGCTAGATGGGATGCCGATGATGAGCAGGGGGGTGGGCTTGGGGCAGCTACTGAGGCTTTCAGAGTGCTCTGCCATGCTCTCTCCTATAGCGCACAGTGTGGGAAACATCCCTAGCCTTCTGTGGCTAGCTGGGGCTGGGGGACAGAGGCAAGTCTCAGCTTGGAGAGTGCCTTGTTGGGCGTCCCAGGCACTTCTGCCCCTCACAAGCGCCCAGCAGACCCTGTCTGAGCACAGGGGATGGTAAAAGACACTGAGTATGGGAGGAGCCAGGGGGAAGGAGACTCCAGCTTTTTGAAGAGTCTGAAAAAATGAGGACACAAAGACATCCCCAGGGACTCCTGAAGCTGAACCTCTGACATAACAGATCTTCAGGATGGAGACTAAACAACTTCCATCACAAGTGGTTCTTATGGCTTGTTATTCTGCCATTCTTCAGTCATGTCCAACTCTGTGAGCCCATTTGGAGTTTTCTTGGCAGAGATACTGGAGTGCTTTGTCATTTCCTTACCATTTTACAGATGAGGAAACTGAGGCAAACAGGACAAAATGACTTGCCTGGGGTCACACAGCTAGTAAGTGTCTGAGGTTTGAGATTTGAACTTAGGAAGATGGGTTTTCGGGTTTTCAGGTTCCCATCGACTGCGCCATCTAGCTGCCCTTTTTATTCTCAGAGGCAGCCAGAAGTTTGCCCAACAGAAGCTGAGCTGGACTCACCTCTGACCTCCAGCCACTGCTCGCTGGGCAGCCCCATGAAGTGGGGAGAGCTCCAGACTGGGAGTCAGGAAGGAAATCCAGCTTCTGACATTTATCTGTGATTTGGAGCAAGTTGTACCACCTTAGAGCTTCATTTGCCTCATCTGTAGAGTGGGGATATTATTCCTGGACCTACCTCAGAACAACCTTGTTCTCACTCAGTATATGCACCATCTGTTTCATTGAATGTAAGTTTTTAAATCAGGATTTAGGGATTATTTCATTCTTTGTGTCTCTAGCACTTAGCACAATGCCTGGCACATAGGAGGTGTTTGGTAAATGCTTGCCAGTTTATTGATTACCTGTGTCACAAGCTGTGATGAGGGAAGCATCTTAAATGCAATAGAAAGGTGAATTGTTCATATGCCTTGGATTTAACCCAATTCAACCATTTATCAAGGGCCAGGGAATCATCAAGGGCATCATCATAGAAGAAAGTGAATCTGAATTCAACCTTTAAGGATGTTGGGGGTAGAGATAGAGGGAGAAAGGAAAGAGAGAGAGAGAGAGAGAGAGAGAGAGAGAGAGAGAGAGAGAGAGAGAAGGAGGGAGGGAGAGAGACAGACAGAGAAACAGAAAGAGAGACAGACAGACAGAGACAGAGACAGAGAGAAGGAAGAAAGAAGAAGAGGAGGAGGAGGAGAAGAAGAAGAAGAAGAAGAAGAAGAGAAGAAGAAGAAGAAGAGAAGAAGAAGAAGAAGAAGAAGAAGAAGAAAGAGCTGTGAAAATAGAAGACAGACAATAATCCAATTTGGATGGAATGTAAAATGTAGAAAAGAAAGGATATGAAATAACACTGGACAGCAAGACTGGAGCAAGATTAGGGAGGGTCTTGGATCCCACACTCAAGAGTTTCTACAGTGCTCCACCAGCAATGGGGAGCCATGGGAGGTCTTTCAGTAGGCAAGGGTCATGGTCAAAATGGTGCATTAGGAAGCTTACTTGGGCAGGGGTGGAGAAGGACAGATTGGGGAAGTGAGAGAGCCCAGAGTTCAGAAGACTGGCTCAATGAAACAGTTTCTAAATCCTACTGCAGAAGCTTAGGTTCAATGCAGCAGATCATGCATGTGCTGAATGAGTACCAGGTTGTTCTGAGGTAGGGCCAGGAATAACATCCCCACTCCACAGATGAGGTAAATGGGGTTGGTGCTGAAGGTATCAGTAGGAGCTGCAGGTGGGGTTGGACACGACAGCCATTGCACAGGTGGAATGAACACAAATCAAAGGGCCACAAGGGAGAACATCAAAGCTGTGAGTTGGATGCAAGGGTGGATTCACTTTCTTTCTCAGAAGCCATCCTTGATACTTCCTTGGACCTTTAAGAAGTGTTGGTTGGACTGGTTGGAATGGAAAGAGCTGAGTGGAGTGTCCCAGTGAGAAATGCCTCCCATTTCTACTGCACTCTAAGATGCTTTCCTCACAAGAGCTTGTGAGACAAGCAACCAATACACTGACAAGCATTTATTAAGAGAAGGAAGAAAACAAGAAAAGCAGCATGAATAAATGTTAGTTTCCTCTAACACACCTGCTATGTTCCAGACTCTGTACCAAACACTTTACCAACGTTATGCTATTTGAGACTCACAACGACCCTGGGAGGTAGGTGCTAGCTACCATCGTCTCCATTTTATAGTTGAGGAAGCTGAGGCAAAGAGTGGTTAAGTGACTTGCCCAGGGTGGGAGGAGCAGAGCTGCAGGTAGAGGGAAAGATAATGAGTTGTCTCAGGTCCACAGAGTTTGACATGCTGGTTCTATACCCAGAAATCACAGATTGTTTGCCAGACACCTCACAATCTGACCCTTCCTGCTGAGGGGCCTCCGATGTAACACAGACACACAGGCCAGATCTGCTTCCTGTCCTGGTTTGTTTTCTCAGGGCTCCCACTTCTGTCTCCCAAAGCCCTTATGGATCCTATTATCTTTTCACAACAGATTCAAATTCCGGAGGAGGGGTGGTCGCTGGCATTGTGATTGGAGTCCTGGCTGGGGTGGCTCTCATTGGGGCCCTCATCTATTTCCTGTACATCAGAAAGACTGGAAGGTAGGATGGCATTTCCCTTGAGTCTGTCTCCCTGAAACAAGGACTGTCCATCATCCCCTGGTACAGCTGCCTCCCTCCCCTATCCTCCCAAGCAGGGAGTATTTTGAAGGGAAGCTAGCTGAGTTTTTCTTCCTGAAACAGCCTGTTTCTTCTCCTCACTAATGGCTCCCCTTGCATGGAGCCTAAATCTACTTCTTTGTAACTGCTGACCATTTCCACTTGTTCTGCTTTCTAAATCCAAAAAGAGGAAGTCTAACATCTAAGTGCTAGGGCAGTGTTATTCAATCCCCTGAGCTCTTGGACCCACAATAATAATAATAGCTAACATTTATGTTGTGCCTCTATGTGCCTGACACTGTGCTAAGTACTTTATAATTATTATCTCATTTGATCCTCACAATAGCCTTGGGAGGTAGGTGCTATGATTATCCCCATTTTACAAATGAAGAAACTGAGGTGAAGTGATTTGCCCAGGGTTACATGGCTAGTAAGTGTCTGAGGTTGGATTTGAACTTAGGTCTTCCTGACTCCAGGCCCAACACTCTATCCAGTGCACCACCCAGCTGACCTTCTTCATACTTAACCCCCGGGTAGGTGACCCCATGGAGGAAGGCTGCTCATGGCTCTCCTCTCTTGCTTTTTCAGAGCCTCACAAGGGCTACTGGGAGACCCTGGACCAGGAGGGAAAACTCAACCAGCTCAGAAGCCTAGTGAGTATGGCCCCTAGGAGGCAATGTGATGCAGTAGAATAAATATGAACTGAGGAGCCTAAGGTCTGGCTCTGACTTTGACTTTGACTTACTCTGTGACTTTGGGCAAGTCCCTGCCCCATTCCAGCTCTCAGTTTCCTCATCATCAGATATTGCTTCCCCATTTCTTGACCTGTATAGCTTCTCAGAGACCTTTCCCATGCTCTTGTGTGGCTCTTGCCACCAGTTATCCACCGACAACATGTCAGAGTTGGCCCCCATAGAACCAACCTCACTTCTGTTTTTTTTTTTAAAGGAAAACTTCATTGACAACTGATAGTTTCACATCTCCGCTTGTTAAGTCTTTGATGATCAAGAGAGTTTCAAAGATCTTTTAGTCTCCTCATCATGATGATTGATTTACATTGGTTAAACTTTCTTAGGATTTGAAGACTCATTGTGGTAATGTCTGTTCCTTTATGTACTTCCATGTTTCAGCCCCAATAGTTACTTTAAATAGGCCAGGCTATAGTTAACTTTCTTGCTCACCATTTCTTCTTAGGTGGCGTAGTAGGTAGAATACCAGAGTTGTAATCAGAAAGACTTGAGTTTAAATCAGACACTATCTGTGTGACCCTGGACAAGTCACTCAGCTTCATCTCTAAAATGAAAATTACAAGGACCAAATTATTAGTTTTACGTGCTTCTCATCTGTAAAATGGGTATTATAATAGCACCCCTCATTAGGATTCCTGTGAGGATCAAATGAGTTCATATTTGCAAAGTGCTCTGCAAACCTTAAAGCACTTATACAAATGTTAGCTAATATTTATTCTACTTTGGTAATGATTTTGCATTTAAGAAGCTGGTGGTCTAACTGTCCACAGGCAGAGGATCTCACATTGGATACTGGTCATTTCTTTTCTGTTAGAATAAAAAAAAATTGCTGGATGATATTATTTGGTTCTTTCCTGTCATGCCCAGAACCCTCTGTCATTCTTCTATAAGAAAGCAGTCATGACACGTAGGTGTGAGGTTTGTGCAAAGTCTACAAGTCTGTAGAGGCTCTTGTTTCTTACTCCATGAAACGTGTTTTCCTCCCCTACACTCACCCCACTTTGCATTGAAGTTGCTGAGTGGGGAGGTATATGTTTCTTTCTATTAGAGGGTCTTACTGAGTTCTTGATAGGATATCTTCTCTGTTTCTCTCCAGCAGACAGTGGAACATGAAACTTCATGATTTCCCTGGTGGTCTTTTTGAAGATGTTCATCATGGGCCCTGCAGCAAGTGATGAGCAAGTAGTTTCCCAGACAATGATGTTTCTCAATGCATTGGGATGAAATCCCTTCTCCAGCTCCTTTATTTAATAATAGCTAATCATTTTATTTTCTCATAACAACTCTGGGAGGAAGGGGCTATTACTGTTTCAATTTTACAGATGAGGGAACTGAGATAGACTGGGGTTAAGAGATTTGCCCAGGGTCACACAACTGGTAAGTGGCCGAGGTTAGATTTGAATTCAGGTCTGCTTCTAGGTCCAGTGCTCTATGTACTTTGGAGTCATTACCTGCTTTTATTTGCCTCTCCAAGGAGATCCTATGAACATTCTACAGTTTTCCTATTTATCCTATAGATATCCTATTATCCTATTCCACAATTATCTCTTCCACATTGTGACTTTCCCCATCATGGTTTCAATATATCACAGGTTGGCATAAGAAATGAAATGGGATTTGGTGGGGGGGGGGGGTTGTGGAAGCTGCAGATGACATGAGAAGGTCTGTAAATGACACAGAAAAAGTTTAGAAACTGAGAAATGCATAAAATATATTTGTAGTATAACACCAAACCAAATTTTATAATAAAGTACTGTAAACACCCTGTAAAAGAAAAAGAAAAAATTCAGACTTTTTCTCTTATATGAAGGGAAGGCCAAAACATTTTACCTGGATTTTCCAGCTCACAGGGGTGCCATGCCTCTGACCCCTTCAATGTGGAAGGGGTAACCATATTTAGTTCTAGTTCCTCTTCTCTTGTGGTTTCACTGATAGTGAGTAAGACAGTAAGATAAGTCAGAGAGGGTAGGAATATTAAATCTGAAACAATTCCGTTTCTTCCAACCATTGCAATTCCAATTCTACTAATAAGCCAGTTCTTCCTATAGCATTCAATTTAATTCATAATCATTCATCATTCTACCCACTTATTGGTGATCGGACAAGGCTTTCCTGTTTAGAGGACCAGAACTTCAGATTTATAAGCCTTCTAAAAAAGGTGTGGCTCTGGGTATCCTTTGGTCTCTGAATCTTTCTGTTGGTGTTTTGATGTTGTTGCAGTTTTATAAATTTTTTATTTCACTTTTAAAAATATGATCAACATATTTTATGTTTATTGGGAAATATAGACTAGTCCTTCTTTTGACACTAGTGCCATAATCTCTTTTTTTGTTGTTGTTGTTTTTACACAATATAGTCAAACTGACATAGTGTCAAGCCTGCCCTGCCTGTCTGGGCCACCCCTTTGATGTTCTTTCTGCTCTCTTCCATTTATTTTTAAAAATTAAATTAATTTTTTTTTTTGCTTTTTAGGCAATTGGGGTTAAGTGACTTGCCCAGAGTCACACAGCTAGTAAGTGTTAAGTGTTTGGTCTGAGGCCGGATTTGAACTCAGGTCCTCCTGACTTCAGGGCCAGTGCTCTATCTACTGCACCACCTAGCTGCCCCTTAAATTAATTTCTTGTTGCATTTTAAGTTCCAAATTATCTTTCTCCCCACTTGCACTAGAAAAGGTCACCATTTCTCTTTCTCTCTCTCTCTCTCTCTCTCTCTCTTTCACGCACACACACAAACACACACACCTTTATATATGTATATGTGGGCAACTAAATGGCACAGTGGATAAACTGGACCTAGAGTCAGGAAGATCTGAATTCAAATCTGGCCTCAGACACATACTAGCTGTGTGACCTTGGGCAAGTTAGTTAACCCTTTTTACTTCAATTTCCTCTTCTGTAAAAATGAGCTGGAGAAGGAAATGGCAAACCACTCCAGTTTCTTTTCCAAGAAAACCCAAAATGGGGTCACGAAGAATTGGACATGACTGAAACAACTGAAAAACAATATATGTACATGTTTGCATTTATATTTATAGATATATCTATGGGGGAGATGCAAAGGAGAGGATTCCCCAAATCTCTCCTCCCCTCAAGGTGAATCAATTTCTCATAGAATTTAGGCTCAATACATATTAAGAAGACTTACTGTCTTGGTTTTTCTCTCTGTCTAGGCCAGGTTCTGGAAAATATTTGCTGGCTACAAGACCAAATCCTTCTGCACAGGTAGGGACAATGAATCTCTTTCAGTCATTGTCACTGGTTTTTTTTTTTGGGGGGGGTGCTTAGCAAAGGGTGGGAAGGGAGCCCTTCATCAAGAACTGGACATACTCCTAGGCTCTGAGCCCTAAGCACTTTGATGGTGTGAAATGGTTGGATGGGATGATTTCTGAAGAATGCTGCTGATGGGAGAGAGGTAAGGCCAAGATCACTCACCATGAGGATCCATGGAAGGATCTGATGCTAGTCAATACGCAGAAGAGAAAAGGTTTAGAGGGGAACATAGTCATGATCTTTCAGGGTTTTAAGCACAGCCAAGTGCTTGCCCCCAGAAAGGAAAACTAGAAGCAATGGGGGTGGGTGGTATATGCAGATAGGACAATTTAGGTTAGATGTAAATAAAAACTTATTAAGTAGATGAAAATGGAATGGGCTGCATTGAGAAGTGGTGGGCATCTTAATTCAAAGAGCAAAAGATGGGAGACTCATCAGAGATGTGGGAAAGTGGATTTTTGCTCTTTTGTGTTTGGGACTGGTTGGCTTCTGAGATTCCCCTGAAGTCTGAGATTCTGGGATCTCTAAAAATCTTTGGTGATCTGATATGTTCTAACGCTCCTTCTAGCTCAGACATTCTATGTTCTAAGGTCATTCCCAGATCTGAATTCAATGTTCTAATATCCTTTCTTTTCATCTTCAAATAATCAGTTTAACTAGACTAGTAAAATCAGAAAGCATTAGACATTTGTATCATAGAATGCAACATTCCAATCACTTCTCAATTTCAACCCCCATGGCAAAACATCACTTTAAGGTTGGGGTTCCATTTTCACTCACTTAATTCTCCCATGTAGCAAGAAGAAAGGGTAACCCAGACGTTCAGTATTTGAAGCTCCCGTTTCAATGGAAGAGAAATACTTGGTTTGACTCCCAATGCATTATCACACAGGAACTGGGGAGCATTGAAAGAGGATCCAAATAAACTCATGATTGTAGCTACTTATGTGAACACTGGCTCCAGGCTCTCAGAATTCTATAGCTTATGAACTTTGCCATTAAGCAATGAGCAAGTGTTTAATAAGTGACTATTGTGTGTCCGGCACTTTGCTTGGTGCTGAGGATAAAAATGCAAAGAACGAAAGAATGATTTTGCATTCCAATGGGGAGAGAAGTGCATGTAAAATATACATGGTATAAGTATAAAGTTAATACTTACATGCATATACATAAAGTAATTAAAAACAAAGAATTTGGGAGGAGGGCACTAGAATTTGGGCGATTAGGAAAGGCTTCATGACAATGATTCTTAAATTGTACCTTAAAGGAAGAGAGGAACTCTCTGAGGCAGAGGTAAGAAGGAAGTTAATTCTAGCAATAGGGAATGGCCATTGTAAAGGTTTGGAGGCAGGAAGTGCAATGTTAAATGTGAGGACCAGAGAGGACAATTTGTCTGGATTACAGGGTGAAGGAAGAAAAATAATGTCCAAGGAGACTAGAAAAACAGGTTGGGGCCAGGCTGTAAGTTTTTTTTTAATTATTATTTACTTATTTTAACATTTATTTTTTAAAATTAGGTTCTGAATTCTCTCCCTCCCTTCCCTCCCTCTCCCACTATTATAAACAAAAGAAATATGATATCAATTATACATGTGAAATCATGCAAATATTTCCATATTAGCCATGTTGTCCCTCTCCCCCAAAAGACAAGAAAAATAAAGAATGTGAAAAAGTATGCTTTGATCTGCATTCAGACTCTGTCAGTTCTTTCTCTGGAGGTGGATAGTATTTTTCATCATAAGGCCTTCAGAATTGTCTTGGATTACTGCATTGATCAGAATAGCTGTCATTCACAGTTTGATCATCATACAATGTTTCTATAACTGTGTACAATGTTATCCTAGTTGTGCTCACTTCACCTCGTGTTAGTTCATGTAAGTCTTTTCAGGTTTTTCTGAAAGCATCCTGCTCATCATTTCTTATAGCACAATAGTATTCAATACCACAATTTGTTCAACCATTCCCCAGTTGATGGTCATCCTTTCATCTTCCAATTCTTTGCTGCCACAAAAAGAATGGCTATAAATATTTTTGTACAAAGAGGTCGTTTTCCCTTTTCTTTGATTTCTTTGGGATATAGGCCTACCAGCAGTATTGTTAGGGCAGCTGGATGGAGTAATGGATAGATGCCAGATATGAAGTCAGATGAGTTCAAATCTGGCCTCAGAAATATACTAGCTGTGTGACCCTGGGCAAATCACTTAATCCTGTTTGCTTTAATTTCCTCATCTGTAGAATGAGCTAGAGTAGGAAATGAGAAACCATTCCAGTATCTTTGCCAAGAAAATCCCAAAAAGGGGTCACAAAGAGATGGACACAATTGGAAACAATTGAAGGACAACAAGTGGTATTGCTGGGTCCAAGAGTATGCACAGTTTTATAGCCCTTAGGGCATAGTTCCAAATTGCTTTTCAAAATGGTTGGATCTGTTCACAACTCCATCAGAGCTGCATTAGTGTCCCTATTTTTCTACCTCCACTTCTGCATTTGTCGTTGTTCTTCTTTGTAATGTTAGCCAGTCTAATAGATGTGAGATGATACCTCAGAATTGTTTTAATTTACATTTTTCTAATAAATAGTGATTTAGAGCACGTTTTTCATATGATTATAGACAGCTTTAATTTCTTTATCTGAAAACTGCCTGTTCATGTCCTTTGATCATTTATCAACTGAGGAATGACTTGTATTCTTATAAATTTGACTCAGTTCTCTATGTATTTGGAAAACAAGGCCTTTATCAGAGATACTTGCTGTAGAACATTTCTCCTAGTGTCCTGCTTTCCTTTTAATCTTGCCTGCATTGGTTTTGTTTGTGCAAAACTTTTTTTTTTGGGGGGGGGGCTAGGCAATGGGGTTAAGTGACTTGCCCAGGTCACACAGCTAGTAAGTGTTATGTGTTTGAGGCCGGATTTGAACTCAGGTCCTCTTGAATCCAGGGCTGGTGCTCTATCCACTATACCACCTAGGTGCCTCCCGAGCAAAACTTTTTAAATGTAATTTATGTTATCCACTTTACTTTTTATAATGTTCTCTATCTCTTGTTTGGCCATAAATTCTCCTGTTATTCTCAGATCTGACAGGTAAAATTTTCCATGCTCCTCTAATTTGCTTGTGATATCACCCTTTATGTCTAAATCATGAAACCATTTTGACCTCATCTTGGTATACATTGTGAGATACTAGTCTATAGCTAGTTTCTGCCAAAGTGCTTTCCAGTTTTCCCAGCAATTTTTGTCAAAGGGGAAATGTTTGAGAGTTCATCTGAGTTCTTGCCTTTCTTCCTCCATCTTCCTAATAACCTTTTGAATTCTGATATCTACAAGATTGTGACTGACTGCTTTTTCCTCCTCTGTAGGGCTTGGGCCCCACACCCACCTCCTCTGCAGCAGCCCCTGAAAATGTCTACCAGGTATATGCACAGGGGAGGGGGCAGGTCTCATTTTTGGTCTGTTACCCTGAAAGTTGGGTTAAAGAAGGCAAATAAGTTAGGTGATACATGATTATATAGTTTATTCCCTTTTAGCTAGCGAATCGTGTTAACATGGAAGCCAGAATGTGATTCTGACTCGGAGATTAAGCAAAATGAGAGAGGTTTCATACAGTTTAGAGTGAGCAGACTCAGGATGTCTGTGTTACAAAAAAAAGGTACAGCCTCCATATGTTTCTTAACATACAGCATATAAAAAGGAAGTTACTTAATTGCATAGATTGTAAATACAATAGAAGAATGTCAAAGTATCAATCAAAATTATAGATCCAGGATATGTGTTTCCTCTACATAACGTATGTCTATAGGATACAAAAGAAGGAAAAGTCTCATTAATCAAGAGAGTGTCTGGTCCCAGACATCCTGGGCTCAGTGATGACAAACAGGAAGAATGTTGGTGAGCTCCATCTGGTCCTGAAATTTGCTGACACAGGAAGGGGTGTTTTCAGTTCACTCAGAGAGAAAAAGATTAATTCAGGTTTTGGCCCCTACTGGGGCCCAATTGATCTCAAATGATTATCAGGTCCAAGGGAGAGGCAAAAATGCTGATTGGGAATGAATTTCTGATCAATGACAGAGTCCAAGAATATGGCTGGGATGGAGGAAATGAGATAATGGACGTGGCAGAAAAGATCCCTTCCCAGGCTTCACCTCCCCTTCTCCCCCTGAAGTTAATCATGTCTACTGTTTCCATTTCCAGGCACTGGATGTTTCCCAAGTGGCTGTTTATGAAAGGTTTGCTGCCGGGAGCAAGCCTCAAACCGAGGAAGGTGGGAGGAGTCCCTAGAGATGATATCACAACCTGACTGCTTTCCTTGATTAAGGTAAGATTCATAGGCAGCTCTCAGGGGAGAAAGAGACCAGGGGCAGGAGAGAAAAAAGGGTCAGTTTGAGCCTTCCAAGGCATCCGAGGGATCAGGGGTATTCAAACCTTACAATAAAGAAAAGAAACTTGTGATGTGTGTACCTGAGCTGATTGACAATCCAGGTACCTATTGATTGGATTTTAGGTAAGGAATCTGTGTTCTGGGAACTGAACTGCTTCAATAACATAATATTTTCCAATCTTCTTTCTGTCCTCTAGTTTCTAAGGAAAAGTTTAGTCTAAACAGTTCCACCTTTGTTTCTGCTGAGCTAAAAGGGAGATGACCATCAGGTCTCTTCCAGCTGGACAATTCTATGGTTCTAAAAGTCTATGTATAACCTTGAGGAATCTCTGCTGTGTCCAGAAGGTTGAAGCATTGGGCCACCGCTTATCCCACCAAGGGCCCCTCTACTGTGGATCCAAGTGGTTTGGACTAGGTTCAGCCCTGAAGGAGCCTGGTCTCTAATGAGAGGTGGTAGCTAGACTGCTTTAGTTTACATAATCCCAGTTCTTAAGGAACAAATTTAATATAGTTTAGTTTAAGGCTTATGTACTGGTTATCCCCCAAAGGGGTGAAGAGTAGAAGCATGTATCGGTTTACAAGATGATTCAAGTGTGGGACAAGTACTTATTTTTCTATATATGAAAGAAATGAGAGATACAAAAGACTCATGGAACACATTAACATCTTAAAACAAGATTCACCAACTTCACATATAACTACTATTGCAACCTGCTATAAGAGGATATTTAAACCTCGTAATAACATAAAGCAGTCTACAAGACTGATGATTAAGCATTTTGAATTTTGCCTAGGTTCTGTATTTTCCAGACAATTCTTGTTGCATGTCTGCTAGTGCAACAATTAGTTTGGGACCAATACTCTTGTCCTATACACATGGAGACTCAGGATGAGAAGACCGATGATCTTTTAAACACAAACTATTCAGGAAAGAACCCTCTATTCGTTAAAAACAAAAAACAAAAAAACTTGGGAAAACTAGCAATTCTTCCAGCAGAAATTAGGCTTAGACTAACACCTCAGACCATCTTTTCACAATAAACTCTGAATGGATACACAACATTAATATTAAAGATCATACTATAAAAAATTGGAAGAAAAGCACATGCTAAAACTAAGGGCATGATATGCATTCTTTTTTTTTTTCAGTCAAAGACAAGATGTATTAGAATGTCTGACATATTGGCTGGACTCTTTTTTTTTTTTTTTGACAATTGGGATTAAGTGCCTTGCCCAGGGTCACACAGCTAGTAAGTGTCAAGTGTTTGGTCTGAGACTGGACTTGAACTCAGGTCCTCCTGGCTTCAGGGCTAGTGCTCTATCCACTGCACCACCTAGCTGCCCCTAGACTCTTAAGGAATCTAAGCATTTGTATTGCTAATGCAAGCCGGCCAGATCTTAAGAATCTGAGCCCATGGCTAGATTTTAAGAATCTGAGCCAGGCTATGCAGCCTTCACAAAACAAAAGATATAGGCAATTACATAAAATAAAACAAATATCTTTAATTACATGAAACTGAAAAGTTTATGTTTATGCAGCTAGGTGGTACAGTGGTTAGAATGTTGGAACTGGAGGTGGAAAGATTTGAATGTAAATCCAGCCTTAGACAGTTAACTAGCTGTGCAACCCTGAGGAAGTCACTTAACTTCTGTTTCCCTCAGTTTCCTCATCTGTAAAATGGGTATAATAACAGCATCTACTACCTGGGGTGGTTGTGAAGTTCAAATAAGATAATCATTATAAAACATTTAGCACTGTGCCTGGTACATGGTCAGTGCTATATAAATGTTAATTATTATTCTTTGTAGAACACTTTACAAACCTTAAAACACCATATAAATGTTAGCTATTGTTATGTATAGACAAAATGTAGATAGCATAAGAAGGGAGTTCATTGAATAGGAAAAAGAATCTTTGGATCAAATTTCACTGATAAGGATTTGGTATCCAAAATATATAGACAATTAATAGACAATTAATTAATATATGTATGTACACACATATTTGTATATGGATATACATTTACATATATTTTAGTATATAGATATATTTATATAAGTAAATAGAAAACCAAAAGCCATTCCTCAATAGACAAGTAGCCAAAGGATATTAACAAACAATTCTCCAAAGAGGAATTGTAAAGAATTAACATGGAAGAATGCTCCAAATCACTACTAGTAAAAGCAATGCAAACCAAACACCTCTGAGGTTTTACCTGGCCCTGCAAATTGGCAAAGATGACGAAAGATGGGAATGGTCAATTTTGGAGGAGTTGTGGGAAAATAAGCACACTGGTGCTTTTTTGGTGGAACTGTGGATTGGACCAAATATTTTGGAAAGCAATTTGGAATTATGGAAATAAAAATGACTGAAAGGTCAGAGATTTCATTATCAAACTTACATCCTAAGGAGGCCACTGATAAGAAGAAAGTCCCCACATACACCAAAATATTTCTAGCAGCATTTTTTGTGATAGCAAAAAATTGAAAGCAAAGTTGGTGCCCTTCGATGGGGAAATGACTTAACAAAATGTGATGCATGGATGTAATGACATATGACCGTGCTGTAAGAAATGATGAATATGTGATGACTACAAAGAAGAATGGGAAGATCTTCGCTTTTGCCCTCCTTTTTTGTCTTTTAAAATGCTATTTGTTATATGGGGCTCTCTGGGAATGGAGGAAGAGACACTGGGGAAAACTCTAGGGGGAAACTATGGCTATGTAAAGAAACAAAGGACATCAATAAAACTATTTATTATTATTATTATTTTATTGAGAGACTATGGAATCAATAGGGTCCTCTTCTTTCATGTCACTCAACTCTTCCTGCTCATGGAAACTTGTCCTCTGGCCATGTGTCTCCTCCTCATAGGAAAGTATCTCAAGTGGCCACTACCCTTCTATCCTCCCTCTTTCTCTCTTCTGGGGGGCTGGGTGTGGGGAGGATAGCCTCTCCAGTTTGTCCTTCATACTCTCACCCTCAATGGCGCTGACCTCCACATGGTCCTCATTTTTGACACCAGATACCACATAGCAGCAACAGAAGGGCATAATCAGTAGTGTGTGGGAAGTGCTACCCTTCCCTTGGTGTTCCTCCAATGCCTTCTTCAGTCTTGGCTGAGAAGTTTCCCTAAGTTCCTTACCTAGGGAACAGAGAGAGTCCAGAATGTGCCACATTCCCACAGAAAAGAGTTCACCTGGTTCAGCAACTGGTGGATGACCTTGGCATCTTTAATGACCGACCAAGTTCGAAGTGCTCCACAGTGCCTGCTCCCACTGCCTTCATGGCCTGTTGGGACAAATTGTTCCTCTGGGGAAATATTTACATGCTTGGGGTAGACCCCCACCTCCAACTCACCAGGGGGTTTAAGGTCCATAGGTTACCCTCCACCTGGTTTAACCCATATGCAGAAAGTTTTCCCAGAATGTGGCTGCTCTGCATGCTACAGCACCTTGGAGCCGCAGGTGAGAGTTGGGTGGCAGGTAAACAGCAAAAATGGAAAGCAGCCTTGAAAAGAGCTAAGCAGCCCTCACACCAGACGTATTAGTTTTCCCCTAACACCCCACATACCCCAATAAAACTAATACAATGTAGGCAATGCAAAGGGCCAAGGAAAGTTTGAGACAAAAGGTTCTAAGACAATCTGAGGAGGAGGCTGGCAGCTGGGGAGAGGGACATCCAGAAGGGCTTCCTGGAGGAGGTAGAAGCCCAGCTAAGCCTGGAAGAAGAGGATTTCAGCAGGGCCCCTCCAGTGCAAATACAGGAGGGGATGATGACTGGTCAAGAAGGAAGGAAAAACACCTGGACTCTCAGAAATTCTCTGTCAGGTATGGCTTGAACTAGATGGGACCACTGTACCCTAGTCCAACTCTTAAATTGGATGATTATGTAAAAGAAGCCAAGTTTGCCAGAACACCGAGATCCCAAAGAGGAGTGCGATTTTAAAATCCAGCCATGAAAAGATGTGGTGGATCGAGACATTCTGGGTGGAGGGAGAGAGAACACCTGGAAACAACTTGCTTCCCTCCAACTTTCTGCAGTGATGTTCTGAGACCAGAAAATGCTGGGCACTGCCTTGGGGGTTTTGCTTCTGGGGTCCCTGGAGGAGCACAAGGTCTTTGCCTGGTGGCATTCCCTCCCTCCCCCTGCTGCTGCTGGCTCCAAATGGCTCCTGACACATGAGGAGTTTGCTCCTTGCCTTGACCTCCTCCCTTCTTGTTGGCCATCCCTTCCGATGCTTCCTGGGTGTCCTGCTGGCCCCACTCTCTTCTAGCTCAACAAGGCAGGGGTTGTCCATGATGAATGGCTTCCCCTGGAATCTAAAATCACCAGCTGCTGTTCCTCCTCTTCTCCAACATGGAGCTGCCCTTGGGCTGGTCACAGCTGGCCCTTTGGCCAATGACAGCACCTAAAGCTGGAAGGAGCCTCAGACACCTGAGCTTCAGGGCACTCTGGCTGAGTTTTTCTCCTTCAATATCTCTAGGACTCCTTTTTTTTTTAATACACGTTTCTTTTATTTCATCATACACAAGACAAAAGGCTGTGTTGTATAGTGAAAAGACAATGGATTCTGACTTAGGAAGATCTGAGATCAAGACCTGTTCAGACAGTTTTGCTACTTCTGTAGCAATGGGCTGATCACTTCATGTGTTAGTCTTGAGCACCTATCTAAGAGTGGAAAGAGGGTTGACCTTGGAGTCAGGGGCCTGAGTTCAAATCTTGCCCTGCGAGTTGCTGTCTGCATGATCCCTGATGAGTGGCAACACTTGGCCTCAGTTTTCTCATCTATAAAATGAGGTCATTGGACTAGATCAGGGGTTCTTAGATTTCAGGGCTTTATAAATTTGGATAGGAAAAAAATCTAATATTTATTTTTAATAACTTTGGTTTCCTATGTAATCCTTTGTATTCCATTTTATAAATTTAAAACCGTGATTCTGAGAAGGGTCCATAGGCTTCCTCAGACTGACCGATCAAGGCGCCCATGAGACAAAGATGATGAAGAGCCAGCAGTCATGATGATCTCTGAGGTCCCTGCCAGTTCTGAATGTGTTACCCTATAACCCTATGAACTGTGATCAAAGGCTTGGAGGTGGGAGAGCATGAGACGTGTCCTGGAGGCGGAGGGTTATCATGTTTGGTCAGAGGATATAACATAGGTGGAAAGGAGTGGGATGAGATAAGGCTGCAGAGGAAGGACGGCTCAAGGGAGTGTAGGGGCCTGAACACCAGTTAAAGGACTCTGACCCTGAGATGGTAGCTAATAGTGAGCTCCTTGAGGAGAGGAGTGCCATGACCAGATCCTCACACAATTCCAACTATTTTCACAGTGGTGTGATGGATGGGTTGGGGGGGCACAAAGAAAGGTAGAAAAACCCTGCTATGTCGTAATGATGAAATCCTCCATTTAACCCTGAAGAAGAACCTTAGATATCATTTAGTTCACTCCCCTTATTTTACAGATGAGGAGACTGAGTGCATGAGAGGGGAAGGGGCCTGGTCAAGGTAGGAAGTGGCAAAGTCAGGACATGAACCCAGGGCCCACTGACTCCAAATCCAAGACTCTTCCAGTGTACTTCATAGTGTGTAAGGATGGCCTATGTCCTTCTCTGTCATCTCTACAATCAGTCCTCCATAGCTCCTGCCACATGTGCTCAGGGCATCCTGGCAGAGAACATTACTTGAAAGCCTTGCTATAGCCTTCTCTCCCTCCAGGCAAAGCCCACTTAGTGGGACCTGCCTCCCCATAAAAACATAAGAGCTCACACTTGGACGATTCCTTAAATATTGCAAAGAATTGTACACAGATGAGCTCATTTGATCCGCCTAGCAACTCTGTGTGGTAGGTGCTATTATTATCCCTATTTCACAAGAAGGAAACTGAGGCACAAAAAAGTGCTTAATATATTCTTGTTCCTTATTCCCTTAGTTCCTTAGTGACCTTAGTCACTAGGTTATGCAAGTGCTTGACCCTGTCTCCAAGGGGAAATAGACCAGGACAGAACACGCCATCTCCAGTGTTTCCCATTCAACTTCTTGCCTGAAAGCATAAATACAGGGCAAGAAACAACGAGACCAACTTATTAATCCCTAAGGATATTATAATCGATGCTGTTCTTTCTTCTCTCAGAGACAAAGTCTCTTGGGTTGACCTCGGTGGGACACCAGGAAGAGGTGCTCAGATCCGATCGGGAGGGCAGCTTTTCGTTGCACGTTGGGAGAGGACATGTAAAGAAAGAGCCTGGCTCTAGGGAATATGGTCAGAGTTATAATGAACATCAATCCACTTCCACCAACTTTGTCCTTGGTAAATATGGAAACCAGTCTCCTTCCATCCTCCAATAACCTTAGAAACTATCACATACAGTACAAGCTCGTTCGTCATTCTGCACACATTTAGGTACCCACTATGTGAAGAGCACTGTGCTAGTTACTGAGGAAATACAAGGTTTAGTTAAGACTCCATTCCTACTTTCAACAAGCTTACAATTTAATAGAAAGATGAGACCTTGACACAGGAAACTGATCCATAATATTACACGATGACTATACGGACATTGCAGCTGCAAAACAGTGTCTGGAAGGCCTGGGGTGGGGGAGGGCGGGAACTCAATTCCATTTGGAGGTTGGGCAAAAATCAGGTCAGGTTGCATGGAAGAGGTATCTTTTGAGTTATGTTTTAAAATATGGGTCCAGAGTTCAACATGTGAAAGGGGAGAAGGGAAAACATTCTGTTTCAATGAAGAAATGGCCTGAACAACAGTTCAGAGGTGGGATAGTATAGGGTGTGTTTGAAACTGGAAAATATACCAATGCAGCTCGGGCAAATGATGCAGAACCAGGAGACGTATTAGAGAGGATTGCTACCATTTTGTGAAGGGCCTTCAATACCAGGCCAAGGACACTGAAGGTTACTCAGTAGCCAGTAGGGAGTCACTGAGGCTTTGTTAGCAGAGAAGAGACATGACCACACACACGGCTACTTGAAGGATCAATAGAAGGAGCCAGGGAAGGTTAGCCTAAAGAAAAGAAGACTTGAAGAGGAGAGGAGAGTTTTCTCCAAGTACAGAAAAAGTTTAGAAGCTCAGAAATGTGTAAAATACGTGTATGGCATTGTATAATATCGATACGTTTTATCTTTCAGTATCATAATAATTTAGAATTCTTCTCTGGCATGAAGGGAGGGACAAAAACTTTTACATAGGTTTTCTAGATTGCAGGGCCCCATGCCCCTAACCCCTGTGATGTGGAAGGGATAAATGTATTAGTTCTTGACTGTCAGGACTGTTTAGTTCTCTATTCCATGAATAAGTGAATAAATAAATGAAAATGCATTTATTAGATGCTTACTGTGTCACCTGAATTTTTCTAAGTGATAGGGATACAAATATATATAAAAGGGACCTCGCCCACAGTAAGTTTACATTTTAATAGGGGGAGATTCCACATACGGGGGAATGGTAAGCAGGTATGGACATGTCCCTTTGGAAAGTTACAAAGATCTTAAGTGGAGTCAAGAGCAAGGTTAGTGTTGATTTAATTTTGGTCCCAGAACTTGAAAGCAGGAGAGAAGGGGAATAAACTTGGGAGTCCCAAGGGAGGAGTACCAATTGTGAAAATGTTGAGCCCTGAAAGGCTTGGTTTATGGATCAGGCAGCATGGCAGCTGATGAGGGACAGTCTGGGATGGGCTGATTTGTGACTAGAGCCTCAAGTCCAAGCTTGATGATCACTTAACATAAGAGTTGTAGAGAGGATTGACATTCCCTGTCTGGACTGGACAAGGTGTGCCCTAAGATCTCTTTGAAATTTAAGGATTCATGACTGTGGGGTCTCTATAACCCCTTCTAGTTGTGACATTTTATGGCCTAGAGTCTCTCCCAGCTCTGACGTTCTCTAACCTAAGATTTCTCCTAGCTCTGATCTTCTCTATGCAGAAGTCCTATTGACCTCTGACATTTTAGTTGTCTCTGACTTCTGATTTGCCTTCTCTAGAGCTTGGATTCCTCATCTGCCACCACATCTGAGAGTTTCTACCAGGAATGTGCATAGGGGGCCCAGACCTCACACAGACACTGAGGGAGATGACAAAAATTCTGGCTGAAGAGCTGAGGAACTGAGCCAGGATGGAGGGAAGGAGATAAAGAGACTCCTGGGATTTCCTTTCCGTCTGAGATGCCAGTGACATCTTCTCTCTCTCTCCATAGACGCTGGACATCACCGGGGTGGATGTTTATGAGAAGATTGTTCCTTGGAAAACTAATCAACCCTATAAAGGAGAAAGGAGTCCCTAAAGATGATGTCACAGCCTGGTTGCTTTTCTTCACTAAGGGGATGCTCATAGACAACTCTTTTGGGAAAAAAGCTAAGGGCAAGGAGGGAAACCAACCAGGAGAAAGAGAAAGAGTCGGGTTTGAGGAGAGGGGAGGCTTCAGGGTGCCAGAGGTATCCATATTCACTTATTCATGGAATAGAGAACTAAACAGTGAACTAAACCAGGCAAGGAGAAGAGGAAGTACAGGGGCCAGACCTGCTTGTGCTGAGCTGTCTGGAACCTGGGTCACCCAGTGGCTTCATTTGTAGTCCAGGGTCCGTGCTCTGTGAACTCAAGGGCTTCAACATCTTAATATTTCCATGTCTTTTACTTTCCCCTCTATCAGTTTCCAAATAAAAGTTCTTTTTGAAAATTTCTGTCCACATTCCTGTTGGATAACCATTTAGATATTCTCTTAGGTTCCCTCCAGGTGGAAATTTTTCTGGTCTAATTCTCAGATTCCTGGATTCAACGGTCCTACAGTCCTACGAGTTTGTGGAGTAAGAGCCCTTTGATTCTGGACAAGACAACCTCTGGCTTGAACAATATAATCCCTGAAATCTCCTTCAGCGGAAAATTCCACCATCATTTGAATTTAATCTGTCCACTCTGTGAACACATTCAAAATGGAAGCCATTACATTTCCCTTAAACCTGCCCGTGCTACAAACTACTCTCTTTCTGTTGAGGAAAGCAGCATCCTCCCATTCACCATCTCCTCTTCGGAGGTATCCCTGAGTCATTCCTCTGTCTCATCCCCCACCCCATGTCTAATTTATTCCCAAGCCTTGTTCATTCTACCACAATAGCATTTCTTATATTCACCTGCTCTTATCACCTCACACAGCCACTATTATACTTCAGGCATCTATGACTGTTTGCCTGACCGACCGCTTCCTAATCCATCTTCCTGACTCCAGTCTCTCGGTTCTCCTGCCCATCCTCCACAAAACTGCCAAGTCAATATTCCTAAAGCTCAGGACTGATGACATCATTCCTCTGCTCAAAAAGTGACTCCTAATTGCCTTTAAGATAAAGACAGACTCCTCTGTTTGACATTTAAAGTGTTCTGCAATCATTCTTTTTTCATGCAGCATTTTCCAGTCCAACTGGTTGAGCAATTGTCCTGAATACATGACACTCCATCTCCCACCTGTGCACCTTCACACAGGTTGTCCCCTCTACCTGGAATGCTTTCCCTGCTTTTCTCCAACCTCCTCTAGGGATCAGTCAGTCAGTCCAAAAGCATTTATTAAGCACTTACTATTTGACAGATGCTGTGATAAGCATAAGATCAAGTGAAATCCTATTTGTAAAGTGCTTAGCCCAGTGCCTGGCCCAGAGTAGGTGAATGATCAATACAAATTCCTTCTAAGTGCTGGAGGTACAAAGAAAGGGCCTTACTTTCAAGAAGTTTGCATTCTAATGAGGGTGACAGTGATCAATTAACTATGTAAATACAAAATGAGCTCAGAGTAGCCAGAGGAAGATCTGGGAGGGAAGGATTTCTGAGGTCCCTTCAAGCCAGTGTAGGTGCCTCCTCTTACCTTTTCATATTCATTGCTTCATGGGGCAGCTAGGTGGTGCAGTGGATACAGCATCAGCCCTGAAGTCAGGAGGACCTCAGTTCAAATCTGGCCTCAGACCAAACACTTGACACTTACTAGCTGTGTGACCCTGGGCAAGTTACTTAACCCCAATTGCCTAAACAAAGGAACAAAATCGTCCATTACTTCAGAGTTTTGAGCTCAAAGTCTAGCCCGGGTATTTTATTTTATTTTTTTTTTTGGCAATTGGGGTTAAGTGACTTGCCCAGGGTCACATAGCTGGTAAGTGTCAAGTGTTTGGTCTGAGGCCAGATTTGAACTCTGGAATTGAGGAATATACTGAAGAAATCCTGTGACCTTGGGGAAGAGGGCAGCCTCACCTGGCCTTATGGAGACTCCAGTCAGGCTTCTTGGGCCTCAGGAAGAGAAGACTGCTGATATTTCCTCCTGATGTGTCAGCACAGGAAGCGTTATCTAAAAAAAACCCCTAAAATCACTTAATTATTTTTCCTTAAATTCCTGCATGTAGATCATCCTTTGTTTATGATTTGTGAGTGGCACACATCTTGGAGAAGTGGGTAGACTATATGAAGCTGGAAAATAGATATTCTATGATATTCTATGATATTCTATATGCAGACTATAGATATTAGATAAACAGATAGATAGATAGATAGATAGATAGATAGATAGATAGATAGATAGATAGATAGACGATAGCTGTTCCATGGGTCATTTTCCCTCTTTATTGGAGCTATGCAATGATTAAAACTCAAAATTCAGATGAGCAAGTCAGGCTGCTGACACTGAGGTGAGAGGCAATTCCAACATGGAAATCATATGGCCATATCTCAGTAAAATATAGTGAAAATGGATGAAGCAGGGTTTCTGGCAGGTAGGGGCTCAGAACTATTCTGATTGTCTTTGCACTATACACACCCCTCAGACCAATTATAAAAGAATGTTGATAGCCACAATTTTGTTATAGCAAAGAATTAGAAACAAAATCGATGTTCATCAGATGGAACATGGTTGACAGAGACTGTGATGTGTGAACATACTGAAAATTGATTGTACTGCAAGAAATGAGGAATACAGCATTCAGAAAACTAGGGGGAGATTTGTATAAACTGTTGCAGAGTAAGAGAGCTAAACATGGAGATCAATTCATACAATGGTCACAACAGTAGTAAGCAAGGGAAATAACTCCAGAAAAGCCCAAGAACTCTGATGAAAGCATTGCTCAATCTTGATTCCAAAAGTTGGATGACGAAATGTACCTCCCATCTCTTGGCAGAGGGGTAATGCAGGAACTTTCTCAGACTCAGACAATTCACTGGGATCTGTTTCTCTTGACTATACCGACTTGTTAAAAGAGAAGACTTCTATTGAGGGTGGGGAGACAGAGACAGTTGTTACTGGGTACGGGGACTGGAAAACCAAAGAGAATCACTACAATATGTCAATGCAGAGGAGATAAAGGAAAGCCCAAAGGACTGCAAATAGAATGCTTTTATTCTCCACATTCCATCTCCAATTCTGTTGGGTGTGAACACTTGAACTAGGTGTCCCTCTCAAGATAAGCTGATCACATCAGATCTCACCACCTGCTGCTAACTCAAGCCTTTGATATTGATCTTCCCACCTCCCTCAGCCTCCTCTCCCATTTAATTAGAGGGTTGAGCACTACACTCCTTCCAAAACTTTCTTTTTTAGAGGGCTTACATTAGACTTCTGGCTCATTCCACTTTCCATCTGAAGCTCTACCAGGTTTCACCTCCCCTATTGCCAGGTACCCCCTGGTGACCCTCCCTTGCTCCTCAATCTTTATTTTATGTACTGTCTTCTCCTCACTAGATTGTAAGCTCATTGAATTGAAATTATGAACTTGAAAAATTATTTTTCAAACAAAAATCTGCCTTCTTTCTCTCACCTCTGCCCCCACTAAGAAAGCAAGAAAAGCAAAACCCGTATTACAAACCTGCAGCAAGATATGAAATCTGGGTCTAGCAATGATTGAAGCAGCCTGATTTGCTCCTTAAAACAGTGGCGCAGATGTTGGAGCCCATCTTCCTGATGAAAGGATTTGGCAGGTTGTGAGCATATTTGAGGTGCTCAGTTGTGCTGCAGAGCCAGCCCACAACTCCTGTTCACTCACCTGGATCACACAGAGAGAAAGTAGCAGAGCTCCATTTGAACCCAGACCTCTGGACTCCAAAGTCAATTCTCACCTATTAGGAAGGCATTCAAGGCTCAGACAAGAAGTGGCCACCAGGTTGTTAGGTAAGTTGTGCCGGAGGCAGGATGTGATCTTGGGTTTCCCAATCCCTGAAACCCTTCTTCTTTCCACTCAACCAGACCACCCCTTCCTTTCATATGATGAAATGAAGGAAACACTGACACGCTAAGGCACGCAGGACCAGGAAGAGTCCCACACAATAGAAGCACTGAACAACCACAACACTGGGGGAGAGAGGAAAGGAAGTGGAATTTTTATGCATCTCCTTGTGGCACTTCTGGTCTCATACAGAAGAAAGACTCATAAAAATGCCCATTTCTCTAATGTGGTTAAAGACAAGCTCCCATCAAACAGCCCTGTGAGTGTGCAAGGTCAACCAGGATTGCTCCCATGAGGAAGGGGAAACTGATACCCAGAGTGGTCAAGTGACTAGACCCTGGTCACACAGGAAGCAAGTGTGAACAAGGCATCCAAGTTTCAGCACATTAATCCAAGGGCTAGGGATCAGCGAGGTTTAGATGACAGGAAGAAGAATTCTGGGTCAAGGACTGAGATGCAATGACACCTGTCTCCCTCCCCCAGGGAAGATGAAATCACAAGATCATGGGATTTAGTGGTCTTAGAGATGATCTGGTCCAACAACCTCATTTGACAGTGGAAGAAAGAGGCTCAAAGAGAGTAGTGACCTGGCCAGGGTCCCACAGGGAGGAAACACAAAAGCTGGGATTCAAAGGTAGGTCTTCTGGCCCCAAATCCAGTGCTCTACCTTCCTCTGCCTCAGATACAGCCCAGGCTCAGCTACGGGACTCTTGAAGTGTGTATGTCTGGGAGAGGACACAGCTCCCTGCTCCATCTATCTAGAAGGCTTAAATGGAGTATCTTGGTGGGTCAGGGCTTTGCGCTATAGGGGCTTTGGTGGCATGTGTTGCAGTGTCGTTGAGGAGAAATTTGTGGTGTACTCCCCTTTTTCCTCTGGTCTGTGAGACTAAGCCTTGATCCCTGTGTATCCCCTGATTTCCCAAGCTGAAGTCCAATTGCCAAGAGCTATACCCACTGTCCCTCCAGCCAAGGTGTAGGAGGTATATTTCATCAGTAATCCTTTGAAGTCATAATTGGCCCCTCAGTGATCTAAGTTCAGAGGCTTTCTGGATGTCTTCACTTTGTTATTCTTGGGGTCACTGTGAATTGGTCCCCCTGTTCTGCTCTCTTCAATCTGCATCAGTTCATATCATTCTCTCTATATTCCTCTGAATCCATCAAATTCACATTACTTAGGACACAACAAAATTCCATGATATTCATACAATCACAGTTTGATAACCCATGTCCCTTTGGATGAAAGCCCAGTTTGTTTTCAGTTCTTTGCTTTAACAAAAATTGCTGCCATAAATATTCATGTCCTGATGGCTACTTACTTTCTGTCCTTGACCCCTTTGGAATACCTGCCTGATAGTGTAGCTCCTCACCCAGCTCCCACTGCCATTCATGATTTGGGGGGCCCAGAAGGCGGTTGATGACTATTCTCTCTCAGGGCTAAAGCTGAAGGGTATCTAGCACTGTTTCTCATGAGCTACTACAACTGTGTTCCCCATTCGCAATCAGATGGAAAGATAATTATTGTGAGCAAAAGTATTTACTGAGAAAGAATAGTAAGAACAATTGGTACAAAATATCCCCTCTAAACCCAAAAATTTGGAGATGTATTCTTTTATAAACACAGCATCCCCAAAAGAAGTGGGCACAAACTTCAAACACAATGGTACTGAGATACTTGGGTTGAGGATCCCTGTAGCTAATGGGTGCTAGCCAACTCCTGACCCTGGAAGTCTTTCCTTCTTTTTGTGAAGTATTCCATGAGTAGAGCTCATTATTGGACTAAGAGGGTCACTGACATTACAGCCCAATCCTGTCATTTCTATCAGCTGTAAGGAGTCATGGTCAATGCGGTTGCCATTGCCCTTCTGTGACTGGCTTCCTTCATACATTGGAGGGGTTTCCACTGCCATCAGCCACTTCTGCCTCTGGTGGACCCAGAAGATGTGGTCCATCTTTGAGCTCATGTTGTCTAGAGCTGAAGATTCCTGGTTCTATGGAACCTCAGGAGCATAAGACCATGGACTTTTTGACTCTAAGAATCTCAACATCTTAGGACTATGCAGATAAGTTGGACCGCCTACACATGAGTTTAGAAAGAAGAAACATGGAAGTTTCCAAAAAGGACTTTTACATGGATAAAGGGGATAAAGAAGAAAGGAAAATATGGACACATTGAAAATATTGAAGTACTTGAGGGGCAACAGAGTATGCACCCCAATTTATTCCACAGTGCACCTTGGCTTCTAACCAGCTCACGCACACACAGCTCTGGCTTCTTTCATCCCTTTCAATCCACTCTGGGAAGTCTGGGTGCCTCTAGGTCCTTCAAGCCTTCCCTCCCTCAATATTCAGCCTCTTTCTCTCCCTGTAGACTATTCCCATTGACCCAGATGTCTCAATGTTCTCCCCAGAGAGGTTCCTCTGAACCCTCCCTAAGGAAGGGAAACATAATGGCTGTCACACCCTCTTAAGGACTTTCCTCTCTTTCTTGGGCTTGAGGTTTCTTCCAGGGATTGATCTTGTCATAAACATCCACTCTGGTGATGTCCAATGCCTGCAAACAGAGAAGAGATGAAACTGGCGTCCCAGAACAGAGGTTGGGACTTTTGACTCTCCAAACCCTTCCTACATTTCCCTCCATCCTGGTCATGTTCCTGTTCCCTCTCCCATCAGCAACAAGAAGTCCATCCTCCACCAGCATTTTGACCTTTTTCTTGCTCCCTGAGGAAGGTCTGGTCCCTTCCTGTACACATACCTGATAGGGACTCTCTGATGGGATTTCAGGAGAAGCAGAGGAGGATCCCAGACCCTATGGAGAGGAAAGCAACAGCTAGTAAAAGCCTCCAAAAGCAGATGTGGAAAGGAATTTAGGATGGAAAACGCTTGATCTCAAAGGAACCTTATGACATGTGACTATCAGGAGTCTTAGAGATGTCATAGTCATGGATCCCCTGAAGGCAGCTCAGAGAAGATCTAGCCTGAGCCAGACCAAAACATCAATGTCCTCTACAACTCATGTGACAAGTGGTTATCCAACCTTTCTTGGAGACTCCCCAGTGTGGAGGTCACCATGTCCCAGGTAGCCCATTCCACCTGCATCCATTCAACAAGACTTACTTAGCTTCCAGCATGTGCCACATGTTTGGCCATAAATCCTAGGAAGGCTCATTCTTTTCCTGCTTGAAACTCTTGCTATAAGAAACCTTTCTGTTCTGAGTGGTGGTGGCCTCAGCAGCAGCCCACCAACCAAGTCCTGGCTCTAGCCATTACTCGCTTCCTTCCCAGCCTGCTCTTCACCAATTGCCATGACTGATCCACAAAATGAGCCCTCCAGTCCTTGACCCTTTACTTCCTGGAACTCCTACCCAGGGCACCCCCATCCTAACCCTCCCTTCTCTCCTCCTCTCCAATTCTGGAACCATAATCACATCAAATCTGCCCTGACTTCTGATTCCATTTACCTTCTCTGTAAATTCCCAAAGGAAAGTAATCTCATCGTGGACAATGAGCACTTTTACATGTATTTGTACATTAGTCACTTAGCAGAGTGCTTGTCATGTAGTAAGCACTGAATATGATTTGATTATGAAATCATTCACTAGATGAATGATTTTTTTATTCATTCATTTCTTTATTCATGGGAAGAACAGAGAAGAGTGAGATAGTCCTCCAGTCAAGGAGCTAATACTCTTTTGGGAGGAAACAGACGATTAGTAGACATTAGTAAACAGATGATCAAATACCAAACATACACAGAAGAATGACCAGAGGGAGGGCACGAGCAATGGGAAGGAGCAGGGCAGGGTCCTGTTGGGGTTGGCATTGAGCTGAACTAGACAAGAGGGTCTGGATTCCATGAGAAGGAGGTAAGGAGAGAGCACCTTACAGGTCTGGAACATCACCTGAACTGAGGCCCAGAGAGGACAGGTGGAAGATGATGTCCTTGGAGCAATAGAGGAGCTAATTAGATTGAACCTTTGAGTTGAGGAAGGACAGAGCCATCAAAGGAGCAGTGGGTAGTGGGTAAAGACTTGACCTGGACGTCAGAATGAGCAGATTTCAGGTCTGGCCTCTGACACAAACTGGCCTTAAGAACATGGACAAGTCCATTAAATGGTTAGCAAATCTCTCTCTCTCTCTCTCTCTCTCTCTCTCTCTCTCTCTCTCTCTCTCTGAGAGAGAGAGAGAGAGAGAGAGAGAGGCTCCCTATCAACATGGGGTTCCTCACACCAATGAAACCAGCAAATGGATCCAAACAAACCAACCAAGGGTGGTTATAATTTCTTTTCCTGGCAATAGCGAGACACTGAGCCTTTGTGATTCAGGGAGGGACTTCATCAAACCTCTGCCTTAGGTATATGTTGGCCAGCAGTGTGGAGGAGAGGGGAGCTTGGGATAATAAGGAAGAAGCTGTTGTAGTAGTCCAGAACTGAGTTGATGATGTCTTGAACTAGAGTATTGTCGTGTTTGAGAGGAGACATGGGGGTGATGGGGAAAGAAACTGGGCATTTTGTTTCTGGGAAATTTCCTGATATCAAGCCTCAAGTGACCTCCACAAATTCTATTCCTTGCTCATTCTTGTGCTCTGTGGGTCCAAAGAGGATCAATCTAATCCCTCCCCAACATGTCATCACTCCAAAGAGAGTTATCAGGTTCTGACCTACTACCACATCCCCTCCAAAGTCTTCTGTTGTCCAGACTAGTCCCCTACCAAATCTCTCCACGATGCTAAAGAATGCTCACCCTTTTTTCCCCCTTCCTCCAGCTCATCGGGGTGCTCTAGTGATCCTGCCATCTTTCAGGCACATTAAAAGCCTAAGGCTCAGGGCCAGGAAGAATCTCCAGATCTTCACAAAGGGGCCCCTTCCCACTCCCTGACACACACCGCAAAGTCCTGGAAGTGAATGAAGATCTTCTGTCCCTACCTGTGCAGGCAGAGCTGAGCCTTTTGGGCAAACAGTATTCTCATAAAGGGTGTTGGCCTCACCTGGAGGGAGAAAAACCCAGACAGAAGATTTCCTTGGAGTATCCCGAGCCTGAAGTCCATGATGGTGTGACTCTTCCTCCTTCCCACCCCCACCCACTCAACAAACACCTGAAGAGGACACATTTGAGCAGTAATTTAGAAGCATAGATGTTGAGGTGGAAGTGACTGTGGAGGCCAGCTCCTCCAGCTCTCTCCATACATGAGGAAATTGTGGCATAGGGATATTCCCCAGGGTCACACAAGTATTAAGCACAGAGTCAGAATGGGAGCACGGTAGTAGAAAAGGGAGTGGAGAGTGTTGAACGTCACCAGTCCTGGACCTGAACAAAGGGCAACTTTATTCTTACTCCTCTAAATATGAGGGGCTTTGACAGTGCCTAATGGGGGTCCATGTTAATAAATACTGTTTGAAGTAAATCAAATGGAAGATTCTTATCTGAGTTGAATCCTGTGAGGCTTCATGGTCTTCTTATCTAAGAGAAGTAAAGGAAGTTGGTCCTCATTGAAAGACCCTCATTGGTTCTCCATGAAACAAAGAAAGGAAACTGTTTGGAGCCATATCTCCCAAAGCCACCATTAGGTACTGGTTTCACTGGTTGGAGCTTTCACTTACCATGTTTGGGTGTTGAGTGGTTCTTCTCTAAAAGGTGGAGTTTGCTGGCCCTTAAGAAAGAACAGACATGTGGGAGTGAGATTCCCAAGCTAAGCAAAAGATTTCCCTGAGCTGGAAGGGACCATTGGAGCAGAGTCAAGGCTTGTCTTGGGATACCCTCAGGCTTTCATGCTTTAACCCTAAATACAGCCTCCTCATTCTTAGTTTCTTCACCTATAGATGTTATTAGTCTCCTATTCAGCTTGTCCGTGCAGTCTGGATCTGCCTCAGTGATCTTTTCCCTCAATTGGCCTCTCACTAGGTTGTGAGTAGTAACCTATCTCCTTTCTCCCAGCTGCCCTTTCCATTCTTTTTCTCTGTGCCTTCTTGGGCCTCAGTCCTTTTGTTTGAGGGTCTAAGAAAAATGGTCAGGTTGGGGGGTGGAGCCAAGATGGCACAGTGAAAGCAGTGACTTGCTTGAGCTCTTCCCCAAACCCCTCCAAATACCTATAAAAAATGGCTCTAAACAAATTCTAAAGCAGCAGAACCCACAAAAAGGCAGAGTGAACCAAATTTCCAGCCCAAAACAATCTGATGATTGATCAGAGAGGTATATCACACTGGGCTGGTAGAGGAGCACAGTGCGGCGTGGGTGCACAGGAAGCAGCGGACCTGAAGCAGGCCTCAGAGGACTGAATCTTGGGCAGCTGTGGTGGCTTCCAGACCTCTCAACCCACAAACAGCAAAGACAACTTAGAAAGTCAGTGGGAAAAGTCTGTTTCTATGGTGAGAGAGAAGCTAGGTCAGGGCCAGGTCCAGAACACAGTGTGGGCACCAGGGCAGTGGTTGCATCCTGAGCTTCTGGCCCACAGACTGAGGGGGAATCCAGTGGCTGATCAGAGAGGGATTGCAGGGATCTCTTTGCCAGTGCTCAGGCAGCAATCTCTTGCTTTGCCCATGCTTGGATCTGGGTCACAGTTCTGGGTGGCAGTCCTCAGACGAGGAGGAGTGCTGGCACGGTGGAACTTGTAGTGGCAGTGGAGAGGAAACCTTCCTCACAGTTCCATGACAGAAAGGAGTGCTTGTGATCACTAACAGACCAAAGCACAGGCCAGGAAAGGAGTAAACACCTCGCCCCTTATCATACCACCTTGCAAAAACTGAAAATTTATAGGTCCCTACAAGTATCTCTGAAAACAGCTATAAACCCCAAAGCTTGGGACAGTACATTCTCCACATTGGAAGCAGACTCTTACCTTAACAAAGAGTTTAAAACTCAGGTAATCGGCTGGGATCATGAGCAAGCAGCACAAAAAGAGTCAGACTATATTATCTTATTTTGGTGACAGAAGACAACAAAGTCAAAGCTCCTACATCCAAAGCCTCTAAGAAAAATATGAATCAGTCCCAGGCCTTGAAAGAGCTCAAAAGAGATTTAGAGAAGCAAGTAAGAGAAGTAGAGGAAAAATTGGGAAGAGAAATGAGAGTGATGCAAGAAAATCACAAAAAACAAGTCAACAGCTTGCTAAAGGAGACCCACAAAAATACTAAAGGAAATAACACCTTAAAAAATAGCCTAATCCAAATGGCAAAAGAGGTCCAAAAAGCCAATGAGGAGAAGAATGCCCTACAAAGCAAAATTGGCCAAATGGAAAAGGAAGTCCAAAAGATTACTGAGGAAAATACTTCCTTAAAAATTAGAATAGAGCAATTGGAACCTAGTGACTTTATGAGAAATCAAGACACTGTAAAACAAATCCAAAAGAATGGAAAAAATAGAAGACAATGTGAAATATCTCATTGGAAAAACAACTGACCTGGAAAATAGATCCAGGAGAGAGAATTCAAAAATTATTGGACTATCTGAAAGCCATGATCAAAAAAGAGCCTAGACATCATCTTTCAAGAAATTATCAAGGAAAACTGCCCTGATTAGTAGAACCAGAGGGCAAAATAGAAATTGAAAGAATCCACGATCTCCTCCTGAAAGAGATCCCCAAAGGAAAACTCCTAGGAATATTGTAGCCAAATTCCAGAGTTCCCAGGTCAAGGAGAAAATATTACAAGCTGCCAGAAGAAACAATTCAAGTACTGTGGAAACACAATCAGGATAACACAAGATTTAGCAGCTTCTACATTAAAGGACCACGGGCATGGAATATAATATTCTGGAGGGCAAAGGAGATAGGATTACAACCAAGAATCACCTACCCAGCAAAACTGAGTATAATCCTTCAGGGGAAAAATGGTCATTCAGTGAGATAGAGGACTTTCAAGCATTCTTGATGAAAAGACCAGAGCTGAATAGAAAATTTGACTTTCAAATACAGGACTCAAGTGGAACACGAAGAGGTAAACAGGAAAGAGAAATCATAAGAGACTTATTAAGATTGAACTGTTTACATTCCTGCATGGAAAGATGATATTTATAACTCATGAGACCTTTGTCAGTATTAGGGTAGTTGGAGGAAAAAAATTATATGTATGTATATGTAGATAGATAGATAGAGGCACAGGGTGAGTTGAAGATTAAGGGGTCATATCTGGAGAATAAAATTAAGGGATGAGGAGGATATACTCAGAGAAGAAGAAAGGGAGAGGTAGAATGGGGTAAATTATCTCACAAAAAAACAGAAAAGTCTCTTACAGTGGAGGGAAAGGAGGGGAAGGTGAGAGGGAATGAGTGAATCTTATTCTCATAGGATTTGGCTTAAGGAGGGAATAACATACATTCAATTGGGTATGGAAATCTGTCTTACCCTACAGGAAAATAGGGGGAGAAGGGGACAAGAGAGCAGGGGGATGATAGAGAGGAGGGCAGATTGGGAAAGGGGGTAATCAGAAGTAAATACTTCTGAGGAGGGACAGGGTCAAAAGAAAGAATAGAATAAATAGGAGGGCAGGATAGGACTAAGGGAAAGAGAGTTAGTTTTTCACAACATGTCTACTATGGACGTGTTTTGCATAACTGCACATGTATAACCTATATTGAGTTGCTTGCCTTTTCAATGAGGGTGGGTGGGGAGGGAGGAAGAGAGAAAATTTGAAACCTAAAGTTTTAAAAACATATGTTTAAAAAAATGTTTTCACATGCTACTGGGAAATAAGAAATACAGGAAATGGGGTACAGAAGTCTATCCTGCCCTATAGGAAAATAGAAGGGGAAGGGGATAAGAGAAGGGGAGAGAGATAGAAGAGAGGACAGACTAGGGGAAGGGATATTCAGAATGCATGCCATCTTGGGGTGGGGAAGGGGGGAGATGGGGTGAAAATTTGGAATTCAAAAACTTGTGGGAGTGAATGTTGAAAACTAAAAAAAATAAATTTATATTAAAAAAAAACCAATTCAAGTATTATGGAAACACAATCAGATAACACAAGATTTAGCAGCTTCTACATTAAAGGACCACAGGGCATGGAATATGATATTCCAGAGGGCAAAGAAGATAGGATTACAACCAAGAATCACCTACCCAGCAAAACTGAGTATAATCCTTCAGGGGAAAAAATGGTCATTCAGTGAAATAGAGGACTTTCAAGCATTCTTGATGAAAAGACCAGAACTGAATAGAAAATCTGACTTTCAAACACAAGACTCAAGTGGAACAGGAAGAGGTAAACAGGAAAGAGAAATCATAAGAGACTTATTAAGATTGAACTATTTACATTCCTGCATGGAAAGATGATATTTATAACTCATGAGATCTTTGTCAGTATTAGGGTAGTTGGAGAGGGGGAAAAATTATATGTATGTATGTAGATAGAGAGGTAGATACAGGGCACAGGGTGAGTTGAGGATTAAGGGGTCATATCTGGAGAATAAAATTAAGGGATGAGAGAGGATTATACTAACAGAAGAAGAAAGGGAGAGGTAGAACAGGGTAAATTATCTCACAAAAAGAAAACAGAAAAGAAAAGGCTCTTACAGTGGAGGGGAAATGGGGGAAGTTAAGAGGGAATGAGTGAATCTTATTCTCATAGGATTTGTCTTAAGGAGGGAATAACATACACATTCAATTGGGTATGGAAATCTGTCTTACCCTACAGGAAAATAGGGGGAGAAGGGGACAAGAGAGCAGGAGGATGATAGAGAGGAGGGCAGATTGGGAAAGTGGGTAATCAGAAGCAAATACTCCTGAGGAGGGACAGGGTCAAAAGAAAGAATAGAATAAATGGGAGGGCAGGATAGGATTAAGGGAAAGAGAGTAAATTTTTCACAACATGTCTACTATGGAAGTGTTTTGCATAACTGCACATATATAACCTATATTGAGTTGCTTGTCTTTTCAATGAGGGTGGGTGGGGAGGGAAGAAGGGAGAAAATTTGGAACCCAAAGTTTTAAAAACACGTTTTAAAAAAATGTTTTCACATGCAACTGGGAAATAAGAAATACAGGAAATGGGGTACAAAAGTCTATCCTGCCCTACAGGAAAATAGAAGGGGAAGGGGATAAGAGGTGGGGTAGAGATAGAAAAGAGGGCAGACTAGGGGAAGGGGTATTCAGAATCCATGCCATCTTGGGGTAGGGGTAGGGTCAAAATGGGGTGAAAATTTGGAACTCAAAATCTTGTGGAAGTAAATGTCAAAAACTAAAAATTAATTTATATCAATAAAAAAATATATAATTTTTAAAAATGGTCAGGTCTAGTCAGTATGCCAATGTGGAAGTGAACACCTGTTTCCAAGAGACAATTAAGTGAGCGATGGGAAAGGATGAAAGCCAGAGAAGAAGGCTACCCATGGGAATTAGTGCTGAAAAGTAGGAGTTTAGGAAGGGAGGTAGATCGGGTAGAAAAGAGGATACAGTGTGCAGAAGATGATGCTGGTATCTGTCCCCAACCAGGGAGACAGACTACGAGTGAAGACAACTATAGGAAGCATTATTTTACCTTCCAGTCTTTATAAAGAACAGGAAATAGATGAGGGCCCCAATGAGAGCGACTCCAGCTAGGACTGCAATCACAGTGCTGGTGATGGCCCCTCCAGAGAGTGAGGAACCTTTACTTCCTCCTGTAGACTTTTCTGCTGTGGAGAGGGTAGAGAAAAAGAACCTTGAGTGTTTTGGAGCCTAGCACTTGTACACAGTGCCTGACACTCTGTAAGTACTTAATAAATGCTTGATGATCCATGATGTAGACTTGTTCCTCAGGATTAAGTTTATAATTTAGTTGGTCATTTTCAATTTTTTCTTCCAAGGTTCTTTATTACATACAATTTTTATGATATTTTGATCAATAGAAGACACTTAATAATTTTCTTTTTGTGTGTTTGTGAGGTTTTTATGCTTTAATGCATGGTCAGTTTTTGTAAAAGTGCCACACCCAGCTGAGAAATAAGTATATTCTTTTCGATTCCTATTCAATAACCACCAGAGATCGACCATATTAGCTTTTCCTTTAAGAATTTAGATATTATGGACATGACAGACTTTGTTTCTTTTCTTACATTATATTTAAGTTTGTAACATGTTTCTTTTTCTTTTTGAATTATGTATTTAAGTCTAAAATAAAAAAGAGATAAAAAATACAAGCATTCTTCTGAGAAGGGCTCCCTGTGCTACAAACAGCTTGGCTGCCTCAGGGCTCTTGGACACAAAAGAAAGGGAAGCCCCCTGCTCCCATCATTCTCTCTTCCCCAGTTACCCCCTTCATTTACTCAGCTCCTACCAGTCTGTGGTTCCAGGAAGTAGTTAATGCATATATTATGATTCTGAGCCTTGTTTCCTCTCCATATGCTGACACTTGCCTCCTCGGGGCCTCAGTTTCCCCATCTGTACAATGAGGGAGCAGCACTAGCTGGCTTCTAGGTACCTTTCATCTCCAAGTGTGTGATACCCTCCAGGATCCTTGCACCCACTTTACAAAGGAGAAAACGGAGGTTCAATGAGATGATGTGATTGTTCAGACAGAGAGTGACTTCTCCTATTCCTGCACCTGAGCTCGCTCCCTCTTTGCCCAATGGTCCTTGTGGGCCTTTCCCAGACAAGGCACCTGAAGGCTCAAACCTGGCAGAGATCAGAGGATCCTGGGTCTCCGTCTGGAAGGACTTTTGCTGTTATTTAATGTATGCCATTATTTTCTCGATGAGAAAAACGGAGGCTTCCAGGGGCTGAGTGACTCATAATAAGTAGATTGCATAATAAAAAACAGAACTGGGGTTGGAACCCAGGCTTCCTGGCTCTGAAGTCAGGCTCCCTTTAGCTCACCCCAAATACTCTCTCTGCAGGATGTTGTCTCCCTATAGATATGGGAATGACTGGCAGAGGGACAGGCCTGAGCTTAGAGTACTTTCCTTTGGGCACCTCCTTCTTCAGGTACATTGGCGGGGTACCCTGGAGGCCCCCATGGAGCTTCACTGGCAGACCCAGCCTCCTTCTTCCAAAGTCAGAGCCCCTGCCAGGGTTGGGCTTCCTGTTGGACACCGGAGGCAGTGCTCCCTTGCACAAAACTTCCCTGGAGAGGTGCATGGACAGGGCATCTAATGGGGAGACCTAGGACATCAATAGAGCCCTGCTTGGGGTGTGAGAAGCTTATGCTCCCACAGGGTCCCTGCAGATCTGAGCCTTATGCACTACCCCTGGTCAAATGAGATGACTTTTGTCAAGAGCTTAGCGTGGTGCCTGGACACAGTAGGCACACAATAAATGCTTGTTTCCTTCCTCCTCCCCCTAGTCCAGCTGTTGCTCCTCCTTTGACCAGCTGGGGACACAAAGAGGTCAGCAGATGCTCTCAGCCCCAGGAGAGATTCTGCAGCATCCCCTGAGGGCTCAGTAGCCTTGGCTGGGATGAGACCAGAGGAGGCCAAGAGTCTGCCCCTGACTGAGCAGCAGAGAACATCTGACCCAAGATCCCACAGCAGGCCTGATCAATGGTCCTGCAGCCTCTGCCTAGCCATGACCTCATCAGTGTTCAGGCCTCTCTTTCCCTGATGGACAGCTCTGCTTGTGGACTCTCCTTATGCTATGTGACATCAGACCCCCTGTGATGACCCCACTTGGGTCCTAGCTCTCTCCTTGGGAAGCACACAGAGCATCGTTGACCTGATTCCCCGAAGGGCCCCTCAGTAAGGAGTCTGGACTTGAGCTCTGCTGGGTCCAGCTGGAAAGGGAGTGTCAGTGACTGGGCCCACCCCCAGCAAGGTTCCCTTCTGTCTCATGGAATTTGAACTTTCTTGGGGCAATTGAACGTCAGGCACAACTGGACATGCCCACGTGCCATTGGAAGCCCTCAGCAGCCCATCCTAGTTTCATACTATGGCATGGGAAAGCTGGGAGGAGGAACAAAATTACCCCCTAAATTCTGACTGCCCCTCCCAACCACCCTTGTCTCCCAAGAATGCCTGGGCTTACAGCCCCTCTAAAGTACCCTATCTAGGTTTGGGGCTTGGACAACACGAGAAAATGAGTCAATGTCAAGTTGACACTCCTCCTCCAGCACCTTCTTTGGCCCTCCTGCTCTCAGACTTCCTAGAGTTAATTAGGAGCCTCTAAGGGGCTCTGAGATTAGCCCACCCCACCCTTGGGATGTAGGCCTTGGTGACAAAGCTGGGATCCCAAAGATCCCTGCCCACGTTGGCCATGCTGAACTGGACCACCAGGGGCTGCCTGGGGCTAATCTCTCCTAGCCTGCTCCTGGTGCTGCCAGGGGTGTGGTTCTGCATTCTCTCTGCTCCCTGGGCAAGGAACTTAGGGGAGGGCTCTGGCCCCAGACTGAGGGAGGGTATTGGAGTGACGGCATGGCCCGTGGGAAGGGTATCACTTACCATACACGGCTAAATATCCTTCTGCTGTTACTATCTTGCTGCTTGTGGGATCAAGAAATTGTACGAAGTAGTCACCAGTGTCATTGAGGATGAGGTCACGGATGATCAGGGAGCCATTGGAGAACACGTTCAGCCGGCTATCTGCTGATGTCAGCTGTCCACTAGCAACCTGGTAGAAAGCGATCTCGTTGGAGGGGCCTACTGCCCCTCTGTACCAAGTATAGCTGGGAGTCTGCTCTGAGGACCCCTGGATGTCCAAGGTGACACTGCTGCCCACTGCCCCATAGGGTGGGTTTGGCACAACACTGACGGAATCACTTTGGGCAGATGTTGGCTGGATCCAGTCGCTGAGGATGGAGGCTGAGAGGGGAGGAAGGAGGCAGAGGTCAGCTGCCCTCCTGAGAGGCCCAGGTCACTGAGCTGTCCCCAACATAAGCCTGCCCCAGGGTCTGCTGGGGGCTCAGTGTGATATGTTTGAAGGGGATTCATGTGCTGCACATTAATCTGACAGTTCGTCTGTACATGACCTGAGAGTTTACTCTGTACTACATTTTAAGCTCCCTCCATGGACTTGATTCAAAAAGGACCTTTCCAGTGGGGAAGGTAAGACACTGAAGGGAGATATGAGTCAATGGAGTGTTATGTTTGAAGATAAAAATCAGATCTTAGACCTGGAGAGAACCTTAGAGTCACTGAGTCAAATGCCCTCAATTTACAGGTGAGGAAATTGAGGTCCACATAACGTAACTGATGTGAGCAGTATTAAATAGGAAATGGCAGAGGTAGGATTTGAATCCAGATCTTTTGGCCCAAATCCAGGAAGCCCTTTCCCACTAAACCCTGGGTGCATTTTAAGGCTGACAGAGTTTGGCTTCCAAGCAACCTTGGAAGGAATGTGGTGTTCCAGGTAAAAACAAACCCAAGCTAAGAGGGGTAAATGACCTGTCATTGGTCACACAGCTAGTCAGTATCAGAGCTGGGGTCCACCCCTGGGTCTCTGACTGTAAAGACTCCCTCAGCCTCTTCAGAGGTTGCTCAGCTCCAGGACTGGATGGTGCCCTGAGTCTCAGATATGGACTGAGCCTTGAGTTGCTAATTCCTCTCTGCCCCTGGCTCAGGGAAGATACCCCTGGCCAAGTCTGCAGAGACTCTCTCTGGTACAGACACCCCGGGACTGATCTCCTTCCTCCTGGTCTTTACATTGGTTGACTTGTCTTTGTCTGAGCTAGAGTCCCCAAAGCTCCCCGTGTTCCCCCAGGCTCCAGCAAAGCTGATGTCTCACCTGTGATCAGAAGCCCCTTCCAGGGGCTGCCCCCACTCTGGGGAGTTTCTGAGGGGCTCTCCATTGGTCTGTGCTGTCCACTGTGTGTGATCACTTCTCTCTCCTTGCCAGGAATCTCTGCCTTCTTTTCTGATCTGAGTCTGCACTTTACAGAGCCTAAGTGCAGACCCTGGAGGTGTCCCTGCTGGGGACCAGGATCAAGGCTGTCCCTGCATGCAGCCCAGAGCTGTGTCTGTTCTGTCTCCTTCTCCTTCTGGAGAGGACTGAGGTGTCTCCTTCAGGGCCGGAACTTCTCTATCTGCCACATTCACACGGGCCCCACAAGGCAGGGACTTGACCTCTGCCTTTCTCCTCCTCCCCTTTCCTCCTCTTTCTCACTCTCCCAGCTGCTGTGGTTTCCTGCCTCTCCCAGGGAGGCCCTCCCCTGCACAGATCCCTCCCACTGTCCATGGAGAAGTGGTTCTTTCCCCAAGGGGAACATGGGACACTCAGTGCTACCTGCTGTTGATCTCTACTTCCACCCAATCTTCGTCCTTATTTCCCTCTCAGAGGAGAGATTCTTTGGGCCCCTAAATGACAGAGAATGGTGGGCAGAGGCATGTGCATGGATCCTTCTAGGACCCAGGCTGCTTAGCATCCCCTCTGTTATCAGGCCAGGGGAGAGGACCTTGGGCTTTTCTCAAGCATTTCACTGGGGCTTCTGGGTGGGTCCAACATGACAGGGGAGAGGGAATACGGATGATGCAGACTAGAGCTGCCTGCTCTATAGCAGGAGCACAGAGAGTGCATCTTCCTCTACCATCACCACCCACCTTCCCATTGAGGTGACTCAGTTGATGGAAGGCTGGGTTTGGGGAGAAGAAGACAGGAAACAGTCTTCACTTCCACATTTTTTTGGGGGAAAGGGACTAGACCTGGACTTTTCACAGCCAACAAACAAAGCAGACTTTGTCTAGGAAGAGATGGAAAAAATGGAGAGGCAGTCAGGAGGACATGGGTAGGACATTGGCAGTAGATTCAGAGAGAGATGGGGGAAGAGCTGTTAGCCTCTTAATGAGTCATAGAAAGAGAAAGCAGGTGAGGGGGGAAGGCCTTTGGCACAAGACTGGCCCAGAGACTGCATCAGTGGGAGAAAGAGCCTCCAGGTGAAGGAGCTGAGAATTGGGAGAAGGTGATCCTTCTTCAGGCCAAAGACCTCAGGGACGGACAAGTAACCTAGAGCCCTGGGAGAAGACATGAAGCTTGAGGGTATCCCAAGAGAAGTCTTAGGGTGGCTGTAGGGATCAGAAAACTGGGCTACTCTGTTGGGGAGTGTCATTTCCTTGTGTTTCTTCTTTCTTCAGGTCCAGAACATGCCACCTTCCAGAGAACCATTCTTTTTTTTTTATGGCAATTGGGATTAAGTGACTTGCCCAGGGTCACACAGCTAATAAGAGTCAAGTGTTTGGTCTGAAGCTGGATTTGAACTCAGGTCCTCCTGACTTCAGGGCCGATGCTGTATCCACTGTGCCACTAGCTGCTCCCAGAAAACCATTCAGCACCCAAGACAGTAAGTAAAGTCACCAACCCATGAAAGCTGCAGCCAAGCAGTGCCTTAGGATGAAGGGCTCCAATCAGAGACTCCTTTTTGGTCTCTGCAAGGAGAAGATATGAGCAATTTCTCCAAGGAAGAACAACTCTCTTCTATTTTCTTTATTAGGAGGACAACTGAGACTGATACAATTCAGTTGCTCCAGAAGTCCTGCCCTCCATACAATTTTAACAGCATTTACCAGTATGTAAACTCATTCGGCACCGTGTAGGACCCTCACATTTACAGGATTCAGAATTAAATGACTCAGTGCATGGGTCACTCTCAACATTCTCCCCTGCTCATGTTCTGGCTCTGGGCTTCATACCTGTATGACCTTTGGAAAACAGCCTCATGCCTCAGTTTCCTCCACAGACAGGGGCCCATGTTAGCTTGCCTCAGGAGTTTCTTCCACCTTGAAATCCATGCTCCTGTTATTACTACTTGGGTGCAAGGTGGCTTTTATGCACAAGATGACTTATAGTCAGTGGGGATTGTTTTTGTTTTCTCCATCACCTTCCATGGCCAAAGAATTCATAGCTCAAAGGCCAAAGTATCAGTGATGAGCTTTCCTGTACCTGATGGTGTCTTTCTCCAGAAATCAGATGTAGCTTGTGGAGGGGACTTTACTGGAAGCCCTTCCAGAATGGGGGAACCTTCCAGAGCTGCCATCCCAGCCATGCAGCCTCTGGAACCTCTGGGTCATAGTCATGCCTAAATGAAGCATGAGAGTGGGCATTGTGATCCAAATGACACATTCCTTGTCCTTAGGGAGCTTACATTCTTCTATAGCTTTTCAATTCTCGCCATCAAGACAGAGTCAAAGATGAGTGGAGGTGATAAGATGGGGCCCATTTAGAGACAGACTCTAGAGGCCCAGGCTCCTAGAACCAAAGCCCAGACGTCTTAAAACCCAGTGTCTGCACACCCCTTCATGAAATCATAGCACCCCAGAACCTCAGAACCCTGGATAAGAGACATCCTGAAAGTGTCCACACTAAGCATTTTGTCTGTCTCTTCCCCTATCACAAATACTCTCCCTCCACACCTTCAGCTTCCAGCTAACATCCTCCTTCCCCAAGAAGACTCTCCCAATCCAACCTAATTCTAATGCCTTCTCTCTCTCTTGATTGTCTCCAATTATCCTGTCTACATCTTATTTGTACAGAGTTGTTTGTAAGTGGTTTCACCCTTTAGAGTGTAAGCTCCTTGAAGGCAGAGATTGTCTTTCGCTTTTCCTCAGTTCTTAGCTCAATGCCTGGCACATAGTAGGCACTTGATAAATGCTTGTTGACTGACTCTCTGTGGAGAAGATGGACAGGAGGAACTTCCCCTCTGCCCTCCTTATTTGTATGTAGGCAGTGAGGTGGAGGGCAAATGAAGGAATCAGGCCCCCACAGAATTCAGTGCCAGGATACCCTAAGGAAATTGGGCTGTGTTTCTCCTCTTCCAGGTGAACATACTGCCTTGTATAGAACACTCTTTGATCTGGGTATGCTTCAGGCACTTTGATGTACCTGAGGGGTTGAATGATCACCAGAGCTCCCTGATGACATGGGGAGTGTCTGAAGGAGGGCAAAAAGAACAGTGTGTAATCCCTGGCATTTTGAAGAGATCTGGCTAGGGGCCAGCTTGCAGCAGAGAAGACTTTTTGATGGGGATGTGGTTGTAGGTGTTAATGGTCTTTGGAGGGAGTTCATGTGGGGGAGAGATTAGATTTACCATCCTTGACCCCAGTGGGCACCACTGGGAGTAAGGAATGGAAATTATGGAGGGGTAAATTAAATAGGGGCAGCCAGGAGCACCATAGTCCACAGAGTATGTGGTCCTAGAGCCAAAAATCCTTATCTTTCATGAGTTCAAATCTGGCCTTAGAAGCTTACCAGCTGTGTGACCCTGGGCAAGTCACTCAACCTGTTTGCCTCAGTTTTGCATCTGTAAGATAAGCTGGGGAAGGAAATAGCAAACTGCTTCATTATCTTTCTCAAGAAAACCCCACAAGGAGGGTAGCTAGGTGGCGCAGTGGATAGAGCTCCAGCCTTGGAGTCAGGAGGACCTGAGTTCAAATCTGCCCTCTGACCCTTGACACTTACTAGCTGTGTGACCCCAGGCAAGTCACTTAACCCTGATTGCCTCACCAAAAAAAGGAAAAAAAAAGGAAACCCCACAAGGGGTCATGAAGGGTAAGACATGACTGAACAACAATAGATATTCTATCATTTTTTTGATTCCATGGTCTTAGAGTCTGTTACTTAGAGTCTATGGAGTCAGGCTGGATCTTTGATTCTGAATGAAATCAGCCTTGGCCAAGATCATCTCTGAGGTCCCCACCAATGAAAAAATTCTACCACCATTTTAGCTCAATTTGTCCACACTGTGGACTCAACACATTCAAAATCAAAGCCATCATCTTGTATTTTTTAATTACTTTATTTTTAGTTTTCAACATTCACTTCCATAAGATTTTGAGTTCTAAATTTTCTTCCCCTCCCCACTCCCCTCCTTTCTCCCCAAGATGGCATGCAATCTGGTATACACTCTACGTATACATTCATATTAAACCTATTTTCACATTAGCCACGCTGTAAAGAAAGATTAGAACCAATGGGAGGAACCATGACAAAGAAAACAGAAACAAAAAGAGAAAAAGGAGAGAGAGAGAGAGCAAATAGTGTGCTTCAGTCTTCATTCAGACTCTACAGTTCTTTCTCTGGATTTGGACAGCATTTTCCATCATGAGTCCCTTGGAATTGTCTTAGATCTTTGCACTGCTGGGAAGAGCTAAGTACATCAAAGTTAGTCATGGAACAATGTTGCTGTTACTGTGTACAGTGTTCTCTAGGTTCTGCTCACTTCACTCAGCATCAGTTCATGTAATTCTTTCCAGGTTTTCCTGAAGTCTGCCTGCTCATCATTTCTTATGGAACAGTAGTATTCTATTACATTCATATACCATAACTTGTTCAGCCATTCCCCAATTGATGGGCATCCCCTCAAATTCTATTTCTTGGACACCACAAAAAGAGCTGCTAGAAATATTTTTGTGCGCATGGGTCCTTTTCCCATTTTTTGTGATCTCTTTGGGATACAGACCTGGAAGTGATATTGCTGGGTCAAAGGGTTTGATAGCCCTTTGGGCATTGCTGTCCAGACTGGTTGGATCAATTCACAATTCCACTAACAGTGCATCAGTGTTCCAATTTTCCCACATCTCCAACATTTATCACTTTCCTTTTTTGTCACGTTAACCAAACTGATAGCTGTGATGTGGTACCTCAGAATTGTTTTCATTTGCATTTCTCTAATCAATAATGATTTAGAACATTTTTTCATATGACTATGGATAGCTTTAATTTCTTTATCTGAAAACTGCCTGTTCATATCCTTTGACCATTTATCAACTGGGGAATGACTTGTATTCTTATAAATTTGATTCAGTTCTCAATATATTTGAGAAATGAGGCCTTTATCAGAGACACTGGCTTAAAAAAAATGTTTCCCAGCTTTGTGCTTCCCTTCTAATGTTGGTTGCATTGGCTTTGTTTGTGCAAAACCTTTTCAATTTAATGTAATCAAAATAATCCATTTTGCATTTCATAATGTTTTCTATCTCTTATTTGTTCATAAATTCTTCCATTCTCCATCAGTCTGACAGGTAAGCTATTCCTTGCTCTCTTATTTTGCTGATAGTGTCAGCCTTTATGTCTGAATCTTGTACACATTTTGACTTTATCTTGGTATAGTGTGTAAGATGTTGGTCTATGCCTAGTTTCTGCCCTACTCTTTTCCAGTTTCCCCAGCAGTTTTTGTTAAATAGTGAATTCTTTTCCCAGAAGCTAGATCCTTTGGGTTTATCAAATAGTAGATTACTATAGTCATTGACTGTTGTGTCTTGTGTACCCAACCTATTCCACTGATCCACCACTCTATTTCCTAGCTAGTACCAATACAATTTAAGATCTGGTATGGTTCGGCTACCTTTCCTTGCATTTCTTTTCATTCATTCCTTTGACATTCTGGGCCTTTTGTTCCTCCAGATGAATTTTGTTATTGTTTTTTCTAGCTCTATAAAATAATTTTTTGGTAGTTTGATTGGTATAGTACTGAATAAGTACATCAATTTAGGTAAAATTGTCATTTTTGTTATATTAGCTTGGGCCTGCTCATGAGCAACTGATGTTTTTCCAATTATTTAGATCTGACTTTGTGTGAAAAGTGTTTTGTAATTGTGTTCATATAGTTCCTGGATTTGTCTTGGCAGGTAGGCTCCCAAATATTTTGTGTCTATAGTAACTTAAAATGGAATTTCTCTGTGTATCTCTTGCTGTTGAGTTTTGTTAGTAATATGTGGAAATGGCAATGAATTCTGTGGTTTTATTTTCTATCCTACAACTTTGCTGAAGTTGTTTATTATTTCAAGAAGATTTTACTTGATTCTCTAGGATTCTCTAAGTATACCATCCCATAATCTACAAAGAGTGATAGCTTTGTTTCTTTGCCTATTCTAATGCTTTCCATTTCTTTTTCTTCTCTTATTGCTAAAGCTAACATTTCCAGTACAATATTGAACAACAGTGGCGATAATGCACATCCTTGTTTCACCCCAGATCTTATTGGAAATGCTTCTTGCTTGTCCCCATTACATATGATGATTGCTGAAGGTTTTAGGTAGATGCTACTTATTATTTTAATGGAGACTCCATTTATTCCTATGTTCTCTAGTGTTTTTAATAGGAACATCTGTTATATTTTGTGAAAAGCTTTTTCTGCATCTGTTGAGATGATCATGTGATTTCTGTTAGTTTTGTTATTGGTATGATCAAGTATACTGATAGTTTTCCTAATATTGAACCACCTCTGCATTCCTGGTATAAATCCTACCTAGTGATAATGTATAACCTCATGCTAAGTTGCTGTAATCTCTTTGCTAATATTTTATCAAAAATTTTTGCATCTACATTCATTAGGGAAAGTGGCCTATAATTTTCTTTCTCTGTTTTGGCTCTTCCTGGTTTAGGTATCAGCACCATATTTGTATCATAAAAAGAATTTGGTAAGACTCCTTTTCACATATTTTCCCAACTTGTCTCTATAGTATTGGAATTAATTGTTCTTTAAATGTTTGATAGAATTCACTTGTAAAGCCATCTGGTCCTGGATATGTATTCCTAGGGAGTTCATCAATGGCTTGTTCAATTTCTTTTTCTGAGATGGGGTCATTTAAGTATTTTACTTCCTCTTCTGTTAATCTGGGCAATTTACATTTTTGTAAATATTCATCCATTTCACTAAGATTCTCAAATTTATTGGCAAAAATATTTATAGCAGATCTTTTTGTGGTGGCAAAGAATTGGAAATTAGGAGGATGCCCATCAACTGGGGAATGGTTGAACAAATTGTAGTATATGAATGTAATGGAATACTATTGTGCTATAAGAAATGATAAGCAGGAGGACTTCAGAAAAACCTGGAAAGACTTATATGGACTGATGCTGAGTGAAGTGAGCAGAAGCAGGAGAATGTTGTACACAGTAGCAGCCACTTTGTGTGACGACTAACATTGATCGACTTAGCCCTGCAATGCAAGGATCTAAGACATCTTCAAATGTCTCATGATGGACAATGCTATCCACATGCAAAGAAAGAACTATGGAGTTTGAATGCAGATTGAAGCATATACTATTTGCCATTTTTTCCTTCTGTTTTGTTTTGTTTTCTCTTTCTTGTGTTTCCTCCTATTGGTTCTAATTCTTCCTTACGATATGACTAATGTGAAAATATGTTTAATAAGAATGTTTATGTACAGTCTATATCAGATTGCGTGCCATCTTGGAGAGGAAGGTGGGAAGGGAGGGGGAGAAAAAATTAAAACTCAAAATTTTGTGGAAGTGATTGTTGATAAATCAAAATAAATTGACAAAAAAATTTTAATTCTTGTGTGTAGAGTATCATTTAGTTATGATTTGTGAATGGCACACACCTTGGAGAAGTGGGTAGACTATATGAAACTAGACAAGAGATATGTTAGAATTAGAAGGGCTTAAGTTTCCACAGGTAGAATAATGCAGAGATTTAAAGAACAAAGGTCCCAGGAGGTGGTACACTGTAGGTGGGCTGGGCTTGACCAATGGGAAGTAAGTGGATTGTTCCAAGAAGACCCCCAAATCAAGATAAGGATCGAGCCAGCTCAGATCAGTTAAGGTCAACCTGAGGACACCTGAAAAATGCTAGAGTGCCTGCTTAATGAACTTCATTACTATTATCTGACACACCCCGCATAAAATTAGGACCTCATTAACGAGTCATGGGACGTATGACCAAGGGAGGGGGAACATACTTGAGCATATCAAGGGGAAACATGTAAGGAAAGGTGTAACCTGGGAAGGGTTGGACCAATCCCGGCCTGGGAGGTTTCTCACCGAATTCAACTACATAAAAGCACATTTTCCCTTGTACTCAGGGCCCACCCCTCCTGAAGAGGGGTGGAGCCCGCTTCTGGCCAGAAACGTCTAAATCCTCTGGACTTTCTTTATAATAAATTTTCTTGATACTAAATTTTTGTTGTCAAGTCTATTTCTAACAGATATTCTATGATATTCCATATGTAGACTATAGATATTAGCTAGACAGATAGATAAATATCTAAACAATAGCTATTCCATGATCCTTTTCCCTCTTTATTGGAGCTATACAATGATCAAAACTCAAAATTCAGCTGAGCAAGTCTGGCTGTTGACACTGAGGTGAGAGGCAATTCCAACATGGAAAAGTCACATGGCCATATCTCAGTAAAACGTCATAAAAATGGATGAAGCAGGGTTTCTGGGAGGTGAGGGCACAGAGTTATTCTGATTGTCTTTGCACTATCCACACTTCTCAGACCAATTTATAAAAGAATATTGATAGCCACAATTTTGTTATAGCAAAGAATTAGAAACAAAATCGATGTTCATCAGATGGAACATGTTTGACAGACTGTGATGTGTGAACATACTGAAAAGTGATTGTGCCAGAAGAAATGAGGCATACAGAATTCAGAGAAATAGGGAGAGATTTATATAAGCTGATGCAGAGTAAGACAGCTAAACAGGGAGAGCAATTCATACAATGGTCACAACAGTAGTAAGCGGCGGGGTTGGGGGTGGGGGTGGGGGCGGGGGAGAACTCCGGAAAAACCCCAGAACTCTGATGAAAGCCTTGACCAACCTCGATTTCAAAAGAAGGATGATGAAGTGTACCTCCCATTCCTTGGCAGAGGGGTGATGCAGGAACTTTCTCAGACTCAAACAATTCATTGGGATCTGTTTCTCTTAACTATACCTATTTGTTACAGGAGAAGACTTCTACTGAGGGTGGAGAGGGATAGACAATACTTACCTGGCACTGGGACTGGAAAACCAGAGAGCATGGCCAAAAGATGTAAATTCAGAGGAGATAAAGGAAAGCCCAAGGGAACACAAATAGAATGCTTTTGTTCTCCACTCTTCATCTGCAATTCTGTTGGGTTTCAACACTTGAACAAGATGTCCCTCTCAAGATAAGCAGATCACGTCTGATCTCACCACCTGCTGCTAACTCAAGCCTTTGATATTCACCTCCCTCAGCCTGCTCTTCCATTTATATAGAGGGTTGAGCACTACACTCCTTCCAAAACTTTCTTTTTTAGAGGACTTAGATTAGACTTCTGGCTCATTCCACTTTCCATCTGAAGCTCTACCAGGTTTCACCTCCCCCATTGCCAGGTACCCCCTGGTGACCCTCCCTTGCTCCTCAATCTTTATTTTATGTACTGTCTTCTCCTCACTAGATTGTAAGCTCATTGAATTGAAATTATGAACTTGAAAAATTATTTTTCAAACAAAAATCTGCCTTCTTTCTCTCACCTCTGCCCCCACTAAGAAAGCAAGAAAAGCAAAACCCGTATTACAAACCTGCAGCAAGATATGAAATCTGGGTCTAGCAATGATTAAAGCAGCCTGATTTGCTTCTTAAAACAGTGGTGCAGATGTTGGAGCCCATCTTCCTGATGAAAGGATTTGGCAGGTTGTGAGCATATTTGAGGTGCTCAGTTGTGCTGCAGAGCCAGCCCACGACTCCTGTTCACTCACCTGGATCACACAGAGAGAAAGTAGCAGAGCTCCATTTGAACCCAGACCTCTGGACTCCAAAGTCAATTCTCACCTATTAGGAAGGCATTCAAGGCTCAGACAAGAAGTGGCCACCAGGTTGTTAGGTAAGTTGTGCCGGAGGCAGGATGTGATCTTGGGTTTCCCATTCCCTGAATCCCTTCTTTCCACTCAACCAGACCACCCCTTCCTTTCATATGATGAAATGAAGGAAACACTGACATGCTAAGGCGCATGGGGTCAGGAAGAGTCCCACATGATAGAAGCACTGAACAACTGAAGAGATCTAGGACTTTTGGGGTGCTGGGACCCCAAGATCGCGGTACCGGGCCCTGCTGAATGAATTCAACTCAAATCTTCTTCAGCCAGAGGAAAAGTTTATTAGTGATAAATCACATTGACCAGGTGATGCCCGTAGAGCAGGCATAAGAGGTTCTCAGCCTTGTGGGGTTGAGATTCTCAGCTGGGTGACACCAGTAAAGACGAGCGGGCATGAGAAGTTCTCAGCCTTTTGAGCGTGAGATTCTCAGCATCTGAATAAGGGCCAAGGTGGATCTTAAATACTAAAGTAGCTTTGGGTGGCCAGAGAAGGGGTCTGGGAAAATGGTCTAGGTAAGAACTCTAATTGGGGAGGTCAGAGAGATTGAATAGACAATGGGAATAGATAATGGAGGGAACAGGAAGGCAGAAGTTTGAAAGGCATCTACACAAAATCAAGGTGGGGCTAGGACTTTCAAAAGGAGATAAAGGAAGACCTTTCTGGGGCCTATAGACAAGAGGGAGCCAGATCTGAATAAGATTAAAAGGTAAGGCTAAGGCTTTCAAAGGGAGATGAGGGTCTGGGGCCTGTGAGTCAGATTCCCTTTGGGGCAAAGGGTGAAGATCTTGGCTTGGGCCCCACCCCCATCACAACCACAACACTGGGGGAGAGAGGAAAGGAAGTGGAATTTTTATGCATCTCCTTGTGGCACTTCTGGCTCATACAGAAGAAAGACTCATAAAAATGCCCATTTCTCTAACGTGGTTAAAGACAAGCTCCCATCAAACAGCCCTGTGAGTGTGCAAGGTCAACCAGGATTGCTCCCATGAGGAAGGGGAAACTGATACCCAGAGTGGTCAAGTGACTAGACCCTGGTCACACAGGAAGCAAGTGTGAACAAGGCATCCAAGTTTCAGCACATTAATCCAAGGGCTAGGGATGAACGAGGTTTAGATGACAGGAAGAGGAATTCTGGGTCAAGGACTGAGATGCAATGACACCTGTCTCCCTCCCCCAGGGAAGATGAAATCACAAGATCATGGGATTTAGTGGTCTTAGAGATGATCTGGTCCAACAATCTCATTTGACAGTGGAAGAAAGAGGCTCAAAGAGAGTAGTGACCTGGCCAGGGTCCCACAGGGAGGAAACACAAAAGCTGGGATTCAAAGGTAGGTCTTCTGGCCCCAAATCCAGTGCTCTACCTTCCTCTGCCTCAGATACAGCCCAGGCTCAGCTATGGGGACTCTTCAAGTGTGTATGTCTGGGAGAGGACACAGCTCCCTGCTCCATCTATCTAGAAGGCTTAAATGGAGTATCTTGGTGGGTCAGGGCTTTGGGCTATAGGGGCTGTTAGAAATAAGGCCTTAGAGAAATAAAGCCTTCCAATTAAAAATGAAACTAAGCTCAGAGTGAGTGAAGAATCGTGTATTTTTATGGTTCTTGGGAGAGAACTAAGCAAAACTTCTTGGAAGAGATTGCACTGATTACAGAAGTGAGAAAACGTTTTATACTGTTAGAATGCCATGACTCCTTCCTTTCAGGCCCAGATGGTCCATTCCTTTCCAGGTTACAATCTTACATCCACCCATTTTGTGTCCCCTTGACACATCCCCCACATCCCTCATTATCCAAAAGCTGTTGTCCTACTTAGGGTTAGTTAAAACTGGTTCTGCCCTCCAGAACTTTGGGGATCTTCTCATCACCTTGACCTTTCAAGGTTTCGCAAGCTTGTTAAAAAATGCAACTTGTTATTAACAAATTTTTTGCTGGTGTTGTAAAATGTCTAAGGTTATCTTAAATTGTGGGTGCATGATACCTTGTCCCTTACAAGGCTTTGAGGGCATGTGTTGCAGTGTCATTGAGGAGAAATTTGTGGTGTACTCCCCTCTTTCCTCTTTCCTCCACTCTGTGAGACTAAGCCTTGATCCCTGTGTATCCCTTGATCTCCCAAGCTGAAGTCCAATTGCCAAGAGCTATGCCCATTGTCCCTCTGGCCAAGGGGTGGGAGGTACATTTCATAAGCAGTCCTTTGAAGTTATGACTGGGCCATCAATGTCTAAGTTTAGAGACTTTCTGATGTCTTCACCTTTGTTATTCTTGGGGTCACTCTATGAATTGTTCTCCCCTTTCTGCTCTCTTCATTCTGCAGACTATATTATTCCCTCCATGTTTCTCAGAATCCATCAAATTCACATTTCTTAGGACACAACAAAATTCCATGGTATTTGTACATCACAGTTTGATAATCCATGTCCCATCGGATGAAAACTCAGTTTGTTTCTAATTCTTTGTTATAACAAAAATTGCTGGCATAAATATTCATATCCTGATGGCTCCTTCATTTCTGCCCTTGTCACCTTTGGGACAACTACCTGATAATGTATCAACTCCCACTGCCACTCTTGATTTGGGGGGCCCAGAAGGCAGCTGATGACTATCCTCTCTCAGTGCTAAAGCTGAAGGGTATCTAGCAATGTTTCTCATGAGCTGCTACAACTGTGTTCCCCATTCACAATCAGACAGAAAGACAATTATTGTGAGCAAAGATATTTACTGAGAAAGAATTGTGAGAATAGTTGGCAAAAACATTCACTCTAAAGCCAAAAATTAGGGTGCATCCTTTCATAAACACAGTGTCCCCAAAAGAAGTAGGCACAAACTTAAAACAAAATGGTACTGAGATACTTGGGTTGAGAATCCCTATAGCTAGGGGATGCCACCTACCTCCTGGCCCTGGAAGTCCTTTTTTTCCTTTTGTGAAGTATTCCATGAGTAGAGCTCATTATTGGGCTCCAAAGGTCACTGTCATTACAGCCCAATCCTGGCATTTCTTTCAGCCGTGAGCAGTCATGGTCCCTGTAGCTGCCATTGTCCTTCTGTGACTGGCTTTCTTCATACATTGGTGGAGTTTCCACTGCCATCAGCCACTTCTGCCTCTGGTGAACCCAGATGATGTGGTCCATCTTTGAGGTCATGTTGTCTAGAGCTGAAGATTCCTGGTTCCATGGAACCTCAGGAGCATAAGAACATGGACTCTTTGACTCTGAGAATCTTACATTTTAGGACCATGCAGATAAGCTGGACCATGAGTTCAGTAGGAATAAACATGGAAGTTTCCAAAAAGGACTTTTACATGGATAAAAGGGATAAAGAAGACAGGAAAATATGGAGATGTTGAAAATATTGATGCCCTTGGAGAATAACAGAGTACACACCCAAATTCATTCCACAGAGTGCCTTGGCTTCTAACCAGCTCAGGCAACACAGCTCTGGCTGCCTTTATTCCTCTCAGTCCTCTCTGGAAGGTCTGGGTGCTTCTGGGTCCCTGCAAGCCTTCTCTCTCCCCATATCCAGCCACCTTATCTCTCTTCCAGGTGATTTTTCCCACGGACCCAGATGTCTCAGCTTTCTCCCTGAGAGATTCCTCTAAACTCTCCTTAAGGAAGCAAAACAGAAGGGCTGTCACACCATCCTAGGGACTTTTCCCTCTTCCTTGGGCTTGAGGGCTCTTCCAGGGATCAATGTTGTCATAAACATCTACTCTGGTGATGTCCAATGCCTGCAAATGGAGAGAAGAGACCTGCCTCCACTTCCCTCCAGCCTGGCCCTGCTCTTGTTCCCTCTCCCATCAGCAACAAGAAGTCCACCCTCCACCAGCATTTTGACCTCTCCCTTGGTCCCTGAGGGAGGCCTGGCCCCTCCCTGTACACATACCTGATAGGGCCTTCTGATGGGACTTCAGGAGAAGCAAGGGAGGAGTCCAGGCCCTGTGGAGAGTAAAGCAACAGCTAGTAAAAGCCTCCAAAACAGAGGTGGAAAGGAATTCAGGACAGAGAATGCTTGATCTGGAATGAACCATATGACATGTGACAATTTGAAGGGGTCTTAGAGACGTCATAGTCATGGATCCCCTGAGTTAAAGGGAGCTCAGAGAAGATCTAGCCTGAGCCAGACCCTAACATCAATGTCATCTTCAATTCATATGACAAGTGGTCATCCAGCCTTTCTTGGAGTGTGGAGTAGGGTACCGTTTCCCAGGTAGCTCATTCCACCAGCATCCATTGAACAAGACTTAATTAGCCCCCACTATGTGCCAGATATTGTGCCATAATTCTGGAAAGTCTTTTTCTTGTCCTGCCTGGAACTCCTGGTATAAAAAACCTCTCTGTCCTGAGTGGTGGTGGCCTCAGCAGCAGCCCACCAACCAAGTCCTGGCTCTAGCCATGAGTCACTTTCTTTCCAGCCTGCTCCTCTGCAGCTGCCATGATTGATACACAAAACAAGCCCTCCAGTCCATGACGCTTTCACTCCTGGAACTGCCAAACAGGGTACCCCTACCCTAACCTTCCCTTCTTGTCTGCTTTCCAGTTATGGAACCATAATCAAATCAACTCTGGCCTGATTTCTAATTCCATTTGCCTTCCCCATAATTTGCCAAAGCAAAAAAAAAAATGTCCCTATCTTACCAACATTTCTTCATATGTGGAATTTCCCTCAATGTAAATGTAATCTCTCTGTGGACAATGAGCACTTTTACATGTATCTGTACATTAGTCACTTAGCAGAGTGCTCGTCATGTAATAAGCACTGAATATGAGTTGAATATGAATCATTCACAAGATGAATGATTTCTTATTCATTCATTCTTTTATTCATGGGCATAAAAGTGAACACTGAGAAAGTCCTGCAGCCAATGAGCTAATACCCCATTTGGGAGGAAACTATTAGTAAAGAGACAATCAAATACCAAACATACAGAGAAGGATGACCAGAGGGAGGTCACAAGCAATGGGAAGGAGCAGGGCAGGGTCCTGTTGGGGTTGGCATTCAGCTGAATGAGGCAGGAGGGTGAGGATTCCACGAGGGTAGTGAGGAGGGAGCACCTTCCAAGCCTGGGACATCAGCTGAACTGAGGCCCAGAGAGGGCAGGTGGAAGGTGGTATCCTTGAACAATAGAGGAGCTAATTAGATTGAAACTTTGAGTTGAGCAAAGACAATAAAAGTATAAGAAATCTAGAAACACCAACCAAAGAGCCATCCAAGAAGCAGTGGATAGTGGGTAAAGACTTGACCTGGAAGTCAGAAGGAGCACATTTCAGGTCTAGCCTCTGATACAAACTGGCCTTAAGAACATGGGCAAGTCCATTAAATGCTTAGCAAATCTCTAAGATTATAGGCTCCCTGTTAACATTGAGAACGGCAGTTCCCCACACCAATGAAATCAGCAAGTGGATCCAAACAAACAAACCAGGTGTGATTCTAGTTTCTTTTTCTGGCAATAAGGAGCCACTGAGTCTTTTTGATTCAGGAAGGGACTTAGTCGAACCTTTGCCTCAGGTATATGTTTGCCAGAAGTGTGGAGGAGAGGGGAGCTTGGGATACCAAGGAAGAAGCTGTTACAGTAGTCCAGGACTAAGTTGGTGATGTCTTGAACTAGAGTACTGTTGTGTTTGACAGGAGGCATGGGGGTGTTGCGATGTAAGAGGTTGAGAAGTTGTGACCCCTCAAAGACCAGAGTATGGGATGGGTTGTCTGGAATGAATTCACAGACTCAAGCATTCTTTAATTCAAGGTGGCAAAGATTTATTGTTAAAGGGCAAGGATTCTTAAAGGATCCTGCAAGAGACTGAGAATGCAGCTAGGGTTTATATGGAAAAGAGCATGGGAAAGAAATGCCAGGAACACTGATGAGGTAATCTAAAGGTGCAGGTGTCTTTGGGGACTATGGATGGGAAAATACAGGGAGTATACCGGACAGAAAGGGGAATGGATCTTTGAAGTCTGGCAAGAGGAAGAGTTCTTGGGCCGGTAAAGGACACCCCTCTCCCTCTGTCTTCATGAGAAAATGCTCTGCAACAGAGGGAAGCTTTCTCACAATTAAAAAATTGGGAGACTTCCAGATACATGATCTGGGGGCTGGGGCCTGAGAAGCCCAGATAAGGGTTGTGCTGAGGCCCATGTATGAATAGCTGCTAAGCACAATGCTCTTGGGCTGGGGAGTGGTTGTCAGAAGCAGTGTTTCTGAGACTAGGAAGGAATTGGGGTCCAAGTACAAGCACAAGCACCCAAGCACCCCATCAGGGGTGGTGAGGAAAGAACATTCGGCATCTAGTTTCTGGGAAATTTCCTGATATCAAGCCTCAATTGACCTATTCAAATTCCATTCCTTGCTCATTCTTGTGTTCTGTGGGGCCAAAGAGGGTCACTCTAATCCCTCCCCCACATGTCATGCCTCCAAAGATAGTTGTCAGGTCCCCACCTACCACCACATCCCCTCCCAAAGTCTTCTCTTGTCCAGACTAGTCCACAACCAGATCTCTCCATGATGCTAGAGAGTGCTCACCCTTTTTTTTACAAACCTCCTTCAGACACTCTCTAGCTCACCAGCGTGCTCTTGTGATACTGCCATCTCTCAGGCACATTAAAAGCCTAAGGCTCAGGGCCAAGAAGCATCTCCAGATGTGCACAAAGGAGCCCCTTCCCACTCCCTGACAGACATCCCAGTGTCCTGGAAGTGACTGAAGGAGACCTTCTGTCCCTACCTGTGCAGGCAGAACTGAGCCTTTTGGGCAAATAGTATTCTCACAAGGGTGGTGGCCTCGCCTGGAGGGAGAGAAACCCAGTCAGAAGATTTCCTTGGAGTATCCTGAGCCTGAAGTCCATGAGGGACTGAGTCTTCCTCCTTCCCACCCCCACCCACTCAGCAAACAGCTGAAGAGGACACAGGAAAATTCCTTCCTCCCCATCTCCCCCACAGAGGATCAGGCAATAAGCATTTGTTTAGCATCTATTATGTGGCAGGCGCTGTGCTAAGCACTGGGCATACAAAGAAAAGCAAAAGATAATCCCTGCCCTCAAGGAGATTATTGTCTAAAGGGTGAGACCAATTGCAAACTGTGTGCAAACAAGACATAGACAGGATAAATTGGAGAGATAATCAAGAGAGGGAAGGCACTAGAATTAAGGGGAATGAGAAAAGGCATCTTGTGGGAGGCTGGATATTAGCTGGCCCTCTAAGGAAGCCAGGAGGTGAACAGAAGGAGGGAGAACCTTCCACGCATGGGGGACAGCCTGAGAAAATGTACAGTGAAGGAATTCCAGGGTCTATTTCATCTAGGGCTCTGAGGTGCTGAGGTTCGAAGATTTCGTGATGGGATGTGCACACTCAGATTTGGGGGGTTTTTTTGTTTGTTTGTTTTACGTAACTGGGGTTAAGTGACTTGCCCAGGGTCACACAGCTAGTAAGTGTCAAGTGTTTTTGGTCTAAGGTTGGATTTGAACTCAGGTACTCCTGACTTCAGGGCTGGTGCTCTATCCATTGTGTCACCTAGCTGCCCCACACTCAGATTTGTTAAGACTTCCAGGTCTTTGCTTCTAAGAGCTGGCCTTCTGGAGTCTGACTCTAGATGGGCCCTATCTTATCACCTCTGCTCATCTCTGAATCTCTCTTGATGGACAGAACAGAGAAGCTCCAGGAGAATATGAGCTCAATGAGGGCAAGGAATGTGTTGTTTGGATCACAATGCCTGGCTCTGGTGACTCATCAAAGCAACCAGGTGAGCTGGAGGTCCCAAAGCCAGTGTCCCCAGCATGGCAGCTCTGGAAGATTTCTTTCTTCTAGAATGGCTTCTGTCAGTAACTATGGAGAGGCTCATCCTCAGGAGATTGGTCATTTAGGGAGGAGTTCTTTGGCCATGGCAGCCCATGGTGAAAATAAAACAATACACAATGACTCTAATCTCCTGTTTAAAAGCCTGCTTGCCTTTGAGCAGTGATTTAGAAGCACAGATGTTGAGGTGGAAGTGACCATGGAGGCCATCTCCTCCAGCCCTCTCTCCATACATGAGGAAATTGTGGCACAGGGATATTCCCCAGGGTCACACGGGTATTAAGCACAGAGTCAGAATGTGAGCAGAGTAGAAGAAAAGGGAGTGGAGAGTGTTGAGTGTCACCAGCCCTGACTCTGAACAAAGAGCAACATAACTCTTACTCCACTAAATATAAGGGGCTTTGACAGTGCCCAATGAGGGTCCATGTTAATAAATACTATTCAAAATGAATCAATAGGAGGACTCTTGTCAGAGTTGAATTGGATGAGGCTTCATGGTCTTCCCCTCAAAGAGAAACAAAGGGAGTTGGCCCTCATCACAAGGACAGCTCATAGGTTCTCCTTGAAACTGAATGGAATACCATTGTGAAGACTTCTCAGTGTAATTAAGATTTGGGACAAGACTATCCTGGATCTGGTAGTGGGTCCAGGAGGTGGGATAGGGTTAAGTATACATTTCTGTAAGATCATCTTTTTTTTTCTTTTCCTGGTGCCAGATATTACTGGTTGGAATTTGTCTAGCTGTTAAAGCTCTGGCCTGGCCTTTGAACTTACCGAGATGTGTTTTCTTTTTTGGCTCCTGTTCATCTACCAGTCCTGGGAAACCCTAAAATCTTCAAGTCCCTTATCTCCCTTTGACAGGATTTTACTTAGATGTCTTCCAGTTCCCAGCATTGTCTGTTCAATCCCTAAGACCTTCCAAAAACAATTGTAAATTATCTTCCTAACAGCACATTTTTTGTAATTGCTTCTTTGACATTATCTTAACAAACTAAGACACATAGAGATGTATACTGTGTCCCTTGTCCTAAATTAGAGTCTGGTGTGTGAGATTGTGAGCCCACAGTTGGGGGAGGGGGGGAAATTGAGTCTTCAGGGTTACATGAGCTGATTTCTACCTCTGTGGGCCGTCTCCCATCATCGGAGCTTACTGATGGACTGACGGACACCCAAATCTCAAGATTTGAAATAATAATAATTATAGCTATAATAAACTAACTTCCTGTTTCTCCTTGTACACCTCTGTGTTTTGTTTTATTTTTAATTTGAGTGGCATCCCACACAAAACAAAGAAAGGAGACTGTGTTTGGAGCCATATCTCCCAAAGCCACCTTTAGGTGCTGGTTTCACTGGTTGGTGCTTTCACTTACCATGTTTGGGTGCTGAACGGTTCTCCTCTGAAAGGTTCTTCTCTGAAAGGTGGTGTTCGCTGGCCCTTAAGAAAAAACAGACATGTGGGAGTGAGATTCCCAAGCTAAGTGAAAGATTTTGCTGAGCTGGTAGGGACCATTGGATTAGAGTCAAGGCTTGTCTTGGGATACCCTCGGGCTTCATACCTTATCCCTACATACAGCCTCCTCACTGTTAGTTTCTTCACCTATAGATAGCATTTGACTCCTACTCAGATTGTCCATGCAGTCTGGATCTGCCTCAGTGGCTTTTTCCTTCACTTGGTTACTCACTAAATTGTCAGTAGCACCCTATCTCCTTTCTCTCTGCAGCCCCTTCCATTCTTTCCCTCTGCTTTCTTGACTTCAGCCCCTTTACTTGAGGGTCTAAGAAAAATGGTTATGTCTAGTCCTATGTGTGCAATGTGTCACTATGGGGAAGTGAACACATGTTTCCAAGAGGCAATAAAGTGTAAGGGATGGGGAGGACAAAAGCCCAGAAAAGAAGGCAACCCAAGAGAATCAGTGCTGAAAAGTAGGAGATTGGAAAAGGAAGGTAGATCAAGAATAAAAGAGGATACAGGATGCAGAAGATCATGCTAGTATCTCTCTCCCATTCAGAGAGAGAAATGAAGAGGGAGGACAACCATAGGAAGCATTATTTTACCTTCCAGTCTTTCTGAAGAGCAGGAAATAGAAGAGGGCCCCAGTGAGTGCTAGTGCAGCTAGGGCTCCAGTCACAGTGGGAGTGATGGCCCTTCCAGAGAGTGAGGAGCCATTAGTTCCTCCTATAGATTTCTCTGCTGTGGACAGAGAAGAGAAAAAGAACCTGGAGTGTTTTTGAGCCTAGCGCAGTGCCTGGCACTCTGAAAGTACTTAATAAATGCTTGATAACTGATGAAGCAGACAGCCTTTGTTCCTCAGACCCTGGAAATCTCCTTGGCAAGATCACATTACAGGGTGTCTGGCAGACAGCTGGGCCGCCTGAACATTGGGATGCGCATCAAACTTTACATGTCCAATTTCTGAACTCATGATTTCCTCCCCACGTTGTGCCCACTGCTCTTCTCTAATTCTATGATGGCACCAGCCCCTCCCAGTCACATAAGTTTAAATAGGTAAACTTCTTTGACCCTCTCCTTCAATCCTCACATCTAATCAATTGCTGTGACATTCTCCCTAATGTTATAGTTGTTTGTTTTGATTCTACTTAGAAGGTATCTCTCACATTTACCCCCTCCACTCAGCTTCTACTCCAGACCCACTCACCTCTTCTCTTCCAGATTATGGCAATAGTTTTCTGAGCAGTGCTTCTGCCTCTGGTCTCTCACCTCTTTAATTCATCCTTTATATCACTGTCCTAATGTAATCTTCCTTAAATGCCATCCTGATGATGTCACATTTTCCTCAAAAACCTTTAAAGAAATGTCTCTCACATTTATCCTTGGAAGGCAGTGCAGTGGAATAGAAAGAGCTCTAGGTTTGGTATCTGGAGACCCTGATTAGAATCCTGGCCCTGTCACCTGCTCACTGTGGGATCTTGATCAAATTCTCTGTTCTCTGGACATCCATTTTCCAATCAATAAATAATGCAGTGTGTACTAGATGATCTATCTGTAATACTCATCCCAACTTTAAATTCTGTGAGCTTACCTTTCTCTCCCTCTCCATTACCCTGGCCAAATTCAAGTCCTCATCATTTTCCATCTGAATTTTTTCAGTAGCCTCCTTACTGTTCTTCCTGCCCCTGATCTTTCTTTCAATTTGTTTATTTTTGTATTTCAAGTGCTCCATGTATTGTCATTGATGATAAATATTACCATCTACTACAGAATGGGCCAAGGTTTGCTAATGGAAATGGGATTACTTACTCTGGACAAGAGGAGAAATGACAAAACAGTCCTTAATCAGCCAGTTCTTTATAATTAAGCTTAGAATTTAGTTGATAATTTTCAATCTTTTCTTCCAAGGTTCTTCATTAAATAATAATTTTTATTATATCCTGATTCATATAAGACATATTTGATATTTTTTTCTTTTGTGTATTTGTGAGGTTTTTTATACCTTAATTCAGGGTCACTTTTTGTAAAAGTCTCACAGCTGAGAGACATGTATATTCTTTTCTGTTCCTATTCAATAATCACCAGAGATCTATCATAGTAGTTTTTCCTTTAAGTATTTAGATAGTATGTCACTTGGTGCAAATTCATTGTTCTACTTGTACAATAGCTCATTGTCTATGGTACCTTTCACAATAATTCAGTTTCCCTGCTTATTTTTTTTTAAGCAAGTCAATTTTTTGCTGTTAGCTTGTTTCACAGCATGATAACTACTATGCTTTTTTGAGCTCAGGGAAGCATAACAGATTTTTCTCTAGCCCCTTAATTTTAACTTTCTAAATTTTTATATGTAAAACATGTTCCTTATAGACTACATATTGTGTGATTTTTGCTTTCTAATTCACTCTACTAATCTCTTCTGTTTTATGGGTGACTTGATCTAATTTATTTTCACACTTATAATCATTTTGTATTTTCCTCCATCTTGTTCTCTTAGACGTTTTCATCTCATTGCTCACTATTTCCTCTGTATAGAAGAGAGAAGTTAGAGAGGGGAATGTTTGGAAGTCTCCTATTACATTAAAGGTCAATTCTCCCCTCCCCCTATAGGATTATATTTCTTTTGTCAGCTATGTTATTCTTGGTTGTAAACCTATAATTTTGCATTTTCTAATATCTTGCTCCAATATGCCCACTCCTTTACAGTCATAGCTGCTAAATTTTGCGTGATCCTTACTGTGACTCCGTGGTACTTGAGTGTTTTCTTTTTTGATAGTTACAGCATTTTTTTCTTTGATCTGGAAGGTCTGGCTTATGCCTATGATGTTCTTGGGAGTTTTCATTGAGGATTATTTTTTCAGGAGGAGAATTTTTTTTCTATTTTCACTTTGCCTTCTGGTTCCCATACTTCTGGATAGTTTTCTTTCATGATTTATTTTATTGTTTGTTTGTTTATTTGTTTTTTGGCTAGGGAATGGGGTTAAGTGACTTGCCCAGAAGCATAGAGCTAGTAAGTGTCAAGTGTCTGAGGCCCGATTTGAACTCAGGTCCTCCTGTCTCCATGGCTGGTGCTCTATCCACTGCACCACCTAGCTGCTCCTCTTTCATGTTTTCTTGAAACTTGATGTCCCTACCCTTTTTTTTGGGGGGGGTTCTTTCAGATTTCTCCTCAATCTATTTTCCAGGTACCTTTTTTTTTTTGCTTTAAGAATTTTTTTTTCCTCTTTTTTCTTCTTCTTTCTTCTTCTTTATTATTTGGACTTTGTTTTAATATTCCTTGCTGTCTCATGTATTCATTGATTTCTGTTTGGTTTATTCTAATTTTCAGGGAGTCTATTACTTGACTAGCCTTTGAACCTGCTGTATTAATCTGTCAATTCTTCTTTTAAGTCTTTTCTCCATAGCTAAGAGGGTAGAATGGATCAAGCATTGCACCTGGAGACAAGCAGGCCTGAATTCAAATTCAGCCTCAGACACTCACCAGTTGTGTGATACTGGACAAGGTACTTAACCTCTTTTTGCTTCAGTTTTCTGGGAATAATAATAGCATTGGCCTCCCAGGGTTCTTGTGAGCTTTAAATGAGGTAATACTTGTAAAGTGCTTTGTAAACCTTAAAATGATATATGCCATAAATGCTATTTGTAAAATGACTTTAAACTCTTTTAAAAAACTATTGTTTTATTTTTTTCAGGGAATCCTAGTTGACCTTGTATTCAAGGTATCTTTTTAATTGAGACTTTGCTTATAGATATTTGGGAGTAACTTTTCCCCTTGGGTTTGTATTTTGGGCATTCCTTTCTCAATGTCAGCTTTTTTCATGGTAGTATTTTAGTTTTTTCAACATTCTAGCCTTACTTCTTGAATTCGTTATTTTCTCATTTTGCGTGTGTGTGTGTGTGTGTGTGTGTAATATATATACTTTGTTATTAGGGCCAGGCTCTGCACCCATTTGGATCTTATTTGGTCTTAATTTGTGTTCTCTGTTATCTTGCTGCTGGGTTCTCTGAGTATTCATTATCATGTTCTTTAAGCATATGAGGAGCGGCTCAGGATGGAGACCTGCTAACTTTCAGTGTGCCCAAGCAATCTTATCTAGAGTGAATTCTGATCTCTGTTCTTGTTGGGGTTTGACAAGCTCTTGCTTTAGATTTTAGCAACACCATTGCAGATTTGTCCCTAGTCGGGGTTCCAGTAGACTGCTGCTGACCACAGCTCCTGTCAGCTAGCTAAACACCTCTATTGGTATAGAATTACAGACTTGCCCTTGTTCTGAGCTCTCTGCCCTGCTTACTCAGCTGCAAGTCTCAGAACCAGAGAGAGGATGAAATTCCAGCTCCTTGTCCACTAGACAGCCTCAGACGACAGCTGCTCCCACACCCCTCTGCACAAGTCCCCTTTTCAGCACTGATTCTGTGATCTAGCTCTGGGCTCAGAGTGCAAAGCTGGTCATTGGCTCCTCTTGCTGCTCCCTGCCCAGTGCCAGGCTCATCTCTGCTGAATCCCTGACCAGTTGTTACCCAAGTTCATAGCCTGGGGCCCTCATTTAGTCTCTAGTCTTCTTGTTACCTTCCTGGTTAGTCCATGTGCCCAGACTTAGGTCTTTGTAACTATGCCAAACTGGGCAGGAAAAATCACTCACTGGGTTTTTACCTTGGTCTTTTGATCTTTTGAGACCTTTGTTGGAATGGTTTTGATGTGAAAAGCTGGTCCAGAGACCTTCTTTCTCCTCTTCCTTCTGCTAACTTTATTTATCTCTCAATAAAAAAAAAAAATTCTATAAAAGCATTTGTATGACTTCTGCCCACCGACAGCCAATTTCCTATGTTCTCATCATCTAGCTTTGAGCTGAGGCCAATTTTACCTGGAATTGTGGTGCTGAAAATGAACTTTAGATTACCCAGATTTTTACACATTTCGGTTGTCTGGACCAAGTCACAAAGGAAGTAGCGATGTGACGATGGTCACATTAAACGGACTCTGACCCTTGAGTATCAGGTTCAGATCTTACTGGTCTACCCAGTGTTGATGAATGACATACCAACCAGATATGTGTGTGATCATCTCTTCTTCTCTGCTAATTAGGCTTCAGGGACTCCCTTTTTTCTACTGAATAAGCTTTGGTGTTCTTAGCCCAGCATTCTAAACTTTTCACAAAATGGCAGCAGCCTTCTCTCATACTTTCTCCTGGCCATGCATTATCTGCTCAGGCTGCATTGTTCTATATTCTGCACTCAGAGACACACTTTACTTTCCCACCTCTTAACCTTGAGTTGGGCTATTTTTCCAAAGAAACAGAATATTCTCCCCTTTGACCTGCTAAACTCTCCCCAGACACCACCACCACTATGTCCTTTAAAATAAAATGCAAGTGATAGCTCTTCTAAGAAACCTGACCTGTTTTCAGCCCACCTCCCAACTGGATTGATCTTTTCCCACCAGGTCTCCTGAAACACTTTCATTTGTAATCATAGTCTATGTATACATATCAGGTAATATTGTGTGTCAGTTAGCTGTGTTTGGTTTCTGATCCTTTTACTAGACTGTAAGGTCCTTGAAAATAGGAATGGAGTCTTGGCTAAACCTTGTATTTCCCTGCCTGCTTCTAATTTACAGAAGGGCTGCACCTAAATGTGTGTCAAATGATGAATGAACTTGTATTGTACATGACAGTTTCTAAGAAGATCATAGGAGACAGGGATATTGGTCTCCATTTTTACTAAGGACAAAATAGCAGTAAATCGATTGACATTTACTTTAAGTCTCACCACATTCCCTAGAATTAGATTCTTTCTTTGTATGCGCTCTCCAAATTCAACATGAGAATCTGTCCTCCTTAATGGGCCTGAGCATCTGCCCCTGGTATCCCACCTTTGGCCGACCCAAAAAACACTTGTTCTCTGAGGGAAGGGAGAGACCACTTACCAACCACCTTGAGTGTGACATCCTTAGACACTGACAACTTAGTCACATTGTTCCATGGCAAACAAGTATACTTTCCTGAATCTTTCCAAGTTACATTTCTGATGATGTACATGTTATCAGAGAAGTCAGAGTTCATGGTGCCATTTTCTTTCCATTCATACTGTGCAGGTGGGTAAGACTCAATGTGGCACACTAAAATCAGTGGAATTTGACCTCAATCTTCTCCCTTAAAGGGCTCGGAAGAATTCATGATGTGGTCTGGTCCATCTGTGTGAAGAAGAAAGAGAGAGATGAGATGTGAATCATTGTTGGGGAAAGGAATGGAGAGGGAAGAGACTCAGTGTCACTCACAGTTCACAGTCAGGGTGAGGGGGTCACTTCTACTGGCACTGATTGGATTCCAGACTTCACATTGATAGGACCCAGTGTCTCCCTCCTCACATTCTTGATGGTGAGGGTCTGGTTATTCTCAGACAAGTACTTCCTCTCATTGAGTAACAGGGACTTGTCATTAAAGAACCACAGAATGTTCATCCCCTCATGTTCTGTGCTACATGTGAAGACCAAAGTGCCATTCTCTATTATGTTGGCATTATTGGCATTGATGTTAGGTTTGGATGCTGTTTCTGTTGAGAGAAAAAGAAGAGAGAGTTGTGTGAGGGACTAGCCTGTGTCTTTACCAGGTCATGTCTTCATGACAAAAATCACCAAAAGCCCAAGCCCAAATACTTCCATTACAGGCAAATGGCTGTGGTCCCTGACACCACTGGGATAGCCCCTGGTTCAGTAGCTGTGCTATTAAGGAAGGTGAGCAGGAAGCACAGGCTAGAGAGCTGTGCCCTGGGCTAACCTCTCCTCTGCACAGGCAATGCAACGTGCATGATCTAGTGATTAAGGTGGGCATGACAGCAGGGAATAAGCATTTATGAAGTGCTTACTACACACTTGGCACATGGTAGGTGGTATCTAAATGCTATTATTATCCTTATTATTATGATTATTGTTATTGTCAAGCACTGTGTGAAATACTATGTTATCTAATTTCATCCTGTCAACAACCTTTTGAAGTAGAGCTACTATTCTTTCCATTTTACCATTCAGGAAACTGAAGTAGATAGAGGTTAAGTGATTTTCCAGGGTCACACAGCTAGTAAGTGTCTGAGGCCAGATTTGAACTCTAGTCTTTCTGAATCCAGGCCCAGTGCCTCCCTACCCATTCAGGCTTCTCCCTGCCTCTCACCAATCATCTTATTCTAATCCAGGAGTTCCTAACCTAGGATCTGTGAACTCCTTTAAAAAATGTGTTGAAACTGTATTTCAGTAGACTTGTTTCCTTTGAATTCCTATGGATTTTATTTTCTGCATTTCAAAGCATCCTTCTGGGAGAATATTCTGGGAAGATGGTGGAGTAGGTCAGAAAATGTCAAGCTCTAAAGATTTTCCTCCACAAAAGAGATAAAATAGCACCACAGGGCAAACATAGATCGGTGAAAATAAATAAGAGTAGGGGCAGAACAGTGGTCCTTCTGGGAAAATCAGACAAGATCTGAAGAAAAATCCAAGGATAAGGTTTTGTCCTGTGAAGAGTAAGCACCTCCAGGCTAGGGACCACTTTAACAACCAGCAGTAAGCCCTGGGTTACCTGGGTTAGGAGGTTCCCTCAGCCCCAGCCACAGGAACTTTTACCCCAGGGACACTGAAGGGAGTTTGGCATCTGAGCTGGGGAATTTCAAAGGAACCTCTTCTGACAAGGAATGCCACCTCCAGCTGTGCTGCAGAGATATGAAGGGGCAAGAAGGAACCAGCATCCCACTGGTGAGTGCAGAAGTAGTAGGGCAAGGATGCCACTGGCTGTGGGCACTTACAGGAGACTGAGGTCTTGGTTTAGGTTCAAGGTCAAAGGGAAGAACTGAAGGAGGATCTGAGGCCAAGTTACCATCCCCCCATACCCTACGACTAAAGGTAATTACAAAGACTAAACGTTTACCAAAAAAAAAATGAATGCACAGGCAAAGGAGAAAGAATTCAATTATAGAGAGTTACTATGGGAATGGAGAAACCAGGGCTCATCTTCAGAAGAGGTTACTGAGGCAAAGAAAGCCTCTTCTACCCCAAAGAGTAATATCAAATGGTCACCTGCCAAAAAAGAATTCATAGAAGAAATTAAAAAGATTTTAAGAATCAAATGAGACAGGTTGAGCAAAAACTAAAAAAAGTCAAGCACAATCCAAGAAAAAGAAGGTTATGAAAAGAAAGTCAACCAATTAAAAGAGGAGATCCAGAATCTCAAGGAAGAAAACAACTCCCTGAAAATCAGAACTAGGCAAGGGGAAGCCAGCAAAGTCATAAAAGATCAAGAAATGATAAAATGAAATACAAAGAATGAAAAAAGTAAGACAATATGAGACATCTCATAAAAAACAATTGATCTGGCAAACAGATCAAGAAGAGAAAACATAAGAATAATTAGGCTACTTGAAAGCTGTGATCAGAAAAAGAACCTTGATACAATAATACAAGAAATAATTACATTGTCCTGAAATGATAGAACAAGAGGAAAAAGTAGAAATTAGAAAAAATCCACCAATCACCACGTGAGAGAGATCCACAAGGAGAACCCACAGGAACATTATAGGCAAATTCTTAAACCCCAGCTCAAGGATAAAATATTATGTAGCAACAATAAAAAAAAAAAAACTACATGTGGTGGTGCCACAATTAGAACCATACAAGACCTAGCAGTGGCAACACTAAAAGACCATAAGTCTTGGAACACTACACACTGAAGAGCAAAAGAATTGGGTTTCTGGCCAAAGATATCATACTCAGCAAAGCTAAGCATAATCCTGAATGGGAAAAAAATGGATATTTAATGAATGGTCAGACTTTCAGAACTTTGTTATTAAGAAAAAAACAAACCCGAACTTAGTAGAAGATTTGACATACAAGAACCAAGAGAAACATAAGGTATAAAAACCAATCACAAGGGACTCAATAAGGACAGACTGTTTACCTTTTATGTCTGTAAAATGTCAAACTTATGTCTGAGATTGTTCTTCGTAACTGGGTAGTTCATAAGAAAGATTGGGATAGCCCTGACCGTGATGTGACTTTAAAGAGCAAAACCATTCATGAAGAGCTAAAAAGAGCTAAATAAATAAATGGCTAAAATAATTATATTTTATACAAATGGGGTGCGAGAGGAAGAACTGACACAGAGGAATTAGAGGACAGAGGAGGTTTGCTAGTTTTGGAAACCTACTTACATGGGGAATGGGTTTAAGAGGGAATGCTACATATATATTCAGAAGAGTATAAAAGTCTTCTAAATTTAGAATGAAAGAAACACTCAGGGGATGGCTATTGTTTAAGTCTTAGCATTATTCATTTAAGTTTTAGTATTTAAGTTTAAAGTAAAGAAGAGATAAAAAATATAAGCATCCTTCTGAGAAAGGCTCCCTGGGATCCACCAGCCTGGCTGCCCTAAGGGCTCTTTGACACAAAAGAAAGGGAAGCCCCCTGCTCCCATCATTCTCTCTTCCCCAGTTACCCCCTTCATTTACTCAGCTTCTACCTAACTGTGGTTCCAGAAAGTAGTTAATGCACATATTATGATTCTGGGCTTTGTTTCCTCTCCATATGCTGACACTTGCCTCCTCTGGGCCTCAGTTTCCCCATCTGTACAACGAGGGAGCAGCACTAGCTAGCTGGCTTCTAGGTCACTTTCATCTCCAAATGTGTGATAACCCTCCAGGATCCTTGCACCCACTTTACAAAGGAGAAAACGGAGGTTCAACAAGATGATGTGATTGTTCAGACAGTGACTTCTATTCTCGCACCTGAGCTCTCTCCCTCTTTGCCCAATGGTCCTTGTGGGCCTTTCCCAGACAAGGCACCTGAAGGCTCAAAGCTGGCCAGATCAGAGGATCCCGGGTCTCCATCTGGAAGGGCTTTCACCATTATTTAATATATGCCATTATTTTCTCAATGAGAAAAACGGAGGCTTCCAGGGGCTGAGTGACTTGTGCGAAGTCCATTCAATAATAAATAACAGACCTGGGGTTAGAACCCAGGCATCCTGGCTCTCAAGTCAGGCTCCCTTTAGCTCACCCCAAATACGCTCTCTGCAGGATGTTGTCTCCCTATAGACATGGGAATGACTGGCAGAGGAACAGGCCTGAGCTCAGAGTATTTTCCTTTGGGCACCCCCTTCCTCAGGTGCCTTGGGGGTGGGGGGGTACCTTAGAGGCCCCCATGGAGCTTCACTGGCAGACCCAGCCTCCTTCTTCCAAAGTCAGAGCCCCTGCCAGGGTTGGGCTCCCTGTTGGACACCGGAGGCAGTGCTCCTTTGCACAAAACTCTGCTGGAGAGGTGCATGGACAGGGCATCTAATGGGGAGACCTAGGACATCAACAGAGCCCTGCTTGGGGTGTGAGAAGCTTGTGCTCCCACAGGGTCCCTGCAGATCTGAGCTTTATGCACTACCCCTGGTCAAATGAGATGACTTTTTTCAAGAGCTTAGCATGGTGCCTGCACGCAGTAGGCATGCAATAAATGCTTGTTTCCTTCCTCCTCCCCCGGTCCAGCTGTTGCTCCTCCTTTGACCAGCTGGGGACACAAAGAGGTCAGCAGATGCTCTCAGCCCCAGGAGAGATTCTGCAGCATCCCCTGAGGGCTCAGTAGCCTTGGCTGGGATGAGACCAGAGGAGGCCAAGAGTCTGCCCCTGTCTGAGCAGCAGAGAACCAGAGGTGGCAGGGGACATCTGACCCAAGATCCCACAGCTGGCCATATCAATGGTCCTGCAGCCTCTGCCTATTCATGACCTTATCAGCGTTCAGGCCTCTCTTTCCCTGATGGACAGCTCTGCTTGTGGACTCTCCTTATGCGGTGTGACATCAGACCCCCTGTGATGTCCCCATTTGGGTCCTGGCTCTCCCTTGGGAATCACATAGAGCATCGCTGACGTGCTTCCCCAGAAGGGCCCTTCAGTAAGGAGTCTGGACTTGAGCTCTGCTGGGCCCAGCTGGAAAGGGAGTGTCAGTGACTGGGCCCACCCCCAGCAATGTTCCCTTCTGTCTCATGGACTTTGAACAGTCTTGGGGAAGGTGATCTTCAGAACAGGTTGTCTGCCTCAGGCATAACGGGAGGGGGCCGAGTGCATTCTGAGCCTTGAGTGGTTCCTGCTAGTTTCACAGTATGGCCTGGGAAAGCTTGGAGGAGGAAGAAGGGATTTACCCCCCAAATTCTGACTGCCCCTCCCAACCACCCTTATCTCCCAAGGATACCTGGGCTCACAGCCTCTCTAAAGGACCCTATCTAGGCTTAGGGCTTGGACAATAGGAGAAAATAAGTTAATATCAAGCTGACACCCCTCCTCCAGCACCTTCTTTGTCTCTCCTGCCCTCAGACTTCCTAGAGTTAATTAGGAGACTCTAAGGGTCTCTGAGCTTAGCTCACCCCACCCTTGGGATGTAGGCCTTGGGGACAAAGCTAGGATCCCAAAGATCCCTGGTCAAGTCAGCCCACCTTGGCCCTGCTGAACTGGGCCTCCAGGTGCTGCCTGGGGCTAATCTCTCCTAGCCTGCTCCTGTGCTGCCAGGTGTCTTGTTCTGCATTCTCTCTGCTCCCTGGGCAAGGGATTTAGGGGAAGGCTCTGGTCCCAGACCGAGGGAATGATGGCATGGCAGCACTTACCATACATGGCTAAATGTCCTCGTGCTGTTACCATCAGGATGCTTCTCAGATTAAGAAATTGTACAAGGTAGTTGTCAGTATCACTGAGGGTGAGGTTGGAGATGAGCAAGGAGCTGTTGGAGAAGATCTTCTTCCGGTTATCTGCTGTTGTGTGATATCCAGTAGCAACATGGTAGAAAACAATCTGGTTGGAGGGGCCTACTGTCCTTCCGTACCAAGTATAGCTGGGAGCCTGCTCTGAGGACCCCTGGATGTCCAAGGTGATGCTGCTACCCACTGTCCCATAGGGTGGCTTTGGCACAACACTGAAGGAATCACTTTGGGCAGATGTTGGCTGGATCCAGCAGCTGAGGATGGAGGCTGAGAGGGGAGAAAGGAGGCAGAGGTCAGCAGGATCCCCTGCCCTCCTGAGGGGCCCAGGTTACGGAGCTCTCCCCAACATAAGGGATGGAGCTGCTGAGCCTGCCCCAAGGTCTGCTGAGGGCTCAGTGGGGTATGTTTGAAGGAGATTCATGTGCCTGTACATCAATCTGGCAGTACCAGTCTCTGTACATGACCCAAGAGTTTAGTCTGTAACACATTTTAAGTTCCTTCCGTGGACTTGCTTCATAAATGAACTGTCAGTGTGGAAGGTAAGATACTGAAGGGGGAGATGAGTCAATGAAGTGTTATGGTTGACGATAAAAATCAGATCTTAGACCTGGTAGAACTTTAGAGTCACTGAGTCAAACACCATCAATTTACAGATGAGGAAACTGAGGCCCACTTAACATAATCACTATTACCAGTATTAAATAGGAAATAGCAGAGGTGGGATTTGAACCCAAATCTTCTGGCCCAAAACCAGGGAGGGCCTTTCCCACTAAACCCTGGTTGCATTTTAAGGCTGACAGAGTTAACTCCCACATAGCCTTGAGAGGAAGGTGGTGTTCCAGCTAAACACAAGGTAAGAGGGGTAAGTGACCTGTCCATGGTCACACAGCTAGTAAATATCAGAATTATCATCCACACCCAAGTCTTCTCTGACCGTACAGACTAACTTAGCCTCTTCAGAGCTTGCCCAGCTCTAGGGCTGGACGTTAACCTGAGTCTCAGACATGTGGACTGATAAACCCAAGCTGACACTTGCCCTCTGCACCTGGCTCAGAAAAGACACCCCTGGCCAAGTCTGCAGAGACTGTCTCTGGTACAGAGCCGCTGGGACTGGTCTCCTTCCCCCTGGTCCTTACATTGATGGATTTGTCTTTGTCTGGGCTAGAATTCCCCAAGCTCCCCCTGCTCCCCCGGGCTCCAGCAAAGCTGATGTCTCACCTGTAATAAGGAGCCCCGTCCAGGGGCTGTCCCCACTGTGGGGAGCTTTTGAGGGGCTCTCCATGGGTCTGTGCTGTCCACGGTGTGTGACCACCTCTCTCTCCTTGCCAGGAATCTCTGCCTTCCTCTCCTGAGCTGGGTCTGCCCTTTGCACCCTAACTGCAGACCCTGGAGGTGTCCCCGCTGGGGACCAGGCTCAAGGCTGTCCCTGCATGCAGCCCAGAGCTGTGTCTGCTCCTTCTCCTTCTCCTTGCAGAGAGGACTGAGGTGTCTCTCTTCAGGGCTCCAGCTCTTCTATCTGCCAGATTCACATGGGCCCTGCAGGGCAGGGACTTGGCCTCTGACTTTGTCCTCCCTCCCCTTTCCTCCTAACTCATCCCCTCCCAGTTCCTGTGGTTTCCTGGCTCTCCCAGGGAGCTCTTGGCCTGCACAGATCCCTCCTGCTGTCCCTGAAGAAGTGGTTCTGTCCCCAAGGGGAACATGGGTCACTCAGTATTACCTGCTGCTGATCTCTACTTCTACCTGATCTTCTTCCTTATTTCCCTCCCAGAAGAAAGACTCTTTAGACCCCTAAATGAGCACAGAGAATGGTGGGCAGAGGCAATGTGCATGGATCCCTGCTCTGGGCTTCTAGGACCCAGGCTGCTAGCAGCCCCTGTCTTATCAGGCCAGGGGAGAGGACCTTGGGCTTTTGTCAAGCATTTTACTGGGGCTCCTCGGAGGGTCTAACAGGACTGAGGAGAGGGAATAGGGATGACGCAGGCTAGAACTGGCTTCTCTATAGCAGGAGCAGATAGAGCACATCTTCCTCTATCACCACCGCCCGCCTTCCCATTGAGGTGGCTCAGTTGATCGAAAGCTGGATTTGGGGACAAGAAGATAAGAAACAGTCATCACTTCCTCATGTAGTGGGGGGGGCGGGGGATACTAGGCCTGGACTTTTCCCAGATAGAAAAGGTCAAGGAATAGGTGGAAAGAATTGAGAGGCAGCAAGGAGTCCTGAACATGAAAATTCAGATTTGTGGCATTTAAAAAAGTTGGAAAGACATAATTTCTGGGTAATTTAATCATTTTATTAATAAGGCCAACATGTTTATTAATAAAAAGATTTGGCCATCTCTCTCAGTCCAAAGACCCTTCATGGCAGTGGGCTCACAGCTTCTAATCCAAGATTAAACAACAAATATAAACAAAATCAGATTTCCCATTAGGGTAACGCAAGATAGCTCATAAATTACTGCTCTCTACTAACATAACTGACTATACTGAAATCCTTTTCCTTAAAACATAAACAAAAGAGGTTCCTGACTTTAACCTCACAATTTAATCGATTCATATTTTTGTTTCACAAGCTTCTCTACCTTTGTCTAACCATATCATTCTGAAAGAACCAAATTTTATGTGTATGAGAAGTTCAAGCACTAATTTAATTCTTGCTGAGGCCGTGGAATGACTACAAATTAACATCAAAATAGTAAGATTTTTCCGACTTACAGCTTATTACAGTAATTCAGATGCCTTACTATTAGTCTAATAACTAATTGATTTAGCATTGCAATAACAAACTTCCACTGTTTGTCTTCCCTGTTCATGGAAGTTTGCTATGAGAGTTACAAGCAGGGACAGGGTTATAACAGCCTCAAGTATTTTAGCATGTGGAACCAGGTAGACAGATTTCTTGTATGGGAAAATGAATTAAGAAGAGTCCAACCTGAGGCAGCTAGGTGGTGCAGTGGATAGAGCTCTGGCCTTGGAGTCAGGAGGACCTGAGTTCAAATCTGGCCTCAGACACATGATGCTTACTAGCTGTGTGACCCTGGGCAAGTCACTTAACTCTGATTGCCTCATCAAAAAGCAAAAAAAAAAAAGCAGAAGATTGTCCAACCTTAGCCTTCCCAAGGTAACCTCCCTACCTTATTCCCAGGGAAAGATATTCACCAGCCTTAGATCTCAGATGTTGCTTCCAATAAGCTGCTAACTTTTTTCTTAAAGAGTTCATTTAAAGTTGGCCCAAGGACACAACAAACCTGAGGAAAAAAAACTCAAAAAAGAATATTTAGGGTCCAAAAAAAGCTTTCTCTTCAAACAATAAAGTCTCACTCATCATAGTAGGTCTGGACACAATTGTTATCAATACCGTCAAATTATTGCAACAAATCAGCTTAAATAAAGTTTAATAGTCCTTCTAAAAACCACACAAAAGAACAAGTTATGGTATATGAATGTAATGGAATACTATTATTCCATAAGAAATGATGAACAGGCAGACTTCCGAAAAACCTGGACTTACATGAACTGATGCTGAGTGAAATGAGCAGAACCAGGCGAACCTTGTACACAGTAATGGCAATATTGTGTGATGACTGACTTTAATAGACTTAGCTCTTCTCAGCAATGCAAGGAGCTAAGTCAATTCCAAAAGACTCATGATGGAGAATGCTATGCACATTTAGAGAAAGAACTGTGGAGTCTGAATGCAGATCGAAGCATACTATTTTCTCTTTTTTTTGTTTGTTTTTTTTTCCTCATGGTTTTTCCCTTTTATTTTGATTCTTCTTTCACAACTAATGTGGAAATATGTTTAATATAATTATACATGTATAGCCCGTATCAGATTGCATGCCATCTTGGGGAGAGGGGAGGAGACAAAGGGAGGAAAAATTTACAACCCAAAATCTTATGAAAATGAATGTTGGAAACTAAAAATTAATTTTTAAAAATTTACTCAATGGCTTTTTTTCCCTTTTGTCTTCTCTTAGAGTATAAATTTATCCTAATATACAATATGTCACTAGAAATTAAGAAAATAATTACATTCTGGAATCCCATATAGATAGTGAATATGTAATAGTTCACTCAAACCCCTAGAAAAATAACATTGGCCAATTCAGAAAGTTGTAGCTCAAACCCTCAGATGCATGAACACACATATGCTTACCCAGAGATGGTCGGAGGTTAGAAGCAGAAAAATTGCAGGTGGAAAAGAGAGTCAAAATCTCAGCTTATGGCTTCTCAGGAAAGGCCCTGTTTCTAGGTGACAACGTTTCACCTCGTGAGTGCTCAAAAAAAGGACATCTTACAGGAGACCTTAACCAGTCCTGTCTCTTTTTCTCTAAAGTCTCTTCGAAGTCACCATAAACTGTAATCTTTAAAAAGGTTCAAGACACATAATTTCTGGGTAATTTAATCATTTTATTAAGAAGGCCAATATGTTTATTAATAAGAAGGAGGGTCATTTAGTCATCTGTCTCAGTCCAAAGATCCCTCATCCAGTGGGTTCACGGTTTATATGCCCTTTGAAGATCAGGTGTTCCTAAGGGTGGCAATCAGCTCTGATCGGTTAACAATCAATGAGAGAATGAATATTAGGAGGAAAGGATGGACTATATTACAATGAGGGCCTTGGGGTATGTGACCTGGGTCACCCAAGTCTTGGTAAAAGGTGTCTCTCCTTTGCACCTCCCCCCAAGCTTCCTTTTATGTTGTCTTTCTTGTTCCCCCATTAGATTGTAAGCTTGTGAGGACAGGACCTGTCTTGTTTTTTCTTTTCTTTTTAAATTTATGTTTTTCCAATTACATGTAAATTATTTTAAAAATTTTGAGTTTCAAATTCTTTTTCTCCCTCCTTTCCATCCTCTAACCTTAAGAAGGCAAGCAATTTAATATAGATTATACATTGTGATATTTAAAGGGTTTGAGAGACATTATTTCTGGGCAATCAGTCATTTCATTAATAATGATAGAATTTTAATAAAAGAGGTCAGTGGCACTCTTAAAATGCCAAAGACCCTCATGGTGGCAGGCTCAAGGCTTATATGGCCTTGAAAAAGGGTGGGGTGTTCCAGAAGGTGGCAATCAACTCTGATTGGTTAATAAGTAAGGAATAATGAATATTACAATGAGAGGCTGAACTTTGATGATGTCCTTTACTTGTAAATTACCCCCAGCCTTGGGCAATCTAAATAAAGAACCTCTATCTCCTACCCAAGTCTAGGCAGAAGACAATGGGCCTGCACTTTCACCTTAGATTAGAAATCTGATCTAGTTAGGCAGAGCAGCAATACCTAGAAGGAGGAGAATGTTAACCCTATCTTCTATCAGCCTTGCCCTTGAGAGACTGGACAAGGAAATAGGAGGGGGGAAGTTTGGGTCTCCCCAGTTTTAATAATTGGCTGTTAATATGAGAGAAAAACTCATTTCTCTCAATATGTGCAGTGAAGCAAAACATGTTTCCACATTAACCATGTTGTGAAAGAAAACAGACCAAAAAACAAAAAGAAAAAGAAAGAAAGCTTTTTTAAAAAAATGTATGCTTTGATCTGCACTCAGATTCCATCAATTCTTTCTCTAGATGTCGACGTCTTTCATCATGAGTACTTCAGAACTGTCTTGGATCATTTTATTGTTGAGAATGGCTGAGTCATTCACAAGTGATCATCATATAATATTGCTGTTATTTTATACAATGTTCTGGTTCTGTTCACTTCACTTTGCATCAGTTCATGTAAGTCAAGTAAGAGAAAAATGATGAAAACAAAAACAAAAAAATAAATAAAAATTTGAAAAAAGAGAAAAATGATGAAATCATTACTGGTAGAGACACATGGGGTCTTAATGTTTTTCATGTTCTGGACCATTTGCTTGTCAATCTGAAGGAGCCTAAGGACCCCTTCTCAAGATAATATGTTTAAAAGTATTAAATAAAATGCATAGGATTACAAAGAAACCCATTATATAGAAATAGCTATAAACTTAGGATCCCAAGTTAAGAACACCTGTAAGAGGTTTCCTGAAGGGAAGTACATTTGATTTAGGCTTTCTAGATGGGTAAGAACTGGACAGGAAAAGATGGGACTAAAAAGATTATTCAGGCATAGGGAATAGCCTAGATAAATGCCTGGAGACTGGAGAATCCAGTGCTGTTTCTAGTACAATATGGAGGATATAGAGAAGGATATAAAGGGGCAGATAGATAGCAACCCACCTTGACTAGGGCTTAGAGTGGGTGGAGGAGAATAGGGGAAGATGAGGCAGGAAAGACAACCTGGTGCTAGATTGTTGGAAGCCTTGAATGTCATGCTTGCATGTGAGAACTGTTTTTGATGAGAACAGCATGGCACCAGACCTAAACCACCAGACTTGGAGTTAAGAAGAGCTGGGTTCAAAATTCTCCTACAACACTAAGTAGTTAGGTGACCTTGGACAAGTCAGTTAACCCCTCCTGGCCCCAATTTCCATATCTATAAAAGGGGGTGATAACACCCACTTCCCAGGATTGCTGTGAGGATCCAGTGAGATTTTACACGTGGAGTCCTTTGCAAACCTTAGAGCCCTCTGTAAATATTAGCTGTTATGATTCCTCCAAGAACTAGGTTCTTAGCAGATGATCTGACAGGTCATTTTGGCACGATGTGCTTATTGTACTGATGAGTAAACTGAGGCCAAGAGAGATGAAGCACTGTGTCTGAAGACAGACAGTGGGTAAATAGCAGAGCCTGGACTCTAGCCCACATCTCCAATGTCCATGATCGGTGCCCAGGACTAAGTCAGCCTCCCTCTCTGGGAAAGGTCTTTTGTGTAATCAGCTTCCTCAGTGCATCTGAAGGAGGATTCACTTCCAAACATGTTTTTTTGTAGAAACTGATTGTGCAAAAGGAGCCAGGCCTTTGTACCCTGATGCCATGTCTAACTCTCTCAGAAAGAATCCACACTCAGGAAAATTAAACCAGCATCTGGCATATGTTCACTCACACAGCCAAGAGGGGGCAGCACAGAGACACAAAGGACCCAGAGTAAAAGGAACTAAGCCTTTACTGCATGTGCCTCCCCACTGCAATATTTGTCCAAACTCTACTTGAATACTTCCAGTGATGGGGAACTCACCACTTCATGAAACAACTCAATCCACACTGGACAGCTGATTGTTGGGAAGGTCTCACTGATCTGAAGTTAGTAGAATTTTCTACAAATTTGCCCCTAGTTTTCCCTTCTGGGGCCAAACAGAACCAGTCTGATTTTCTCTTTCCCAGAACAGATATTTTCAGATGGTCCCCCTAGGTCTCAGTTTCTCCAGTTATTTCCACAACTCACTCTCATTATACACGATTTCACATCCTCTCTCATTCTGATCACATGGTCCAGATGACACCTCACCCTGTCATTAAGATGTTGAGAGAAGTGGTTACTTCTCTTTTATTATAGGAAGAGACTTGGCCAAGGTCACATCAGTATGAAAGATTTGAATCCAGGACCGTCTGACCCCAAGTCCAGGACTCTTTCCCCTGTGCCCTATGGCATATAATGAACACTATCTTGTCTCCAGTGGCCTGTGGCCTGCTCCCCTCTCTCCATGATCTGTTCTCCTGAGCTCCTGCCATACCCGCTCGAGGCACCAGGAGAGACCATGACCTCAAAGCCTTGGGACCCGCCTCCTTATAAAAATGTGACAGCTCATATCTATGCAATACATTATGTTTTACAAAGAGCTTTGTATAGATGGTATCATTTGATCCTCTCAACAACTGGGAGGTGGGCATTATTATCCCCATTTTATAGGTGAGGAGCCTAAGGCACAGAAACGGTTAAATGGCCTGCTAGTAAATTGTGTACCTGAGTCAGGATTTGAACTCAGGTCTTTCTTAAGTCCAACTCTAGGCACTATACTGTGCCAGGAATAAGATCCACTGGGGCTGTCGAGGCACCTTCCAAAAAAGTCCTACCACGGCCTTCTTTCTCAGGAGCTTGCTCAATGTCTTGCATGTCTTCACCACACCTCAGAAGTGGCTAGCTGACCTCAGCCTTGTCAGCTTCTTGGCCAATCCTACTGGGCCTTACTGGATACAAGGTTCTCTCAGTATCTTTGCAAGAGATGAGACACACTCTCCTTCACCCTAAACCTCTTAACAGGGACCAAGGGAGGGAGTGGGAACTCTACCAAAAAGGGGGAGAAAGAATGTCAGGAAAACTCAAATATTTGTAACTTACTCCTCTTTGGAAATTAATTCTTACACAGCTGGGGAAGGATGACCCAAGGGGGAGTCTGGGGAGCCTGCTGAATGTGCCCCAGAGCTTATTCTAGGACGCACACCTCTCTCAGTGGCCAGGCCAATGTCTTGGCCCTCCTTGGGCCATGAAGGCTCAGCTTCCTAGGGTAACAACAGCATACCTTAGCCTGATGGGACCTTGAAGAAGATCACTTTGAACATTCTCATGCAGTAGGAGAGGAAACTTCTAAGGAAATGGGAGAGCCCCAAGCAGGGAATGTGTATGAACTGCCCCTATGGTCAAGACACAGCGCTAGGCACAGGGGACGTGATTGTCAATTAAAGACTCTTGGAGTTGAACCAGATCTCCTGACTCTCAGCCCAGGACACTTCCTTCTGCATGTTGTTGTTAAATGGTCTGTTCCAAATCTCTGCTTTTTGGGGCAGCTAGGTGGTACAGTGGATAGAGCACCGGCCCTGGAGTCACGAGGACCTGAGTTCAAATCTGGATTCAGGCACATAACACTCACTAGCTGTGTGACTCTGGGCAAGTCATTTAACCCCAATTACCTCACACAAAAAAAAAAAAAGTTCTGTTAACCAATCTCTGCTTCTCCTTTGGAGCTAATGTAGCATTTTCCTGTCTGAGCACCAGGCCCCCATGGCCCTGTCTCTAGCCTGTCCTCTCAGGCCTTCACCATTATCCTCATCGAGGGGTGGATGTAGCTTCAAGGCTTCTTGAAGTCCAGGCCAAGGGAGCATAAACTCTCCCAGGTCCTGCCAAGCTACAAAGGCCTCAGGTACAGTCTGAGCAATGGATGAGGGAGTCTGTCATCTCTGCACTGACCTGCCTCAAACTGGAAAGATTCAGCACCAAGGGCCTAGGCTCCAGATGAATGTCTTTGTCAGCCATAGCAACTTAATGGGAACTTTTCCCTAAGGACTGGAGAAGCTGTGACCTGCATCAGAGAAAGCAGTGTCCACACCAGTGAAATCACAGGCTCTTGGCCTCGTCTTCCAGGGCCTCTGACCTTGCCAATGTCTTACAGAGCCTATTTCCAAACCACATACTTGGTTAGAAGGATAAGAAAAAGGAAAAACACAATCATTTTCTGACCGTTTTCTGCACAGGGCCACTATCCAAACCTACCATCAGCAGCACCAACATAGCCCCAGTGGAGAACAAGGACAATGTCTCCTTGACATGCCAGTCTGAGAGTTAGGATTTCACATAAGGGGCAGCTGGGTGGCTCAGTGGGTAGAGCACCGATCCTGGAGTCAGGAGGACTTGAGTTCAATTTCAGCCTCAGACCAAACATTTGACACTAGTTGTGTGACACTGGGCAAGTCACTTAACCCCAACTGCCTAAAAAAAAAAAAAAAAGATTTCACATACCTGTGGTTCATACCTAAAGATTCCCCAGATGATGACAGGATAGTGCTGTCCCCAGATAACAAGACACTCACTATAATCAGTGTCACAAGGGAAGACCAAGGACCCTATGAGTGTGAAATCCAGAACCCAGTTAGTGTATGTGGGAGGGACCCGTTCACACTGAATATTATCTGGCAGTAAATCCTCTTTCTACCTGGTGCATTCTTGTAGGCTAGTGGTGGTGTTCCCAGAGGTAACGTGTCTGAGTACTGAAGATCAAGTTTCTGAGTGTGCTGTTGCTCTCTTCTGTCCTGGAGACACACAGCCCTCTTTCTCTCCCAACTTCTAGGGTTACAACTTCCATAACTGCTCCTTGCACCTGTGGTCCTTCCTTCAATCCATTTCACTCGCTGCTATCTCTAGTCTTGGTTGCCGTGGAAGTTATGACCGTGTAATGGAACTGGCTCTGATCTCCATTTTCCAGGAACATTCTGGGGATGCAAAAGAGGATTTAAATTTTGGCTTCTTTCACACATAGAGACACACCTTTGCATCAAAATGTTTCCTTTTTGAGACATGAAATGTCGCACAGAAACATCTCTGATACGAAACCAGGCTCTGTTCTAGGTAAAAGGTGGAGTACCTTTAGCATCAGGTATGTGGTTCTATCTTCTTACTGCTCCCTCAATTCCCAGATCTATTAGCTCACTTGGTACTCAACACATGCTCTGTGGACAGTGACTGTGAACTATGAGTGACTCTGAGTCTCCCCCCAACCCCAACTCTTTCCCAATGACTGACGTCTCTCTCTTTTGTCTTTACACAGATGGACCAGATGATATCAAGATTCTTCCAATCCCTGAACATGGGGAGAATGAGGTCCACTACAATGACCCGCTGACCTTAGAATGTCAGGCTCAGTCTTATCTACCTGCCCAGTATGAGTGGCACGTCAAAGACACTTCTGGACCTGTACATTCAGGAAGCACTTACACCATCATGCATGCATCTTGGAAACATTCAGGAAAAGTATTCATGTTGGGCAAGGAGCAAATGACCAACTTGTCAATCTCTATGGACATCACCATCAAGGTAGTTGGTAAGTGGTCTCTCCCTTCCCTCAGACAGTAAGTCTCTTGGATTGGCCTAGGGAGGGATCCAGGAGGATGTGCTCAGGCCAATTCAGGAGGACAACTTTTCATGGTGGATCTGAGACAGGACATGTAAAGAAAGAATCTGGCTCTAGGGAATGTGCTCAGACTTGTACTGAATGTCAGTCCATTCACTGCCATTTTGTCCTTGGCAGAAATGGAGACCAACCTTACTTTTTCCTATAACAATCTTAGAAACTTTCTTGCACAGTACAAGCTCATTCATCATTTGACACACATTTAGGTGCTCACCATGTGCAGAGCACTCTGCTAGGCACAAAGGGAAATGCAAGGTTTAGTTAAGATTCCATTCCTACATTCAGAGATCTTACAGTCTAATAGTAGGATCAGACACCAACGTGAGTAATTGCTACACAATATTACACAGTACGGATATTTTTTATTTTTCCTTTTTTTCTAGAGACTGGGGTTAAGTGACTTGCCCAGGTCACACAGCTAGTAAGTATTATGTGTTTGAAGCCAAATTTGAACTCAGGTCCTCCTGAAACCAGGACCGGTGCTCTGTCCACTGTGCCACCTAGCTGCCCCAGTGGTATGCGTATTTAGACTCTGGGTGTGAAATAAAGTATTGTGGGACGCCTGGAATGAAAGTCCATTTGAGTTGGGGGCGTGAGCAGAAATCAGGTCAGGTTTCATAAAGATAGCACTTGAATTATGTTTTAAAGAATGGGAAGTAATTTGACAGGTCAAAGTGGAGAATATTCTATTTCTATGGAAAAATAGTCCTAGTCAAAGTTCAGAAATGGGAAAGTACAGTGTGTATTTGAGTGAAGAATGTAAACCAATGCAGCCTGAGCAGACACTACATGACCAAGAGATGTATTAGAGAGGGCTGCTGCCATTTTTGAAGGAGCTCCAATGCCAGGCTAAAGGAAGTCCCTGAAGCCTTATTACCAGAGAAGACAGATTATCACACACACACACACACACATATCTAGTTGGTATGCTGGTATACCCATCAGTGCTGGGTAGACCAGTAATGCTGAAGCTAATACTTAGGTCTCAGGGTTTTGTTTAATGTAACAACCATTGTCATGTCTGTAGTTCATTTGCGACTTGATCCAAGCAATCTAAATGTGTTAAAAATCTGGGGAATCTAAAGTTCCTTTTCAGCCTCTCAATTCCAGGCAAAACTGACCTCAGCTCCAAGCTAAGGTGGTGAGAATATACGAAACAGAGCTGTGAATAGGCTGGAAACTTTGTATAAGTACATTTGTAGAATGTTTGGTCATTGAGAGAGTAGACAAGGAAGCAGAAGGAAAAACGGAAGCAAGCTCGCTGGCCCGGCTCTCCATCACAGCCACTCCAACAAAGGTTTAGAAAGAGCAAAATATCAAGGTGAAAAAAAAAACAGTGAGTCACTTTTTCTCCACCCAGGTCAATGTAGTTACAAAAACCCAAGTCTGGACACTTGGGCTAACTGGGAAAGTGCCAAAAAAAAAGACTAGAGACTGAATGAGGAACCTAGGCTGCGAACTTGAAGAAGTGGCCAGGGACCCAGTAGAGATAAGCCTGGCACTGGACAGGGAGCAGGAGGAGGACCTAACTGGCAGCTCGGTAGTGTGGGCCCAGAGCTAGGTCACAGGATCAGTGCAAACAGAGGAAGGGACCTGTGCTGGGGCGAAGGGGGAAGTAGTTGTAGGCCTGAGGCCGTGGAGTGGACAAGGAGTTGGAGTTTCATTCCCTTGCTGGGTCTGAGGCCTGTAGCTGAGTAACCAGGGTAGAAAGCTCAAAACAAGAGGAAGCCTATAATTCTGCTCCTAGCCAACATCAGTCTACTAGAACCACTAGAACCAGAAGAGAAAGGGGAAATGGAAATACTGGAAACATCCAAAAAGAATGTGTTCAAGTACCAAGAGTCACAGTAAGGATCACACAAAATTTAGCAGCTGTCACTATAAAGAAGTGGGGATGTTAGAGTATGAAATTCCAAAAGCAACAATTTAGGAATAACATACCCAACAAAACTGAGTATAATTCTACAGGGGGCAGAGTGGACCTTTAATAAAATAGACGAGTTTCCAACATTCCTCTCTCTCTCACTTGAGCAAAAAGAAGAAAAGGCATAAGAGAACAAGAGGGAGGGAAATACACAATGATCTAACTGTTAATGTAAATCATGGCAACTCTCCCATAAAACAGAAGAGGTTAGATAGTGGATTGAAAAGCAAAAGCCAAACAATATGTTGTCTGTAAGGAACACATTTGAGATATGAAGATTCATAGAATTAAAATAAAGGGCTCGAGCAAAATTTATTATGCTCCAGCTGAATTCACAAAGACAGAGTAGGAATCATGATCTGTGACAATCTAACAGCAAAAGTGGACTTGATTTTCAATAAAAAATAAACAGGGAAATTACATTATGCTGAAAGGTACAATAAACAACAAATCACTGCATTAATATAATAATAAATGTGCACCAAATGGCATAACATCTAAATACTTAATAGAAAAGCTAAATTCTGAGAGTAAAATTACCATGTAAGGGACCTTAATGTACCTCTTTCAGAACTAGAGAAATATTAGCTAAAACAAAGGAGAAAGAACTTAAGGACTTGAGCAGAATCATATAAAAGTTGTTTATGATGGATCTCTGATTATCATTGAATAGGAATAGAAAAAAGTATACATCTTTCTCAGCTATGTGTGACACTTTTACAAAAACTGACCATGCATTGGAGCATGAAAACCTCACAAACACATGCAAAAAAGAGAAATATTAAGCATATTTTCTATGGATTATATAATAATATGTACATAATATATAATATAATAATCTAATAAAGCTCCTTGGAAGAAAAGATTGAAAATTTTAGACTAAATAACTTTATCCTGAAGAACTTGTGGATCAAGGATTGTTTTGTCATTTCTCCTCTTGTCCAGAGTTAGTAATCCCATTTCCATGAGCAAACCTTAGTCTGTCCTGTAGGAGATGGTAATCATTATCATCAATGACAATACATGGAGCACTTGGAATATAAAGATGAAGGACACAGATTCAAAGAAAGACTAGAGTAAGGAGGCTACTGAAAAAAATTCAGATAGAAAATCATGAAGGTTTGATTTTGGCCAGGGTAGTGGGAAGGGAGAGAAAGTAAGCTCAAAGGACTTAAAGCTAGAATGAGTGTTACAGACAGTTCAGCTAGCCCACACAGCATAATTTTATAGATGAGGAAATTGATGTCCAAAGAAGAGAAGAAACATGCCCAAGATCCCACAGCTAGCAAGTGACAGGATCAGGATTCTAATTCAGGTCTCCAGATTCCAAACTCAGAGCTCTTTCTCTTCCAATGCACTGCCTTTCAGGGATACATGTAAGAGACACTCATTTAAAGGTTTTGGAGGAGAAAAGTGGCATCATCAGAGTGGTATTTAAGGAAGATTAGATGTAAAGTGTGAATTAAAGAAGTGAGAGACCAGAGGCAGGAACACTGGTCAGAAAATTATTGCCATAAGTTGGAAGACAAGAAATGAGGAGGTCTGGAGTAGAAGCTGAGAAGGGGGAAGATGTGAGAGATACTGTCCAACAAGCTAGAAGCATTTCTGATAAGATGGGGGGGGTGAAACAAGGATGTCCATTATACCACTGTTGTTCAATAGTGTACTGGAAATGTTAGCTTTAGCAATAAGAGAAGAAAAAGAAATTGAAAGCATTAGAATAGGCCAAGAAGAAACAAAGCTATCACTCTTTGCAGATGGTATGGTGATATACTTAGAGAATCCTAGAGAATCAAGTAAAGAACTACTTGAAATAAACAATTTTAGCAAAGTTGCAGGCTATAAAATAAACCCACATAAATCATCAGCATTTCTATATATTACCAACAAAGCCCAACAGCAAGAGATAGAAAGAGAAATTCCATTTAAACTTACTGTAGACATTATAAAATATTCAGGAATCTACCTCCCAAAACAAACCCAGGAACTATATGAACACAGTTACAAAACACTAAATAAAGTCAGATCTAAATAATTGGGAAAGCATCAGTTGCTCATGTGTAGACTGAGCTAATATAATAAAAATGACAATTCTACCTAAGTTAATTTACTTATTCAGAGATACTGTCCAAGTAGAATCAACATAAGCAACCATAGCATTAGGGAAACTATCACAGCAATTGATGTAACATGAGGTTTGAAGGAGATAGAAAGTCAAAGATGGTAGCCAATTTAAACCTGGGTGATTGGGAGGTGGGTGATGCCATCAACTGAGATAGGAAAGGGCAGGGGGCACAATGTGGGCAGAAAATCATGAGTTCAGAGATTGGCTATGTACAGTTTGATGTGCCTGTCCAAAGTTCAGGTGTTTCCAACAGTTTGCCAGACTCACTTCAATGTGGCCTTGCCAAGGAGATACCCAGGCTCTGAGGGACAAAGGCCAAGTTTGCTGCATCGATCACCAAGCATTTACTAAGAATACACAGAATGCCAGGCATAGTGCATAAGAGCTTGGCTCTTCAAGTTTGAGACCCCTGAAAAACACTCAAGGTTCTTTTTCTCTTCTCTCTCCACAACAGGAGGTAATGTCTCCTCACTCTCTGGAGGGGCCATCGCTGGCATTGTAAGTGGAGTCCTAGCTGGAGCGGCTCTCATTGGGGCCCTCATCTATTTCCTGTTCTTCAGGAAGACTAGAAGGTAGAATGATGTTTCCTCTGGTTTTCCTCCCTCCTAGTCTGTCTGCACCCTGTACCCGCTCTACCTCCCTTTCACAAACTCCTACTTTTCTGCACTAATTTCCTTGAATGGCCTTTTCTACGCAATTAATAGTATTTTATTTTTTTCCAATTCATGTAAAGAGAGTTTTCAACATTCATTTTTGTAAGATTTTGAGTTCCAATTTTTTCTCCCTCCCTCCTTCCCTTCCCTCCCCCCTCCCCAAGATAGCAAGCAATCTGATATAGGTTATACGTGTACAATCATGTTAAACGTGTTTCCTCATTAGTCATGTTATGAAAGAAGAATCAGAACAAAAAGGAAAAACCAGGAGAAAGAAAAAACAAAACAAAACAAAAAAGTGAGAATAGTCTGCTTCAATCTGCATCCAGACTCCATAGTCCTTTGGATGTGGATAGCAGTTTCTATCACGAGTCTTTTGGAGTTATCTTGGATCATTGTATTGCTGAGAAGAGCTAAGTTTATCAGTTAATCATCACACAGTGTTGCTGTTACTGTGTACAGTGTTCTCCTGGTTCTGCTCACTCCACTCAGCATCAGACCATACAAGTCTTTCCAGGTTTTTCTGAAATCCACCTGCTCATCACTTCTTACAGCACAATAGTATTCCATTACATTCATATACCACAACTTCTTCAGCCATTCCCTGATTGATGAGCATTCCCACAATTTCCAGTTCTTTGGGGTGGCCTCCTTCCCCATTCCACATGCTTGATAGCCTCTTGGAAACAGGTGTTCATTTCCCCGTTGGGGTAGGGACTAGATCTAACTATTTTTTTCAGACCTTGAAACAAAGGGACTGACGTCCAAGAAGGCAGAGGTAAAGAGACAGAGGGACAGCTGGGAGAAAAGGGATGGGTTACTACTCACAACCTTGTGAGAAACCAAGTGAGGGAAGAGGCCACTGAGGCAGAGCCAGACTGCATAGATGAGCTGAGTAGGAGAATCATATGACGTAGGGGTGAAGGAACTAACAGTGGGATAAGCCCTGACAGAGGGGAAAGGAGCCTAGAGGCCTGGGGAGGGCTCATGAAATCTAAGGGGATCCAAAGATAAGTCTTCATGCTCCAAGTGTCCCTTCTGACTCACGGGCCTCAGTTGCTCTGATTGAGATCTCAGTCACAACATGTCTGATATTTATTCAGGGCCAGCGAACATCATCATACAGAGCACAAATCCTCAGCACCCAACCACAGTAAGTAAAGGCGCTGACCAACCCATTTCATGGCCAGTGGGTCCTCCTGGGTGCCTCTTTGCTCTGAAACACTCCTCCAGACTCTAGTCCTGTGCCTTCCCCTCTTTAAGGGCCTTTGTCTTCCCAGGGCCAGGTCCCTCCTAACCTAATTTGCAAAAGGGACCTGGGAGTGCTCCCTCCCGGACCTGAAAAGAAAGACCCTGACTCTCCTCTGAGCCACAGGCTAGCAGAGCATTCATCCCAAGCTGGCCAAGTCAGGCCTGCAGCACAGGGACCTGTTTCCAGGAGCCTTGTCCTCAGCCTTATTCCTTCTCCTTGTTCATGGCACTATGATGGGATGTGGGTATCTTCTTTTGGTGGGCTTTCCTGTGGGTGTTCTGGGATCCTCCTGCCCCTCCTCTTGACTGGAAATTGCTACTGAGGAATCTATCTGGAGGGAAATCAGGATCACGTTGAGACTTTCATGGAGTGGGGGAAATCTGGAATGGGCTAACCAAGCCATGTCTCCATGCCAATCCTCTCGTGCTAAGGCTGCTGGTCCAGGACTGTGAACTCTGAGGAAGCATTTCTTTCTGAGGTTGGTGGTCACTCTGCAATCTCCGGGTCCCTCCCACAGACTTCTCCTTCTCCCACTTTTTCTTCCTCTGTGCAGAAGGTGAGAATCCTAGACCAGGGCAAGAAATGAGAAAGAGGGCAACATGGACTCCCTCTGCTCACTGCCCAGGGCAGACCTGGTGCCGATTTCTAACCGCTCTCTGCTTCCCCAGGGCATACCTACTCTGACAGCTCACCTAACAGGGTAAGCTTTATCCCTTCCCACCAGAGGATGAATCTACAGCTACAAACTGGGTAGAGAGAAATGAGATGATAATAACTACAAGAACTTGCATGCACAGAGTGGTTAAAGTCTACAAAGCAACGCCCTCTCTCATTTGACTCCATAGCATGAGCCTTATCCTCATTTGGCTGGTGAGGAAACTGAGGCTGATCAGAAGCAGGGCTAGGCCTCACACTCAGGCCCCTGTGTTTATCCCTCCCCCGTCACTGACCCTCTTCTCATCACTCCACATCTGTATTCATTCCTTAAGAGGTGGCTTCTCTAGCTGACCTGGGCCACGCAGGTGCATTCCCCTCTCTCCCACATTTATCAGTTGCTTGCTCAGCATAAGGCCCTGTACTCAGTATTAAGGGATGCAGAAATATGACATGGACCCTGCCCCCTCCAGTAGCATGTCCAAAACCAGAGGATTCAGCCAGGGAATTGCACTGAGACCCATGGTATGGTCCAGAATCACACAAAAAAAATTCCCTTTTCCTAAGAGGAAAAGTACCCCCTTAAAAAACATAGAACTATTTAAAAGTTGAATAGACTGCCTCAGGAGGGAGTGAGCTCCCTGTTACTGAAGGTCTTCAAGTATAGGCTGGATGGCCATTGGCTAAGAGGTGGCTTAGAGGAGGGTGGTCTGTGCTCCAGGTACAAGTTAGAGTAGATGGGGTCCTTTCCAGCCCCAAGAGTCTGTGGTTCATAGATTCCATGAGTTGGAAGGGCCCCGAGGGGATACCTTCCTCCTCTGTGCATGTACCCTCCACTGATCCCACTCTGTGCTTGCAGACTGTTGTCTCCATGTACATCGGTGCCCAGAAACCACCTGCCATGGCTCAGTCCCCAGCGATCAAAGACATCGTTTGAAATTAAAACGGAATGACCCAGCTGGCCCTGCACCACGGACGTATTTATCATGATCCTCCCCCAGTTCCCTCAAGCCACAAGTTCACAGCCTCAAAGCCCATCTCCACCACATTCCCACCAACCTCAGGGAACAGGGAGGCGAGAGGTCCAAGCTTTCACCTCCCCAAGGCTGCCCAACTGAACCCCTCCCTCCCATCAACAGAGGACAGGGACACATTGGCTGCTTCTCAGAAGCTCACCTTCCTTTCCTCCTCAGATGTTGGCACCACGGGCAGTGACACACTTGTGCCTCCCTCTCTGCTCAAAGCACATTCAGTCAGGCCTGTCCCTAGCCTTGGCCAGCTAGGACAATGTGAACTGAGGCTGCTACCCTCTAACCAGAAGTCAGCGACCCAAAGAGCAGCTGCTAGATTTAGCCTAAGGGCTGGATGCAAAGCTTCACTCTGAAGCTTCCCCCCAGGCAGGTTGTGTGGGTGGGCTTGGGCCCCTGGAGGACTGGGAGCTTTCCCAGGGGCCGTGTTTACACAACCCCTAACGTGGGCAGCACAGACGTCACACTGCCGTTGAAGTCTCTTGGAGAGGAGTGAAGGATGCAGCCCACCAACCTGGCTGGCTGGGGTTGGTCTGGCAGTAAGAGTGACTTAATCAGTCACATCTCCCAGCCCCTCATTAGAACAAGTCCATCTCTCATTAATTATTAGCCAATCAGAGTTGATTGCTACCCTTAGGAACACTTACTCTTCCAAGGGCATATTCACTGTGAACCCACTTCCCTGATTCATCTTAGCTCTAAGAGATGATCATCCCTTTTATTAATAATATGCCAGCTGTATTAATAAATTATTAACTAGGCAGAAACACTGTCTCTCGAACGTTTTATACATCATGCCATTATGAACCCCAACTTCCTGCTGCAGTATGTTATCACTGTATGAGTTTCATCACAGACTTTTTTCAACAGAAGGATCACAGTAACAGGGCCTTGGAACCTTAAGGCTGTTAGTACTTCTGTGAAATAGAGGTATCCGTATGTTTTAGAAAGCAGGAAATAAATTTTACAATTCACCTCTCGTGTAGATTCCCTGGTCGAGCCCATGAGTCCACAGCTGCACATTGGACTCAGGGCAAAGGAAACCTGGGCCCCCATAACTGAGGAAATGGTAGGCCTTCTTATTGTTCATGGCCCCAGTAAGTGTCACTCCCATTGGAGGTGATTTTGAGCAACACGGTCCTGTAATGGAATTGGTGCTGTTACAAAAGGACGTTCTAGTTACTTTCTGATAAATTCTCCTGTCACAAGCAGAGCTGTCAGCATGAGTACTACCTTGAAGACATATTTTGGGTGTTTTTTTTTTAGAGGGGACACTTCTTCAGTTTGAGCTAATGCATTTTATTTGGAAATATTCTGACATTTTTATATGCTGACCATGGGCCCCAAAGAAGCTGTAAATAATATTTTTTTCAATTAATGAATGTAGGCACAAACAAAATAAAATAAAATAAAAGTTAGTCCCTGACAGCTGTGGGATTCTAGGATTGTCTTTCACTTAGATATGACAATGACATATAAATAAGAGTGGTGACCAATCTGTCGGTTCCAGAACCTTCCACTTAAGAAACATTCTTTACATACCTGCTGCTTGCAAGGCTTTGTGCATCACTGGGAGCAAGTATAAGCTAGAGGAGGGCAGCCCTCAGCTCAGAGAGGGAGAGAGCTCAGGTGCTGGAAGAGGAGAAGTGGCTCTCTGTCTGAGCAATCCTGTCAGTTTCTTTGGGCTTCTGTTTCCTCTGTTGTAATGTGAGGTATGAGGATCCTGCAGGGTATCACATACTTGGAGATGAAAAAGACCTAGAAGACAGGTCAGCTCCCTCATTTTATGGGTGGAGAAACTGAGGCCCAGTGGAGGTGAGTGTCAGCATATGGAGCTAACATAATGAATCATTCATTATATGTCCATTAATTACCTCTTAGAACCACTGGTAGGGAAGAGCTTTGTAAATTCTGAAGTGCTATAGGAACAGGAAAGGCAGCTAGGTGATGCAACAGATAAAGTGCTGAGGCTGAAGTCAGGAAGACATATCTTTGTGAGTTCAAAACTGGCCTCAGACACTTGTTAGCTAACTGGCCTTGGGGAAGTCACTTCAACCTGCTTGCCTTAGTTTTCTCATCTGTAATATGAGCTGGAAAAGGGCAAACCACTTCAGTATCTTTGCCTAGGAAACTCCAAAAGGGGTTACAAAGAGTCAGACACAATTAAAATGACTGAACAGCAAAACCAAAGATTTCTCTCCATTTTATTTTTTCCTGCTTATTTTCCTCTCTATCCTTTTAGCCTCTTCTTTTTCAAAGGTTTCTTTTGCTTCTGACCATAGCTTCCCCTAATCTTCTCTCTCTTCTATCACTCCTTACTCTTCTCTTATCCCTTTCACCTCATTATTTTCTATTGGGTAAGTTATATTTTTATACCCAACTGAGTGTGTATGTTATTCCCTCTTTGAATCAATTCTGATGAGAGTAAGGTCCAGGTCTTGCTCCCCTCCTTTTCCACCCTTCAAGTAAAAGCTCTTTTATGTGAGCTTATTTTCCCCCTTCTTCCTCTCCCTTCCCCCTTCTCTCAGTGTGTCCCTCTTTCTCTTTTTTTCTTTTTTCCTTTTTTTGGCTAGGCAATGGGGTTAAGCGACTTGCCCAAAGTCATGCAGCTAGTGAGTCTTATGTGTCTGAGGCTGGATTTGAACTGAGGTCCTCCTGAATCCAGGGTTGGTGCTGTATCCACTGCACCACCTAGCTGCCCCTATCCCTCTTTCTCAACCCTCTGTCTTTTGTTGAGATCATCCCAACAACATAGACTCACACTCATGTCCTCTGTCTATATAGAGTCCTTCTAACTGCCACAATAATGATGAAGCTCTTAAGAGTTACCAGCATCATCTTCCCATATAGGAATGTAAGCAGTTTAGACTTATTGAATTCCTTATGATTTCTCTTTCACATTCATGTTGTAATGCTTCTCTTGAGATCTGTGTCTGAATATCAGATTTTCTATTCAACTCTGGTCTTTTCATCAGGAATACTTGAAAGCCCTCTTTTTCATTAAATGTCTATTTTCCTCTCTGAAGGATTATACTCAGTTTTGCCAGGTTGATTATTCTTGTTTTTTATCCTAGCTCTTTTGCCTTCTGGAAGATCCTCTTCCAAGATCTCCTCTCCTTTATCACGCTAGCTGCTAAATCATAAGTGATCATGATTGGGGTTCCATGATAATTGAATTGTTTCTTTCTGGACGCTTGCAAAATTTTCTTCTTAACATAGTAGTTTTGCAATTTGGGTAGAACATTCCTGGCAGTTTTGTTGAAGCAGACAAAGAAGCAGAGAAATTGTATGATCACACTAACATGATCCTACAACACATACTTAGTGACATCAGTTCTAAGGGGGGAACAGAGTGAGATGGGGAAAAGAAGGTAGAAAAGCAAGGTTCATGCTAGAAAAATGAAAGTGGAAAAAAAGAAAAAAAGAAAAGAAAAAGAAAAATGAAAGTGGCCAAACATCTGCCAACTGCTCAGGAGCCTCACAATTTTCTGTCATGAATACATTCATCCAGAAGAGAGCAGAAGGCAGTAGACATGCCAAGAATGGAACATTTCTTTTAAAACAGAAACTATTTTAGATAGGAATTTACTAATTAGCTAATGTAGGAATTGTATCAGCATCAGCTGTCTATGCACAGTCAGGCTATTTACTAGTTAGAATAAACGTCAAAACCAGTATCGAGTTAAGAGGATAAAGGAAGAAGACTTGTCATAAAATTCCAATAACTTGAAACTTACTTATTTAAATAAACCAGTCAATTCAACAAACAGGTGTTAATTGCCTACCATATGATAAGCTCTAGAGAAAAACAAAGTAGTCCCTGCTACAGGAAGCTTATATTCTACTAGGAGGACACAAGATGTCCTTAAGTAACTAGAATATGTATGCATGTGTGTGTGCACTCAGGTGTGTATATACACATGTATATATTTATATATGTGAGAATACACACACACATGTGCACACACATATGTATAGATAATAATGTCAAAAATGTGAGAGCCTTAATGATGGAGAGGAGGCCAGGGAAAGTCTCTTGAAGCACTTGAACTGTACTCTGAAGGAAGTCGGGGACCATATGAGATGCACTACCCTTCTTCCAGACAGGTCCCAGGACATGCACAATCTAGTGACTAAGGTGGGGATAAGAGAAGGGAACAAGCCTTCATTACTACATATATGGCATGTGGTAGGTGCTATATAAATACTATTTTATTATTATTATCCTTATTATTATGGTTATTATTCTTGCCAAGCACTGCGTTCAACACTTTGCAAATGTTATCTCATTTGATCCTCTCAACAACCTCAGAAGGTAAGGGCTACTATTCTCATTTTACATTTCAGGAAACTGAGGCAGACAGTGGTTAGGTGACTTGCTTAGGATCACACAGCTAGTAACTGTCCAAGGTCACATTTGAACTCAAGTCTTTCTTAATCCAGGCCCAATGCCTTCTGGATCCAGTGAGGCTCCTCCCTGCCTCTCATCAACCATCTCTTTCTAATCCAGGGGTCCTTAACCTGGGATTTATGGATTTCCTTTTTGTAAAAATGCTGATAACTCTGTTTCAATAGAATTGGTTTCCTTTGAAGTCCCATGGATTTTATTTTCTGGATTTAAAAGAATCCTTCTGGGAAGGGGTACCTGGGCTCCACTAGCCTGATAGCCCCAGGGTTCTCTGGCACAAAAGAAAGGGAAGCCCTCCTGCTCCTATCATTCTCTTTTCATCAGTTACCCCATTAACTGGAGCTTTTTCTATAGCAATCCAGAATTTACCCAGCTCCTTCCTAACAGTGGCTCTAGGCAGTAGTTAGCGTGCATATTATTTTTACCCTGGGTGTTGTTTCAGCTCCATGTGCTGACACACTTCAGTTTCCCCGTCTGTAAAATGAGGGAGCTGTACTAGCTTCCTTCTAGGTCCTGTTCATCTTTAAATGTGTGATACCCTGCAGGATCCTGGCATCCCACTTTACAAAGGAGAAAATGGAGGCTTGAAGAGACTTAAGTTTGCTTAGATAGGGAATGACTTCTATTCCAGGACCTGGGCTCTTTCCCTATCTCCCACATGGTACTTGCAGACCTTTCTCAGGCCAGACACGCTCATGTCTTTTGCCACAGTAGTACTGCTACTGGCCTCTACTCCAAAGAAATCAAAGAAAGAGAAAAAAGAACTCATAGGTACAAAAATATTTATAGCAGCTCTTTTGGTGGTAGCAAAAGTATTGGAAATTAAGGGAGTTCTCATCAAGGGAATAGGAAATAGCTGTACAGATGACGTCATATGAATATTCTGGTCAGCATTGTGCCATAAGAAATGGTAAAAGCACTGGTTTCAGAGGAATTCTGGGCAAGTTTGTACAAACCAATTCAGAGTAAAGTGTAGAGAACAAGGTGAATGGAGCGGCAATGTTGTAAAGATGAACCACTGGGAAAGACTCAAGAACTCTGATCAATATAAGGTCACTCAAGGCTCCAGGTAACACACAACGAAACAAACTAAAGGAGAGAGGGAATCAAGATGCAGAATGAGGCAAACATTTTTACAAGGCCAAGGTGGAAATGTGTTTTACTTGACTATATATATATTTGTTGAAAGGATTGGGTTTTTTTTCCATTTTGTCAAAGGTAGAAAAAGTAATAAAAAGAAAATAAATGCATGTCATTTGAAAATAATTTTTTAATTAAGAGAAAGGAGCCCACATTGCTACTGATCTGGTCCCAGGGAGGAGATCCTTTTCAATTAGAGGGAATGGTCCAGGAAGGAATTGAGTAACAAATATTCTGGAATATCAGCTCAAAACTGTTGGAACATACCGTGAGAATCCTCATTCAATCTTCCTAGAAATGATACCTCCAGACATCTTTGGGGAGGGATTTACCTGAAGGCATGGGGGACAACAGTAGGTTGGATATTTCAATCTCTCACCTAAAATAGTTGGATTTAGAATGGTGTTAAGTTAAATAAATGTTGTGTAAGGAGGACAGCTTGGAGGTGGGGTGGAAGAAAGGAGTTTGACTTTCATGGAAAGAGACTGAGAAGAAGTAATCTGGAACAACACTAGAAAGGCAGGCAGCTGCTAGATAATGGAGAGTGTCCAGAAAGAGCTGAGGGGTTTGTAGTTCATCCTACAGACCTCGAAGTATTTGGAATAGCAGGCAAGATATGGTCAGATCTGTGTTTCAGGAAGAGCAATTTGGCTGTTATGTGGAGGGGAGAGAGAGGAGAGAGAGTGAAGGCAGGGAGACCGGATAGGAGGCAGAAAGAATGATTAGAAGATAGTCCAGAAAAGAGGTGACAAGACCCTGAATGAAAGACAGGTGGGATGACTATAGAGAAGGGTCTGGATATGAAAGACACTGTGGAGATTAAGGTGGAAAAATTAGAAACTGAGGGAATATGGGTATGAAAGGAGAGGGAAGGGTCAAGGACAGCTCCAAGGTCATGAAGCTGAGTGACTGGAAGGACAGTGGTGATTTTACCAGAAAGGGGGAAGTTTGGAGAGGAGACAAGGAGTCTTGGCCTCCTGGTGTCCTAGACCCTTCACTTGTCAATGTGAAGGAGCCTATGGACCTCTTCTCAAGATGATGTGTTTAAGAGCATAAAATAAAAGAAGTAGGACTCAAAGGAAACCCATTATATTAAAATACTTATCAAAATAGATTTCTGGACTCCAAGTTAAGAACACTTATAAGAGGTTTAATTTAGACTTTACAGATGAGTGAGAATTTAACAGCCAAAGATGGAACTAAGAAGGCACTCCAGGCATAGGGAGTAACCCAGACAAAAGCCTGGAGGCTGGAGGATCCAGGGGTGTTTCTAGTGGGATATAGAGCAGGATACAAAGGGCCAGATAGATAGTAGCCCACCCTGAGTAAGGCTTACAGTATGTGGAGAAGAATAGGGGAAGATGAGGCAGGAAAGTTAAGCTGGTGCCAGATTGTGGGAAGCCTTGGATGGGTGGACTTTTTTTTTATAAGACGGCATGGCACAACAGCTAAACCACCAAATGTGGGGTTAAGAAGATTTGGATTTTAAATTCCCCTAGAAAATGGAGTATCTGGGTGACCCTGTATGAGTCAGTTAACCTCTCCTGGCCCCAATTTCCTCACCTGCAAAATAAGGGCAATAACAGCCAATTCCTAGGATTGCTGTGATGATCCAGTGACATGTTTCATGTGGAGCCCTGTGCACACCCTGGAGCCCTCTGTAAATATTGGCCATTAAGATTCCTCCAAGGACAAAGGCGAGTCACTGGGGCTTTGTGTAGATGACCTGAAAGGCCATTTTTAGCACAATGTGCTCAGTTTACTGATGAGGAAACCAAGGCCCAGAGAGAAGAAACCATGTGTCTGAAGACAGAAAGTGGGTATCTAACAGAGCCGGGACTCTAGTCTATGTCTCCAATGTCCATGATTGATGCTCAGGACTAAGTCAACCCTTCCTCTCTGGGAAAGGTCCTGTGTGGAGCCAACTGTCCCAGTGCCTCTGAAGGAAGATTCATTTCCAAAACTGATTTTTGTAGAAACTGATTGTGCAAAGGGAGTCAGGCCTTCGCACACTGATGCCACATCTCTCTCCCACAAAGAATCCACACTCAGGAAAACTAAACCAGCATCTGGCATGTGTTCACTCACACAGCCACGAGGGGGCAGCACAGAGACACAAGGGACCAGAGATGTCTTGAATTAGAGTGAAAGAAACCAAGCCCTAACTGAATGTGCCTCCACACTGCCATATTTGTCCAGGCTCTGCTTGAATACTTCCAGTGATGGGGAGCTCACCACTTCATGAAACAACTCAATCCATGCTGGACAGCTGATTGTTGGGAAGTTTGTGCAGAGCCGAAATCACTGGAATTCCCTAGAATTTTGCCCTTAGTTTTCCCTCCTGGGGCCAGACAGAACCAGTCTGATTGCCTTTGACCCAGGACTGTCCTTCAAATATTTGCAGATGTGACCATGACACCCTCCAACCTAGTTTCTCCAATATTTCAATGGTTCAATGGCCAATTTCATGTCCCCTCCCATTCTGGTCACCTCCTCTGTTTGACGCCTCACTTTTTCTTTAAATGGGAAGCCTGTGGCTGGACACAGGTATGAGCAGAGTGAAGGAGATTCATGACCTCTCTCCCACTGGACTGTGAAAACCCCCAAGCAGCCTGAGGTCCTCCATGAAGTCATGGGGAGGTGGCCCAGGGCCCTAGATGGTTACACCAGCAAATCTGAGCCCAAGAGGATCTAACAGATGGGAAAGACTGAGATTATGGCCCCAGGGACAGACTGTGTATCTCTTGTGTAACGACCAGTCCAGCTAAATGAGAGATTCTTAGCACCAGGATAATCACAGAGACAGAGATATTCAGGTCCAAGCAATGCTAAAAAAAAACAATGTCATAAGCTTTGGAGATGGAACTAGAAATCTACATCAGTGGAGGGGTGTTCCACACTAAGAAAGTTATGAATCCATGAAGTATTGAAGCAAGATCGGGTTCATGCTTTTGCCTGCCTCATCACAAAATGGTGACTCATGCTGACCTTAATTGTTTAATTAACAACAAACATGTATTAGGCACTTACTCTGTCCCGAGCATTGTGCCCAGGGCCCCAATTTCCACCCGAATTGTTGCCTAACAGCCTCTCTGCCATACTGAGCTAATTGGGGTTGGAAAGCCTCTCCCAGGTGGGTAGCTTCTCAGGCATCCAGGCTCTCAGGCTTTAGGGGGAGATACCACAACTAAGAGTAGCTGAAAGAACATGGAACTTTGCTTTCAAGACCTTTCACCCTAACCACAAGCTGCCCCAGCCAGAGAGTGTGGCTGTTGGCTGGCACAGGTGGCTGAGAAGGGTCTTTAGTGAGCATCAGTATCACCTCCTCCAGGCGTTGAAGAAAACAAAGACCAGGGGGGCAGCTAGGTGGCACACTGGATAGAGCACCGGCCCTGGAGTCAGGAGGACTTGAGTTCAAATCTGGCCTCAGACACATAACACTTACTATCAGTGTGACCTTGGGCAAGTCACTTAACCCCAAATGCCTCACCGAAAGGCAAAAAAAGAAAAAAAAACCCAAAGTACAGCTCCCCAGAGCCAAAGAGACCCAGAGTTAGAGGTGACCTCAATCAAAGGTCATCAAGTGAGCAGTCCATCCTGCCTTCAGACACACATTGGCAATTGGGATAGAGCAGCTAGACGTGGTCATGCGTGGAGGGCAGCACAGATCAATGGAGAGACTCTCTAAAGTTCCCGACAGTGGCAGAAGTCTCTGAAAGGGGCTCCTGATCACAGGTGAGACACCAGCTCTGCTGGACCCAGGGAAGGAGAGGAGCTTGGGGGATCCTGATCCAGACGTAGACAAGTGAATCAGCACAAAGACCAGGAGGAAACAGACCAGCCCAGAGATAGTCTCTGCCGACCTGGCCAGGGGAGTCTTCCCTGATCCAGGGGCTGAGGGGGGAAGGTTAGGGCCATGAGTCCACACCCCTGGGACTCAAGGCAACATCGAGCACCAGAGCTGAGCAATCTGTGATGTAGACTAAGGAAGGTTTTCGTGGTCAGAGACCATCCTCTGGATCCCAGCTCTGATGTTTACTAGCTATGTGACCATGGACAGCTCACTTAACACTCGGAGCTTGTATTTACCTGGAAAACCACCTTCCTCCCAGGAGCTAAACTCTTGTCAGCCTTAAAAAGCACCCAGGGTTTAGTGGGAAATGCCCTCTTTGGTTTTGAGACAACAAGACCTCAGATCCTCTGCAGAGACTAGGACAGGCAGATTGATGCATAGATACATGAATCCCTTCCAAACATGCCCTACAGTGATCCCCTAACTTACCCTGTGGCAGGCTTAGGAGCCCCCATCCAGCCGAAAGCTGCTCAAGACTCTTCCATCAGCATTGTGCCCAAAGCACCCTATGGGACAGTGGACAGCAATGCTGATTTCACCATCCAGGGATTCTCAGAGCAGGCTGTCAGCTGTACAGAAACACAGCTTAGCTATCATCTTCTTACTGGAGGGCAGATAACAACAGAAGGGAAGACAGTGCTCCCCAATGGCTCCCTGCTCTTCTAGAAACTCAAACTCCATGATGCTGACCTCTACATTATGGAAATTGTTGATTCCAGAGGCCAGATAATTCAAATAGAAGGAGCACAATTAGCCATGCATGGTATGTTCTGCCCTTCCCATGGACCATACAATTACTCCAGTACCCTGCCTCTGTCTGAGGTGAGAGGCCTCCCCTATCTTCCTTACCTAGGCAGTGAGGAGAATCCAGAACATGGCTCACTCCCCCAGGAGGGAGTCTGAAGAGTTGAGAACCCCCAAACTCAGATTTGCCTTGTTATCAATCACAGAAACCACATTAGAGCTCAGAAGTCCCTAAGTGCTGAAGTCCCAAGGACAAGGGCACACAGGGGTTTTTCCTCTCTCCCTTTGTCTGTTTCCTTGTGGGCTAGAATGTCTTGGCCATACACTACCTAGTGACCCAGACAACTCACAGCACCAGGAACCGCCTAGAGGGATTTATTTCCAGGGAACATTTGGAGATCCAGTTCAGGCAGGTAGGTTGACAAGAGATGCTCTACTTCATGTTTCCCAGGGATGCTTTGCAATTCTAGCTTGGTCCCAAAGGCTTACATCCCAGTGAGAGGCTGGGAGAAACCCAAACCCCTTAGAGGCTTCTAATTAACTCTAGGAAGTCTGAAGGCAGGAGGGAGAAAGAAGGGTGCTGGAGAAAGGGTGTCAGCCTGACACTGATTCATTTTCTCTTATATTGTGCAAGCCCCAAGCCTAGATAGAGTCCTTTAGAGAGGCTGTGAGTTCAGGAATCCTTGGGAGATAAAGGTAGTTGGGAGGGGTAGTCAGTATTTGTCAAACATTCCATCCACTGCACACCCTAGATGCCTCCCACCATGGAGGGTTACCTCAGAAGAAAGCAACCTCCTCGTCACTGGGAATCTTCAAGCAGAGACTAGATGACCATTTGCCAGAGATGTTTGAATGGGGGACCCTCTTCAGGCCTGGGTTGGAGAAGAAGACTTCTGAGGCCCAGAAGCAAAGAATCCCAGAGGTCTCTGGGGGATTTCTGGCTCTGAGGTTGTATGATCAGGGGAGAGGAGGGGGAGGGGATAACATCAAGGGCTTTCTTCCATGGTATGCATACTAAAAATTGTCCTAGGCATCTGTCTGTGTCAGGATGAATTCAATGGCTAGAGGGTGAGAGGCAGGAGCCAGAATTTGGTGGGGCCCTGCTTGTCATCCCCACTGGTCTTTCTGTCACTCAACTCCTCAGAAGTGGATATGGTGAGGAAGGATCTAGGAATCACCTATCTATTGATCCACAGGGATTTTTGTTTTTGTTTTTGTTTTTGTTTTTTAACCGTATAAACTTTGGTTAGTGGTTGTTTCTGAAGAATCAAAATAGTTAGCAAATCACTTTGGATTCAAGATTGTATTTCTTCTGTATTTAGAGCTTTAACAACGTACAATATGATACCAAACAAGCAGAAGAGACAGGTTTTGATTACTAGAGATGACCAGATGCATCATTCTACAGTGGTGAGTCTGTTCCCCAAGAATAATATGGAAAGTAAAACTGACACTAAATTGAGTTAGGGCTGGGCCAAGGGATCCTGGGCTCCTTCTCCCAACCCCACTTGAGAGTGCTTGCAAAGAAATTCCTGTTTCACCTGAACATTAAAGTATCAGTTATACAGCTTCCTAGAACTGAGGACTATAAGCCTGGGGAAGATTGTCAAGGGTGGGAGGTAGATGCTGTGCTCCAACAAGATCCAGGATTTAGCCAAGACTGGATCATGGGTAAGCACAATGCTGCAGAGCAGAGCGGGCAGAACAGAGCCCAACTCAATGGCATTCTTCATGCCTTTAAAAGTTTAGGAACCGGTGTTAGAAACAAGGAGTTCATTTTTGAGAGAAAAAAAGCTAAATCAAATAAACACCCTAAAAACCCTTTCCATTGCACTAGATATGGATTTCAATTCAGCCAGTCTAACAGTGAGGGGTATTTTGGTCAAACACATGACATTCAAAGGGCACTGATTAGCTCTCAGAAGGAACTCCAGAACACCCCTGTATCTCCTGCTCATGGCAAGGGTGACAACACACCAACAAAGTCTGGTCTTCAATATATGTGCAGTCCCCCAGAAAAAAACCAAGACCAAGCTGAGAAGGGCATTTCTCAAAATACAAATAAAATTAATTGAGTAAGTGGAGTTGGGGTGGTGCTTAGAGGCCCCCACATTCCTGTGCTTTACCTTCCTCTTCCCCATTCCCACAGGGATCAGACTCTCACATAGACCAATGCATGCTGATAAGTCTTGTTAAGATTCACAAGAACTCTTCCTGTCTCTTCCCCTCTCACCTCCAGCAACAATAACAAACCCAAAACAACCTCCTCTCTTCTTCTTCTGGAGAGTGTGAAGCCACTGGAGGAGGAGAGGGCCTCCCAAAGAGAAGGACTCTCCATGGCAGGGTGGAGGTGGGCAGGGGGGCCTGATCTCAGCTGGCTCCTGTCCAGGCCATGATGTCTTCCAGTGCAAGGTCCTGGTAGTTGTTGTGTAATTATAAAACTTCCTTAATGTCTTTCAGTCTAAAACCCATTTCTTTAAATTTGCTCTTCATTAACTAAAGAAATTCTGTTGTCTTTTCCTCTGAACACTGGTACATTTCCAAAGCTTCTTCTACCAGAATGGGATCAAAGCCCTTTTCACAGAGCTGTCCATGTGCAAATGAATAGTCAAGAACCTACTATAAATTTTCTCCTTTCTTCTTTATGGCTTTGAAGACACAATCAGATGAGTAACCCACCTTAACCATTGTCTCTCCAAACATTGCCACTCACTGGGGAACAGTACTGGCAGGTCCGAATTGGTTGGAGTAACTTGAATCCTGGGGCCAGCTGGGGTGTTGGGCACTAGACATGTCCTGACATAGTGACGTGTGATGGTCAGCATGGTATTTGGAGGTGATGACTCTCTGACAAAACAGAGCAGGAAGGCAGCTGGGATGAGGGGGACGGGGATGGTGTCTCCCTGTCACCGGCCAAGTTTAAAGCTGAAAGTCCCACCCCAAGGTAGCCATCGAGTTCACTAGCATTATTCTGGGAACAGGTTCTAAGAAATTCCAGAAAAGTGCCATTTCAGAGGTAGGTGATGCTGGGGAAAGTGCTTGCAAGCTTTGCTGTCTCCTGCTCACTGTCATCTGAGTCAAGTTTGGGGAAGGAAAGAGACTTGCTATTGTTCATAGCACAGAGAGGAGGGAGGGACCCTTTGGAAGCCAGTGACATCTTTTCACAATCTCCTGACTGTGGTAAAGGGATAAAGCCATTGTGAAGGCTTGTGAAGGGGTTGAAATCAGGTGCAGCCTTTTCCACCATTGCCAAGACTTCCTGGTCCTGCAACACAGACCCAGACTCTCGTTTGTCTAAGTTATTGTCTAAATTCTGGAACACAATAGGCTCATTTGTACCAACAAGAATGTTTCTCAGTTCTTTCTCATCAATAGATTTCATTCCGTGTTATCAAATGGGTCCTCTCGAAAGTCAGTGGGGATGAAATCTGCTTTCATGTGGGGTGGGCTGAGAAGCTTCTGCTTTACAGGACTACTGCTGACAGGGGTTGGGGCAGGGGGATATCTCGCTGTAAGCTGGAAAGAATGGGGTTAATGGGAGGAGGGTAATGGTCTGGCAGTATGTCTTTAAGAAACCAGTTTTTCTGTCACCCTCTGGGCCACTCTTGGAATTCACTTTAGCTTCTGTTTCTTCTACCTTTCACTCACTTCCTGGATTTTCTTAATGTCTTCTGCCCACTTCATTGTTTTGTTTTGTTTTTCCCAAAGAAAAGTCTTACCATAATCATCAAGGGCCAAGGTTCTGGGGTGTTTTCCCTTTTGTGAGCATAGGTTGCACTGTTGTTTCCCTCTTGTTCCAGGCAGGATAAGCTAACTATTTGCCCAGAGACACATTCCTCTCCAAGATTGAAAGAGGATAATCATAAATGGTCAAAGGCTAAGAAAAGGCAATTTTCAGAAGAAGAAATTAAAGCCATCCATAATCATATGAAAAATGCTCTAAATCACTACTGAGTAGAGAAATGCAAATTAAAAGAACTCTGAGGTATACCACATCACACCTATCAGATTTGCTAATATGACAAAACAGGAAAATGATAAATGTTGGAGAAGATGTGGGAAAATTGGAACACTAATGCATTGTTGGTGGAGTGGTGAATTGATCCAACTATTCTGGAGAGCAATTTGGAACTATACCCGAAGGACTAAAAAACTGTGCATACCCTTTTATCCAGCAATACCACTGCTAGGTCTATTTCCAAAAGAGATCATAAAAAAGGGAAAAGGACCCACATGTTCAAAACTATTTATAGCAGCTCTTTTTGTGGTGGCCAAGACTTGAGGGGATGCCCATCAATTGGGGAATGGCTGAACAAATTGTGATACATGAATGTAATGGAATGCTATTATTCCATAAGAAATGATGAGCAGGTGGACTTCAGAAAAACCTGGAAGGACTTACATGAACTGCTGCAAAGTGAAGTGAGCAGAACCAGGAGAACACTGTACACAGTAATAGCAACATTGTGTGATAACCAGCTTTCATAGACTTGACCTTCTCAGCAATGCAATGATCTAAGACAATTCTAAAAGACTCATGATGGAAAATGCTATCCACATCCAGAGAACTTTGGAGTCTGAATTCAGATCAAAGCATACTACTTTCTCTTTTTTTCTTTCTCATGATTTTCCCCTTTTGTTCTGATTCTTCTTTCACAACATGACTAATATGGAAATATTTTAACATGATTGTATATGTATATGTACATGTACATGTATAACCTATATCAGATTGCAGGCCATCTTGGGGAGGGGGAAAGGAAGGGAGTCAGGGGGAAATAATTAGAACTCAAAATCTTATTAAAGTGAATACTACACACTAAAAACAAATAAATATTTTTAAAGAAATGAAATAAAATAAAAAGAAAGAGAGAGGCTCTATGAATGGAGGGCAGAGGGAGGGCATCATAGGCTGGGATGGGAGGGGAGGAAATGGCTCCCCTCTTCAGCACAGGACACTATAACAGCTGGGACCTGGGAAGGAAGCTGAGCCCACTGGACTCTCTGAAGAGCCTGTGAAGAAAGAGGCCACCCATAACAGGAGCTGAGACAAGGAACTTAGGTGAGACCAAGGCTGTCTCATTTCCCCTGCAGAGTTTTTTCAGGCTTGAAGGCAACAAGAGATTGGGCCCTTCACCAGACACAAGGGGAGCTGGGCTTTCCCAGGGCTTCCAGCTTCTGTTAGAGGGGCAGGGCCAAGGAAAGAAGAGAGCTCTAGACTAGGGATCAGGAGGTCTGGATTCCTATCCCAGCTCCAGCATTTACTGTGTGACCTTGGGGGAGTCACCTCTGCTCTATGACTCTCCATTGCCTCATCTGTAAAATGGGGGTACTAATCTCATAATTCCCTGCTGCTCTGGCTGTCCAGAGGAAAAACCATTCAAGCATGATAGAGATTAGAAGCATTACTACTCCTTCAAGGCTCTATTAGTTCTTCCTACTCTATTCAGTCCAACTAATAAGCTGGGCAGCTAGGTGGCCCAGTGCTAGACCTGGGATAAAGATCTCAGACAATTGGAGAAGGGGGCTGTCATCAGGGGCAGGGGACATGAGGAAAGGCTTCTTGGGGGAGGTGGAAAGTGAGCTGAGCCTTGCAGGAAGAGAGTTTCTGCAGGGATCCCAGTGTAAATGCATGAAGTGAGAGTTATGGCAGGTCAATAAGGAAGGAAGTAAATTCTCTATCCAAGTAAATTCTCTATCAGGTATGGCTTAACCTGAATAATTTTGCAATGGAAGTCAAGTGGGCTGGAACATTGAGAGTCCAAAGAGGAGTTGTGTAAAGGATGGAGAGAGAGAGAACTCCTGGGAGGGCCTTGCTTCCCCCCCAACTTTCTGCAGCGATGCCCTGAGATCAGAAGAGCTCATATCAGGGCTTTGGCTTTTAGGTTTTCCTTCTGGGCTGCTGGGCTGTCTCCCTCAAGGAACGTGAGGTCTCTGGGGTGCTGGGATTCCCTCCCTTCCCCTGCTGCTCATGGCTCTGAACAGCTCCTGACCCATGAGGAGTTTGCTTCTGGCTCTGGCCTCCTCCCTTCTTGTTGGCCGTTCCTTCTGATCTCTTCCTATAGCCTGGGCATCTTACTGGACACACTCGCCGTTCTGGGACTGTCCTGTGATGAGTGAGCTCCCTGGGGAATCTCAGACCACCTGCTGCCATTCCTCCTCCCCTCCAACGTGGAGCTTCCCTTGGGCTGGTCACAGCTGGCCCTTTGGCCAGTGAAAGCATCTAGAGCTGGAAGGAGCCTCAGACACCGTTGAGTTCTGTGTGAGTTACAGGGGACTCTGACTGCTCTTTCTTCCTTGAATATCTCTGGGACTTCTTTTTAAAAAAATGAAAGACAAATTTCTCAATTTCCTCATTGCAAGGAAGAAGGCAATGAGTGATGGTGAAAGAACTGTGGATTCAGGCATAGGAAGACCTGACAACAAGACATTTCTTTGACACTGCCAATTTCTGTAATAATTGCCTGCTCACTCTTCAGTCTGAGCCTTAAACAACTTTCTAAGAAGGAAAGAGGGTTGACCTAGGGAGCCTGGGTTCAAATCCAGCTCTGCTACTTGCTGTCTGTTTGATCAAAGATAAGTCACAACACTGGTTCTCTGTTTTCTTCCGTAACAATGAGGACATTGAACTAGATCATTAGCTCTTAAATTTCAGGTGGCCCATAAACATGGATAAGAAGAAATTACATCTTTATTTTCACTAACTTTTGGTTTCCTTTGTATTTTATTTTGTGAATTTAAAAACCACTGAGGAGTGGTCCACAGACTTCTTTTTTCCCCCCTAAGTATAACCTTAATTTTTTTTGCACATAAAACTGCAAATATATTATGTACAACTTGCTCTTCCATTTAAATATATAGTAGTTATGTAAATTTCTTTTTTTCTTTCCTGTTTTTTTCTTCCTTCCTTAACCACTACCTTATAGATGGCTACCAATAGACACAAATATGTATACATACTTCTATTTATCAGTTCTTTCTCCCAATCTGCATCTTCATAGGTCTTTTGTAGTTCATTTGGGTGTCTATAATAGTCACAATGACTTACGTTCTTAAAGCAATATTACTGTTACTGTATGTAACATTCTCTTGGTTCTGCTCATTTCTCTTCCTCAGACTAGAGCCCACAGGACCCATGAGACAAAGAAGATGAAAAGCCAACAATGCAGATGATCTCTGTGCTCCCTGCCAGCTCAGAATCTATGAGCCTATAACCGTATGAACTCTGATCCAGGGCTTAAAGGAGGCAGAGCATGGGACATGCCCTGAAGGAAGACAGTTATCAGGAACACCATGTTCAGTTCTAGGTATTTTCAAATGAAGTTTTTGATAGTGTGACCACAGAAAAGCAAAGAGGATGTTTGGGTGATTTTAAACCATACCTGTTGGAGAATGATTAGCTGAAAGAATTGGAAATGGGGGGGGGGGACATATCACTCCCTGAGGAACGGGCTGCCTTCACAGATAACATATTCTCCACTGCCTACAGGTATTCAGGGTGAGGATGAAGAGCTACTAGTCAAGAAGGATGTAGAAAGGATTCCTGCTCATGTGTGAATTGGTCCTTTTAAGATCCCTTATGGCTATGAGACCCTATGAGATGGTCTTTCAACTACATATCAGAAATGACAGTGGTGACCGATCTGTTGGTTCTAGCACCTTCTATTTGACAAGCATGCATTACAGACCTGCTGTGTGCAAGGCAGTGCGCATAACTCAGAAGACATGAAGAGTTCTAAACCTGAGCTGTCACAAAAGTCACTGTGCAAGTAGTGAGTGAGTGCCACGGCTGAAAGGATTGAGAAACGTGGCTTACACAGTGGAGCAGATAGAATTATCACTGCATCACCACCCCAACCTAAGTGGAATAGGTTGCCTTCAGGAATAGAAGGCTTCTCTTCAGTAGAGATCTCCAACTAAACATTGGATTGGGTTGGGCAAAATGACCCTCTCTTCCAAATCTTGAGATGCTGCGGGAGTCACTGAATACAAAAGGTGAGACATGAGGCCTGACAATAGTTGGTGTGGAAAAAATTCAGGGATTGGTTGGATGAAAAACTGAGATGAAAAACTGACTTGATTTTGGCTTGCAGTAATAGAAGCATGCTGGCTGGAGCCAGGGAAGCAGGGATCTTTCTGTGCTCTGGGAGGGACAGAAATAACCCTGAAACAAATGCTGTGTTCAGTTCTGAGCACCACATGTTAACATGGACATGGACAAGACTTCAGTGATGAAGCTGATCTTCAGTGTCTCATTGAGCCAGGAAAGTGACCCTGGGTTCTCATGTACAAGGTATGGCAGGAGAGACCTCCAGGAGGTCAGTGTGTCCATCATCAAAGGACTGACCTTTGCCAAGTGACCAGAGGCAGATGGATTTTTCAGCCTCAGAGGTGCATGGTGTCCATTTGCTAAGGATAATAGGACAGAGAACTATGGGGGTGGAGGGCACACCTCTTACAAATCATAGCTAATTGAAGCATTAGAGTATCCACCCACAAGAATGTAGTGACTCAGTCATGACTGGAGGGATTGGTCAGAGTGGAGAGGGCACAAGAAAGCAGTCCTCAGGACCCTGAAGGGCCCTTGTGTGGTAGCAGGTCAGCATTCCTCTATCTGGTTCCCAAGGGGAGAGCAAGGACTCAAGTGGGGTCATCACAGGGGGGTCTGATGTCACACAGCATAAGGAGACCGCACAAGCAGAGCTGTCCATAAGGGAAAGAGAGGCCTGAACACTGATGAGGTCGTGGATAGGCAGAGGCTGCAGGACTGTTGATCAGGCCTGCTGTGGGATGTTGGGCCAGGTGCCTCCTGCCATCTCTGGTTCTCTGCTGCTCAGACAGGGGCAGACTCTTGGCCTCCTCTGGTCTCATCCCAGCCAAGGCTACTGAGCCCTCAGGGGATGCTGCAGAATCTCTCCTGGGGCAGAGAGCATCTGCTGATCTCTTTGTGTCCCCAGCTGGTCAAAGGAGGAACAACAGCTGAACTAGGGGAGGAGGAAGGAAATAAGCATTTATTGAGTGCCTACTGCATGCAGGCACCATGCTAAGCTCTTGACAAAAGTCATCTCATTTGACCAGGGGTAGTGCATAAGGCTCAGATCTGCGGGGACCCTGTGGGAGCACAAGGTTCTCGCACCCCAAGCAGGGCCCTGTTGATGTCCTAGGTCTCCCCACTAGATGCCCTGTCCATGCACCTCTCCAGGGAAGTGTTCTGCAAGGGAGCACTGCCTCCACTGTCCAACAGGGAGACCAACCTTGGCAGTCAGAAATTCTGTTTATAGCCCTACTAATACCTCTCACTCAGTCTCTAACTGGAAATTTGTGTTATAAGTTGTGCAGTCAAAGGATTGCTGGGCCTGGAGCAAAAAAACCCCTAAATTAAAATATGAATTCAGACCCTTGTTAGCTGTGTTACTCTAAGTAAGTTACTTAACCACTGTCTGCCTCAGTATTCTCAACCATAAAATGAGGATCATAATAGTACCTACCTACTGGACTTGCTGTGATTCTCAGATGAGATGATATTTGTAAGAAGTCCTAAGAACTTTACCACTATTAGGACAGTTGGAAAGGAGTTTATATAACCAGAGGGCATGGATGTGAGTCATTATGTTAGTATGATCTCTAAAAATAAGGAAGGGGGCAAAAAGGGGGTTCATTGGGAGGAGGGGACAATGGGAAAATTATCTCACAGTAAAAAGGCCCTCAAGGAAGAGCTTTTAAAATGGAGGGGAAATGGAGGAGGTGGCAGGCAATGTTTGAACCTCACTCTCATCAGAATTGTCTCAAAGAGAGAATAATATACACACTCAGTTGGGTACAGAAATGTAACATACCCAAGAGGGAAATAGGAGGGGAAGGGATAAGAGAAAGGGAGAAAAATAAAGGGAGGTCAGATGAAGGGAGGCAGTGGTTAGAAGCAGATAGACTTGTGAGGAGGGAGAGGATAAAAAGAGAGGGAAGAAGAAACAGAAGAAAACGTGATGGAGTGAAATATAGTTACCGATCACAACTTTTTTAAACAATTTTTTTTTTGCATGTGTGTGAGGCAATTGGGGTTACGTGACTTGCCCAGAGTCACACAGCTAGTGAGTGTTATGTGTCTGAGGCCAGATTTGAAGTCAGGTCCTCCTGACTCCAGGGCTGGCGCTCTATCTATTGCATCATTTAGCCACAATCACAACTTTGAATGGGAATGGGATGAGCTCACCCATAAAATGGAAGTAGATAGCAGAATGGATTGGAAACCAGAATCCAACTCTATGTTATTCACAAAAGACACACTTGAAACAGAAAGACACACACACAGAGTTACAGTAAAGGGCCGGAGCAGAATCTAATATGCTTCAGCTAAAGTCAGAAAAATAGCAGGTTTGGTGCCAATGATCTCAGGCAAAGGAACAGCAAAAGCAATGATAAACTAATTAAAAGGTTTAATCAGGGAAACTACATTTTGCTAAAAGGTATCAACAGTGAAGTAATATAAAAAAAAAAAACTTTACAGCAAGTAAGTATCTGACAAAATCCTCCAGCCTCTTTTTTGACTTTAAACTCTATGTTCAAGTTGGGTTCAACTCACCTGGGGGTGGTGAGACACTGTCCCAAGCTTCAGGCTTTTTTGTGCTGCTGTTTTCAGAGCTAGTTCTGGGGTCTGGTGCTCCCGAGGTGGTATTATCAATGGGAGACATTTGGTTACTGATCTCCTGGTCTGCCTCATGTCCTTCATCAGGAAAGGTCCCTGCTCCTCTGCACTTCCTATCTGAGTGACCCTGGGGAAGTCACTTCAGCCTGTTTGCCTCAGTTTCCTCCTCTGTAAAATGAGCTGGAGAAGGAAATGGCAAACTGCTCCAGTATCTCTGCCAAGAAAACCCGGAATGGGGTCACAGAGTCAGACATGACTGAAACAACAGAGCAACAAATTATTAATCCATTGCCCAACTGGAAATCTCTCCTGGTTGGGAAAGTTGCCCCAGTTGACTTCTTCACTCCCCATATTGAATTTGTCTGCTCCTCCAACTGAGACCTCAGCAGGAGCTGTGACCCTCTGTCCTAGCCAGTCCCTTCAGAGCAGCCTGGGCCCCTCCGTCTTGGCCTTTCCTCTAGAAAATAGAGATAATACAGGTGTCCTCCCTCTGGGGTCCTCCTCCAGCACTGGGAGCCTCAGGACGAACAGGCATCCAGGTGGTCCCAGGTACCCAGGCAGCAAGGCTTCTGCCTCTTGGGGAATGGGGAGTCCGGACTTGACCTCTGCTGGGCCAAGCTGGAAAAGGAGTGGCAGTGACTGTCCTCACCCCGAACAATGTTCCCTCTGCCTCATGGACTTTTAACTATCTTGAGGCAAGTGAGCTTCAAGGATAGGTTGCCTGTCTCAGATACAACTGGAGGGGACCAGGTGCCATTCGAAGCCCTCAGTGGCCCCTCCTAGCTCACAGTATGGCCCGGGCAAGTTAGGAAAAAGAAATTACCCCCCTCCCAAATACTGACTGCCCCCTCCCAATCACCTTTACTTCCCAAGGATTCCTGGGCTCACAGCTTCTCTAAAAGACTCTACCTAGGTTTGGGGCTTAGATAAGATAAGAGAAAATGAGTCAGCATCAAGCTGACATCCTTCCTCCAGCACTTTCTTTGTCCCTCCTATCCACAGACTTCCTTGAGTTAATCAGTAGCCTTGAAGGGGCTCTGGACTTATTGGGATGTAGATCTTTGGGTCCAAGCTAGGATTGCAAAGGTTTGCTAAGCAAATGTGAGGCAGAGCTGCTCTTGTCAACCCACCTTGGCCCTGCCTGAAGCGGCCCTCCAGATGTTCCCTGGGGCTAATCTCAAGAATCATGTTCTGGATTCTCCCTGGTCCCTGGTTAAGGAACTCAGGAAAGGCCTCCCATCCCAGACAGAGAAAGGTTATTGGGGTGACTGCATGGCCCATGGGAAGGGCAGCACTTACCATACACTTTTAATTGTACTCCTTCTCTTTCAATTATCAGGCCTCTGGGAGCTAAATTCTCTGCCACTTCACTACTTAAGTAACCTGCTTGGGGGGCGGGTCCACTCCAGCTCACTTTCAGATGAGGCCTGAATGCCAGCTTGCAGGAATGGAGAGCCCCCCCCAACCCCGCCCCAGTTAAAGCCAAAAAGCCAGAAATAAAAATCTCCAGACTGTTGCTCACTATTTGTTAATAGGAAAATTCTTCATTTGGGCTTTCATTGTGATTAATGAGACAAAACTCAGGACGAAGAGAATTAAAAGGATCTATTAAAACAAGGTAGCAAGACGTTGACAGGCTGATCCCTGGAAATCAGCAATGGCTTCAAGGTAGGGACAGCTTTTAGAGGTAACTTTATGACAATTCAGATAGGTCCATCTCAGGAGAAGAGGTGGGCCCTTGCATCTCAGTTCCTTCCCATGGTAGGAAGAACTTGACAATTATCAGGTAGGGGTACGTGATAAAGAGCAGGTAATGCAAAAAGCTGCACACTTAGGGCTCCTTCCCCACCAGACCCTACCCCAACACTGGTTGGTAAGTAGAGCTGGCAACACTAGGAGACTGAGTCATCATGACTTTCTACACTACTTCTCCCTCAGAGTTTGGCTCAGGTAAGACTCCTCCAGCCAGATCTACGGAGACTGTCTAGGAAACAGATGCCCTGTGACTGGTCTCCTTCCGCTGGTCCTTGTGCTGGTTCACTTGTCTATATCTCAGCTGGAATTCCCCAAGCTCCCTCTCCTTTCCTGGGCCCCAGCAACAGGAGCCTCTTCTGGGTGCTGCCAGATGGGCAATTCCTCCATGAGTGCTATGCATGTGTGTGTGTGTGTGTGTGTGTGTGTGTGTGTGTAGATGTGTTATCTTCTCCCATTAGAATGTGAGCTGCTTTGGGGAACATATTTATTTGTCTTTCCAACACAAAGCATTAGTGCTTTGCATATAGCAGGCACTTAAAAAATGATTCATCATTCATTCATTTATTGGATGTTTAATAAATAGTTATTAGCTAGCTGATTCAGTTTCTCCCTTGGACCCCACATAGTCCTTCATTTTATAACTCTGAGGACATTGTCCTGCTATGTCTAGTATAGTTGTGTTAGTGTCTGATTTCCCATTTGTATTTCAGCTTCTTGAGGACAAGAACTGAGATTTTCATCTAAATATCTAAATTTTGTATCTATTCTAGAGTCAAGCACAGTCAACCCAAGTAGGTACTTTATAACTGCTGATTATATCATTCCTTCCACCTTCAAACTTACATGATTTCTACTGTGAAGTGAATAATTCCTCTATTGAAAAAAAATATTAATACTGTACTCTGAATTTTGGGCCCCAATTTTCCAGAAACAATTTTGTTTAATTTAGCATTATTCTAAATCGAAGCATTCTAACTGAAAAAGAGAAGTGTCCAAACTAGCAAGGTCCCTCATGCCCTCATGTAAATCCCTCCCCCAAGATGGCCTGAGGTACTATTTATAGGAAGATTGAACAAGGATAATCATAATATGTTCAAACACAGTTTTGAGCTGATATTTCAGAATATTTGCTACTCAATTCCTTCCTTAACCACTCTCTTTAAGGATGGAAAGATATCTCCTCCCTGGGATCAGATCAATATCAGCATGGCATCTGAATTTTTATTTAAATTTTTTTTTTCAAATTACAACCACTTATTTTCCCTCCCTTACTTTTCCTTTGACAAAATGGGGGGGGGGGGTGACAACCTTTTAACAAATATGCATCATGAAGCAAAACAAATATCCACACTGTCTGTGTCAAACTATGTGCCTCATTCTGCTTCATGATTCCCTCTTCTAGGAAATGCGTACCTTGCTTCATCATGGGTTATCTGTAATCTTGGCTGGCTGTGCGTTGATCAGAGTTCTTAAGCCTCCCCAAGTTGTTCATCTTTACAATACTGTCACTTTGTTCACCTTGCTTTGTACGCTCACTCTGCATCAGTTCATACAAGTCTTCCCATGATTCCTCTGAGACCATCCCTTTCATCATTTCTCATGGCACAATTCTGTTCCATTACATTCATGTACCATAATTGGTACAGCCATTCCCCAATTGATGGGAACTCTCTTGGTTTGTAATAGTTTTGTGCTATCACAAGAAAAGCTGCTACAAATATTTTGTACCTATAAGTTCTTTTTCTCTTTCTTTGATCTCTCTGGGATAGAGGCCTGTAGTAGTATCACTGTGTGAAAGGATATGCACATTTAGTAACTTTGGGAACATAGTTCCAAATTGCTTTCCCAGATGGCTGGACCAATTCACATCTCTACCAACAATGCAATAATGTGTCTGTTTCTCCCACAGCCCCTCCAACATTTGTCATTTTCCTTTTGGGGACAACTTTGGCAATCTGAGGAGTGTGAGGCCCAACTGCAGATCCATTTTAATTTATATTTCTGTGATTATTACTGTTTTGGAGATTTTTTTTATATGTTTATTGATAGTTTGAATTTATTCTTTCGAAAATTGTCTGGTCATATCCTTCAACCATTTGTCAATTAGAGAAAAGCTATTTTTCTTACACATCATAATCAGTTCCTTATTCATTTTGGACATGAGACCTTTTTCTCATAGCTGGGAGAGTGAGGTGTCACAGGATAGAATATTGGGTCCTGAGTCAGGAAGACTTGTATTCAAATCCAGCTACTCATTATTTGACTTTGGGCAAGTCACTGAACTTCTGTTTGCCTTGGTTTCTTCATCTTTCAAATGGGGACAGAAATAGCACCAATTTCTAAGGCTTGTCATGAGGACCAACAGAGATATTTGTGAAGCAATAAGCATAGTACTTGACACATGATAAGCTCTATATACACATGAGCTACCACAGCTGTTATATTTCAGAGAGGCTTGCAGCAAAGTTTTTTTTTATTTAACTGTTTTTGTTTCAATCTTAGCCATATTCAACCTATACCCTCTTTTTTAAAAAAAAATTGATTTAATTTTTTCTCCTCCTAAAGGATTACATGCTGTTTCTTGAGGGAAGTCTCTCTTGTAAGCCTATATCTTTTGCTTTCTGGAATAACCTATCCTAAGTTACTGTGCTTCTTTTTAGTGATGGATGCTAAATCTTGGGTGGTCTTCACTATGGCTTGCTGGTCTTTGAATTCTTTCCTCTTGTTATTTGTGTTATTTTTTTCTTTGATCTGGAAGCTCTGGATTTTGGCTATAATATTTCTGGAAGTTCTCATTTTGGGATTTCTTTCAGGATGCCACTAGTGGATTCTTCTTATTTTTACTTTGCCTTCTGGTTCTAACACCCCAGCAGTTTTCTTTCATGATTTCTTGAAATACAATTTTTATTATCTTTTTTTTTTTTGGGTCATGGCATTCAGGTGATCCAAGGATGCTTAAATTATCTTTCCCTGATCTGTTTTCCAGTTCAGTTATTTTTTATATGTTACTTCCTTTTTTAAAATTCTTTTGACTATTTTAGTATTTCTTGTTGTCTTGTAGAGTCAGAAGTCTATTGCTTGAGCAAGACTCATGTCTCTTGTGTCAAGAATTTTCAAGTTTCTTTTCTTCTGTAGCTCTCAGCTCTTTTCCAATTCTTTATCTAGCACTCTTGTTCCTTTTCCATTCATTTCCTCTAGTGCTCTCAATTATAATTTTAATCTTAATGACTTATAATTTAATTTTTAGCTCTTTCCTCCTCTAACTCTTGCTTCATCTCTCAGTGAAGTTGAATTCAACTTATTCCCAAGCTGTTTTTGTTTTTCTTGGAAACGTGTAAAGTCAGCCAGTGGGGCAGAATTTAGTCTGAGTATCCCCCATGTTTTAGCCTTGCTTGACCTTTTGGGTGTAGTGCTCAATCAGCCCGAAATTTGAATTCTACCCATTGTCACACTCTAACTGCAATTTGCCTTGGTATGCTTTAAAAAAAACAAAACTACTTTTGTCTTATCTCCTGAGTTTGCTTTAATTGACTGGGATGAGTCCTGAACCAAGATTTGTTTTAATACACACATCAACCTCAGAGGGATCACTCTCTATTACTGGATGAGTTCACCATTCAATGCCACAGTCTACACTCAGACACCTGTCCAATAGTTTGTTGGACTGAACTCTCTCAGTAGTTAACGAGCCGTGAAGTAGTCAGAGAATTAAACTTTCCAAACTCAGGAAGGATGAGGAGAAATAGCTTCCAAACCCCAAACTGATTCTTCCTCATTTGTGAGCAAAGGAGTGACTCAGGCGGAAAAGGTATACTGTTAAGTAGGTGGTCTTGCCCAACACTAGGTTGCCACAAGGCAGAAGGATACTGGTATCTATTTGGGACTGGCACAGAAGAAACCTCATACCAACACCCACTTAGGCAATCTGTTGAAAACTTGGGATACAGGAAAAATGCATGTTCAACACAGGATGTCCAAAACCCAAGTGGTAAGGCTCAATTTAAACTGGAATGGATACTTAGATAGTTGGGGCCAGATTAATACAGAACTTTTGGTTATTAGCAGCTACCTATGCATAAAAACATAAATAAAAACTAGTCTTGAAGAACTAGAAATAAGAGAAATGGATAATTGGTGCTGTGGGGACTTTCAGACTAAGACTGCCCCTCATCACGTCCATTAGAGGTGCCCTCTGTAAAGAACCTCCAAACAATCCAGATTTCTCAGAGAACTAAAGACCATGGCACCCTTAAGAACCACTTTTGTAGACAGAAAGGAAAAAAAATCAAAAGGAACTTTTTAAAAGGAGATAAAAGTGGAAGAGAGAAAGTTTAAGCAAATAGGGATGAGAGGAGAATGGGTAGAAAGCTAAAGAAAGTTGGAGTCTATTTGCACTGACACTGTGGATAGAGGGTTTGAAAGCAAAAGGTCTGGGAAGCAGAGCCAATATGGCAGAGTAGAGAAAGCACTGGGTTAAATTCTGCCGACATTCCCCTCCAAACAACTTCAAAAATAATACCTCAGATCAAATTCTGGAGGCAGGGCCAACAAAAGTCAACATGAGACATTTCTCCAACCCAAGACAACTTAGGAGGTAAGCAGGAAAGGTCTGTGATATAAGAGCAGTGTGCAGCCCAGAGCTACAACACCAGTATTAGGCTTTGGAGGTGACTGGTGTCAGTGCTGTTGGCAGCTTTGGGAACTCTGAGCCCACACGTGGTAAGGCGGTCAGACAACTGGTCAGAAAGAGGTTACTGGGAACCCATTGCTGACACTGGTTTTGGGACCTTATTGCATTGCCCAGAAGTGATTCCAGGTCACAGTTCCAGGGTCAAGAGGCTCTCTAGCACTTGTGGCTACAGGAGAACAAGGTCCCTTCCTGGTAAAGACCAGAGCACAGGCCAGGAGAGCAGTGGCCACACTTCTCCTTAGATCACACTTCTCAGGAAGCTCTGAAAACTTACAGACCTCCAGAATTAGCACTGAAAACAGCAGCATGAAAAACCTTAAACTTGGGGTAATTGCTTCCTCTATCCCAGGAGCAAAGACCAACTTTAACGCAAGGGTGTTTTAAAATATTTGCTCCCAATTGCGTGTAAAATCAATTATTAAGATTTTTTTTAAATGTTGAGTTCCAAATTCTCTTCCTCCCTCTCTCCCCACCCCCTCATTGAGAAGATGAGCAGTTTGATATAGGTTATACATAATATAACATTTAAAGTCAAGAAATAGGCTGGAAAATGAGCTAACAGAAAAAGGGAAAGCTGTCTGTTCAACCAAAAATGTCCAAAACTCAAGCAATCAGACGGGAATCGGTGCTGAAATATTGTGTGGAAATCTGGCCAGGTGAATGGGCGGCCCTTGATTATTGGCATCTGGGCAGGCTACAAACCAACCAGCTGGAGAGTCAATTTCTTCCCCACAGCCCTGTGACGTCACCAGTAAAGCTATTGTTTTCCTCATTTTGCAGAGAAGGAAACTGGGGCTTAGAGAGAGCTAGGGATTTGCCTGTGGTCACACGGCTAAGTAAGGCCCCAAGGACCAGAGAGCCTCTGTGCTCTGAGTCAGGGGCTGGAGATCAGCAGTTTTGTGGAAAGTGGCTTTGCGGGAGAACATCACTGACTCTACTTCCCCCTATATTTGCTGTTACTGTAATTCTATCCCTCTCTACCAGATGCTTCTGTGACAGTGCTGACTCAATGTGACCTCTTTCTCCCCTAATTACTTTACAATTAAGCAAGAAAAGTCTTGGTACCCTTTGAATAGTGCCAGGAACTCATCCCTCTGTCTTTATCCTACCTAAAAGAGCCTGGATCAGGGCTTAACAAATGTTAACTGATGAAGAAGAAACTGTTTCCTCCAGGCTAGTGTAAATGCCTATGCCAGAGATACGTTCTTTCCTTTGTAACAACTTAAGCATACTTTTTCCTTATCTGAAGAGATAACGTTTTCTAGCCTGCCAGCCCTACTAGATCTTAGCCAAAACTGTTTTATACAAAACACTTGTTCTATTCTGTATGTATGTATATGTGTATATTTGCACATATATACACATAGTTACATATATGCATTCACATATACACATAAATACATCTGTATGTGATTTGAGGGCTTGTGAGACATATATGCCCATATGTGTGTCACACTCTTGGGTAGATAAATAAATTGGTGTTCTCTTTACCTATCTGTATCCTGTGCTGCTTTATTTGGACAGTAGTTAGCAAAGACCCTGAACTCTTACAACAATTTACTTGATGGGAAGAGGGATCCTTGGGCCAATGGTCTGGGTGGGATTTCTCCCAGGGAAGGTAAAAGCCACAGGACCCCTAAAAGGGGACTTACAGATGATCTATTCTAACCACCTCATTTCACAGTGAAGGAAATCTAGGCCCAGAGGTGAAGGGATCTGCTTAATGCCACACAGGTAGTAAGTAGTAAAGGGTGTAATTCCAATAGCATCATTTGACTCAAAAGCCAGTGTTCTCTATTTTCCTCCGCTTTGCTCAGAAGAGGTCCACCTGCCCCTTGAGACACTGCCTCCTCAGCACCGAGGCTCAGCTTGTGTGTGTGTGTGTGTGTGTGTGTGTGTGTGTAGGAGGTCACAACTCCCTGACCATCTATGGAGAGGGCTCTTATGAGGTGTTCAGTCAATCAAGGGGCTTGGAGTGGGAGGGCTCTGTGGCTCTGTGCTGAAGTGTCATTCAGGGGCCACTGTGGGGATCTCTACCACCACCACTTTCCTCTTCCCTCTGGTCTGAGAAGCTATCAAGGGTATTCCTTGATCTTCCCAGAAAGCCAAGGTCCGTTTCCCAAGGGCTACACCCACATTGTGCTTTAGGGAGGCTCAGGTGCCCTGGGCTTCACTGGAGGCCAGCTGCTGTCCTTAGAAACTTTTGGGAAGGGTCAGATGTGAAATGGAGAGAGCTTCCATCTGCCTCTATCTTGGTCGGGACCAGGTGCGTGGGGAGAGACGGAGCACTTTGTGTCCTGCTAGTGCCACCTGCAGGGCATAAGAAGAGCTGCGCCCTAAGACGGAGACTGGGCACCAAGCATGAGTGAAGCAGTTTGATTTGTGTCTGATGGCAGCTGGGCCGATCTTAGCTCCAATCTCCAACCTCCATGTTACCTATATCACTACTACAGATTCCATGAAGCCATTGCTGAATCAGGAAGAAGCTTTACTAACAACCTGGGAAGGCCGGGTGTCCCCCATGTGTAACGTGAGCGCACACGTATCAACAAAAGCACACCTTTTAGTTCCCTACTCCCCAATCGAATTTCCTTCCCCTGTGTCCCCACTCACTGGGTACTATAGAGGTTATAGCCTATTTGAAGTACATAATTTCCCCATGGAATTCTCCATCCCTAATTAGATCTCTCACTCCCCACAATTCTGTGACCTTGGTTCTTGCTTGCGAATGCCCTTTTTTCTATTAACCTCAGAACTGGTTTTCCCACTGGTTAGTCTATTCACCATCAACAGTGTTTTCTTATTCTAACATAACCCCCTTTTGTTTTTTGGGGTTTTTTTTAGGCAATTGGGGTTAAGTGACTTGCTCAGGTTCACACAGCTAGTAAGAATCAAGAGCTTGGTCTGAGGTCACATTTGAACTCAGGTCCTCCTGACTCCAGGGCTGGACCTCTATCCACTGTGCCACCTAGCTGCCCCTCTAACTCCCTTTTGCTCAACTTCCACCTAGGCCCTAGACTGCATTCCTTAAAGTTTCCACTTGACTTTTTAGTGGAAATAATAATAATAATAATGCAACTATTTCTCTGACTCCAAACTCTGATTAAGTGATATGCAGAAGCAACATCCATATATCCCATACCCATGAAGGGTCTGGGCTGGTTCTGTACCTGCCTGAGTGTCTTGATTCTGTTCTAGAGCCACCCAGGAATCTTGTTCAACGTGGGACATCGGACCATCAAAGTACCAAGGGAGAAGAACAGTCTAACAAAGAGAAATAATTCTTGGGACACCTGCAGAAGCAACAACAGCATGAGAGATGAGTTCTTCTGATAGACTGGTGTACGCTATGACCCCTTCTCAAATGACAAAGTATGTGTAAGGAGCACACAAATTTTAAAGTGCTATATAAAGAGTAGGTATGGTTATTGTTAGCTATTATTATAAACATTCCCCAAATCAGAGAGTGGATTCAATTGTACATTTCTAAAACAATTATGCAGCACCAGGACTGAATGGAACCCTCCTCATCAGAGAATATTTCCTTCTCCGGTGATCTCAAGCTGGGGCTGGGCTGGGGGGAGAAAGCAGCAACAATCACTTGTCCCACAGCTCCAGAGTCTGTTTGCCCTGACTCCTCCCCATAGGAGGAAGGAGACCAAAGCATGCAGCAATGTGCTACAACTGAAACCAGTCATCAGTGCTAACTGTCTAGACCCACAGATGACCTCCCCTTTCCTTGCCTTCTGGTCCTTCTCTGTGGTCTCATTCCTGTAAAGATCACAGCTGCAGATGACTCTGGAGGAGAGAGTGAGGATGGTGACTTTGCACAGCTATTCTTCACTCCATGCAATTCCCCTTCCCGATGCCAAGGTCCTCTTCGAGAAGGACAAACAACTCTGTTAGTATCCCCAATTCCTCATCTTCATTCACTCCAGATTTGTAAGCAGTTGCAAAATGTCGTACTTTCTATCTCCACCACTCCTATAGCATGCACACCCTTGTTCTTCTCAGCAGCCACCACCCTAATCTGGACGCTCATCACCTCTTACCTGGGCTATTTCATTAGCCTCCTAAATGGTCTCTCTGGCTCCAGCCTTTCCCCTCTCCAATCTTTCTCCCACACAGCCCCCAACGTGGCTTTTCTAAAGGGGGCCTTCCTGGTCTACTTACTACTCCTCACACTGGACACTCCATCTCTGATCCCTTCTACTTTCCACCCATTGCCTAGAATACTCTCCTTCCTCAGCTTTGCCCTGTGGGATCCCTGTTTCCTCCCAGACTAATCTGGAACCCCCTTCTTCATCAGTCTTTCCTTATCCCCTCAGCTGGTAATGCCTTCTCATCCAAGGTTACATCAGGTCTGCTTTCTTTGAACTGGTTTGTGCACAAACAGATAAATGTAGCTAGATTAAGGAGATCAGTTTCTGTGGGCAGAGAAAGTCATTAGCATGAGTTTGTGCGAGGTGTAACCTCAGAAATACAACACTGTTTCTCCTCACTTGAAGGGAAACAATCCCTCAATAGGATTTCCCCTGTCTGAGCCTCCCATCCATCATCCAAATGAAATGGTTGCATTATTTGACCTTAAAGTCAGTCTCCTAATTCTATGATACCATAGAATATCTCAAAGACTTCAACTGAAGTGGGATGTTGGGGGAAAAAATCTTGGTTAGGGCCTCCCCTTAATCAACTAAGGCAAATTCAGGAAATCAGACAAAAAGAATATTTTCCCCAAAGCTAGTATGGGTTTTACTTTTTTAAGAATGTTTTTATTTAATTTTTCTCAATTACAAGTAAAAACAATTTTTAACATTCACTTTTTATAATTTTTTAATTCCAAATTCCTTCTTCTCCTTTCCCTGAGCCCCTCTTGAGAAAGCAAGCACTTTAACACAAACTATACACATGAAATCTTGCAAAATATAGTTCCTTATTAGCCATTGAAAAAGAGAACACAGAAAGAAAAAAAAAGAAAAAGAAAGTTTAGGGGGAAAAAGTATGCTACGCTCTACATTCAGATTCCATCAGTTTTTTCTCTGGCAGTGGATAAAACCTGGAAATCCAGCCTTGGGCTCTTACTGGACTGGTAACCCTGGCTAGATCAATTTAACATTAACACATCTCAGGCTCCCCAAGTCTCAAACAGATCTAATAATAACTACTTCCACCCAAGATGGATGTGAGGATTGAGAGAACTAATTATTAATAACCAATCACTAACATGGGGCATCCAGGGTTTTTTTTTTTCCCTTTCTGTTTCCTCATTTAGTTGCTAGGTCAAGGCAGCCTCTGAAGGACAGGGCTAATGATGAGATTGGGTTCTGTCTGAGGTGGGACCCCACCCAACTAGAAAAGCTTAGTTCTGTTTAAAGGGTAAAGATTGCCTTACCTAGACAGAATTCTTATGAACCCCGCATTGTTCTACTCACATTAGACTTACCTACTGGGGGTCTAGATTGTCTGGATTGCCTAAGAAGGGTAGTCTGGGTAGAGATGAGTCTCTTTGTCCAAGACTGCTATGATCAGTCATGTACCCAGCCCCTGATTAAAATAAGCCCATCTTTGATTATAATTCTCATTAATTGTTAACCAATCAGAGTTGATTTCCACTTGTTGGGAGGACCCACTCTTCCATGGATATATAAATGTTCAGCAGCCCCTAGGGTTTGTCTTTGGTTTCAGAGACAGCTGCTGACTTCAATTTATTATTTGCTAGCTATAATTAATAAACTGATCATTAATTAGCCAGAAACAATGTCTCTTGGACTTTTCATTCCTTATACGATTAAATGAGAGAGCAGATGGAAAACTCTTGGCAAACCTTAAAACTTTATAAATGATAGCTCTTATTGTTACTGTTCAGTCATTTCAGTTATGTCTGACTCTGTGAGACTCCATTTGGGGTTTTCTTGGCATAGACACTAGAGTGGTTTGCCATTTCCTTCTCCACCACATTTTCCAGATGAGAAAATTGAGGCAAACAGGGTGAAGTGACTTGCCCAGGGTCAACAGATAAATAAATATCTGAGACTGACTTTGAATTTAGGTCTTCCTAATTTCAGACCTGGCACTCTATCCACTGCACCACCTAGCTGCCCCATGGCTCTTATCATTGCTCACAGATATTTACAGAGCAAGTGTGTACAAAGGAGAGTGCCTGGGGCACTGGAGGGGTACAGAAATCTCCTCCCTAAAGAGGCTTACAGGGGGCAGCTAGGTGGCACAATGGATAGAGGCCCTGGAGTCAGGAGGACCTGAGTTCAAATCCGGCCTCAGACACATAACACTCACTAGCTGTGTGACTCTGGGCAAGTCACTTAACCCCTAATTGCCTCACCAAAAACAAATAAGTAAATAAATAAATAAATAGACAAACTAATTAATTAATTAATTGATTGATGAATAAATGAATGAATGAATGGATAAATGAATAAATGAATAAATGAATAAATGAATAAATAAATGAATGAATAAATAAATAAATGAGTGAATAAATGAATACATGAATGAAAGAATAAAGAGGCTTACAGTTTGCTAAGGGGGATGCAATTGATTCTGTGATTCTGATGAGACTAATACGAAGTAGGATATGATAAGGTCCAAGGAAAAATTGAGGTAATGTAAGGAAGTGGCTCGCAGCTGGGGCAGGAGGCCTCAGGAAAGGCTTCTTAGAGGAGGTGGAAGCCTAGCTGAACCTGACAGGAAGAGGATTCCAGCATAGCCCCCAGTGCAGATGTATGGAGGGGGATGATGAGAGAAGGAAAGAAGGGCTGAACTCCCAGGAATTCTCTATCAGGTATAAATGAATTACATGGAGCCACAGAACATCCTTCTGACTCAATTTTTTTTCTAAAAATTTTGCAGTGGAAGTCAAGTTTCCTAGAGTATTTTGTCTAAAAAGGAGTGGCGTGAAATCCAGCCTTAAGGTTGCTTTGGTGGCCTGAATCATCCAGGGTGGAGTGAAAGGAAAGCTGGGAGAAATGGGCTTCCCTCCAACTTTCCACAGGGATGCCCTGAGACCAGAAGGGCTCATGGGATGCTGTGGGAGGGAAATGCCTTCTGGAATTCTGTGGCATCTCCCTCGAAGAGCATAAGGTCTCTGGGTTGGTAGATTTCCCTCCCTTCCCCTGCTGCTGCTGGCCTTGAAAGCCTCCTGACTCATGAGGAGTTTGCTCCTTGCACTGGCATTGCTGGATCAGAGGCTCTCTCAGGATCTCTGTAAGATATGAGGCACACTCTCCCTCACCCTGAACTTCCCAAAAAGGACCCAAGGAGGGAGTTAAATTCTACCAAAACGTGGAAGAAAGAAGGTCAGGAAAACTCAAATATTTCTAACTTACCCTTCTTTGGAAATCAATCCTTAGACAGCTGAGGAAGGAAGACCCAAGGAGAGAGTCTGGTGAGACTGCTGAATTTGTCCCAGAGATTATTCTGGGACACATACCTTTCTCACTAGCCAGGCTGACCTGCCAACTGCAGAGAAACCAGGGATAAGGAAAGGCTGGTGTCTGAGCCCTCCTTGGACCATGAACGCTCATGGAAAGTCAATCTCCTTGGCTTAGCTTCCCATTATAACAACAGCATATCTGAGCCTGAGGGGCCCTTGAAGAAGATCACCTTCAACATTCTCATTTTCTAAGAGAGAAAACTCCTAAGGAAAGGGGAGAGCCTGAAGCAGAGAATTCAAGAATGTTTTGTAAATGGATATGAACTGCCCTTATAGGAGATGCTATTATGGGTCTTCAGCCAGGTCTCCTGACTTCCAGACCAGGACTCTTCCTTCTGCCCAGTTAGTGTCAATAGGAGTGAGCCATTCACACTGAATATTACCTATGAGTAAATTCTCTTTCTACATGGTGCGTACTCATGTATGAGTATATGTGGTGTGTTCCCAGAGGTCAGGCTAATTTAGTCACTTGCCTAAGTGTGGAAGATCAAATCTCTGAGGTTCCCATCTCTCTTGATTTTTAGAGACCCAGATTAGCCATGTCACGCTTTCCTGTCTATGATGGAACAGGGCCAGCCATGGCACTGAGCTAAGGAAGGCCTTACAACCTTCCAAGTTCAGGGACCTCAGGTCCAAACCTGTAAAGTGGAGATAAGCTGTGAATTTTCCAGCTCAGAGGAGGGTCAAGGAGACACAATGGTCCCTGGTGATGGGCGGAAATTCCCCTTCTCCCACACTTTATCTCAATATGGACTCATGCTCTTTGCTCTAGATGGCCCAGATACCCCCGGGATTGTCCCCACAGACCCTAATTACCCTGTAGGGGCAACTCTTTGAGTTGTCCTGCTCTGCTGATTCTAACCCACCTGCCCCGTATACTTGGCTTATCAATGGAATACAGATGATGTCCACACCCTATCTCTCTATTACTAATGTGTCTCTGAATTACACTGGAACCTATACCTGTACTTCATTTAACTCAGTCGCTGGCCTGCCTAGCAGCAAAGACATCAATATGACAATCTCTGGTGAGTAGCTAGACCAGCCCTCAGCCTTGTGTTGGTCTGTAGAGGTTTGGTGTTGCATTTTTAAGAGTTCACAAAATCTGTCTTTGAAGGGAATCATATTCTCAATACAGAAACAATTTACTCATCTGACATAGAATCTTTGAAACAGGTACTCAGAGGAGACATTTTGCAAACAGGAAATTTAGGAATAAATATCAAAAACAAAGTTAATATCCTGAAAATCTATAGAAAGATATGACAACATAAAGATAAATGAAGTTGAAATAGTGATGAAAGACTCCCCTCATTTTCCACAGGAGTTTTTCTGATGTTAAGAAGCAACTATTTAGTCCACTAAAACTAAACTGATTCCCCTCCCCCCACCCCATTACACCTTCTTTTCTGATGAAAAACTCTCAAGCCCACAAAGAATATTTTGATACATTGATGACATTGATAGGATTTTTTTCTTCACTGTGTCTTTGCTGATGCCTAAAAAAATTTGAGCTTTGACTGTCCCACGCTCACTACATTCATAGGGTTTTTCTCCAGTGTAGATTCTCTGATGTTGAATAAGGGTTGAACTCCAACTGAAGACTTCCCCACACTCATCACATGTATAGGGTTCCTCCCCACTGTGGTTTTTCTGGTGTAGAATGAGGGCTGAGAGGCAGCTAGGTGGTACAGTGGATAGAGCTCTGGCCTTGGAATAAGGAGGATCTGAGTTCAAATCCAGCCTCAGACATTTGACACTTACTAGCTATGTAATCCTGGGCAAGTCACTTAACCCCGATTGCCTGACCAAAAAAAAAAAAAAAGAATAAGGGCTGAGCACTGGGTGATGAGTTTACCACGTTCATCACATTTGTACTGTTTTTTTGTGAGAGGGATTTCCCTGCTTTCTTTCAAATCTGTCCTTATGTTTAACATATTTGAAAATCTGAGTAATATCTATTTTAAGGGTTCCAGAAATGTTGCCCTGTGGTTCTATGCCTGAAGAAATCTGATTTGGAGGGGACTCCCCATTCCCAGGCTCAGCATCACCAATCACTGTGTCTTAGGGGGTGGAACTCCCAGGCTTCCCACTTAAGCTCATTCTCCATGGACAAGTCCTGTATATTTGATGACTCCTCAGCCATTTCCTAAGGTTCCATCCCCTCCATAAGGTCTTCTTGGGCTTGACCACTGAATGAAACCTGATTCCCTGGTTTGTCAAGCTCTCTCTCCAGATCTTCCAGAATGGTCACTGCCTCTTCTCCATTTTCTGGATAGCACTCTCAAACCCAGGTCTGGAATTCCTTGGGCAAGATGATCAGGAACTGCTCCAGGACCAGAAACCCTAGGATCTACTCTTTTTTGTTCATCTCTAATCTAAGCCAGAGATGGCAAAGCTCACAGAACTGACTCAGGGCTTCACGGTGCCCTGGTGAATCTTGGTACCCAAATCGCCCAAACTTCTGGCAAAAGATATCTGGACCATGGCAGCTGTTCCATTGGACACTAGATCCCTGTCTGTTGGTGCTGTTCTCCTCTATCTTCACTCTCAAAACATTTTTTTAATTAGAGTGGGAGAAATCAATATTGAACCTTCACTCAATTCTGCAGACATTCTGAATTAGAATATGTCAGAAGGAAACATTTCAGCTGGGGTCCAGTCTTAGTACCTTTAACTCTTCTTCAAAGTCACTCCTCCAACCTTGAAAAGAGGTGGCTTACCTTTTCTGGGCTACTGTAAAAAGATCTGCTTACTGCTTTTAAACAACCAACCTGATGACACCAATCCAATGTCATAGACCTCTCCTGCCAACCTCTTATGTTGTCTTGGGATGGAAAAAGGTCTAATCTTGACCTTTTTGCTCACTCCGCTAATCCAGGTTTTGACTTGAGGTATTATTTTAAGTTCTTTGAAAGGGAAGATTGGGAGAGTTCAGCTGAGTTTATGCCTCTATTCCACCATCTTGCTTCTGCTCTTTTCTTTCAAATCCTCCAATCACACCATCAGCATAAACAGACTACAACTGTCTAGCTTGTGACCCATTTTCCTTTTACCCTACTTGCTTAAACTTTCTCTTTCCTTTCTTTTTCTTTTTTTCCTACAAAAGCGGATCTTAAGGGTGCCATGATCTTTGGTTCTCTGAGAATTCCTTAAAGAATAAATTCAAACTATCAATAGCCATAGGAAAAAATGCCCCAAATCACTAATAATTACAGAAATGCACATTAAAACAGCTCTACAGTTCTGCCTCACACTCCTCAGAGTGCCGAAGTTGACACCAAAGAAGAAAATGACAACTGTTGAAGGGGTTGTGGGAGGAACAGACACATTAATGCATTGTTGGCAGAGCTGCAAATTGGCCCAGCCATCTGGGAAAGCAGCTTGGAACTATGTTCCCAAAGTTACTAAATTGTGCATATCCTGTGACACAATAATACCACCACTGGCCTCTATCCCAAAGAGATCAAAGAAAGAGAAAAAGGTCTCCTATGTAAAAATATGTGTAGCAGCTCTTTTTATGGTAGCAAAGTATTAGAAACTAAGAAGTTCCCATCAATTGAGGAATGGCTGTACAAATTATGGTATATGGATGTAATGGAACAGAATTGCACCATAAAAAAATGGTGAAAGTGATGGTCTTAGAAGAATCCTTGGAAAAATTGTATGAACTGATACAGTGAAGCATGCAGAACATGGTGAATGAAGCAACAATATTGTATAGACAAACACCTTGGAAAGCATTAAGGACTCTGATCAATTCATGACCATCCAAGATTCCAGATAACCCAGGGTGACACAAGCTACCCATTTCTGAAAAGAATCAAGATGCAGAAAGAGGCAGAAATTTTTACAAGGGCAGTGTGGAAATTTGTTTTGCTTGACTCTGCATATTGGTTCAAAGGGGTGGGTTTTGTTTGGTTTGGTTTTGTTTTTTCATTTTGGCAAGGGAAAAAGAAGTAAGGGAGAGCAAATAAATGTTTGTTATTTGAAAATATTTTTAAATAAAAAGAAAGAATATCATATTGATATCAATGTGGTCGCAAGGAAGAGATCCTTTTCTATCCTTGAAGAGAGTGGTCAAGGAAGGAATCAAGTAGGAAATGCTCGGGGATATCAATTCAGAATTGTATTTGAACATATTATAATTATCCTCTTTCAGTCTTGGGGAGGGACATATCTGAGGGCATGGGAGACCATGCTGGTTGGTACATTTCTCTCTTAGAATGCTTCAATTTATAATAATGTTAAATTAAATATAATTGTTTCTGGAAGATTGGGGCCTAAAATTCAGAGTATAGTATTAATATTTTTCTTCAATGGAGGTGTTTATGTCACAGTAGAAATCATGTAAATTTAAAGGTAGAAGAGATGATACAACCAACATTTATAAAGTGCCTACTTGTATAGAATGCCTTTGACTCTGGAAGAGACACATAGTTTGGATAGAAGTTCCTGTCCTCGGGAAGCTGAAATTCAGTGCTTCCTTCGGCAGCACATACACTAAAATTGGAACACTAAAGGAAGATTAGCATGGCCCCTGCTCAAGGATGACACGCAAATTTGGGAAGTGTTCTGTATATTGGGGGCAGTTAGGTGGCGCAATGGATAGAGCTCTGGCCTTGGAGTCAGGAGAACCTGAATTCAAATCTGGCCTCAGACACTTTACCACTTACTAGCTGTGTGATCCTGGGCAAGTCATTTAACCCCAATTGCCTCACCAAAAAGCAAAAAAAAAAAAGCTGAAATTCAAATGGGGGAATCAGATACCAACATAGACCAGGATAATGTCCCCCCAGAGTTACAAAATGAAGGGCTATGTGGGGTCCAACGGAGTGTGACAAATGAACAAAGTTTCTGAGTGATTAATTATCAATTTATTAATTAGGCTAACTAATAACAAAGTTGATGGTCAGTGGTTTCTCTCAACAACCAAAGACATGGAGAACCTGAAAGCTTTAAATAATCCTTGAAAGGGAATTCCCCTGATAACTGAAAATCAACCCTAAATGGCAGACATTTAATGAAGAGGTGGTCTAGAAGACTTCAGCCCCTGCTGCTGAGAATGTGGCTTGATCATGAGACTCAGCCATCTCTAGCGATGTGGACAAGGGAATCAATTTCCATCCAGACTACTCTGGTTGGTTTTCTTCTTCATGAGCTGAGTCACTTTAAACTCTAATGGAAGGGTACAAGGACAGGGGCTCCTTTCCCCAGTGAGAGAGTGCTAATACCTGTGGGCATCAGAAAAGGTCCTGTGGAGGACATGACACCTAAGCTGTGTTCTGAAGGAAGTCTGGGGTTCTAGAAGGCACAGAGCTGAGGAAGAAGCCCATGCCCAGCACTGGGGTTTATTCATGCAAAGGCAGTCAGGAGGGACAGGGACTGTTGGGAAAGGGGACTGGTTAGGGGCAGGGAAGCAATTTGGCTTGTATGGAAAGTGCTTGAGGAAGAATACTATAAAACAACACTAGAAAGGTAGGCAGCAGCCAGATAGTGGAGAACTTCCAGAAAGGACTGAGGGGTGTGGAGTTGATCCTAGAGACAATAAGGGGTCCTGAAGGTATTTTAATAGCAGGGAGGACATAGTTAGATCTGTGTTCCAGGAATACCAGCTTGGAAGCTGTGTAGAGGGAGAGAGAGAGAGAGAGAGGAGAGATTGGAGGCAGGGAGACCAAACAGGAGGCAGGAAGAATGATTAGAGATAGTCCAGGAAAGAGGTGATAAGACCCTGAATGGGAAAGAGGCAGGATGAGAACAGAAAAGGATCTGGGCATGAAAGACATTGTGGAGATTAAGGTGACAAAATTAGAAACTTAGGGAATATAGGTATCAAAGGATAGGGAAGGGTCCAGGACAACTCCAAGGTCATGAAGCTGTATGACTAGAAGGATGGTGGTGCTTTCGCCAGAAATGGGGAAGCTTGGAGGGGAAAATATGATGTCATTACTGATAGGGAGACAAGGGGGCTTGGTGTCTCAGATCCCTTAGCTAGTTAGTCTGAAGGAGTCTATGGACCCCTTCTTAAGATAATGTGTTTAAAAGCATTAAATAAAATACGTAGAATTACACCGGAAACCATTATATTGAAATAGTTATCAAAATAAATTTATGGACTCTCAAGTTAAGAACATCTATAAGAGGTTTTCTGAAGAGAAGGACATTTGATTTAGTCTTTAAAGATGAGTGAGAATTCAACAGGAAAATAAGGTGTTAAGAAGACATTACAGCTATTTTTTTTTGTTCAGTCATCTTTTCAGTCCTGTCAGACTCTTCTTGTCCCCATTTTAGGATTTTCTTAACGAAGATACTAGAATGGTTTGTCATTTCCAGATGAGGAAACTGAGGCCAACAGGGTTGAGTGACTTGCCCAAGATCACAGAACTAGGAAGTGTCTGAGGCCAGATGTGAACTCCCAAAGATGAGTCTTACAGACTGCAGGCTCAGTGCTCTATCCACTTTGCCACCTAGCTGCCCTTATTCCTGGCATAGGGAATAGCTCAAATAAAAGCCTGGAGGCTGGAGGATCCAGTGGTGTTTCTAGTATGAGATGGAGCACATAGAATGTGATCTAGAGGGTCAGTTAGGGAGTAACCCATCTTGATTGGGCTTAGAATGGGTGGAAGAGAATAGGGGAAGTTGAGGCAGGAAAGATACACTGTTGCCAGAATGTGGGGAGCCTTGAATGTGTGGACTAATTTTGATGAGACTGCATGGTACAATAGCTAAACCACCAGGCATGGAGTTAAGAAGAGTCGAGTTCCAAATTCTCCTAAAATACTGAGTAGCTAGGTGACCCTGGACAAGTCAGTTAACCTCTCTTGGCCCCAATTTCTGTATCTGTAAAATGGGGTAATAACACCCACTTCCCAGGATTTCTGTGAGGACCCAATGAGATGTTACATGTGGAGCCCTTTGAAAACCTCAGAGCCCTCTGTAAACATTGGCTGTTATGATTCCTCCAAGGACAAGGGCGAGTCACTAGGGTTCTTAGCAGATGATTTGTGAGGTCATTTTAGCGCGATGCGGTCATTGTACTGATGAGGCCACTGAGGCCTAGAGAGATGAAACAGTGTATCTGAAGACAGAAAGTGAAGATAGAGCCTGGACTCTAGCCCACATCTCCAATGTCCACGATCGATGCTCAGGATTAAGTGAGCCCTTCCTCTCCAGGAAAGGTCCTGTGTAGAGCCAACTCTCGCAGTGCAAATGAAGGAGGATTCGTTTCCAAACTTAATTTTTGTAGAAACTGATGGTGCAAAGGGAGTCAGGGCTTTGCACAGTGAGGCCACATTCCTCTCCCACAAAGAATCCACACTCAGGAAAACTAAACCAGCATCTGGCATGTGTTTACTCAGACAGCCACGAGGGGGCAGCACAGAGACACAAGGGACCAGAGATGTCTTGAATTAGAGTGAAAGAAACCAAGCCCTAACTGAGTGTGCTTCCACGCTGCCATATTTGTCCAGACTTTGCTTGAATACTTCCAGTTATGGGGAGATCACCACGTCGTGAAATGATCCAATCCATGCTGGACAGCTGATTGTTGGGAAGTTTGTGCTGAGCTGAAATCACTGGAATTCCCTAGAGCTTTGCCCTTAGTTTTCCCTCCTGGGGCCAGACAGAACCAGTCTGATTGCCTTTGACCCAGGACTGTCCTTCAGATATTTGCAGATGTGACCATGACACCCTCTAACCTAGTTTCTCCAATATTTCAATGGTTCAATGGCCAATTTTGTGCCCCCTCCCATTCTGGTCACCTCCTCCAGATGACGCTTCACTCTTTCTTCAAATGGGAAGCCTGTGGCTGGACACAGGACTCCACTGAGGTATGAGCAGAGTGAAGGAGATTCATGACCTCCCTTCCACTGGACTGTGAACACCCCCAGCAGCAGCCTGAGGTCCTCCATGAAATCATGGGGAGGTGGCCCAGGGCCACCTAGTGGTTACACTAGCAAAGCTGAGCCCAAGAGGATCTAACAGATGGGAAAGACTGAGATTATGGCCCCAGGGACAGACTGTGTATCTCTTGTGTGAGGACCAGCCCAGCTAAATCAGAGCCGCTTAGCACAGGGTAATCACAGACAGAGAGACCTCTCAATCGTAGTCACAGAAATGCTCAGACAATTAGACAAGGAATAGAGAGAGGGCTGGAAATCTCCATCAGTGGAGAGATTTTCCACACTAAGGAAGTTATGAATCCATGAAGTATTGAAGCAAGATGAGATTAATTTTTTTGGCTGCCTCATCACAAAATACTGACTCATGCTTAGCTTCTTGTTTAATTAATGACAAGCATTTATTAGGCTCTTCTTCATCCCAAGCATTCTGCTCAGGACCCCAATTTCTACCTGATTTGCTGCCTTATGGCCTCTCTGCCATACTGACCTAATTGGGGCTGGGAAGCCTCTCCAAAGAGGACAGCTCCTCAGGGACCAGGCTGTCAGGCTTAAGAGGGAGGTACCATCCCAAGAGCAGCTCAAAGAATATGGAACTTTGCTTCCAAGACCCTTCACCCTAACCACCAGCTCCTCTAGCCAGAGAACTTTGCTGTTGGCTGGCACAGCAAAGAAGGGTCATTAGTGAGGATGGGCCTCAACTCCTATAAGCAATGAAGAACAAAAGGGTCAGCTCCAGGGAATCCCAGGACCCAGAGTTAGAGGAGGGCTATCTATCCCGCCTGCAGACTCCCAGTAGAGATTGGGAATACACTCCCTCCTGGTGTAGCTCATGCCAGTTTAATTGGATGAAATAAATCTAATTGTCTCTCTCTCTCCAGTCTCTGAATTTGGTGGTGTTTAGGTATCAAAGGGAAGGTGGGTTCTCAGAATCTCTCCCAGGGTATCTGTCAGCAATGACAGCCAAGACCAGGAAAAGACATAGTCCCATCCAATAGTCAAGAACAAATCATGATGTAGGGGACAATAAAGGGGCCCCTCTGGGTCCTGTTGGTTTCACAGGCCAAGAATGACCCATCTCTGTTGAGTTGCATGTCCTTTGGGGCTCAGTTATGCTCTAGAGTAGCCTGATGGTCTGGGCTGAACAGAGTTCCAGGACTGGGTCTAAAGCAGAGCCAAGAACATCAGTCAGGCCCCAAATGAACCCAAAGCCTTGGTGGGTCAGGATGGGAGCCAAGATCTGCCCAGCTATGGTCAGACACAAATCCTACTTCCTGAGGGGTCCCTGACCCCAAGAATCTGTCTCTTGCTGTTGTTCTCCTTGGGTCCTCCAGGTGGCACTAGCAGGATATAAATGACTCTGTCCTATTGTCCCATTCACCAGGTGCCCCAGGGAGAGGGAGGAAGGAGTTCTCTCTATCCAACATCAGACCTCCCTCTACGGGCAGCTGACCCTCAGTGGATCTAAGGGCACCTGAGCCTCCCTAGGGCAATGGACAAAGCCCTTGGGAATTGGACCTAAGCTTCCTAGAGAGATCAGGGAATACACAGGGATGGAGGCTTAGACTCACAGAGCAGATGGAAGAGGAGAGGGGCTCACCACAAAGCTACCCTCAATGACCCTGCAACACAGGGCTCTGTAGTCCCGACACCCAAAGGCTCTGTCCAACCAGGACACCCCTTAGAAGCCTTCTATAGAGGTGGAGCAGGGAGCTGTGTTCTCCCCCAAAGTTACACATTTCGAGAGTCCCCTGGGCTGTGCTTGAGGCAGAGGAAAGTAGAATGCTGGATTCTGGGTCAGAAGACTTGCATTTCCTTCCTACCTTTTCTGTGACCCTGGGCAGGTCACTACCCTCTTAGAGTTTCTTTCTTCCACTGTCAAATCCATGATCTTGTGATGGGGGACCCAGAATTCCTCTTCCTGGTATCCAAACCTGACTGATCTCTAGTCCTTGGCTTGATGTACTGAATCTACCTGGTTCCCACTTGTTCCCTGTGCAACCAAGGAATAGTCACTTGACCACTCTGAGTACCAGTTTCCTCCTCTTCAACACTGGGAAATATTAGCTGACTTTGCAGACTCACAAGGCTGTTTGACCATAGCTCACCTTTAACTGCTTTAGAGAAATGGTCATTTTTCTGAGTGTTTCTTCCCTTATTGGGCCACAAGCCCCAGAAGGGGATAGGAGGATAGGACTTCTGCTCCCGTTCCCCTCAGTACCGAGCTCGGCCCATGTCTGGCCTTAATATTTGAGGGAATCCGCTGAGCTGGCCTCTCCCTCCTCCTTGACACTCCAGGCTTCCTTCAAGGCCCAGCCAAAATCCCACCTTCCAGGATAAGTCTTTCCTGACCCTCTCCCTTAGATGCTAGCACCTTCCCTCTGAGATGTCCTTCAATTTGTCCTCAATTGATCTTATTGGTATCCATGTGGTCTCTTCCATTAGACTGGGAGAGCAGGGATTTCTACCTTTCTTTGTATCCCCAGAGTTTAGCACAAAGCCAGGCACTTAGGAGGTGCTTACAAAGTGTTTATCAGCTGACTAAGGTAAGTAAAGGCCCCTTGAGTCCCCAGCCCTCCTCTACTCTCCACACATCCATCTCAGCACCATCCCTGGCTATCTTAGCTCCAGGTCCTGTGCCCTCACCACTCCCTCCTCCCAAAGGTGACTGGCCATCCTCCTTTACTGTGCTAAAGCCTTTACAAATATGGTCCCATTCAATCCTTTCAGCAAGCCTGGGAGATCAGTGCTAGTATTATTATTCCCATTGCACAGTTGAGGAAACTGAGGCAGATAGAGTTTAAATAATTTGCCCAAGGTCTTAAAGCTAAGTGTTTAAGGTTAGATTTGAACTCCCCTCTTCTTAGCTTCAGACCCAGCACTCTCTCAACTGAACCACCCAGCAAGGGGAGTTGGGGAGGGAGTATTAACAGGAGTGTGGGAGGGGTGTGGGGAGAGGAAGATGCCCCCTAGGTACTCCCACTATGAAGGAGGCAGCTCTGGTCTGTATAATCCCCTATTCAAACTCCCCAGCCCTGTTGCACCCTCTCAGCAGCCACAGTGAAATGTCTGAGGAAAGGCCAGGGCACTCTGGGCTGGCTTGAGAGGGGAGGGGAGACTCAGCAGTCTGGGTCTCAAAGGCCCCAAAGAGGAATCTAAGTACATTCATTGCCTCTGCCCACCATTCTCTGTGCACATTCTGGGGGCTAAACAGTTTCTACTCTGGGAGGGAAATAAGGGAGGGGGTCAGGTGTCAGCACAACTGGACAGTAGGTAACACTGACTGACCCTTGTTGCCCTTGGGAACAGAACCACTTCTCCATGGACAGTGGGAGGGATCCGGTCAGGGGAGGGGCTCCCTGGGAGAGGCAGGAAACCACAGCAGCTGGGAGGGGAAGAAAGAGGAGGAAAGGGGAGGGAGGAGAAAGCCAGAGGCCAAGTCCCTGCCCTGTGGGGCCCATGTGACTGGCAGATAGAAGAGCTCCAACCCTGAAGAGAGAGACCTCAGTCCTCTAGGGAAGGAGGAGACAGAACAGACACAGCTCTGGGCTGCACGCAGGGACAGCCTTGAACCTGGTCCCCAGCAGGGACACCTCCAGGGTCCGCACTTGGCCTCTTTACCGGGAAGACAGCCCAGGAGGGGAAGGCAGTGGGCAGCACAGACCTATGGAGAGCCCCTCACAAGCTCCCCACAGTGGGGGCAGCCTCTGGAAGGGGCTTCTGCTCACAGGTGAGACACCAGCTCTTCTGGGGCTAGGGAAGAGAGGAAGCTTGGGGGATTCTGAACCAGATATAGGCAAGTGAATAAACACAAGGACCAGGAGGAAGAAGACTTGTCCCGTTGGGGGTGGGGGTACGAGGAGGACTTGGCCAGGCCAGTCTTCCCTGAGCCAGGGGCAGAGGGGGAAGTAGCAGCTCAGGGCCATCAGTCCACATCCCAGAGACTCAGGGCAACGTCCATTCCTGGAGCTGAGCAACCTCTGAAGAGGCTGAGGGAATTGTTATAGGCAGAGGAGACCTGCGTGCGGATCTCAGCTTTGATGTTTACCAGCTGTGTGACCATGGACAGGTCACTTACCCCTCTTAGCTTGTGTTTACCAGAAACACCACCTTCCTAAGTGGGAAAGGCTTTCCCTGGGTTTGGGGCCAAAAGATCTGGGTTCAAATGCTGCCTTTGCCATTTCCTATTTAATTTTGGTCACATGTGTTACCATATCTGGGCTTCAGTTTCTTAATTGTAAATTGAGGGCATTTGACTCTAAGGTTTTGTCTAGGTCTAAGATCTGATCTGTCTTCAACCACAACACTTTATTGATTTATTTCTCCCTTCAATGTCTTGCCTACCACACCACACATCATTTCTTAATCAAGTCTATAGAGGGAGCCAAAATTTGTTACAGACCAAACTTTCAGATCCTCTGCACAGATTGAGACTGACAGACTGATGCTCAGGAACATGAATCCCCTTCACACATAACCCCACTGAGCCCCCAGCAGACCCTGGGGCAGGCTTAGCAACCCTCACTCTTATCTTGGGGACAGCTCAGTGACCTGTGCCCTCAGGAGGGCAGGGGAACCCTGCTGACCTCTGCCTCCTTCCTCTCCTCTCAGCCTCCATCCTCAGTGACTGGATCCAGCTGACATCTGCCCAAAGTGATTCCGTCAGTGTTGTGCCAAACCCACCCTATGGGGCAGTGGGCAGCAGCATCACCTTGGACATCCAGGGGTCCTCAGAGCAGACTCCCAGCTACACTTGGTACAGAGGGGCAGTAAGCCCCTCCAACGAGATCGCTTTCTACCAGGTTGCTAGTGGACAGCTGACATCAGCAGATAGCCGGCTGAACGTGTCCTCCAATGGCTCCCTGATCATCCGTGACCTCATCCTCAATGACACTGGTGACTACTTCGTACAATTTCTTGATCCCACAAGCAGCAAGATAGTAACAGCAGAAGGATATTTAGCCGTGTATGGTAAGTGATACCCTTCCCACGGGCCATGCCGTCACTCCAATACCCTCCCTCAGTCTGGGGCCAGAGCCCTCCCCTAAGTTCCTTACCCAGGGAGCAGGTAGAATGCAGAACATGACCCACCCCCACATAAAGTAAACTGAAGAGGTGAGAACCCTGCAAACCCAGACCGACCTAGTTAAGGGTCACGGAGAGCACAGGAGAGTTCAGACGTCCCTACCTTCTGAGGCCCTTGGCATTTAACATTTGGAAGGTAACTTCCTTCTTTCTCCCAGTTTTCCCAGGCCATACTGTGAAACTAGGAGGGGCCACTGAGTGCCTTGGAGGGGGCACTTGGCCCCCTCCAGTTGTGCCTGAGACAATCTGTTCAGGAAGTTTACCTGCCTCAAGACATTTAAAAATCCATGAGGCAGAGGAACATTGCTGGGGACTGGTGGGGGGGGAGTGGACAGTCACAGACACTTGCTTTCCAGCTGGGCCCAGAAGACCTCAAGTCCACACTCCCCACTCCCCAAGAGCCAGAAGCCTGGCTGCCCTGGGTACCCGGGACCACCTGGATGCCTGTGCTCCCAGTGCTGGGATGGGGACCCCAGAGGGAGGACACCTGTATTTTCTCCACTTTCTAGAGGAAAGTCCAAGACAGAGGGGCCCAGGCTGCACTGAAGGACAGCCTGGGACAGAGGGCACAGCTCTGCTGAGGTCTCATCTGTATGGGGAGAAGACAAATTCAATATGGAGAGCAAAGAGGCCATCTGGGGCTCCCCACTGGGGCAACTTTCCCAACCAGGAGAGATTTCCAGTTGGGCAATGGCTAACAAGAACTATCATTTATATAGTGCCTGGAGGTGTGCAAGGTGCTCTATGTATCATATTTCATTTGATTCTCTGAAAGACCCTGTGACATAGGCACTATTTTTATAAATGAGGAAAATTATCCTGAGAGAGACTGAGTGACTTGGCCAGAGTCACACAGCTAGTCAGTAGCTGGGGCAGAATTCGATTTCAGGCCTTCCTGACCCCCATTCTCTCTACTGCACACCCTAGATGCCTCCCACCATGGAGGGTTACCTCAGGAGACAGTGACCTCCCCAGCACTGGGAATCTTCAAGCAGAGACTAGATGACCATTTGCCAGGGATGTTCGAGTGGGGGGGGGCCCTCATCAGGCCTGGATTGGCCAAGATGGCCCTGAGGCCCAGAAGCAAAGAATCCCAGAGGCCTCTGGGGGACTTTTAGCTCTAAGGTTATACGGTCAGGGGGGCTGGAGGGTGGGGCATGCCGGGGAACAGCCCAGAATATCCAGGGCTTTCTTCCATAGTGTGCCTTCTGGAAATTGTCCTAGGCATCTGTCTGTGGCAGGATGCATTCAATGGCTGCAGGTGAGAGGCAGGAGCCAGTGTTAGGGGAGGGCCCTGCTGGTCATTCCTCAGCTCCCAGGCAGAGGATATTGTGGGAGGAAGGACCTAGGAATAGTCAATCCATTGATTGACAATCATTTGTTAGGCACCAACTACATGCATAGGCACTAGGCTGGGTACAGGGCATAAAAGGCCAGAAAGAAGTGAGTCGCTACCCTCAAGGAGCATGCATTCTATTGAGGAAATGTATAAATACATATGTGGAATAAATATGAGGAGAATAGGAAACAGTTCAAGACTGATGATTTCCTGGGTAGAGGCAATTCCTAGAGGAGGCTACCCCTCCACCAATGCAGGCTGGCACCTTCTCAAGTCCTGATCTTACCCAGTTCTCCTGGGCACTAAGGGGGAAAGCAGATTGCCCAATATTACGCAGCTGCTATGTGTCTAAGGCAAAACTAGCACCCAGGTCTTCTGGGCCCTCCAGTTAAATACAAGGTCATTAGGGAGGAGGGCACTAGCAGACAATGGCATCAGGAAAGGTTTCCTGGGGAGGTCCTGTTAGAGGGGCCATACTGAAGGAAGACAGAGGTAGGGCAAGAGGAGGACAGCCCAGACTGGGTCGGGGTAGGAGGACATGGATCCCCTCCTCAGCATAGGACACTGTAGTAGCTGGGACCTGGAAAGGAAGCTCAGCCCACTGAACTCTCTAAGGAGCCTGTGAAGAAAGAGGGCACCAAGAGGACCCAGAGATAAGGGCTGAGACAAGGAACTTGTGTGGGGCCAAGGCTGCCTCAGTCCCCCCCCCGAGAAGCAGAGTCTTCTGGAGGCAACAAGAGATTGGGCCCTTCACCAGACACAAGGGGAAGTGGGCTCTCCCAGGGCTTCCAGCTTCTGCTAGAGGGGCAGGGCCAAGGAAAGAAGAGAGCTCTAGACTTGGGATCAGGAGGTCTGGATTCAAATCCCAGCTCCTGCATTCACTGTGTGACTCAGGGGAGTCATCTCAGCTCTGTGACTCTCCATTGCCTCATCTGTAAAATGGAGATACTAATCCCAGCATTCTCTTTTTCTCTGGCTGTCCTGAGGAAAGACCCTTCAAGTGCAATACAGATGGGAATCATTGCTCCTCCCTGGAGGCTCCCTTAGCTGCTCCTCCCACTCAATCCCAGCCAGTAAGTGAATTGGGCAGCTGGATGACCCAGTGCTGGACCTAGGACAAAGAGCTCTAGGATAATTTGAGGAGGGAGCTGTCAGCAGGGGCAGGGGACATGAGGAAGTAGTCTTCCACCTCTTGGGGGAGGTGGAAAGTGAGCTGAGCCTGGCAAGTAGAGAGTTTCTGCAGGGATCCTCCAGTGCAGATGTATGGAGAGGGATGATGGCAGGTCAATAAGGAAGGAAGAATACCTAGGCTGTAGTAAATTCTCTGTCAGGTGTGGCTTGAGCTGAATAATTTTGTGATGGAAATCAAGTGGGCTGGAATATTGAGAGTCCAAAGAGGAGTGGTGTAAAATGCAGCCAGGAGGAGGCTGTGCTGGCCTGCACCATCCAGGGTGGAGCCAGAGAGAGCACCTGGGAGGCACTTGCTTCCCCCCAACTTTCTGCAGTGATGCCCTGAGACCACAAGGGCGTTGGCTTTGGGGTTTTGTTTCTGGGCTGCTGTGCTGTCTTTCTCAGGGAGCACGAGGTCTCTGGGGTGCTGGGATTCCCTCCCTTTTCCTGCTGCTGATGCCTCTGAACAGCTCCTGACCCATGAGGAGTTTGCTTCTTGTTCTGGCCTCCTCCCTTCTTGTTGGCCTTCCCGTTCGATGCTTCCTGGGCATCTTAACAGCCACACTCACTATTCTGGGTCAAGAGAATAAGGCTTGTCCATGATGAGTGAGCTCCCTGGGGAATCTCAGACCACCTGCTGCTGTTCCTTCTCCTCTCCGACATGGAGCTTCCCTTGAGCTGGTCACAGCCGGCCCTTTGGCCAGTGAGAGCTGGAAGGAGCCTCAGAGACCGTCCAGCTCTGTGTGAGTTACAGGGCACTCTGACTGCGCTTTCTTCCTTGAATTATCTCTGGGACTCCTTTAAAAAAATACAAATTTCTTTCATTTCATCACATGCAAGGGAAAAGGCAGTTGTATAGTGAAAAACACAGAGGATTCAGGTACAGGAAGACCCCAGAGCAAGACCTGCCTCTGACATTGACTACTTCTGTGGCAATGGGCTGGTTACTGAAGGTGTGAGCAACTTTCTAAAAGGGTAATGAGGTTTGACCTTAGAGTCAGAGGGCCTGGGTTCAAATCCTGATCTGCTGCTTGCTGTCTATTTGGTCAAAGACAAGTCACAATGTGGGACCTCAGTTTTCTCCTCAAACAATGAGAGCATTGACCTCGATCAAGGGTCCTTAGATTTCACAGGGTCTAGAAACATGGGTGTGAAAAAAATCACAGCTCTATTTTCACTAACTTCTGGCTTTCTTTATATTCCTTTGTATTTCATTTTGTGAATTTGAAACCATGATTCTGAGAAGGGTCCATAGGCTTCCTCAGGCTGACTGCCCAAGAGACTCGTGAGATAAGGAAGGTAGAGAGCCAGCAGTCCTAATAATCTCTGGGGTCCCTGCCAGCTCTGAATCTGTTACCCTCTTACCCTGTGAATCATGGTGCAACACTTGGAGGTGGCAGACCATGGGACACATCTCATAGGCAGACAGTCATCGAATCTGGTGAGAGGATATAACATGGGTGGAAAGGAGCGGGATGAGATAAGGCTGCAGAGGAAAGATGGCTCAAGGGGGTGCAGGAGCCTGAACATCAGTTAAAGGACATTGATCCTGAGATGGTAGGTAATAGTGAGCCCCTAAAGGTCCTTGAGGAGAGGAGTGACCTGGCCAGATCCACACACCATTCTGATTGTTTTCACGGTGGTGCGATGGGTGTATTGGAGGGTCATGAAGAAAGATAGAGAAACCCAGCCATGCAGGGATGATAGAATCCTCGATTTGGCCCTGGAAAAGGACCTCAGATATCCTTTAGAGTAACCCTTCCATTTTATAGATGAGGAGACTGAATCCTAGAGAGAGGAAGAGACTTGGCCAAGGTCATATCAGTATGAAAGATTTGAATCCAGGACCGTCTGACCCCAAGTCCAGGGCTCTTTCCCCTGTGCCCTATGGCATATAATGAACACTATCTTGTCTCCAGTGCTCCCCTCTCTCCATGATCTGTCTTCCTGAGCTCCTGCCATACCCGCTCGAGGCACCAGGGGAGACCATGACCTCAAAGCCTTGGGACCCGCCTCCTTATAAGAATGTGACAGCTCATATCTATGCAATACATTATGTTTTACAAAGAGCTTTGTATAGATGGTATCATTTGATCCTCTCAACAACTGGGAGGTGGGCATTATTATCCCCATTTTATAGGTGAGGAGCCTAAGGCACAGATGGGTTAAATGACTTGCTAATAAATCACGTACCTGAGTCAGAACTTGAACTCGGGTCTTTCTTAAGTCCAATGCTAGGCACTCTACCGTGCCAGGAATAAGATCCATTGGGGCTGTCAAGGCATCTCCAAAAAAGTCCTACCACGGCCTTCTTTCTCAGGAGAGTGCTCAATGTCTTGCATGTCCTCACCACACCTCAGAAGTGGCTAGCTGACCTCAGCCTTCTCAGCTTCTTGGCCAAACCCACTGGGCCTTACTAAATACAAGGTTCTCTCAGTATCTTTGCAAGAGATGAGACACACTCTCCCTCACCCTAAACCTCTTAACAGGGACCAAGGGAGGGAGTGGGAACTCTACCAAAAAGGGGGAGAAAGAAGGTCAGGAAAACTCAAATATTTCTAATTTATTGCTCTTTGGAAATTAATCCACAGACAGCTGGGGAAGGATGACCCAAGGGGGAGTCTGGGGAGCCCGATGAATGTGGCCCAGAGCTTATTCTAGGACACACACCTTTCTCACTGGCCAGGCTGACCTGCCAACTACAGGCCGGTGTCTGGACCCTCCTTGGGCCGTGAAGGCTCAGCTTCCTAGGGTAACATATCTGTACATATCTGTAACATAACAACATATCTGAGCCAGAGGAGATCCTGAAGAAGACCACCTTGAGCATTCTCATATTGCAGGAGAGGAAACTCTCCTAAGGAAAGGGGAAAGCCCAAAGCAGGGAATGTGTATGAACTGCTCCTATGGACAGGACACAGTGTTAGGCATGGGGGATGTAATTGTCAATTAAAGACTCTTGGACTTCAACCAGGTCTCTTGACTTCTAGCCCAGGACTCTTCCTTCTGCATGCTGCTGCTGACTGATGTATTCCCAGTCTCTGCATTTCCTTTTTTTCCCTTTGGAGTTAAGGTAATGTCCTGGCCATTACTCTCTGACCTTCACCAATATCGTCCTCAAAGTGTGGAGGTGGCCCTAGCTTCTGGAAGTTCAGGCCAAGGAAGCATAAACTGTCCTAGATCCTGCCAAAGCAGAAAGGCTTCAAGTACAGCCTGAGTAATGGACATGGGAGTCTGTCACCTCTGGACCAGGCTGCCTCAACCTGGAAAGATTCAGCACCAAGGGCTTGGGCTTCAGATGAATGTCTTTGTCAGCCACAGCAACTCAGGAAAGAACTTTCTCCTAAGGACTGGAGAAGCTGTGACCTGCATCAGAGAAAGCAATGTCCATGTCAATGAAATCACAGGTTCTTGGCCTCATCTTCCAGGGCCTCTGACCTTGCCAATGTCTTACAGAGCCTATTTCCAAACCACATACTTGGTTGGAAGGGTAAGAAAAAGGACCAAACAGTCATTTTCTGTCTATTTTCTGCACAGGGCCACTATCCAAACCTACCATCAGCAGCACCAACATGGCCCCAGTGGAGAACAAGGACAATGTCTCCTTGACGTGCCAGTCTGAGAGTCAAGAAGTCACATACCTGGTTTGGTACATAAACCAAAGCTCGCCAGCTGGTGACAGGATAGTGCTGTCCCTGGATAACAGGACACTCACTATAATCAATGTCACAAGGGAAGACCAAGGACCCTATGAGTGTGAAGTCCAGAACCCAGTTAGTGTCAATAGAAGTGACCCATTCACACTGAATATTACTTGTGAGTAACTTCTCTTTCTACATGGTGCATGCTTATAGCCTGGTGGTGTGTTCCCAGAGGTCAGCCTAATTCAGTCACTTGCATGAGTTCTGAAGATCAATTCTCTGAGATTCCCATGTCTCTTGATTTTGGGGGGCCCAGATTGGCCATACCATGCTTTCTCATCTATGATGGAGGAGGGCCAGCCATGGTGCTGGACTAAGGGAGGCCTTAAGACCTCTCAAGTTCAGGGATCTCAGGTCCAGACCTGTAAAGTGGAGGAGGAGCTGTGAATTTCCCAGCTTAGAGGAGGGTCAAGGAGATACAATGGTCTCTGGTGATGGGTTACAGAATAGGAAATTCCCCTTCTCTCTTCCTTTATCTCAATATGGACTCATTCTCTTTACTCCAGATGGCCCGGATACCCCCATGATTGTCCCCACAGAACCTAATTACCCCGTAGGGGCAACTCTTGAGTTGTCCTGCTCTGCTGACTCTAACCCACCTGCCCAGTACACTTGGCTTATCAATGGAATACAGACGGTGTTCACACCCCAGCTCTCTATTCCTAACGTGTCGCTGAATCACACTGGAACCTATACCTGTAGTGCATCTAACTCAGTCACTGGTCTGTCTAGCAGCAAAGACATCAGTATCACAATCTCTGGTGAGTAGCTAGACCTGGCCCTCAGCCTTTTGCTGGGCTCTGCCTTTCCCTGGCATGAAAGAAACAAAGATTAGTGACATTCTGCCCTTCTGGTGCCCATGGCACTATGTGTTGTGGTGGAAAGAGCTCTGAGCTCAGAATCATGAAACTGGGGCTAGAAATCTGACTCTGTCATCTACCTGTGCACCCCCAGGTGCCTCTCCTCCTTTCTGAGCCTCAGTTTCTTCATCTGGAAAATCCTTCCCTGCCCATAGCACAGAATTCAACGTGGAGAAAATTCTTTTTACATTTTAGGTACAAAAAGCTTGTGAGTTGTTACTGTTGTTTTTCTCATTCTCATTCTCACTCTCTTCTGTCCCAGAGACACACAACCCTCTTTCTCCCCCAAGTCCCAGGGCCACAGCTTCAATGACTGCCCCTGGACCCTGTGGTCTTTCCTTAAGCCCATCTCACTTGGTGCTATGGGCCCACATGGGGTCTTGGTTGGAATATAAGCCATCATGGTGTAATAGGGCTGGCTCTGATCCCCTTTTGCAAGGAAATTCAGAAGATGGTAAGGGGAATTTAAACTTTGTCTCCTTTCATACACAAAGACTCACTTCTGCATCTGCATGTTCCCCCTTTGCGAAATGAAATATCACACAGAGCGATGCCTGATCGGAAACTGGGCTCTTGTCCAGGTGAAGGGTAGAATAACCTTAGCATCAGGGGACTGTGGCTGGCCTGTCTCCACTGCCTCAGTTTCCTGGTCTGGTAGCTCACTCCACACGTTCTCTGCGGACAGTGGCTTCGGGGTGGTTACTGTGTCTCATGTGTACAGATGACAGATCCTCTGCATTCCCAATCACACTGGCATGCAGCTAGACCCTAAAGGGATCATCTGTGGCCCCAGAGTTCTCTTTTCTTTCTCTGGCAAAATTGGTGGAGTTTTGTCCTTACAAACCCACAACTTCCTGCCTCTACTCTGAGGCAGGAGGAACGGAGAGCAGGAGAAAGAGGTAGAAGTGTGGGCTGGGGATTTGAACCTGGGAAAGTCAGACTGCAATAAGATATGTCTTGGAAGAGAGATGACTTTTATTGGCCTAAATCTGTACAGAAGGATCCCTAAGCCCCACATGTTGACTTAGTTTTTAAATGTAATATTATCTTTGCATTATTATATTTTTATTTGTCTAGCTAAATATTTCCCAATTACATTTTAATCCAGTTCAGACCACACTGGAGAGTGTAGCAGGAGTGCATTTGGTACCTGTGGCTTAAGTTACCTTTTTCTTAATTTAATTTATATTTATATAAATTATACAATATATTATATAAATATATATATTCTATTTCTTTAATTAATACTCACTTAATTCTGCATCAGTTCGTGTAAATCTTCTGAGGATTTGTTCTTGACCTTGTTCTGGTAGATGTTCTTATCAATGAGATAATATATGTAATGAATTCTGTATATGGTGACTCTTATTCTAATAATTACACAGACCAAAAGCATAATTTTGAAATTTAAGAAAGAAGAAAAAGCTAAGATGAAAGTGACCATGTGTGTGGACCAATTAGGATCCAGAAGCCTCTCAGCAAGCTGGTACACTTGGTGTGATCAGAATTATTGGAGATTAATGTCAGATCCCACCCTTGGCTTCAAAAAGTCCGAAGCATAAACAAACATGGGTCCAGATGGGGAAATTGCTAGTTACCCAGACATAGGAAAAACAGTTAAAGTAAGTAAGGATGGTTGGCTTAGAGAAGAGGAGATTGGGGGCAGACAGGATACTTGACTTTTGAATACAATGTTAGCTTGCCTAAAAAGAGGCCGAGCTCCCATCATAGATGAGATCATCACAGAAACCCAGAATTTAATGGTGAGACAGAAGCTCTTCTGAAAAAGACCTGGAGGGTCTGAGTGGACCGCCAGCTTAATACTTGAGTAATGAGGAGATAAGGCAGCCAAAAAAACTAATGTAATTGAAGCACATCTAATTCCAAGAACAAGTAGAGAACAGTCCTTCTGGAACATCCAATGGCACTCAGAGTATTGTATTTGGTTCTAGACGACACAGTTTACAAAGGACATTGAGACACAGGAGAGTGTCCCGAGGAAGGCAACCAGATTGGTGAAGGGTCTGTTGTCCATGTGACAGGTGGGTCAGCTGAGGCAACTTAGGTTAACCTTTTTTTTTTTTAGGCAACTGGGGTTAAGTGACTTGCCCAGGGTCACACAGCTAGTAAGTGTGTCAAGGGTTTGGTCTGAGGCTGGATTTGACTTCAGGTACTCCTGACTTGAGGGCCGGTGCTCTATCCACTGTGCCACGTAGCTGCCCCTGGGAACTTAGGTTAGCTGGGGAAGAGAAGGCTTGGGGGAGACACATGATAGCAATTTGCTGGACTCTTTGGGGGAAGGGGAATTAGATGTGTCCCATCTGGCCTCAGAGAGCAGAACCGGGAGCATACAGAAGCAAATAGAGACAGGGCAGAATGGCCTCGAAGGTCCCATACAACTGGACTTTCTGGGCTTCAGTGGAAAACCCCCTCATGGCCAGAACTGTCCCAAAGCAGAATGGTTTCATGGAGAGTTGGTAGGTTCAAAGGCGATCGTATGTGTAAAGCACTTAGCACAGGGCCTAGCACACAGTAGTCACTTAATAAATGCCCATCCTTCCTTTCCTCCTCTTTGGATGCTGGATGAGCATCTGTGAGGTAGAATGTGCCACAGATTCTGTTTCAGGCAGGAGTCGGACTTGATGGTCACCAAAGTTTCGTCAACTCCAAAATCCCGTGGTTCTGTCTCCAAGTCTTTTCATCGCTATCAAGCAGAAAGGGATTTGTCTTGTTGTACTTGACCCCAGAGGGAAGAACTAAGACCAGTGAATCAAGGGTGCAGAGAGGAAGAACTGGGCTAATTGTCAGAGCAAACTTCCTAACGGTTAGAGTGGTCCAGACCAGGAATGGGTTGCCTTAGTGGATACAAGGCTTCTCCTTAGTAGAGCTCTCCAAAGGCTAGATTGGATTGGGCTAAATGACCCTCTCTTCAAGATCTTGAGATGCCCTGGGATTCACTGAATGTAAAAGGTGCAATACAAGGCCTGACAACAGTTGGTGTGAGAAAGATTGAGGGACTGGTTGGACTAAAAGCTAACTTGACCTTGGTTGCAGTAATAGCAGCATGCTGTCTGGATCCAGGGAAGCAGGGGTCCTTCTGGGCTCTGGGAGGACAGGCCCCCCCCCAGAACAAATGCTATATTCAGTTCCGGGCTCCTCATGTTAGGATGGACATGGTCATGAAGCTGATCTTCAATGTCTCACTGAGCCAGGAAGGTGGCCCAGGGTTCTCATATGCAAGGCATGGCAGGAGAGACCCCCAGGAGGCTAGTGTGTCCATCATCAAAGGACTTGGCTTGTGCCAAGTGAGCAGAGACCCATCACCCCAAGCTTGGCTCCAAGGAGACAGATTCTTTCGGCTCAGGTTCATGGTGTCCATTTGCTGGGAGTAGAGGGACAGAGGACTAGGGTGGAGGGAAGCCCTCCTACAAATCATAGCTATTTGAAACATTACAGCATCCACCCACAGGAATGTGGTGACTCAGTCATGGCTGAAGGGATTGATCAGAGTGTGGAGGGCACAAGAAAACAGTCCTCAGGACCCTGAAGGGCTCTTGTGTGGTAGCAGGTCAGCATTCCTCTATCTGGTTCCCAAGGGGAGAGCTAGAAATCAAGTGAGGAAGTCACAAGGAGGCCAATGTCACACAGCATAAGGAGACCTCACAAGCAGAGCTGTCCGTAAGGGAAAGAGAGGCCTGAACACTGATGAGGTCGTGGATAGGCAGAAGCTGCAGGACCGTTGATCAGACCTGCTGTGGGATCTTGGGTCAGATGTCCCCTGCCACTCTGGTTCTCTGCTGCTCAGACAGGGGCAGACTCTTGGCCTCCTCTGAGCTCATCCAAGCCAAGGCTACTGAGCCCTCAGGGGATGCTGCAGAATCTCTCCTGGGGCAGAGAGCATCTGCTGACCTCTTTGTGTCCCCAGCTGGTCAAGGAGGAGCAACAGCTGGACTAGGGGGAGGAGGAAGGAAACAAGCATTTATTGTGTGCCTACTGCGTGCAGGCACCATGCTAAGCTCTTGACAAAAGTCATCTCATTTGACCAGGGGTAGTGCATAAGGTTCAGATCTGCAGGACCCTGTGGGAGCACAAGGTTCTTGCACCCCAAGCAGAGCCCTGTTGATGTCCTAGGTCTCCCTACTAGATGCCCTGTCCATGCACCCCTGCAGGGAATTTTGTGCAAAGGAACACTGCCTCCACCGTCCAATAGGGAGCCCAACCCTGGCAGGGGCTCTGACTTTGGAAGAAGGAGGCTGGGTCTGCCAGTGAAGCTCCATGGGGGCCTCCAGGGTACCCCCCCAATGCACCTGAGGAAGGAGGTGCCCAAAGGAAAGTACTCTGAGCTCAGGCCTGTCCCTCTGCCAGTCATTCCCATGTCTATAGGGAGACAACATCCTGAAGAGAGAGTATTTGGGGTGAGCTAAAGGGAGCCTGACTTCAGAGCCAGGACACCTGGGTTCCAACCCCAGGTCCATTATTTTTATTCAATGGACTTTACCTGGACCCTGGGAACCTCCATTTTTCTCATCAAGAAAATAAGGGGGGGGGGAAGCTAAGTGGTGCAGTGGATAGACCATCAACCCTGGATTGAGGAGGATCTGAGTTCAAACACAGCCTCAGAAATGTAACACTTACTAGTTGTGTGACCCTGGGCAAGTCACTTAACTCCCATTGCCCAACCAAAAAAAAAAAGAAAGAAAGAAAGAAAGAAAATAAGGGGGTGCATTAGATGATAGGTAAGGCTCTTCCAGATGGAGACCCAGGATCCTCTGATCTGGCCTGGATTCAGACTCAGATACTAAACTGGCTGTGTGACCCTGAACAAGCCACTTAACCACTGTCTGTCTCAGTTTCCTGAACTGTAAAATGGAAAGAATAATAGCCCTTCCTTCCCAAGAGGATGAAATTAGATAACATAGTATTTAACGCAATGCTTGACAATAACAATAATTATAATGATGAAGATAATAATAGCATTTAGATGCCACCTACCATGTGCCAGGCATGTAGTAGGCACTTCATAAATGCTCGCTCCCTACTCCCATCCTTACCTTAATCACTAGATTATGCACATTCCAGAATCTGTCTCAAGGAGATGTTAGCCCAGGACACAGCACTCCATCCCCTGGGCTTCCTGCTCACCTTCCTTATTAGCACAACTATTGAACCAGGGGGCATCTCCCTCCCCATGGTATCAGGGACCATTGCTGTATGTCTGTAGTGGAAGTGTTTGGGCTTGGGCTTTGGAAGACGTGACCTAGTGAAGACCCAGGCCAGTCCCTCACACAACTCCCTCTTTTTTTTCTCTCGACAGAAATAGCATCCAAACCTAACATCACTGCAAACAGAACCAACGTCACTGAGAATGGCACTTTGGTCTTCACATGTAGCACAGAACATGAGGGGATAAAGATTCTATGGCTCTTCAATGGCACATCCCTGTCACTCAATGAGAGGCAGTACCTGTCTGACAATGACCAGACCCTCACCATCCAGAATGTGACAAGGAAGGATGCTGGGTCCTATCAATGTGAAGTCTGGAATCCAATCAGTTCCAACAGAAGTGACCCCCTGGAAGTGACTGTGAACTGTGAGTGACTCTGAGCCTCCTCTCTCTCTGGTCCTTTCCCCAACAATGATTCACACCTCATCTCTCTCTTTCTTCTTTACACAGATGGACCAGACTACATCCTATTTTCACCGAATCCTGTAACAGATGAGATTCAGGTCATACTCCAAACGTCATTGACCTTAGTATGTCAGGTTGAGTCTTACCCACCTGCACAGTATGAATGGCGAGTCAATGGCACTGTGAACCCTGAGTTCACCAATAACACCTACGTCATCAAAAATGCATCTTGGGAAGATTCAGGACAGTATACATGTTTAGCATGGAACAACATAACTGAGTTGTCAGTGGCTAAGGACATCACAATCAGTGTGGTTGGTAAGTGGTCTCTCCCTTCCATCAGAGAATAAGCTTTTGGGGTTGGCCAAAGGTAGGGTGATGGGAGGAGGTGCTCAGGCCCATTAAGGTGAGCAGTTTTTCATGGTGAATTGGGAGAGGACATGCAAAGAAAGAATCTGATTCTAGGAAATGTGGCCAGACTTGTAGTGAATGTCAGTCCATTTACTGCTATTTTGTCCTTGGTAAAAATGGAGACCAGCCTCCCTGTCTCCTAAAATAATCTTAGAAACTGTCAGGTACAGTACAAGTTCATTCATCATTCAATACATATTTAGGTACAGATCTTCTACAGAACACTATGCCAGGCACAGAGGGAAATACAAGGTTTAGCTAAGACTCCATGCCTATTTTCAGGGACCTTATAATCTAGTAGAAAGATCAGACCCCAAACACAGGTAAACGATACACAATATTACATGATGAGCATACTTAGACTATGGCTACAAACTAAAGTGTTGTAGGACGCCTAAGGGGAAAGACCATTCCAGTTGGGGGGTGGGCTGAAATCAGAACAGGTTTTATAGAAGAGCTAGCATTTGAATTTTGTTTTAAAGGATGAGGGTAGTTTAACAGGTCAAAGGGGAGAATATTCTGTTGCTATAGAGAATTAGCCTGAGCCAAGGTTCAGAGGTGGGAAACTATAGTATGTGTCTGAGTGCAGAATATAGAACAATGCAGCCTGAGCAGATGATGCATGGTCAGGAGAAGTATTAGAGAGGGCGGCTGCTGTTTTGTGAAAAGTCTTGAATTCTAGGCTAAAAACACCAAAGGTTACTCAGTAGGTAAAACGGAGTCCCTGAAGCCTAATTAGGAGAGAAGAAGAGATGATCACACGTATCTGTTTGGTATGTTATTATTCATCAATATTGGGTAGACCAGTAAGATTGAACCTGATACTCAAGGGACAGAGTTTGTTTAATGTGACAATTGTCACATCTCTACTTCATTTCTGACTTGGTCCAAACAACCTGAATGTGTAAAAATCTAGGGAATCTAAAGTTGCTTTTCAGCCCCTCAATTCCAAACAAAACTGGCTCAGCTCTAAGCTAAGGTGATGAGAATATAGGAAACTGAGCTGTCAGTGGGCAGAAGTCATTATACAAATGTTTTTCTTTAATTGAGAGGTAAAGTAAGGGAGCAGAAGGAAGAGGAGAAAGAAGCTCTCTAGACCAGCTCTCCATCACAACCATTCCAACAAAGATCTCAAAAGAGCAAAAGACCAAAGTGAAAACCCAGTGAGTGATGTTTCCTGCCCAGTTTGGCATAGTTACAAAGACCTAAGTCTGGGCACATGGACTAACCAGGAAGGTAACAAGAAGACTAGAGATTAAATGAGGGCCCCAGGCTATGAACTTGGGTAACAACTGGTCAGGGATTCAGCAGAGATGAGCCTGGCACTGGGCAGGGAGCAGCAAGAGGAGCCAATGGCCAGCTTTGCACTCTGAGCCCAGAGTTAGGTCACAGAATCAGTGCTGAAGAGGGCACTTGTGCTGAGGAGTGGGAGCAGCTGTCACCTGAGGCTGTATAGTAAAGGAGCTGGATTTTCATCCTCTATTTGGGCCTGATAGTTGAGTAAGCAGGGCAGAGAGCTCAGAACAAGGAGAAGCCTGTAACTCTATACCAACAAAGGCTTTTAGCTAGCTGATAGGAGCTGTGGCCAGCAGTAGTCTACTGGAAACCCAATTAGGGACAAGTCTGAAATGGTGTTGCTAAAACCCAAATCTAAGGCAAGAGCTTGTTTTGACAGCAGTGATCAGAATTCTGTGTAGATAAGATTGCTTTGGGCACACTGAAAGTTAGCAGGTCACCATCCTGAGCTACTCCTTGTATCCTTAAAGAACATAACACTGAATACCCAGAGAAAGCAGCAGCAAGATACTAAAGAATACAAACCAAAACCAAAAATGCCTAATAACAAAGTACTAATTCAAGAAGTAAGGCTAGAACAGGGGTGGGGGACCTGTAGCCTTGAGGCCATATGTGGCCATCTAGGTCCTTGGGTGCAGCCTTTTGACTGAGTCCAAGTTTTACAGAACAGATCCTTTTATTAAGGGATTTGTTCTGTGAAATCTGGATTCAATCAGAGGGCCCCACTTGAGGACCTAGAGAGTCACAAGTGGCCTTGAGGCTGCAGGTTTTCCACCCCTGGGCTAGAATATTGAATAAATCAAAAATACTACCATGAAAAAAAGCTGTCATTGAGACAGGAATGCACAAAATACAAATGCAAGGGAAAAAGCTACTTGAAAATATCTACAAGCAGAGTCTCAAATAAAAAAATACAGTTTGGGTACAAGGTCAACTAGAATTCCTAGAAAATAATAATAATAATAATAATAGTTTTCTTAAGAGTTTAAAATTATTTTACAAATAGTTATCATTCTTAGCATATAGAACTTTAAGGTTTACAAAGCACTTTACAAGTATTATTTCATTTAATCCTCACAAGAACCCCGGGGGGGGGGTGGCAATGCTATTATTATTATTTCTATTCTACAATGCTGTTACTATTCCTATTTAGAAAACTGAGGCAAAGAAAGATTAAGTAGCTTGTCCAGAATCACAAAGCTGGTATATGTCTGAGGCTGGATTTGAATTTAAGGGTTCTTGACTCCAGGTTCAGTACTTGATTCACTCTACCTTCCTAACTATGAAGAAAAGATTTAAAAGGAGAATTGACAGTTTAATACAAGAGATTAAAAAGTTACTCAAATAATAGACTCCCTAAAAATTAGAATAAATGAAACAGAAATTAATGAACCCATGAGACAGGAAGAAATATGAAAACAAAGTCCAAATACTAAAAATGATGATGATGATGTTGATATTAGGTAGCTCAAAGCAAAAAAAAAAAAAAAACTTACCTGGAAAATAGATTAAGGAGAAATCTGAAAGAACCAACCAAAAAAAGGGTTTGGAAGCAATTTTTCAGAAATCATGGGAGAAAACTGTCCAGAATCACTAGAACCAGAAGGCAAAATGAAAATGGAAAAAATTCTCCTCCTGAAAAAAATCCTAAATGAAAACTCTCAGGTACATCATAGCCAAAATCCTGAGCTTCCAGGTCAAAGAAAAAAATACTGTGACTATTTAAAAAGAAAGCATTCAAGTACCAAGGAGTCACAGTAAGGGTCACATGAAATTAAGCAGCTGTCACTATAAAGGAGTGGGGATATTGGAATATGATACTACAAAAGGCAAATTATAGACTTACAATCAAGAATAATATACTCAACAAAATTAAGCGTAATCCTGCAGTGGGAGAAATGGACCTTTGATGAAGCAAAAGCCTTCCAAACATTCCCCTCTCTCACTTCCCACTTCTTTATAGGGGAAAGAGTGAGGAATGAAAGGAAAAAGTATAAGCAAACAAGATGAAGGAAAACACACAATGATCATAAAACAGAAGAGGTTAGCAGAGTGGATTAGGAAGCAAAAAAACAATCTATTGTCTATAAGGAACACATCTTAAACATAAAGATTCACAGAGTTAAAATTAAAGGCCTAGAGCAAAATCTATTATGCTTCAGCTGACGTCAAAAAAACACAGTAGTAATCATAATCTGAGGCAAGTTAACAGCAAAATGGACTTGAGTTTTAAAAATAAGCAGAGAAACTGAATTATGCTGAAAGGTACCACAGACAATGAATTCTTGCATGAATATAACAATGAATTTGCACCAAGTCACATAATATCTAAATACTTACAGGAAAAGCTGATGTGATCACTCTTTGGTAGATTATTCAATAGGAATAGGAAAGAATATGCAGATTTCTCAGCTCTGTGTGTGACACTTTTATAAAAACTGGTCATGCCTTTAAGGCATTAAAAACCTCACAAATAAATTTTAAAAATATTAAATAATCTTATACTGATTACAATACAATAAAAATTATATTTAGTAAGGAACCTTGGAGAAAAATATTGAAAATGATCAACTAAATTATAAACTTAATTCTAAAGAACTGGCTGATCAAGGACTGTTTTGTTATTTCTCCTCTTGTCCAGAGTAAGTGATCCCTACCATCACTAACAATGCACGGAGTACTTCAAATACAAAGATAGAGGAAACAAATTGGACGAAAGACTAGGAGCAGGAAGAATAGTAAGGAGGTTATTGAAAAATTTCAGATGGAAAATGATGAGGGCTTGAATTTGTCCAGGGTATTGGGGATAGAGAGAAAGGTAAGCTCACAGGATATAAAGCTGGGATGTGTATTGCAGTTAGATCATCTAGTGCACAGTGCATTATTTTGTTGATTGGGAAATTGATATCCAGAAAAGAGAAAGAATTTGGCCAAGATCCCATTGTGCACAAGTAACAGGACCAGAATTCTGATCTAGGTCTCCAGATTCCAAACCCCAAGCTCTTCCTGTTCCATTGTACTGCCTTTCAAGGATAAATATGAGAGACACTCATTTAAAGGTTTTTGAGAAGAACAGTGACATCATCAGGACAGTGTTTTTAAAAGATTACATTTGGACAGTGGTAAAAAGGATGAATTAAAATGATGAGAGACCAGAGGCAGGAACACTGGTCGAAAAGCTATTGTCATAATCTAGAAGAGCAGAGATGAGGGTGTCTGGAGTAGAAACTGAGAGGAGGGGGTAGATGTAAGAGATATTGTCCAAGTAGAATCAACACAAACAACCATACCATTGGAAAGAATGTCACAGCAATTGGTTAGATGTGCGGTTTGAAATAGAGAAGATCAGAGGTATTTCCCAATCTGAACCTGGGTGATTGGGAGAAGGGCAGTGCCGTTAACAGAAATAGAAAAGGACAGTGGGCACAACGTGGGGGGGGAATCCAAAGTTCAGAAGTTGGTTATGTACAGTTTGATGTGCTTGCCCAAAGTTCAGATGTTTCCAAATGTTTGCCAGACACCCTGCAATGCAATCTCACCAAGGAGAGTCCCAGGCTCTGAGGAACAAAGGCCAACTTGGTTTCATTGCTCAGCAAACATTTATGAGGTATTAAGTACAAGCACTCCGGAAGTGCCAGACCCCATGCTCAAGGGCTAGACACTTCATACTGGAGACCGCTCAAAACACTCAAGGTTCTTTTTCTCTTCTCTGTCCACAGCAGAACAGTCTCAGAAAGGCTCCTCACTCTCTGGAGGGGCCATCGCTGGCATTGTGATTGGAGTCCTAGCTGCAGTGGCTCTCATTGGGGCACTCATCTATTGCCTGAGCTTCAGAAACACTGGAGGGTAGAATGATGCTTCCTCTGGTTTTCTTCTCTCCTAGTCTGTCTCCCTGAATGGGGGAGAGATGCTTTTCTATACCCACTTCTAGCCCTGGTCTACCTCACTTTCACAAGCTACTTTTCAGCACTAATTCCCTTGGGTGGCCTCCTTCTCTGGGCTTTCATCTTCCCCCATCCCTCACACTTAATTGCCTCTTGGAAACAGGTGTTCACTTCCCACCTTGGGATGGGGATTAGACCTAACCATTTTTCTTAAATCCTCAACCAAAGGGCCTGAGGTCCAAGAAGGCAGAGGTAAAGAAAGGAAGGGGCAGCTGGGAGAAAAGGGACAGGTTATTACTTGAAACCTAGTGAGAACCAAGTGAGGGAAAAGGCCACTGAGGCAGATCCAGACTGCATAGATGAGCTGAGTAGCAGAATCATATGACGTAGGGGTGAAGGAACTAACAGTGAGGTGGTTGCACTTCAGGGATAAGCCCTGACAGAGGGGAAAGGAGCCTAGAGGCCTGGGGAGGGCTTATGAAATCTAAGGGGATCCAAAGATAAGTCTTCATGCTCCAAGTGTCCCTTCTGACTCACGGGCCTCAGTTGCTCTGATTGAGATCTCAGTCACAACATGTCTGATATTTATTCAGGGCCAGCGAACATCATCATACAGAGCACAAATCCTCAGCACCCAACCACAGTAAGTAAAGGCATTGACCAACCCATTTAGTGGCCAGTGGGTCTCTTGGGGGCCCCCTTGCCCTGAAAGATTCCTCCAGCCTCCAGTCCTATGCCTTTGTCCTTATGGGACATTTGTCTTCCCAGGGCCAGGTCCCTCCTGATCTAACTTGCAAAGGGGACCTGGGTGTGTTCCCTCAAAGCCATGAAGAGAAAGACCCTGATACTTATCTGAGCCACAGGCTAGCAGAGCATTCATCCCAAGCTGGCCAAGTCAGGCCTGCAGCACAGGGACCTGTTTCCAGGAGCCATGTCCTCAGCCTTATTCCTTCTCCTTGTTCATGGCACTGTGATGGGATGTGAGTGTCTTCCTTTGGTGGGCTTTCCTGTGGGTGTTCTGGGATCCTCCTGCCCCTCCTCTTGACTGGAAATCGTTACTGAGGAATCTATCTGGAGGGAAATCAGAATCACGTTGAGACTTTCATGGAGTGGGGGAAATCTGGAATGGGCTAACCAAGCCATGTCTCCATGCCAATCCTCTGGTGCTAAGGCTGCTGGTCCGGTACTGTGAACCCTGAGGAAGCATTTCTTTCTGAGGTTGGTGGTCACTCTGCAATCCCCAGGTCCCTCCTGCAGCCTTCTCCTTCTCCTTCCACTTTCTGTTACCCTGGGAAGAAGGTGAGAATGCTGAGCCAGGGCAAGAAATGAGGAAGAGGGTAATATGGACTCCCTCTGCTCACTGCCCAGGACAGACTGCTGCTGATTTCTAACTGCTGTCTCTCTACTTCCCCAGGGCAGACCTACTCTGACAACTCACCTAACAGGGTAAGCTTTATCCCTTCCCACCAGAGGATGAATCTACGGATACAAACTGGGTAGAGAGAAATGAGATGATAATAATGATAACAACCTGAAGTCTATCTCATTTGGCCCCATAAAATGAGCTTTATCCTCATTTGGCTGGGGAGGAAACTGAGGCAGGCCTCACACTCAGGCCCCTGTGTTCTATCCCTCCCACCTCACTCACCCTCTTCTCTTCTCTCCACACCTGCATTCATTCCTTAAGAGGCAGCTTCTCCAGCTGACCTGGGCCACAGAGGTTCATTCACCTCCACCCTAAAACCACTGTCTCAACCACTAGCTCAATCTATATAAGAGCTCATTGTTCACTTGTGTCTGACTCTCCGTGACCCCATAGACCATAGCGTGCCACTACTGCCCATGGGACTTTCTTGGGAAATATGCTGACATGGTTTGCTATTTCCTTCTCTAGTGGGTTAAGACAAACAACTAACATGACGTGCTGGAGTCACACAGCTAGTGTCTGAGGCTGGATTTGAACTCAGGCCTTCTGACTCCAGATCTGATATGCCACCTAGTTGCCTCTTGGTCCTTCAAGACCTGTACAAGGGATACAAAAATAGGGCATAGACCTTGCCCCCTCCAGGAGCATGTCCGAAACAAGAGGATTCAGAAGGGAAACAGGACTGAGACAAACAATATGGTTCGGAATCACAAAAAAAATTTTTTTTCTTTCATAAAAGGAAAAGTGTCTCCTTTAACAGCCAAGAATGATTCAAAAGTTGAGTGGGCTACTCAGGAGGTAGTGAGCTCCCTGTTACTGAAAGTCTTCAGGAGTAGTCTGGAGGACCACTGGCTAGGGAGTGGCTCGGAGGGGGTCTGTGCTCCAGGTACGAGTTAGACTAGATGTGGTCCTTTCCAGCCCAGAAAGTCTCTGATTCTTAGATTGGAAGGGCCCTGAGGGGTGATACCTTCCTCCTCTGTTCACTCCACCTTCCACTGATCCCACTCTGTGCCTTGCAGACTGAGGAAGTATCCTATGCCTCCTTGAACTTCAGTGCCCAGAAACCACTTGCCACGGATCAATTACACCACCCAAGGACATGGTTTATTCCGAAATCAAAAAGAAATGACCCGTCGTTCTTCTTGTCTGCCCTGGGGATGGACACATTGACTGTGATCTTCCCCCAGCTTCCTCAAGCTCTGCGACACCAGCCTCGTGCAGCCCAGCTCTACCGCATTCCCACCAACCTCAGGGAAGGAGGAGGAGGGTGGGCCTCCTGTCACCCTGGAGGCTTCCCAGGCGGGCCCCTCCCCTCCATTGTCAACAGAGGACAGGGACACATTGGGCGCTTCTCGAAGCTCACCTTCTTTCTCTCTTCAAAAGTTGGCAGCCTCTCCTAGAAGAGGGTGGCCATCGAGACATCTCATCCCTGGCACTCTCCAATCACACACCTGTGCCTCCCTCTCTGCTCCAAGCACAATCATCAGGCGTGCCCCTAGCTTGGCCAGTTAGGACAATGTGAACTGGGGCTGCTGCCCCCTGACCAGAAGCTAGCAAAGGGAGGAGCAGCTGCTAGACCTGGACTCAGGACTGGTTGCAAAGCTTAGCTCTTCGGCTTACACCGTCCTTCTGACCTTGGGAGACTTCCCTCCCTTCCACCTCAGTTTCTCCCTCTGTAAAGTGAAGAAGTTGGATTGATGATCTCTAGGGACTTTTATAGCTCTAGACCCTGTGACTCTGAGCCAGCATCTGAGACAGTCTCTGGAAGGGGGAAAAGTGACAGCCACCATCAGCCCAACACCAGGTTTTCCATTTTCTGTCTGGACTCTGCTGTCCCTGCCCTGCCCTTCCTATGCCTATCCTTCCTCCCCAGCAAGGAAGGGGGTTTACGGGGGAGGACAAGAGCTCAGAGACCATCTTCAGCAGGCACTTTACTACCCAGTCCACCCAGGGAGGGGAATGTTCCCTGTTTTAATGCACAGCCCAGTTTCCTGAGCACTACCAGAAAGCTGTTAGCCAGAACCCTAAGGGAATTCCCTATGGAAAAGGCAAAAGTCCAACCCAGAGGGCTTTCAAAGTCTTTACCATCTCTGCTCAGGGAAGCTGCCCAGAGAGATAAGAGGACCAGATCAGCAATGAGTCATTGTCACCTTCCAGAAAAATCTGGGGGAAGGGGGGATGGGCAGTGGAATCCACACTAGCCCAGAGAAAACTTGGCCTCTGGTGGGTGAATGTTGGGACAATGCAAACATCTGGCTGTTATCTTTCCATTTTCTGGGTCTTTTCAGCCCAAGAAGGATGGGAAAAGGGGCTGGTAGAACTCTGGTGTTTGTCTTTTACTTAACTGCCTTATCTAACCTGCTTGCCTAATGCAGAAGCTTCCAGTCCACTCAGTGTTCTATTACCCTGGTCCCTGTGGCTTCCCAGGGATCCAGTCAAGGTCTCCAGACAGGAATGGGAAGGAAGGTGAGAGTATCTTCTCAAAGTAGGGAGAGGGGATCCCAGCAGTCACTGGAGACATCAGTCAGCCAGCTCCATGGTGCCCACACCTCCTCTCCCCCCCTGCACCCATGCACAATCCACTGCCTCTGTCACCCCCGCATACCCTTTCAGGAAACAATGGCCTCTACCTAAGGCATGTTGTGTGGGTGGGTTTGGCCCCCTGGCACATTGGAAGCTCCCCCAGGGGCCGTGTTTACACTCCCACGGGCAGCAGAGACTTCATACTGGTGCTGAGGTCCCCAGGGGAGAATGAAGGATGCAACCCACAAATCTGTCTTGCCTTCCCCAGCCATTGGGAATCTTTCTCTGGGAGCTTCACCCATCACAAATAGCTCCAAAAAGCCCCACCACCCCCAACTAGAATCACAGAATAATATCAGAATGGTGGAAGATCCCAGAAGTCATCTAGTCCAGCTCAAACCAGAGCAGGGGGAGAGGAAGAGAAGGGGGAGCTTAGCTTTCTATCCAGCCTTCTACAGGGTTGGGCAGGAAGGTTTTCTATCCAGTACTTCTATCCAGCTCACCCTGAATCCGAGGGGTCTCTCATCATAAAGAAGATCCCCATAGTGAGGTCTCAGTGCTGAAACACCTTTTCCATGACTCACTCCCCAAGATCCAAAGACTGTACCCCCTCTCACCAGATCCAGACTGGGGTATTTAATTTTACATGGCCCAAGGACGTTTCTCTCTCTCTCTCTCTCTCTCTCTCTCTCTCTCTCTCTCTCTCTCTCTCTCTCTCTCTCTCTCTCTCTCTCTAATGACTGTTTGTAAAGTTGATTTGCTATCTATTTATAATAAAAATGATATCATTCAAACATGAATGCGCTTCCTCAAGTCTCTGGGAATTCCTCTTTGATGGCTGCCCTTAGAGGAGAGGGAGATAGAAGAGAAATTCCTCAGGATTTCTCAGAACAGGCAAATGGCCATTTTTCAATTTATAGACATTTGGCCTAGTAACTCAAGGGCGGCCAGGTTGCATTTGCATTTCTATTCTGAGGTGTCTCCTAAAGCTACAGACAATGTCTTCAAATCGACCCCTTCTTCAGTCTCACTAGAATTTCCCAAGTCCCTCTGGAAGGGAGGGGGACCCTAAGTGAAGCATCTCACCAGTCCCCTTTCCCCATCCCCCACCCTGCCACGTGTTGATAGCACTTCCCACACAGAAAGGCCCAGGTGAGCAGATTTAGCAATACAGAAATCTTTGTGGGAGTCTCCACAAAGCAGAAGCAGGATGATTCTCTTGACTGATCACAGACCATTTAAAGAATGGCCTTTTTCTGGCACCCACAGTATTCGACCCCATCATATTTTCCTCTCAAGGCATCCCCATGCTAGATCTTAGAACCACAAACTGGCAAGAGGCTGAAGGGACCTCGGAAGGACTTTTATCTGAACCCACCCTGAAGCATCCCTAGATGCTCTCTAACCCTCCAACAATCAGCTAGCCAGCCTCTGTGATTCTAGCACCTGTCATCTGCCTCCCAGGGATTGCTCCCTATTAATCTGACTTTCTCTGACAGATGTGAAATCCTGGTTAGTCAGGATTGTCTCATTGATTGCATTTGTGTGCCCAGCACCTAACACAGTGTCTGACACATGGGAGCCACTTAATACACATTTGTTGATTGACTGACGGATAGATTTCTTTCTTCAAAGCTGTTCTCCATGGCAGATAATCATTCAGAGAGCTTTGCTGATACTCCTGTTAATAAAGAAGTTATTTTATGCCCAATGCTCTTTGGCCCAAGAATCCAACTTCCAGGCATATACCTCAAGGAGGCCAAAGGTAGGAAGAAAGACCCCATAAACAACGCATTCCCAGCAGAACTTTTTGTGGTAGCAAAGAACTGGAAACAACGGATGTAGTCCCCATCAGCTGGGTAATGGCTAGGAACCTAGACAGTCTAGAGCAGAGGTGTCACACTCAAAGCCAGGGTCTTCAGTGTGGCAGGAAGCAGATTAAATTGCAATTGGGAAGTGTTCAACAAAATAAACAGGAATACAGCACAACATAGATAATGCTGACTTGTGGTTTTCTGAGTCAGTAGGCGTTCCCCCAACCCTATTCCCGGGATCCATTTCTATCTGAGCTTGATACCCCTGGCAAGGAGGGGAGAGTGCTATACCTGGGGTCAGGAAGACTTGTGTGACCCTAGGCAAGTCATTAACCTTACTCATCCTCAGTTTCCTCATCTATAAAACAGGGATAATAATAGCCCCTGCCTCACAAGGATGTAGTAAGGATTTAATGAGATAATAGAAAAGTTTTTGCAAACCTTAGAGTATTATATAAATATTAGCTATTACTATTGAATAGTTATTATCAACCTAATGGTTGATTGTGGTACATGAATGTAAAGAAATATTGTTGTGCCATAAGAAACCGTGAAAATCAAAAATTCAGAGACGCATTAGAAGGTTTATTCTTTGACGAAGAGGCCTACAATAATGGAAACAGGAAACAAAAATGTGAAAATGAATATAGTGTAGTTATAATTACCAAACTTGGACCCAGAGAAGAGTAGTTGGTCAGCCCAAAAGTGTTAAGTGCCTACTATGTGCTCAAAACTCTGCTGAGGGCTGGGGATAAAAAAAGAGACAAGAGGCAGTCCCTGCCCTCAAGAAGCTTTCAGTCGAGTGGGGAAGACAACGAGCAAACAATTATATACAAGAAGCTATATGCAGAAAAAATAATAATAATTAACTGCAGGAAGGCACTAGAATTAAGAGGAATTGAAGCAGGCTTCCAGTGAAAGATGAGGTTTTAGTTGGGACTTAAAGAAGCTGGAGAGGTCAGTAACCAGAGCAGAGGAGGGGAAAGAGCTCCAGGTATGGAGGACAGCCAGAGAGAATGCTGGAGCCTGAGAAATGGAGTGTCTTTCCTGTAGAACAACCAAGCCAGTGTCACCGGATGGAAGAGTACAGGATGGGGCAGAAGTTGTAAAAAGACTGGAAAGGTGGGGGAGTGGGGGTAGAGGTGATAGAGAGCCAGTGGAATTTGATTGGTTATTGTCCTTCGTGCTCAAAGGGGATCAAAGTGACATCACTGTGTCAGGGTCAAGGTCCTGTTGTGTCTAACTGTGGCGGGTCAGATGTTCTGAGCTCAGAAGGCTCTGCCACAGGTTGGGCCCAAGTAGCCTGTCTGAACATTTTGAGTGGAGATGGCTCTAAATTTGCACATCTCACATATCTTTTGAGCTAATATAATTATGCTTTGCTCATTGAGCACAGCAGCTTCTTTGATATGGGCATGCCATGCCAGGCGGTTCTGCACCAGCATCTCATGTGTATCACAATTGATTCAAAGTTCTTCAGAGACACCTTGAGAGTGTCCTTGTATCGCTTCTTCTGACCTCCATGTGAGCGCGTGCCTTGAGTGAGTTCTCTGAAAAGTAAGTCTTTTAGGCAGAGGCATGTTTGGCACTCAAAGTGGCCACCCCATGAGAGCTTGCACCCTCTCTGCAGTAGGGTTTGAATGCTTGACAATTCAGCTCAAGAAAAGATGCCCATCAATTGGGGAATGGCTAAATGATTTGAGGTGCATGATTGTGACAGAATACTACTATGCTATAAGAAATGATAAGTTCCATGATTTTAGAAAAACATGGATAGACTTGCATGAAATAATGAAGAGCAAAATGAGCAGAACCAAGAGAATGTTGTTTATAGTAACAGCAATATTGTTTCAAGAACAACTTAAAGCGAATAAGTCATTTTGACTATTATAAATACCCAAATTAACTACAAAGGACATATAAAGGAAGACTCTCCCTGCATCCAGAGGAAAACTGATAAATAGAAGGATGTATAGAATGATTTTACACATACATACATATTTGTGTCTAATGGTAACCATCTCTAAGGCAGGGGGAAGGGGGGAAAGGAGGATAAAAAAAGAAATGTACATGATAACTTTATTATATATTTAAAAGGAGTAGCAAGTTGTATATAACGTATTTGCAGTTTCATGTGCAATCATTTTTATTATACTATGTTATAGAAATGTGTTTTATTTGTTTTATTCCATAATTTAAAAATAAAATAAATAAAAATTTTAAAAATAATTTTATAGCCAAAAAAAGAGGGACTTCAATGAACTCATGAAATGAGTATTTGGGTTGGACCTACACTTTAGGAAAATCACACTTGGATCTGAATGGAGTATGGATTGGAATGGGGAGAGCCTTGACACAGGAAAACCCACAATGAATATTCGCTTCTTTTCAGAGGTGGGGGGTGATGGGTATGGAATACTGCACATACCGTCTGATGAACTCAATGTGTTGGCTGGTTTTACTATATTTCTTTTTCTCTTTCTTTTTAAATCTTCATCATAAGGAATAGTTCACTGGCTGGGCAAGTAGGAAGGGAGATAATCTGAAATGAATGTGGCATGAAAACAAAAGGCATGGATAAAAATAACAAACATTGTTGGAAAAAGAATTTGTCAGGGTTGAGACCTCCAAGTGGATTCAGCAGAGAGATTATGACTAGAGATGTTGGTTCACAACAGAGATGCTACAGTGGGATTTCTTTGGATCAGACTCAGTTACACGCTGAGCTGCCTGCCCCTTCTGACAATCTTGGCGGAGTGCCCAGGGTAGCTAGCATTGGTATAACAAAGGTGGAGGAGCATGGATATGGTCCCCAAGCTACACCCGCAACACCCACTTTACATTCTCTTTCACTACTCCTCTCTGGCTACTAGGCAGGATGTGACAAATCATTTCCCTCCCAAAAATCCACTCCAACCCTGACTGATGAGATTCTTTCCAGATCCCTCCTTTGTACCCACAGCCCAAAGGGTGACACCTCTCCCCTCTAATGGGTGGGCTCTAGTCTAGGCTCAGGAAGGCAGTTCTCAGTCCTGGGGGAAACTGACCCAAAAGACTTTTCTAATACTCCCTGGCTCATTACCCCCCTCCCCAAAAAGTAAAACTCTGAGGGGAATCTCACAAAACAAAGCTTAGCTTTCTGCTCATGTCTAAACTCTCCCCAAAAGGGATTAACCAGTCATTTCTAGAAAGGCATTCAATATACATTGTAGCTCAGGTATAAGAGAACTCTGTATGTCCCGACCACAAAGGAAATGCTTAACGCACAAAAGATTCATAATTGCACCTTGACAAGTACTTAAGTGAAGCGGTATTATACCACCTGACTCATTTCCAGGTCTGCATTACAAAAGAAAAAAAGGCCCTCAAATTTTTTTTTTTTAATAATCAACAGTCAATAGGCATGGTAGACAGATATCTCTTCTCCAGACTATTTAGTCCTTCGTGTGACTGTGGAATGCTTTGTGCAAGAGGAAATCACTAGACAAAGTCTGCCTATTTCCCTCCTCATATTTCTATCGAGAATATCTTTGATATGTATGTAAGCCATTCTCGTAAGGATTTGGTATGTAACAAGGGCTTAAATATTTATATCCCCATTTTAAGACCTCTACTCTGATTCAGGCTGGCACATGACCACATGACCAACATTGAGAGCCAAAGGCGCAGAGAGGCTATGATGTCATTCTGAGAAACAGAATCTAAAGATCAGGGAGTAGAGCAGGGTGGTGGAAGGGCCTCCTTTCAGTAAATTGCTTCTGAGTCCAATACCTTCGCTCCATTAGCAGTAAGTCTGCCAGGACCAAATGAGCATCCCATGAGAGACAATAACGTACATGGAAAAGCATGAGGAACCTCTCCATCCAAGGCCAGGTGGACCTGTGGAGAGGTCTCAGGCTTCTGCCTGTCTTAGCATTTGCTCTTTCATTTTAGGTGAAGGAGCTTAGGCTGTCGCCAGGACATCCTGAGTTCCAAAAAGTCAGAAGAGCAAGCCATTTAGAAATAAATCCAAACCAGGTTTTGTAGCCAGCCTGACATCCGTGCTCTGAGGGGCAAGGAGCCACCTCTGGGACCAAGGCCAGCCTTAGCTGAAATGAGGGTTCCTACTGTAGCTAGACCCATTTGGAATTTAGTGGGACCAAAGCCATGTAAAAAGTGCTAAGCCTGAGCTCAGAGACTAAGGTGGGATAGGAGAGAGTGTTCCCTGAAAGTGTCGGAGGGAATGTTTGTATTTTTCTTGCTGTATTTGAGAAGTATATAGCCTTTAGTATAAACTAATTGATGTTAATTTGTTCAATAGAACTGGGGCTTTTGTCACTAATGGCTCAAGCCGATAGTATTAGAGATGAGATACCACAAATCATCAAAAGTAGGGGAGATAAAGTAATAAGGGGAAAAGGAAAAGTAGTACCTTGACGGGCGATGTAGCTGGCCTCCATCTGGAAGAATGAGGCTAGAAAATACTTGCTACCAGATGTTACAGTTGAAAGATCTGTGTCTAGGAGTCAAAAGATCTCCTTCAAAACTGATCTCTGGTGTTTCCAGTGACCTTGAAAGAGACATTTCACCATCCTGGCCCTCAATTTCCTCATTTGCGGAATGAAGGGGTTGATTTAGGTGGCCTCTGAGGTCACTTCCAACTCTAAATCTATAATCCTATCATTATTATTATAGATATTATCTTATAATTTTAATATGAAAATTACAGATTATTTTATAAGTAAATATATGTTGTTTTAGCATATGTTTAAGACTTTATGTTTTGTTATAAAATTATGATAAATTATGATGTTATTTGAATAAAATATGAGCTGAGAAAATAAAAAAAAAGTACTTGCTTCCTATGTAAAACAAGTAAAATGCTTCATATAGTACCCAAGTATGCCTTTCTGTTCCAATGGAAGACCAGCTCCATGATGCACAGGTCACATGACTAGGACTCAGTTTAAGGGATGAAGCAGAGGTTCTGGTAGATGGGGGCTCAGAGCTGATTCTGATTGGCTGAATCCATATTAACTTCAGCCCTTAGACTAACATTATGGCAAAGATATCGAGGGAGAGATGGAGCTGGTAGAAAAAGGTTGCCCACTCTCTGAGAACCATAGAGAGCTTGGCATTTGCCCACCACCCTCCTCACTAAGTAGGGTGGAGGACATAAGTGCAAGGACCAGCATGGGACTTGATCAAAGACTGAACTCCCTCATCAGAAAGGACCAGAATCATGACTAATAATGCCACTTAAATGTGGGAATAAGAAATTAGGCATATGCAGCTGTGGTTTGTCCTTCTTTCTTGAAGAGGACCATGACTTCAGGCAGATGATAGCACGACTTGCAACTGACTTAGATTTGAGTGAGGGAGGCATATGAGCTAGGACTTACAGATGTCTTCCAGTCACCTTCTTTCAGTAATGCTCTTGTCGGGGTTTCTTTTCCAACCATTCAGTATCTCCCTCTTCTTTCAACTTCCTTCAGCCCTCTTAATTCTACAGCTTTCTCTCTGTTAATTATTTCCTATGTATCCTGTAAATAACTTCCTTTGTTTGTCTTATAGTTTGCATATTGTATCCTCCATTAGATTGTAAACCCCTTGAGGGCAGGGACTTGTCTTTTGCCTCTTTTTGTATCCCCAGTGCTTAGCACCCATGCCTGGCACATAGTAAGTGCTTTAAAAATGTTTGCTGGTAGGGGCAGCTAGGTGGCGCAGTGGATAGAGCACCGGCCCTAATGTCAGGAGGACCTGAGTTCAAATCTAGCCTCAGACCAAACACTTGACACTTAGCTGTGTGACCCTGGGCAAGTCACTTAACCCCAATTGCCTTAAAAAAAAAGTTTACTGGTTGATTATCGATTGATTCTGCTATCTCAAGAACCGATCCTTCAATGGTTTCAAAACTATAACACCTCTAGCACAAATGATTTGGTCCAGTTCATCTGCTCTTACACCTCATTTTTTAAGTGTTATTTCCGCTTTTTCACATAGCACATCAGGGCCTGAGATGTTATTATCCAGATGTGCTCATTTCTAATTGAGAGATGGTAAACAAACAAACAAATGAATAAACAAACAAATAAATGAATGAATGAATAAATAAATAAGTGAATGAATGAAAAAAATGAATAAATAAAATAAACCACAATAAAAATGCTGGCAGACCCGTCCCATTTTTCCCATATATGCTGCTCTCTCAGTCTCATCTATATTTTTCTTGGGACCATGTACATTTGCAAAGCACAGTTTTTGGCACCTTGGAAGTGATTAATAAATGTTTCTTTTTTTAATTCATCCATTCATGATCTACTTAATTTGATGGGACACTAATGATAGGCCCTAAAAAGCCCCTGAACTTTCCCACAAATTTCAGCAGCCCAGATTCCTGGCATTTGCCTGAGGCATCTAACACACCACAGCCCAACTTGATTAATTAATTGCCTTACTTGCCACTCCTAGATCCCATCCAGATCTTCTCACAGTGTTTGTGTATAAAAATGTCAGTTCCATCCTCATCAAATGTACAGATTCATTAAGAATCTGGCCTGCTTGTATTGGTGTCACAAATACCGCAGACTCACTGGGAGTCTTGACCATCTAATCAGTGTCTTAATAAACTGACTACTTGGACTGAAAGAAGGCTTGAGTGGTCAAATTCTTTCAAGGCAGACCTCTGCCCTGTACCTTTGTATTTCAGGGTACCTAGCATCCCTAGACTGAACAAATTGAGTCTCATAGCACACTTTCTACATTCACTTCCCTGTCCAGTATTCTCTGAGGTTTTATGAGGTAACGGGGTGTATGAGGTATTAAGGAAGGACTAGCACCTCTGGTGTGAGAGCTTGCCAAGCCCTTTTCAGGGCTGTTCACCCACTGTTGGTGTCCACGTGATTCACCCAACTCCCACCTAGAGCTCCAAAAAGATGTAGCATGCATAGCAGCCACACCTCAGTAAAATCATCTCAGCAGACTGGCTAAACCAGGTTGGGGGTAACCCACAGGCCTCAAATCCATCAGTGAGATGGGGGGGGTATCTACCCCAAGAATGTAAAGATATCACTGGTCTTCTTCAAAAGCCAAAGACAAACAACACAGGGTAATACCACTTGTGATCTTCTTATTCTTATGAGCACCACACACCAAGCTTCTTGTTACATTTGGACACACCTCCCTGACCAGTCTCCCCCTCCCATTGAGATGAAACTTCCTTATGTTTCCTTTAAAATAAGAACATTAGTCAACACCAATGTGGTTCGATTCCTTCTTTAGCAAACCATTTTCTCTCTCCTTCCTTCTGCTGTGGCTGCCATGGGGCCTACAGTAGTGCCACAGCCATGGCCACAGGCCTCAACAAGGGCCACAAAGTGACCAAAAATGTTTCGAACCCACGACACTGCCACTGTCGTGGGCACTTGACCAAACACCAAATTTGTGAGAGCTACCATCCAGGAGGTGGGTGGATTTGCCCCTTATGAGAGGCAGGCCATGGAATTGTTAAAGGTCTCCAAGGATAAGTCAGCCCTTAAGTTCATAAAAAAAAAAAAAGGGTGGGAACTCACATCCGGGCCAAGAGGAAGAGAGAGGAGCTCAGCAACATCCTAGCTGCCATGAGGAAGGCTGCTGCCGAGAAGGACTAAGCTGGACCCTGCCAACCTTCCCCACTTACCCAATAAAGATTCATAGGAATTGTTCATAAATAACAGCTAATGCTATATGTGTATGTGTGTGTATATATATGTAGCTAAAAGCACTTCATCTCCGTGAGATTCATTTTCCTCATCTGTAAAACAGAGATAATAATTTTTGCAATACCTACTCTATAGGGTTCTAGTAAGAAGAAAAAATGCTTCCTAAGTCTTAAAGCTCTAGAAAAATGGGTGCTATTTTTACTTTTCAAGACCCTATGATACTATGTCACTTCCCTCCCTGCGTTTCAGTTTTCACTTCTTCAAAAAAGGAGATTAGGAGGCTTGTAGTACCTGCTTTGTGGGGTCGTCACAAGGACCCATCGAGTTCTTGGACACAAAGCACTTAGTCTGTTTTACAGTAGCCTTGAAATGTCAGTCCTCGTCATTAGTGTATCTTAGCAGATGCAAACAAAGGCCTCTCCAACATGGAATGGATCATCCATTAGGAAGGATTCACAGAAAGGTACAGGAAAGATGCTAACAGGAGAAGGGAGTATGAATGGGTTACATCCTTTCCCAGTGGACCACAGACCTGAGAGTGTATTAAAATACCTCCCCCCAGCTAGAATGGAGGCCAGGGACCAGTCAATTGGTCAGCCAAAAAGCATTTATTGAGTGGCTACTATGTGCCAAGCACTATATTTAAGCAATGGGGATACAAAGAAAGACAAAAGGCAATGCCTGCCCTCAAGGAACTTACAGTCTAAAGGGTGAGACAACATACAAACAACTACGAGATATGTGCAAGATATGACTTGGCTATTCTCAGCAATACAATGATCCAAGACAACTCTGAAGGACTCATGACAAAAAATGCTATCCTTCCCAAGGAATGGAACCAATGGTGTCTGAATACAGATTGAAACATACTTTTTTTTTACTTTATTTTTTTGAGGTTCTTTTTTGGTTTGTGTTTTCTTTCACAGTGTGACTATCATGGATATGTTTTGCATGACTACACATGTATAACCTGTATCAAATTGTTTGCCTTCTCAATGAGGGGGGATGGGGAGAAGGGAGGAAGAGAGAGAATTTGGAACTTAAAATTTTAAAAAAAAAAAAAATGTCAAAAAATTGTCTTTACATGCAACTAGGGGGAAATAAAAATACTAAATAAAAATAAATATTTTTTTAAAAAAGAGATGTGTATAGGATAAATTGGAGATAATCAATAGACATAAGCCACTAGACTTATGGGGGATAGTTAAGACCACCATGTCTTATACTTCTTTGTACCTGCCACAGGACCTAGGGCAGTGCCTTTACACATAGAAAGTGCTCAATAAGTAATTAGGGAATTGATAAATATCCTGCTCAGTATCACAGATTTAGAGTTGGGAAGAACCTTTGAGATGATCTAATTAGTCATGGCACAGATGGAAAGGGGGAGGGGAGGGCCTAGAGAATCTCTACGATCTCCTTCAGCTCTGAATCTATGACTCTGTAGACTCCATCGAGAGGACCGAAGAAGTGGTTACAACAACATTAAGAGGCAGAATTATGATCTGAATCCAGGTGCTCAATTTCAAAATTCAGTGCTCTTTCTACTGTACCACCTTATATCTAAATATGACTGTTACAACTAGTTGGGTGGAAGTCATGATCTTTCCCTTACCATTGGGTGAACTACCCATGGGTATGACTATATATTACTATATAACTATATGTAACATACCTAAGGTGCCATAAACTCATGAAATATGGGTATGGGTAAATACGTTCCTGGAAGCAGCAAAGTGAGTCATGATGCCATCACTCTTGGGGAAGTTGAGCTAACGTAGAAGACTCACTGCAACCAGAAACAGTGGTTCTTAATGTTGCTGGGAAGAGTCAGGTGTCGGGAAGGGCACCTGACTCTTTGATCAGGAAGAGGAAACTTAGAGTTGTCATCAAGGTAAAGGGCAAAACATGCATTTCTCTCCAGGTTAAATGGAGCTGGCTGATTGATGAAGCCAGGCCAAGGTCAGTCTAAGGAGGAAAAAAAAGTAGGCCAGTCAGTCTAGGTCTAGGACATTTGTGCTAGACAGTTTGGCCAGATGAGGGGTTGATCGTAGTAAAAATCCCCCCTAATTATGAAAATGTATTTGTACAATAATTATGTTTCTTAAATATTTCAAAAATTCACTCTTTTCTTGGTGTGCCTGTCCCCTCCACTAGCACAGATATTTTGGGGGGAGCTCCTCATCCTATGGCCAGAGGGAGGTTGAACCTTGTCAAAGAGGCAGCCGGAGTTCAAAACCAGCTCTAGCATTCATTAGGTATGGGGTTTTGAGTAAGTTGCTCATCTTCTCTGACCCTTAATTTCCTCATCTATAGAATGGGTAGAATCCCACCTACTAGTGACAGGGAGCTCCCCTCCCATGGCAGCCCATTTCACTTTGGGGCTGTTCTCCCCATTAGGGCTCTCTGCCACTCTCACTTATTGCATCATTTAGTAAGTGACAGGGTTGTCATTTCCTTCATGACCATTAATGACCCTTTTAATTCTAATCCCATGATTCTAGGAGCAAAATCTTCCCACATTCTGGCATTTTTTGTTCCCCTCACTAGTGTGAATGGGAAATCCAGGTTAGTTCATAGTACCATGACCACCCATCTCCTACTATTTTGCCTAACCATGATCCCAGTTGTCTCAACCCAAAGTCTCTCAGAACTGGGCCAGACCTGGCTGGCCAGTTTGAAATGATTCCTCTCCTTCAATTTCCAATGCCATTGGTCCAATATTGAAAGCACTCATAGCCCTGTTCTAATCCTCTGCCTTCATAACCTCGAAGTGGGCCTTAGCTCTTCACTCTACTGTCCCTCCCACACACGTCCACTTGATGATGTGAGTGTCTTCTCAATGCTCCCTCCACAGCATCTCTCACACCCAGGCCCTTCTCTCCAAGAACACAACAACCACTTTAGTTCAGGTCTTCAGCTCCTTTCACCTGGACTCTAGCAATTGCCTCCTAATTGGTCATCCTGATTTAAAAATCTCCCCTCTCTCTGAACAACCTCCATAGTGGCATCTCTCAGAATGGAATCTGAGCATGTCACTCCAATGTCTCTCTCTTGCCTCAGGATAAAACGCAGGCTCCTGTTGGGTGTTTAAGGCCTTTCATACTCTGGCTCTAACCTAGCCCCTCGTTGGGTCAAGTTGTCGTCACTGTTGTTTGTCCTTCATTCTCAAAGAGGACCATGACATGAAGGAAGTGATGCCATGACATGCAAGTGAATTAGATTTAAGTGAGGCAGGGCTGTGCAGAGTCACCAGCCTCACTTTCTCCTCCGGGGCCATCTGGGCCCAGTGGCGAGATACAGGCCAAGACATCTGCAGATGGGCCTGGATGCAGTGGGAGACCTTGGCCTGTTTAAGCTAAGGTCTTTGGCAGGTCTCAGTTTGACTGAGGCAATTGGGCCAAGCTAGGAGTGCAAAGAATCCCTGGGCATGTGGGAAGCCCTTAGGGCTGTGCTAGAGCCAGCTCATACTGGCCACCAATTATTCAATTTTCTTTTTTTTTTAAGGCAATTGGGGTTAAGTGACTTGCCCAGGGTCACACAGCTAGTAAGTATCAAGTGTTAGTCTGAGGCCAGATTTGAACTCAGGTCCTCCTGACTTCAGGGCTGGTGCTCTATCCACTGTGCAACCTAGCTGTCCCCCAATTATTCAATTTTCAGTGTGAGTATTTACCTCCTGGAAAGTGGCTACAAATCAGAGCTTGAGTTATTGTTTTATCAATTGTCTAGATTTAGGAAAGTGATAGGGGGAAATGCAGATAACGCAGGTGAAACTTAAAATGTGTCATGAGCATTTTTTTTTAGCTACCAGGCTGGTTAATACTTGCCTGACTCCACCTTCCTTCAGGGCTCAGCTCAGTGCCACTTTCTGCCAGACTCCTTTCTTGATTTCCCCAGCTCCCTTTCCCCCACCAATCCCCAAATTAAACAAAATTGCTTTTGTATTCACTTGGGATTGCTGGATTGTACATTTAGAGATGGACATCGGTCCAGTTCTGTCTTGTTATAGGTGACATTAAGTGATTTGTCCAAAGTCACACAGAGAATAAAGGGTAGATGAGGGTTTGAAACCCAAGGCCACTGACTCTAAAAGCCATCACTCTTTGACTGTATTAGGTATATCTTGTCTCCCCTCTGTCAGCAGATAACCCTTGAAGGCAGGAATTGTTCTGATTTTATTTCAACAATGCCTAGCACAGTGCCTGGCACATGGGAGATGCTCAATCAATGTTTATTGATTTATTGATTTATTAACCCATACCACCCCTTTCATCTCAATCTAGCCTGCTTGGTTCCACCTAAAAACCTCTCCTTATTTCAGAGGCAGCCAGGGCAAAAGGGAATGGACTTTGAGTGGGTTTGAACCTTACTAGCTGGGTGGCTGTGACCAACTTAATTCATACCTCAGTTTCCTCGTATGTAAAATGGGAGTAATAATATACGCCCTACCTACCCACCACACCACCCCGCCATCCCAGCACCCCACCAAGAAGCTATTGTGAGGAAGGCACTCTATAATACTTAAAGTGATACGTAATTGGGAGCTACCATGTTTTCTCACCAGAAGCTGGAGAGAAACATGTTCACCCTGCTGACCTCTCTGGCTTGCTATGAGGAAAGCCCCTTTGTAAAGCCCTGGAATACTACAGAAATGGGAGCTGTCCTTATTATAAACATATTTCATGCAATACTTCTGTAGGGGATGGGAACACCCTTTCATCAGAGCTCATTCTCCCCCTCTCATCCTGGCTCACTCTTGTCTGGGTTTCTCCACAAATCCCATATCTCTTCAAGGCACAGGCAGGGGAGGGGGAGGTATGGGGGGCTTCCTGAGGTCCTTCAAATCTTTCCACGGGCACCTGCATGGCTCCTGAGCTGTCTCCCCCTCTCTCCCAACACATGCCCAGTCTGTCTCCTTTTCCAAACACGTCTGTCCTCCTCAATGATGTCCTTTACGCCATCTTCCCAGAACAAGGTCCATCACAGATGGGTAAGATGCTGCTACAGACTCGCATCTGTTATGTGTCTGGCTTTCTGTCATCACTTGGGTCACTGACCATTGTAACTCTTCTGCAGGTCTAAGGACCTCTCTGTCCACTCCTACCCCCCAAGGCCTAGAACTATGATCACTTCAAAGCTGTTGGGTCCTTACTTTCCAAAATTAAAAAAGAAAATCCATCCACTAAGTGCAGAGCATCATGATAAGCATTAAAGAAGGCACAAAGTCTAGATAAGACACAAGTCCCTGCTCTCATGAAGCTAGCAAGGAGATATGATACAGATAACTATACATACAAAATGATGCACAGTAAGTATGCAAGAGCTCCAAAGAAGATTCTGTGGGAGGTTAAAAGGCAGCAGGGTTATTACGGGTTTGGCATGGTGATGGAGGTGAGTGGGAGGAAGAAAAGGAATCCTGATTGGGCAGGAATTCAACAAGGAAGGCAAGAGAGAGCGATTACAGGGTAGGGAAGAGCTTAAACAAAGAGAAAAAGGGTGACATGATACCCCAATGACCCTGAGGTACACTGGACTGAGTGGGCTATTCTTCCTCTTTTAAGAAGATTCTTCCGTCTAATCAAGCAATCAATGAGTATTTATTATTCCTATACTTAATGCCAGGCACTGTGCTAAGCACTGGGGATGATGCTGTTTGTCCTTCATTTTCAAAGAGGACCCATGACATCACTGGCGATGTCTTGACTCCTGTGTGAATTGGATTTAAGTGAAGTAGAGTTGTGAAAAATCATCAGCCTTACTCTCTCTTCAACAGCCATTGGAGGCCAGTGACAAGATGAAAGTCAAGACAAGCAGTGATGGCCCAAGATGCAGTGGATGACCTTGGCATCTTCCATGTCTGACCAGGCTCTAAGCACTCCACAGAGCCTGCCTCAGCTGCCTTCACGGCCATTGGAACAAATGGTTCTCATCTGCCCATTCTGCTGTCAAAGTCTTCACATGGGGTAGACACCTCCTAACTCATTGACGAGTCCATTGGTTACCCTTAACCTGCTTTAGCCCATCTACCAAAATGGTTTACCAAAGTGTGGCTGCTGTGTGAGCTACAGCTTCTTGGAAGTTGGGTGAATCAGGTAGGCACCAAAGGTGGATGAAGAGGCCTGAAAATGACTGGCCAAGCCTTCACATCAAAGATGCTAGTCCTCCTTATACAACAAGGAATGTCGAGAAAGGTGGAAAAACAATCCTTGCCCTGCAGGAGCATGCTCTCAGTAAATGTGGGGAACGGGGGCTCAACTGAGTAAGGCGAGAATATTCCAGCAAAACCCCTACGGAGGAACCGCTTGCAGAGAGGAGAAGGTCTTGGTTTTAGCCTCAATCTAGTTCTCTTTTTCATGTCCCCTCTCCCCTCCCATGTTGGCGAGAGGAAGGCCTTGCCAGCTTGCTTCTTCCTCTGAAAGAGCGGGAAGGTTTTGGACTTCCCATTTTCCCACCAACATGCCAGCGTTGTTCTTTGGGGGCAGCAGTATCTGCCTGCATGGGCTGGGTATGATGTGAGAAAGAAGACTCATGGCTCCACAAGGGACCCAGCAAAGGGTCTACAAAGAGAAGAAAAGCAGCAGCTGTGAGTCAGCCCTTTGACGCTGTGCCCTCTCGGTCTGAGGTGGCTCTCCCTTGGACTCTGTCCATCTTGGTGTCTCTCTGCGTCTTCCAGTCAGTGCTCCCAGGTCTGCCCTTTGGGGCCAAGCCAAGAAGGCTACTTCCTCCTCAGCAGGACAATGCCTGGGGCAACTCTTAGCTCTGAGCTAAATATAAGGGCTCCTTCCACCAATACTTTGACAGTGTGACTCCGACTGCTCGTTCCCTCCTGGTCCCTCCTCTTGGCATGCTCCAAGGCTTATCAATGTCTTTCCTAAAGAGATTGCCCAGAACTGCCCATATTCCAGCACAGTGAGCACCTCCCTAGACTCAATGAACCTTTACTGTTTTTGTTTTTTGGGGTTTGGTTGGTTTCATCTGTTTGTTTTTGATAAGGCCATTGGGGTTAAGTGACTTGCCCAGGGTCACACAGCTAGTGAGTGTTATGAGTCTGAGGCCAGACTTGAACTCAGGTCCTCCTGACTCCAGGGCCAGTGCTTTCTCCACTGTGGTACCACCTCGATGCCCCATGAATCCTTGAAGAGCATTAACTTTATTGACTTCTGTTTTACGCAGTTGACTCATCTCTTTCTCACAGATCTATCCTTGCTAGTCACACCTCCTCCACTAAGCACTTGTGAAGGTGATTCACAAGTCCTGGAAAGGTTATCATCGACACTGGTGAAGGGCATATGCAAACAGCAAAATTGCAAATCTTCAAAGCGTGGAAGTCACTCCCTAAGGACAATAGAGGCCAAACACTTGGCCTCTCAGATCACCCCACAGGTGCCAGGCAATGGTGCCAGGACTACAAGATCAATATTCTTTCCATGATACCAGGCTATCCCTAGAAAGGAAAGAAAACCCTCTGACAGAATTCAAAGCTGGAAGTGACTTCGGAGGGCATCTGGTCAATACATGGGAAACTAAGGTCCAGAGAAGGGTCTCTGACCACCTGCTCAAGGATAGAGGCAGGATCTGGACCAGTAGCCATTGCTCCTGACTCCAAGGGCCTCTGCTCTCTACATTTCACCAAGCTGGATTGCCTCTCCTAGGGGGATCTGGGTTTGAAATGGAGACATAGACATCCCTAATGGTGAATCTCTGGCATCAAGAACTCAGATGGCAGTGATAGTTTACTGACCAAGGAGGCTTTTTCAGCTCACTCCTATCTTAATTATCAGAGAAATCATGGGCACCATAGCACTTTAAAGTTAGATCATCTCAGGGATCTAACCCAACTGATTTTACTGATGGGGCGATTGAGGCCCAGAGACTAAAATAGTTTGCCCAATATCATATCGGTAGTAAGTTCTAGGGGCAACTAAGTGGTGCGGTGGATAAAGTACTGGGGCCTGGAGCCAGGAAGACCTGAGTTCAAATGTGGCCTCAAACAGTTACTAGCTGTGTGACCCTGGGCAAGTCACTTCACCTTGTTTGCCTCAATTTCTTCACCTGTAAAATGAGCTGGAGAAGGAAATGGCAAACCACTCCAGTATTTCTGCCAAGAAAGCCCCAGATGGGGCAGTGAAAAGTCAGACATGACTGAACAACAATAACACTAAGTTACAAAGTCCAGATTAACCTTGGATCTGACTCCAAATTCAGGGTTCTTTCCACTTCACCATGCTGTCTTTCTAATACTTCTTCTGTAATTAAATCTACTGGCTGACTGTTAGTGGGAACCACAGTATTCAAATTTCAATCCGTCTGGGTTACCCCCTAAGACCCTGAGGAATAGCAATCAGCCAGTCCTCTGGGGATCCTTTGCTGGATGGGAGTGCAAGTTTGAAGAGTGAGCCCAGTCAGCACCCCCCCCCCCATCAGATTCAGAGTTCAAGCCTCCACTGGTGAAAGGTTAGAAGAAACCAAAGGACAGAAGGAGGAAGGTCAAGTCAGGGGATCCCCAAAGGAAGGTCAGCCATCTCCAGTGAGGAATGGCTGCCTTCTAGCCTTGATGCTTGCCTAGAAAGCGGAGAACCGAAGAAGGAGGGAAACTTCCTGGCTGCTGCTACTTCCTTTCCAGAGGACAAGGCCAAATGGGAGAAAACCAGATGGAAGAGAGGGGCCAGATGCTGCCTCCATCAGCATTGCTTTCTATTCCTTTCACCCGTCCTCTCAGCTGGATGACCACCATGTCCTGCTCTGAGGCTACCTACCCCTTCCACCATGCATCCTCATGGCTCTCCTTCCCCCATCCTCCCAAATGAGACTTTTGGCTCCTATTTTACTGGGTGGGGGAAATAAGCCTATTCACTAAGATCTCCCTCTTCTCCCTTCCTCTTCATATTGTATCACCCAGCTGCCTTCTGTCAGCATTTCCTCCTTCACTCCATCTCACATGAAGAAGTGGTTATTATCCTTGCCAAAGCAATCCGCTCTATGTGCACAAGTGAACCCATTCCATAAAATCTTCTCCAGCAGATCCTCCACACCCACTCCACCATCAATCCACCTTCTCACTTATCCTCAGGCTCTCCTTCTCAACTGACTCTTTCCCTACTGCCTACAAACATGCCCACGTCTCCCCCATCCTCAGAAAAACTCTCACTTGACCCAGCCATCCCCTCAAGCTATCCTCTAACTCTCCTCCCTTTGGCCTCCCTTTTGGGGCAAAATTCCTTGAGAATAGGTACTTACGTTTTTCTTTCCTAAACTTTCTGTAGTTTGGCTGATCTCATCATTCAACGGAACTGATCTCGCCAAAGTTACTGACGTCTCTTAATCTCCATATCCAGTGGTCTTTTTTTTTCAGTCCCCATTGTTTTTTACCTCTGTGTAGCTTTGACATCATAGACCATCCTCTTCTCCTTTCTACTCTCTTCTCTCTAGCGTTTCATGATGTTCTCCTACTACCTATTTGACTACTCCTTCTCAGTCTCCTTTGCTGGCCCTTCATCCAGATTATGCCCAATAACCATGGTTGCCCATGAGGCTCTGCCCTAGGCCCTTTTCTCTTTTTCTCTATACTCTTTCTCCGGTGATCTCCTCAACACCCACAAATTAAATTCTCATCTCTATGCTGATGATTCTCAAATGTATTTATCCAGCCCTAGCCTATCTACTGACCTCCAGTCTCATATCTCCAACTGTCTATTGAATACCTCCTGTAGACAGGTCCTGTGGATATCTTAAAACTGAACTCACTATCTTCCCCCAAAAAAAATCCCCTCTTCCTAACTTCCCTATTGCCACCATCCTCCCAGTCCCCCAGGCTCACAACCCTAGGTAGCATCTTCAACCCATCACTCTCTCTGTCTCCTACCCAAATCCAATCATTGCCAAGTCCTTCATGACATCTCTCAGATATTCTCCCTTCTCTCTTGTGACACTGTGGTGCAGGCCCTCATCACCTCTCGAGTGGACTGTGCACTAGCTGCTGGTGGGTCTCCCTACTTGAAATCTCTCCCCACTCCAGTCCACCCTCCAATGAGCTGTCAAAGTGATCTTCCTAAAGGACAGGTCATCCCCCTATTCAATAAACTCCATTTGTTCCTACCATTTCCCAGATCAAGGACCAAATCCTTTGTTTGGCTTCCAGAGCCCTCCATAACCTGGCTCCTTCCGACCTTTGCAGTCTTCTTACACCTTACATCACCATCCTTGCTACTGCTCATGTATTCTTTGATCCAGTGACGACACTGTTCTTTAAACACAACACTCTGTCCCCTGACTCTGCCTTTTTACCCTAGCTCCTCTGTGCCTGGAATGCTCACCTTCTACAGCTCTGTCTCCTAGAAGGCCTCTCTGGTTTCCTTCAAGTCCCAGCTAAAATCCACTTCTACAAGAAGCCTTTTCCTGCCTTTCTTCTCTTGATTGGCTCCAATTTCTCCCATATGTAGCTTGTTCATACACAGTTGTTTCATGTCCCCTCCATTAGAAGGAGAACTCTAGGGATGGGTTTGGGCTTTTTTTCCCCTTTCATTATATGTCTAGCACTTAGCACAATGTCTGATACCTTGTAGACACTTCATAAAGGCTTCTTAGCTCAGACATTCTATGATCCTATTTTTCACAATATGCAAAAGGCACAGACTTATAGCTAAAAGGGATGAATTCTATGGATGAAGAAACTGAAAGACAAAGAGGGAAATCGACTTCTCCAATGCCAAATAGCCAATAAATCTCAGAGGTGGGATTTGAACTCAGGTCCTCCAATGCCAGTGCCAAAGCACCTACTCGTACCAAGCAGACAGTGCCACCAGGAAGGAAGGTTGCCAAAGAACCCAGGATGTCTCAGGATGCCACTAGTGCCAGGCTTCCCTGGACATCAACAGAGGAAAGGAAGGGGACTGGCTTCCCTGGAACTGGAAGGAAAGAATGTCATAAAGACACTCAAACTTTCCCTGGAGACAACACCGGAACCCACATCTTCCATGGGAATACACTGTGGAGTTGTTTGAACCATCAGCCACAATCACTTTGCAGTTTATCAGGTACCAAAGCTGCAGAATGCTGAGGGAAGAGGTGGGGGGGGCAGGAGGAGGATGAATAATTTCCCTTCTGGTGTTGCGCGCAAAGCTTCTCACTAACAGCTAGCTGAACCCCAGCCCCACCCCCACACATTCCCGGGCACTGACACAGAGATAAAGTGAAGAGAAATGACTAGATCCAAAGCCTGGAAATGGAAAGGTGTTGGGAATGTGGGTTGCTGCAGATTCCAAATGTAGGGAGAGTTGGGAGGTCAAACAAGGCCCTTCCCTTCCCAGGCGCCCTCTCCCCTCTGGTACTCTTGTTTGTGCTCTTGACCCATGATCTGTCTTTCTCATAGAGACGGGAAACCTTGGTAGATCATTAACTCCCGGCCCGGGAAGACACGAACCAGGACTCATCAAGTTCCCCTTCCTAGAATCGCCCTCTGTTCCTGCTTTCCCTAGGCTCCCGCAGCAAAGGCAGGCAGGACAGCTGTCTCTCATCCAACCAGGGGGAGGTGGTTTGCCCCGAGACTTGTCAATGGGGCAGGAACAGGGTGGCTGGCTTTGGAAAGAACTGCTTCCTCATGTTCAAATTGAAGGTCAAAGTCGACCCTAGTGAGGCACAGACTAAACTTGATGACAGGCAGATTTAATCCTGACCCTTGTCCTCCAATAGTCATGAAGGCTCATAAGGATATGCCATGCAGCAGCCATCAAACACTTTCATTTCCTATGAGACAAATGATGCCCAGTTTTGAGTGAGAGGGGCTGGGTTCACATCTAACTTGTGTGACCTTGGGCAACTCACTTCCCTTCTCTGTGACTCAGTTTTCCCATCTGAAAAATGAGGAGGTTGGATAAGATGGCTTTTAAGGTTGAAGATAAGAGAATGAGAATGACAATGGGGGTAATCTAGTGGAGAAAAGTGGACAGGATGTTACAGTAGAGGACCTGGATTTGAATCCCACCTACGTGACTGTGAAGCTACTTACTTTCTCTAGGCCTCAGTTTCTTCATCTGTAAATGAAGGTGTTAGACCTCTAAGATCCCTTCTGACCATAAATCTATGATCTTATGAGAAAGCTAGATCTATAATTCTGGGAGTCATCTGCATAAAAGTAATAATTGAACCCATGGAAGCTGATGTGATCACCAAGAGAGTATAAAGAGGGAAGAGGAGAGGGCTCAGGGCAGACCCTTAAGGGACACTCCTATCTGAGGAAGAGTCCCCCCCATGACATAGTGAGCAAGTCTGTCAATCATCCCATAATCTTAACTGGGCCCTCAATGCAGCAAGGCAACCTTTTTACACCTCCCTAATCAATTTACTATATCTCTCACAACAGCAGATATTTCGAACTTTTCTTCCCTCCTCAAGACTCCCATGGCACCCCAATTCCCTCAGCTGGGGACTTTGCCTCATGTTTCACCCCCTCCCCAATTAAGCCCTGCTCCTTCTCAAGGCTAATCTCTACATACATCCTTGATCCCATAGCATCATGTCTCATACAATAGTTTGTTCCTTCTATCACTCACCCTCTCTCATGGATCTCCAATCTCTCCCTGTCTACTGGCTGCTTCTCTGCTGCCTAGAAACAGGTCCATATCTCCCCCAACCTTAAAAATCCAACTCTCCCTGCTAGCTACCATCCTATCCCTCTCCTCCCCTTCCAGGCTAAACCTGTGAAAGCTGTCTTCCATTGGTGTCTCCACCTTCTTTCTTCTCACTCTCTTTGAAAACCTCTGGACTCTGGCTTCCCGTCTTATCATTCCCTTGAAATTGCTCTCTCCAGTGATCTCTTAACTGCAAAATCTAATGAATTTCTCCCAATCCTCATTCTTTCCAACTTCTCTGCAGCCTTTAATACTGCTATTCACTCTCTTCTTCTAGATACTTTCTCCTCTCTAAATTTTCGTGACATTACTCTCTCCTAGCTCTCCTTCCTACCCATGTGAACCACTTCTCGGTCTCCTTTGCTGGATTGTCATCCAGGTCATGGACTCTGTCCTGGGCCCTCTTCTCCTCCTCTACCCTATCTCCATTGGCCATCTCATCAGCTACCCAAGGTTCAATTATCAATTATTTGTGCCAATGGTTTTCAGATCTATTTCTTTTCAATGATTAACCTCTCTCCTGACCTCCAGTCTTATATCACCAACTGCTCATTAGGCATCTTGAACTATTAGACAGCTCAGACTCCATATGCCCAAACAGAACTCATTATCTTTCTTCCCAAGCTCTTTCTTCTTCTCATGTTTCCTAATACTATCAAGCACACCAACCCTACCCCAGTCACTCAGGCTCACAACTATCTCTCATTCCTCCATATCTAATCTGTGGTGAGGTCTTGTCATCTCTACCTCCACAATATCTCTCCTAGTAGTCACCCCTGACTACTCCCACCACCCTAGGACAGGCCCTCATCACCTGCCTGGACTACATAACAGCCTTCTGGTTGGTCTCCACACCTCAAGTCTCTCTGCACTCCAGCCTTCTTCCACTCAACATCCAAAGTGATTTTCCAAAAGTTCAAATGGAATCCTGTTGCCCCTCTCCTCAATAAACTCCAGTGGCTCTCTATGAACTCCAGGATCAAATATAAAATCCTTGAGTGGCGTTTAAAGCCCTTCACAACCTGGACCCTTCTACCTTTCCAGTCTTCTCACTCTCTTCTCCCCACCACATGCTCTACAGTCCAGTGACACTAACCTCCTGGATGTTCCTCAAACAAGACATTATACCCCAACTGTCTGGGCCCTGAACACTCTCCTCCTGACCTTTGGCTTCTGAATTCCCCCACTTCTGTCCAGGCTCGGCTCAAATCCTACCTCCTGTGAAATGCCTTTCCCACCCCTGCTCATTGCTAGTGCCTTCCATCCATTCATTCATTCAATAAATATTTATTAAGCATTTGCTTTGTGTCAGGCACTGTGCTAAGTCCTGGGGATACAAAAAGAGACAAAAAACAGTCCTTGCCCTCCAGGAGCTTACAGACTAACAGGAAAGACAACATGCAAATAATTATATACAGAGTAAGCTATGGACAGGACAAATGGGCAATAATTAAAAGAGGGAAAGCAATTGCAGAATTAAAAGAGGTTAAGGGAAGCTTCTAATGGAAGCTGAGATTTCAGTTGCGCCTTAAAGGAAGCCAGAGAAATCAGCAGTTGGAGTAGAGGAGGGACAGCATTCTGGGCCTGGGAGACGCTGCACAAAGCTGTCTCTCCCATTAGACTGGAAATTCCTTGAGGGCTGGGATGGTGGTTTTTGCCTTTCTTTGTATCCTCAGCACTTAACACAGTGACTTGAACATGATACATGTTTAATAAATGCTTACTGATTAACTGAAGAGGTCCCAGTGAGGTAAAACTCCCTTCTACTTTGGGACATTTTCCTAACATCAAGTCTAAATCCATCACTCTGGATTTCCAGCCACTGTTCCTAATCCTGCTCTCTGGGCCCCAGCAGAATACATATAGTCCCTATTTTACAATGATAGCCCTTCAAAGACAGCTCTCAAGTCCCTCTTCTGCTGGTGAAAGCTCCCCAGATCCTGCAAACCATCCTTAATGTTATAGATGTAGTCCCCTTCACCATCCTAGTCATCCTCTTATGGTCCCTCTCCAGCTCATCGATGGCTTTCCTAAAATGTGGCCCTCAAAACTGAATACTATCTATCTAAAACCTTCAACAAGCCTAATACGTAATGGGGAAAAACTGGAAGCATTTCCAAGAAGATCAGGGGTGAAACAAGGATGTCTGTTATCACCACTGTTGTTCAATATCGTACTGGAAACATTAGCTTAAGCAACAAGAGAAGAAGAAGAAATTGAAGGTATTAGAATAAGCAAAGAAGAAACAAAGCTATCACTCTTTGCAGATGACATGATGATATACTTAGAGAATCTTAGAGAAATCAAGTTAAAAACTACTTGAAATAATAAACAACTTCAGCAAAGTTGCAGGCTATAAAATAAACCCACATAAATCATCGGCATTTCTATATATTACCAACAAAGCCCAACAGCAAGTGATAGGAGAAATTCCATTTAAACTTACTGTAGACATTATAAAATATTTGGGAGTCTACCTCCCAAAACAAACCCAGGAACTTTATGAACACAATTACAAAACACTTTTCACACAAATAAAGTCAGATCTAAATAATTGGAAAAACATCAGTTGCTCACAGGTAGGCTGAGCTAATAATATAATAAAAATGACAATTCTACCTAAGCTAATTTACTTATTCAGTGACATACCAATCAAGCTACCAAAAAATTATTTTATAGAGTTAGAAAAAATAATAACGAGATTCATTTGGAAGAACAAAAGGTCCAGAATATCAAGGGAACTAATGAAAAGAAATGCAGGGGAAGGTGGCCTAGCAATTCCTGATCTTAAATTGTATTATAAAGCAGCAATCATCAAAACTGCTTGGTACTGGCTAAGAAATAGAGGTGGATCAGTGGAATAGGTTAAATATGCAAGACACAGTAGTCAATGACTATAGTAATCTATTATTTGATAAACCCAAAGACCCCAGCTTCTGGGATAAGAACCCACTCTTTGAAAAAAAACTGCTGGGAAAACTGGAAAAGAGTATGGCAGAAACTAGGCATAGACCAAATCTCACACCATATACCAAAATAAAGTCAAAATGGGTTCAGACTTAGATATAAAGGCTGATACTATAAGCAAACTGGGAGAGAGTTTACCTATCAGATCTATGGAGAAGAAGAGAATTCATGACCAAACAGAGATAGAGAACATTATGAAAAGCAAAATGGATAATTTTGATTACATTAAATTGAAAAGTTTTTGCACAAACAAAGCCAATGCAACTAAGATTAGAAGGAAGGTAGAAAATTGGGAAAGAATTTTTACAACAGTCTCTCTGATAAGGCCTCATTTCTAAAATATATAGAGAATTAAGTCAAATTTATAAGAATACAAGCCATTCCCCAATTGATAAATGGTCAAAGGATATGAACAGACAGTTCTCAGATGAAGAAATTAAAGCCATCTATAGTCATATGAAAAAATGCTCTAAAACACTATTGATTAGAGAAATGCAAATCAAAACAACTCTGAGGTACCACATCACACCTATCAGATTGGCCAACATGACAAAACAGGAAAATGATAAATGTTGGAGAAGATGTGGGAAAATTGGAACACTAATGCATTGTTGGTGGAGTTGTGAAATGATCCAACCATTCTGGACAACAATTTGGAACTATGCCCAAAGGGCTATAAAAATGTGCATACCCTTTGACCCAGCAATAGCACTTCTAGGGTATATCCCAAAGAGATCATACAAATGGGAAAAGGACCCACATGTACAAAATATTATAGCAGCTCTTTTTGTGGTGGCAAAGAATTGGAAATTGAGAGGATGCCCATCAATTGGGGAATGGCTGAGCAAGTTGTGGTATATGAATGTAATGGAATACTATTGTACTATAAGAAATGATGAACAGGCTGACTTCAGAAAAACCTGGAAAGACATATGGTCTGATGCTGAGGGAAGTGAGCAGAACCGAGAGAACATTGTACACAATAACAGCCACGTTGTGCGATGACTAATATTGATAAACTTAACTCTTCCCAGCAACACAAGGATCTAAGACATCTCCAGAGGCCTCGTGATGGAAAATGCTGTCCACATCCAAAAAAAGAACTATGAAAGTTGAATTGCTATTTTTTTCTCTTCTGTTGAGTTTTGTTTCCTCTTTCTTGTGGTTCCTCCTATTGGTTTTAATTTTTACTTACAACACCACTAATGTGAAAATATGTTTAATAGGAATGTAAATATATAGCCTAAATCAGATTGTGTGCCATTTTGGGGAGGGTGGTGTGGAGGAAGGAGAAGAAAAATCTTAAACTCGAAAGCATATGGAAGTGATTATTGATAAATCAAAATAAATTAATAAAATTTTTAAAATCTGAATACTATCATCCCAGTCTGACCTGGCCTGGCCAGAGGACAATGGGACAGTTGTCTCCCTGGTCCTAGACATTATAGTCATCTGAAGGCAGGCTTGGGAACGTATTCATTTAACCCACTGCCATATCCCATAGCTGACTCATGTGGAGCTCATGGGTCAATAAAACCCCAGATCGTTTTAGCCACGTTTCTCTCATCTTGTACTTGTGAATTTGAATTGTTTTAAACCAGTATAAGATTTGATACTCTCCCCTATTAAATTTCATCTCCTCAAACACTATCCAATGCTCTACACTATAAAGATCTTTTCAGATCCTGACTCTGTCATCCAATATGAGGGTTATCCTAGTTGGTGCCATCTGCAAAATTTGAGAAGCATGCCATGGATGCTTTTATACAAATCAGTGATAAAAATGTTCAACGCCACAGAGCTAATAACAGATTCCTAGAGCACTCCACTTGATACCTCCTGCCAAGCTCTGCCTCACTTAAATCCTATTCACTCAGAAGTTAAGACATCACCCTTCCAAGCCAACATCAGGCCTTCAAAGATTCAAACCTTTCATATTGGGCAAGCTATAATTCTATTTTTAGAGTAAGCAAAGAGGAGGACTCATAGTTTCATAGCACTCTAGAGCTAGAAGGGGCCTCCAAGGTCGCTGAGTTCAACCTATTCATTTATCCAGAGACCATTTATTATAACAATAGCACCTATTTCCTAGAGTTGTTGTGAGGATCAAATGAGATAATATTTATAAAGCTCTTAGCATAATATTTATGCTAGAGAGAATATTTATAAAGCCTGGCACATAGTGGGTGCTATATAAATGCAAGCTAGTAGTAGGAGTAGGAGTAAGAGTAGCAGCAGCAGCAGCAACAGTCAAGTGGGGTGTATGGGGTGTTCGAGGAGGACTAGACCATCTGCTTGCTGAGCCTTTTTCCAGGATGCTCAGCCACCCTTGATCTCTACATGGCACTCAGCTGCCACTAGTGGCTGTAAGAAGCTGTAGCATGCTCAACAGCCACACCCAGAGAAACCATCTTGGCAAGATGGGCTAGACCAGGTTGAGGGTAACCAACAAGCCTCACACCCTTTGATGAGTTCGGGAGGTGTCTATTCCAAGCGTGTGAAGACTTTCCAGTCTTCATCCAGCAGATCAGGTGGATGAGAACAATTTGTTCCGATGGTGACTGAAGAAGATGCTGTGGAACACTTAGAGCTTGGTCAGATGTTGAAGATGCCAAGATCCCCCACTGCATCCCAGGCCATTGCCAGTCATCTTGACTTTTATCTTGCCACTGAACTTGATGACTGGAAGAGATAGTGAGGCTGATGACTTTGTGCAACTCTGCCTCACTTAAATCCAATTCATACTCAAGTCAAGACATCACCCTGTGATGTCATTGGTCCTCTTCGAAAACAAAGACGAAACAACAGCAACAGTAGTCAAGCAAAACACATCAACCCATTGGCCATGGTCATTCCATACCCCTGCTGGGAGACCAGAAGCACGCTTCACCATCGGTCTTCTGAAGTTGTGATTGTTCACTCAGTTACTTAGAATTCCAAAGTTTTTCAATGTGGTTTTCTTTTCAATCATTGCAATCATCTTATAAATTATTCATCTGGTTTGCCTTATTTCAGGCTCCACCAGGTCAGATAAGTCTACATGTGTCTCTGAATTCTTTACTCATCATTTCTTAATATTCCATTATTTTCATATACCATTGTTCAACCATTTCCCCAATTGATGGGTACCCCATTTAGTTTTGTTCAAATGAATGGATGAAAAAAGCATTTATGAAGTTTTTACTACGTGCTAGATGCTGCTAAGTGCTGGTGATACAAATACAAAAAAAAAAAAAGACCATAACTGCCCTCAAGGGACTTACATTTTAATGGGAGGAGACAGTACAAATGAGAAACAGGGTTGCCTAGAGAGAGATATTTGGGTCTGGGAAGTCACCAGGATAAGTAAATCATAAGGGAGTTAAATAACACTTTTTCTAGAAGCAGTAATAAAGCATTGATTTAATCATTTTCCTACTATCTTTGACCTCTCTGGGGTCCATGCCTAGTAATGGTAGCATTGAGTCAAAGGGTATATACATATGTACACTTTAGTGACTTTTAGCGTTTTTTCAAAACTGTAACAATTTACTGTTCCACAAACTATGCATTAGTTTGCTTGTATTCCCAAAGCACCTCAATATGTGTCATTTTCATCTCCTATCATTTTCACCAGTCCTGAAATTCAGCACTCCTGATAAGATTCTTATAAGACTATGCCACCAGTTTATATTCACTCTCCATATCTACCCTTAATTACCCTTGACATCTACCTTCTGCCTAAGTCTTTTAAGAATCTAAGTAGATCAGGGGCAGTTAGGTGGCACAGTAGATAGAGCACTGGCCCTGAAGTCAGGAGGACCTGAGTTCAAATCCAGCCTCAGACCAAACACTTGACACTTACTAGCTGTGTGACCCTGGGCAAGGCACTTAACCCCAATTGCCTTAAAAAAAAAAAAAAGAATCTAAGTAGATCATAAGTTCACTAAGCATACACATCAGTGCTTTTAACAACTTATCCTTTTCTTCTTCCTGGGAATTGTTCCTCCTGATGCCTTTGGAATAGAATTCTTAAAAGTTTCTCACCTTTCCTGAGATGACTTCCCCTGTAGAAGGTTAGGCCATGGGCCTTACCTATCTTTCCTTGGACTGCTCTGAAATCTACTCTGAAAAAAACAAAACTAGGTATATGTCAAACTATAGTCAACTTTTTTTTTCTACTCTATTAGAAATTCTAAGACGTAGTGGTCACTTCCCTTCTTCCTTTCCAACTAAGCAAGGCTACAAAGTTTCGCATAATGTTCCAAACCAGTTCCTCCCTGTTGGTGAATATTAAGACCAAAATAGTAGTTCCCTTTGTTGGTTCCTCCATCTTTTGAAGAAAGAAACTATCGTTAAGACAAATCAAGACATTATTAGTTGCTCTATTTCTGAGAGACAGGTGGGCAAAAAGAGACAGAATGACAGAGAGAGAGACAAAGAGAGGACAGAGAAAGAGAAAAGGGGAAAAGAGGAGAAAGAGAGGCAGAGAGAAAGAAGAGGGGAGAGAGAGACAGAGAGAGTGGAGAAAGCAAGAGGGAGAGGGAGGGAGACAGAAAGAGACAGAGGGGAAAGAGAGAGACAGAGACAGACAGAGAGACAGAGAGAAAGGAGAAAGAGAAAGGGAAACAAAAGAAAGAGACAGAGAGTGTAGAGAAAGCAAGAGAAAGAAGAAGGGAGAGAGAGAAAGAGCTAGAGGGGAGACACAGAGACAAAGAGACACAGACAGAAAGGGAAGAGGAGGGGAGGCTCCCCTAGATGTCAGGACAATTTAAGGCCCCCCTTAGCTCATACATGGCTCTTCATGCCAGACTTGTGATGTTACCCAAACTCCTCATCTGCTTCCTCTTTCAGCCCATGGAGTCTATGGTGATTTCAATGACAAAATCACTTCCTTTCTCCACTCTATTGAAATTCGCTCAAATGTTTCCCACCACACTTGCTCTTCCGGATCTCAGATGTCCTCACTTGAGTTTTATCCTGTGTAGTGTTTAAAGCCTCTCACAGCTCGGCTCAAACCAGCCTTTCCAGCCTTGTTGTGCATCACCCCTTCTAACCCAATCTGGGTCCAGCCAAATTGACCTTAGTTCCTACATAGTTACCACCCTTCCCCTCCACTCCCAATGCCTGGAATGCCCTCTTTCCTCACTTCCACCTCTTAGATTTACTAATTCCCTGCAAAGCACAGCATAAATGTCACTTTCCTGATTTGCCCAACTGCTAGCACCCCCTGAAATTACTTTGTATTTCCTCCCTTCCTCTAAAGTCTTCAGGGACTCCCTATTACCTCAGGGTTAAAATACAGACTTTTAGGTTGGAATTTAAGGCCCTCCACACTTTCTAGCCACATTTCACACTACTCTTCACACTCTATCTTTCAATCAAGGTATAAATAGCCATTTCACCAACTCTATTTCATCTTCCTTAATGGATACAAGCTGTTTGCTATTCCTGGAAGGCACTCCTTCCTCATTTCTATCTCCCCAAAATCCTTATCTTCCTCCCAGGCTCAGCTCAATGGTTGTCTCCTCCAGGAAGCCTTTCCTGATTACACACACACACAGAGATGCTCACGCACATATTCAATAGTTGTTCATACTCTCTCCTTCAAATCATATTTAGTGGAACATAAATAAGTTCCCTGAGAATACAGAGTGGTTCGTACCTAACTCACTGCCTGACATATACTAGATGCTTTAATAACTGTTAACTGAAATCAGTGCTCTTGGCTTTTGCTTGGCCCTTGAGGGCAGAATCCAGAATAGTGAGGAAAAATGCAGAGGGAAAGATTTCATCTCCAAATTAGGAAAAGCTTCCACATTATTAGAGCTGACCAAACATTGCCTGGGCTACCTTGGGAACTAGGAAAATGGACATCATATCATTTATAGTTCAAGGAATTGTAAAGAAATCATCCAACCCAGGGGTCTGTGGATAGATTTCAGGGGACTGTGAATACATAGGAGGAAAAAAATTACATCTTAATTTTCATTAACCTTGAATTGAAATTTAGTATTTTCCTTCAATTATGAATTCTTTAAAATCAATATGATTCTGAGAAGAGGGGCAACCATGACACAAAAAGGTTAAGAATCTCTGATCTAGACCAAACTTCTCAGTTTACAGATAAGAAAACTGAGGCCTAGAGGAGCAAAGTGATGCACAAAGTCACACAGCTAGCAACAGCAGAGTTGAGATTCAAAGTCAGGGTCTCTACCTTCAGATTCAGTGTTAATCTCCCTCCACCACACTGCCCCAGTTACTGGAAGGAGGAGGAAGGTGTTATAAAAAGGTACAGTTCAGAAGAGAGGCCTTCTGTGGTTCCCCCATCCAACTCTGAAAGAATGACTCCTACCAAGATCCCTTATAACTCAAAATTCTACATTTTTGTGATAAAGAAAGATCAGGAGAGACTAAGAATAAATTCAAGTTTTCTCTGTTTGATGGAGCAGGAGGGTAGCTATGATGATAAAAGGCCTAAAGCCTGGGCTTTGAAACCCAAAGATCCTAGGGCAGGAGGACAATATCCTGGAGGTGGAGGTGGAGATCAGTGCAGGAACCCAAGTGAGCCAGAGGAAGACCAAGCAGGATCAACCACCTGACTGAAAATCAGCATCGGGATGGATCCTGGTCCTGAAATAAAGCCCCAATTTAGGAATTAAAGTCGAAAAGGTGACTACACCAAAGGAGACAATGATCAATATTTTTAGAATTACTGTAGATCTAGAGATTCCCCCCCTCCAAAAAAAAAGAGAATAACCCCATAAAAACTACAGAGACTCAAAGGAAAAAAATTGACTTACCACAAGGACTCCACATATACCTGGAAGAAATGAAGCAAGACATTAAAAAATTAAATTAAAGTTCTGGAAGAAAGAACTGGAAGGAGAATTGAGAACTTAGAAAAGAAAAGGATAACCCTTACAGGTAGCACAATAGGTAGAGCGCTGGGCTTGGAATTGGGAAGACTCACCTTCCTGAGTCAAAAATCTGACCTCAGACACTTACTAGCTGTGTGACTCTGGACAAGTCACTTCACCCTGTTTGCCTCAGTTTCTTCATCTATAAAATGAGCTGGAGAAGGAAATGGCAAACCACTCCAGTATCTCTTCCAAGAAAAACTCAAATGGGATCACAAAGAGTCAGACACGACTGGAAAATGACCCAACAATTACAACAACATCAAATCTTACAGAAATAACAGACGCTCTGAAAACTTCAACAGTTGGAGTCCATGAGAAGAATAGAGGAAGGGGTGAGAGAAGCAGATGTAACATGGACCTTGTGCTGGACTGATCTGAAACAAAGGAGAGTTAATGAACACACAAACAATTTGGTGTATAAATACATCATACTCAAGCAGGAATGGGGGGTGTGGGGGGAGAGGAAGCATCAATAGGAGGGTTAATGCTATGAAAGATGCAGTTGCAAATGAAAGAAACATTCAGATCTTGAAGCAGGGATTGAAAGGGGGAGAAATGAAATGAAAAGAACTGGAAACTAAGGGTATGCCCATCAATTGGGGAATAGCTGGACAAAGTATGCTATACAAATGTAATAGAATATTATTGCATCACAAGAAAGGACCAAAGAAGCAATTTCAGAGAATCCTGTGGAACACGAACTGATGCAGGAAAGTGAGCAGAACAGTTAATGCAAGCACAGCAACATTGTGAAGAAAAACAGCTCTGAAAGTTTTAAGCATTCTGATCAAAACCATGACCAGCCATGTCTCCAGAGGACCTAGAATAAAGCATGGTAGCCACAGAGAGGGAATGGCCTCAAGGGACAGAGATACATTTTTAGAAGCAGCCATTGGGTGAATACATTTTGCTTGATCGTGCATATTTGTTAAGGAGTCTGGGTTTTTTTTCTTTCCATCAGTTGTTTAAGGGTGGAGGGAGTTGAAAGAAGAATTATTCACTAAAAACTAATTAAATTAATTTTTAAAAAATTTTTTAAAAGAGAGTCAATGGAGAAAAAGAATTTTTTATGCCCAGAAGAAAATGAAAATTCAAAAGAAAGAACTAAGAAGCAGAACAGTTTCGAAAGTAATGTGTAAAATTTTTTATTGTCTTTTAAAAAAAAGTGAAATGGGGGTGGAGCCAAGATGGCAGAATAAAAGCAGTGACTTGCTTGAGCTGTCCCCCAAACCCTTCCAAATACCTGTAAAAAAAAATTGGTTCTAAATAAATTCTAGAGCAGCAGAACCCACAAAAAGACAGAGTGAAGCAAATTTCCAGCCCAAGGCAACCTAGACGGTTGATTGGAAAGGTCTATTGTGCCTGGCTGAGAGAGCAACACAGTTCAACTTGGGTGCACAGGAGAAGACCAGGCCTCAGCAAACATGGAGCAGGCCTCAGAGGACTGAATCATGGGCATCTGTGGTGGTTCTCCAGACTTCTCAACCCATAAATGCCAAAGACAACTTAGAAAGTCAGTAGGAAAAGTCTGTGACCATGGTGAGAGAGAAGCTTGGTTTTAGCCCCAGTCCCAGAATGGCCCCAGGGCAGCAGCTGCTTGCTGAGCTCTTGGCCCACAGACAGAGGGAGAATCAAGTGGCTGATCAGAGGAGCATTGCAGGGATCTCTTTGCTGGCACTGAGGCAAGATTCTCTTGCTTTGCCCATGCTTGGATCTGGGTCACAGTTCTGGGTGGTGGTCCTGGGGAGAGGAGGAACACTGGCATGGTGGAGCTTGTAGTGGCAGTGAAGAGGCAGAAAAGAGTGCTTGTAGTCACTCATAAATCAGAGTACAGGCCAGGAAAGGAGTAAACACCTCGCCCTTGATCATACCACTTTGGAAGAACTGAAAATTTACAGGTCCCTAGAAGTATCTCTGAAAACAACTGCACAAAACCCCTGAAGCTTGGGACAGTACATTCTCCACACTGGAAGCAGACCCCTACCTTAACAAAGAGTTTATAACTCAAGTAATTGGTTGGGATCATGAGCAAACTGTGCAAAAAAAGTCAGACTATAGAATCTTTCTTTGGTGACAAAGATCAAAACATACAACCAGAAGAAGACAACAAAGTCAAAGCTCCTACATTCAAAGCTTCCAAGAAAAATATGAATCAGTCCCAGGCCATGGAAGAGCTCAAAAAGGATTTTGAGAAGCAAGTAAGAGAAGTAGAGGAAAAACTGGGAAGAGAAATGAGTGATGCAAGAAAATCATGAAAAACAAGTCAACAGCTTGCTAAAGGAGACCCAAAAAATACTGAAGAAAATAACACCTTAAAAAGTAGCCTAACCCAAATGGCAAAAGAGGTCCGAAAAGCCAATGAAGAGAATGCCTTAAAAAGCAGAATTGGCCAAATGGAAAAGGAAGTCCAAAAGATCACTGAAGAAAGTACTTCCTTAAAAATTAGAATGGAGCAATTAGAAGCTAATGACTTTATGAGAAATCAAGACATAAAACAAAACCAAAAGAATGGAAAAAAATAGAAGACAATGTGAAATATCTCATTAGGAAAACAGCTGACCTGGAAAATAGATCCAGAAGAGATGATTTAAAAGTTATTGGACTATCTGAAAGCCATTATCAAAAAAAAAAAAAGAGCCTAGACATCATCTTTCAAGAAATTTTCAAGGAAAACTGCCATGATATTCAAGAACCAGAGGGTAAAAATAGAAATAGAAAAAATCTATCAATCACCTCCTGAATGAGATTCTCGAAGGAAAACTCCTAGGAATGTTGTAGCCAAATTCCAGAGTTCCCAGGTCAAGAAGAAAATATTGCAGGCAGCCAGAAAGAAACAATTCGAGTATTGTGGAAACACAATCAAGATAACACAAGATTTAGCAGCTTCTACATTAAGGAACCAGAGGGCTTGGAATATAATATTCTGGAGGGCAAAGGAGATAGGATTACAGCCAAGAATCACCTACCCAACAAAACTGAGTATAATCCTTCAGGGGAAAAAATTGATATTCAGTGAAATAGAGGACTTTCAAGCATTCTTAACGAAAAGACCAGAGCTGAATAGAAAATTTGACTTTCAAATACGAAACTCAAGAGAAGCATGAAGAGATAAACAGGAAAGAGAAATCTTTAGGGATTTATTAAGGTTGAACTGTACATTCCTACATGGAAGGATGATATTTGTAACTCATGAGACCTTTGTCAGTATTAGGGTAGTTGGAGGGGAAAAAATTATGTGGGGGTGGGGAGGCACAGGGTAAGTTGAAAATGAATGAGTGATATCTGGAGAACAAAATTAAGAGGTGAGAGAGAATTATACTGGGAGAAGGAGAAAGGTAGAATGGGATAAATTACCTCATATAAAACAGACAAGAAAAGGCTTTTACAGTGGAGGGAAGGGGGAAGGCGAGAGGGAACGAGTGAATCTTATCTTCGTTGGATTTGGCTTAAGGAAGGAATAACATACACACTCAATTGGGTATGGAAATCTATCTTACCCTATAGGAAAATAGTGGGGAAGGGGATAAGAGAGCAGGGGGATGATAGAGGGGAGGGCAGATTAGGGGAGGGGGTAATGAGAAGCAAACACTTCTGAGGAGGGACAGGGTCAAAAGAGAGAATAAAATAAATGGGGGGGTGGGATAGGATGAAGGGAAATACAGTTAGTTTTCCACAACATGACTACTATGGAAGCATTTTGCATGACTATACACATATAACCTGTATCAATTTGCTTGCCTTCTCAATGAGGGTGGGTGGGGAGGGAGGAAGAAGAAAATTTGGAACTCAAAGTTTTTAAAAACATGCAATTGAGAAATAAGATATACAGGCAATGGGGTATAGAAATCTGTCCTGCCCTGCCGGAAAATAGAAGGGGAAGGGGATAAGAGAAGGGGGTGGAGATAGAAGGGAGGGCAGATTAGGGGAAGGGGTATTCAGAATGCACACCAACTTGGGGTGAGGGGAGAGATGAGATGGGGAGAAAATTTGGAACTCAAAATCTTGTGAAAGTGAATTTGAAAACTAAAAATAAATTAATTAATAAAGAAAAAAGAGGGGTGATAGAAGGGAAGGCAGATTGCAGGAAGGGATAATCAGAATGCATGCAGTCATGTGGTGGGGGTAGGGGAAAGATGGGGAGAAAATTTGGAACTCAAAATCCTGTGGAAGTAAATGTTGAAAACTAAAAATAAGTAAGTGAATGAATGAATGAATAAAAAAAATAAAAAAGTAAGATGAAAATGGAAACTCATAGTATCAGAAATAATCCTTTTTCATATTTTGCTATGTTTATAGAAATGCTCTTTTTAGTGTTTCAGTACAGGTTTTTAAATTTTTAAAAACTATTAATGATAAAAGATCTAAGGATGAAAGGAATGTGACAGACTCCAGGAAATAGAACTGGGTATGTCTAGAAAGCCATGAGGGTCATTTTACAATAAAAACCTTTACAGCTTCTATATCCAGATAAATGCTGTATTTTAAAGTACAGATTATGCTGACTTCTGCATGGACTGTGTTCCCAAAGTTCAAAGGAATGTCAACGGTATGGAAGTCCAGAGGTACAGTATTAGACAGAGAGGTTCTACATACTGTCTGTCTAAGATCATAGAATTGAGACCTGGAAGTTCACCCCACTTCATTTCCTCCAAGTCTCTTCCCCTTTTTGAGCACCTGCATAATAATTTTCCTGAACCAACACTCAGAGCGTACCTCTCCTCTCATCAAAAACCTTTAGTTGCTCTCCACCAAATAAAGTCTAACCTTCTGTTATTCACAATTCTTAGCCATGGCATGCAGCCCTACTCTCTCCAGCCTTATCTTCACACTACTTCCTATAATTATTTTACATTTTGGCCAAAGTAGATGTCTCTCTGTTACCCATTCTCTTTCTTCTCTACCTCGTCCAAAGGTTCTTTTTTTAAGCATTAGTCAGACATTTATTAGGTGCCTACTGCACGCATAGTACTGTCCTAGACACTGCGAAGATACAAAGTTTAGATAAGACAGGTCTTCCTTCACCTCATAGAACTCAAAGAGATACAGATAACTGTAACAATACACAATATTACACGACAAGAACCTTAGAAAGTTGTAAAACAAAGTATGTTAAAGTTGGCAAAATCAATTTCAGTTTCAGATTCAGTTTCAGATTCATAGCTACAAGTTGTATGTAACAAACACATGGGAAATATTTTATCACAGTAAGTTACAGATACAGATCTAGAGATTCTTAACCTGGGTACCACAGACCTCCTTCTCCCGAAAGGAACCATGGATATATTTCAGAGGGTATCTGTGAACTGGGATGGGAAAACAAATTACATTTTAATTTTCACTAAACCTTTAACTGAATTTAGCGAGTCCTTCAATTAGGAATGCAGGCAATGAAGCACACTCATATTAGGCTGCCAAAGGGGTCTATGACAGAGAAACAGTTAAGGTGCCCTGATCTAATCTTTGCTAAGCCTTTGCTCACACCTCAGTTCCCAGAAAGGACTCTCCCTTACCCCATCTCCTGACTCTTTCTTTTAAAGTCTCTCTTTCTTCAAATACCTCACTGGATACTACCTCCTACACGAAGCTTTCCTGGAATGCCTCCTCCTCCCCCAGTTTTTTTAGAGCATTTGGCCAGAATCTTCCTTGGGCCCTTATCAAACTGTCTTTTAGAATACTAGGTATTCACACCCTTATCTGCTGTGACCGTTAATACACTGTTGGTTGTTGTTTTCTAAAACCTCAGTAACTGGCACCATGCTTGGTAAACAGAAGTAGTCACTTTATCGAGGCTTGCATGGTTGAATATGAGCTCCCAGGCCAGCCCACAAGAGCCGACTTCAATTCAACTTGAAGGTTCAGTTCAATCCTCAACACTTAGCATGGTTCCCAGGGCATTGTAAATGCTAGCATTTATTAAGGATTCCCAGTGCTTGGTGCTGGAGAGATGAAGATGAAAAATGACAATTCCTGCCCTCAAGGAGGTTATCTGATATTATGCCTCCCACCTTTCTAGCATAATTTCCCCCTACTATCATCCTTCAAGCAGTCCAGCCCCCTCTACAATCCAATGGATCTATCATTATTCCCTGCTCCCAAACCTCTGTATCTGTTGTGCTTGGGATGGACTTCCCCACTCTAACCCCAGGATTCCTGCCTGCTGAAATCCTGCTGTTCCTTCAAGGCCCAGCTCCGGGGCTACCTCCTCCATGAAATCTTCCCCTTCCCCTATCCAGTTAGAAGGGCCTCCTCCCTCCCTGAACCTAGCCTTCTGTTTGGCCCCATATGAACACTGATCAGAGGCTCACTTGCATTTTAGCTATGTCCATACATGCTTCATCTTTTCTTGTCAATCTCAACTAGATGATAAGGTTCCGGAGGCCAGGGTCAAAGTCTTTTTCCATCTCTGCAACATCGAGCACAGTGCCTGGCATATGGCTGCTGTTGAGCTGTTTTTCAGTTATGTCCAACTCTTCATGACCCCATTTGGGATTTTCTTGGCAAAGATACTGAAGTGGTTTGCCATTTCCTTCTCCAGCTCATTTTACAGATAAGGAAACTGAGGCAAACAGGGTGAAGTGCCTTGTCCAGAGTCACCCATCTAGTAAGTGCCTGAAGGAAGATTTGAACTCATGAAGATGAATCTTCCTGACCCCAGGCCTGGGTATTCTCTCCACTGTGTCACCTAGCTGCCCCAGGCATATAGTAGGCACTGAATAAATGTCAATTGATTGATTGATTGACTGACTGACTGACCAAGCACACAGCATTGCGAGATGAGGTACAACAAGTGCATTGGTTTTTGAGCTTTAAAAAATTCATCTTGGGGCACCTAGGTGGCGCAGTAGATAGAGCTCCTGCCCTGGAGTCAGAAGAACCTGATTCAAATCCAGCCTCAGATGCTTGATACTTACTAGCTGTGTGACCCTGAGCAAGTCACTTAACCCCATTGCCTAGCTAAAAATAAATAAATAAATGTTTAAAAAACATTTCATCTTGGTTTCAACCACCCATTGCTGAGCTATGAGTCCCACAACAATCGTTTCACTTCTCTCATTTCTCTCATTTAGAAAACAAGAAAAAAATTAATATTTATGTTCCACTTCAGTTTTTACCAGGACATTGTGGGAAGTACTTCGTAGACCACAAAATGCCATAGATACGAAGGTGATTCATATCATCATTGTATTATTATTACATTACATGCTTAATAAATGTTGAATTGAATGGACTCTTCCAGACTAAATGATTTCTAAGATCCTAGGTCTAGCATTCTGTGCTCTATGTTCTAAACTCTCATCCAGCTCGGATGGTCTCTAGTCTCTACAGGTCATTCTTTCTCTGACTTTCTAGGTCTCCCAGCCCCTTCCAGCTCTCTGATGTGCCTCTATTTCACAACCAGGTGAGTAAGTACTGAAGACACATGGCAAGAAGAAGAAAGTAGGCTCTCTGCTTCCTTCCCCCCAGAACCAGGGGTAACTCAGCATGAAATTCCCAGTTGTCTCAGCTCGCTGATGGGGATCCCTAACCCATTTCAACCCAGAGGAGCACACAGGTGAGGTACCAAGAAACCAAGAAATACCACTCCTTCAGATTAGGGAAAACAGGGCTATTCTTTCCACCGAGGCCACAGGAGCCCCTCCCTGGAGTCACACTCTTCAGCTCCCATGATTTCCTTTGGGGCCTGTTAGACAGCTTTAAGGCTGAGACTGAAGTTTGTCCAACAAAAGCCTGCCTGACAAGGCGAGGGCAAGAAGCCTACCTGCCACCTTTACAAACTTAGGTCAGCTGGAGGGCACCTCCCTTGCTCTTTCCCTCCTGCCTCTCCCCCAAGGAATTGTCTCTCCCTAGCCAGGCTTCTCAGTGATACTACAGCTCTGAAGGAAAGCCAGAGTGGAGGAGCACCCCAGTGTTTGGGGGACACACAGGAGAGGGATGGAGTCGTCTGTAACAATGCATTACTCCCCTCCTCTGCCTCCACTATGGCTTACAGTTGATCATGGGATGAAAACAACTTGGTACTTTTATTTATCTGTGAACATGGTGCTTCCTTCTGGTAGAATGTAAAACCCTTTAAAGAAATTAACTGAAGCATTTTTGGTCTTTATATCCCAAACCACTAGAACAGGGGTTGGCATACAGCAAATCTTTATTGGATTAAATTCAATTTTAAGATTGAAAGTTCTATAGTCAGAAGAGCTGGGTTTAAATCTTAATTCTGCTCTTGACTGTGTGGCTTCAAAAGTCATTTCTCTCTTCTGGAGCTCAGTGTTTTCTCCTGTGAAATAAAGAGATTGATCTAGGTTCAGGGATGAGGAACCTGCAGTCTCAAGGCCACACGCGACCCTCTAAGTCCTCAGGTGTAGCCTTTTGACTGAATCCAAGCTTCACATGTGGCCCTCTAGGTCCTTAAGTGCTGCCCTTTGAATCCATTTGCCACACTTGAGGACCTAGAGGGCCACATGTGGCCCTCGAGACTGCAGGTTCCCCTCCCCTGGACTAGATAATCTCTTGGGTCCTTCCGACTCAAAGTGATTTTAAGTGCCTGGGGCATGAGGGAAGTACAAAGACTCAGGGTCCAGGGTTCTCCCTAGGGGGCACAGTGTTGGGGTGAGAAAGAAAAAGGGAAAGAAAGAGGTAGAATCGGAGAATTTTTTTTTCACATAAAGGTGGTACACAAGGAAGAGTTTATAGTAAACAGGTAAATGGGAGGTAGTCAATGCTTGAACCTCACTCTCATCAAAATTGGTTCAGAGGGAAGAATATACACACACACAGTCAGTTGGGTATTTCTTACTCAACAGGAAGATAGGAGGGAAAGGAGAGAAGAGATATGTGGGGGAGGGGTAAATAAGGGGAAGAACAGATTAGGGGAGGGTTGGAAGCAAGACAGACTTTTGAGGAGGGACAGGATTAAAAAAGAGAGAGAAGAACAAAACCAAGGAAATGGGATGGAAGGAAATGCAATTAGTGATTATACCCATGAATGTGAATAGGATAAGCTAACCCAGAAAATGGAAGCAGTCAACAGAATAGAGTGGAAACCAGAATCCAACAATATATCACGTATTAGAGAAACACTTGGGATAAAAAGACATACATGGAGTTGAAATGAAGGGCTAAAGCAGAGTCTATTGAGTGAAGAGAGCAGAAGTAGCAGTCATGATATCAGACAAAGCAAAAGCAAAATCAGACCTAATTGGAAGAGAGTATTAGGGAAATTATATTTTGCTGAAAGGTACCATAGACAATGAAGTAATATCAAAAAATGTTGTAGTCAGTGTAAAGGCCTCATTTCTCAAGTATATAGGGAACTGAGTCAAATGTATAAAAATAAGAGCCATTCCCCAGTTGATAAATGGTCAGAAGATATAAACAGTCAGTTTTAAGGAGAAGAAATCAAAACTATCTATAGGCATATAAAAAGATGCTCTAAGTCATTATTGATTAGAGAAATGCAATTTAAAACATCTCTGAGATACCACCTTATACCTATCAAAATGACTAATGCTGGAGGAGATGAGGGAAAATATGTATATTAATGAACTTGTAGTGGGGTAGTGAGCTGGTCCAACCATTCCGGAGAACAATTTGGAACCGGGCCCAAAGGGCTAGAAAACTGTTCCTGTTCTTTGACCCAGCAATACGCTACTAGGTCTGCACCCCAAAGAGATCAAATAAAAAGGAAAAGGACCCATATGTACAAAAATACTTACAGTAGTTTGGTTTTATTTTTTTGTAGTGGCAAAAAATTAGAAATTGAAGCGATGCCCATTAATTGGGGAGTGGCTGAACAAGTTGTGGCATATGATCATGATGGTGTACTGTTATGCTATAAGAAATGATGAGGGGGATGATGTTTTGGTTTGTTTTAGACTGGCAAGACCTATATGAGCTGATGCAAAGTGAAGTGGGAAGGACCAAGAAGTCATTGTATACAGTAAAAGCAATGTTGTCATGATAATCAACTGTGACAGATTTGGCTACTCTGATCAATAAGCACAGTGACCCAAGACACTTCCAAATGACTCATGATGAAAAACTGCTATCCACCTTCAGAGAGAGAACTGATGAACTCTGAGTGTAAATTGAAGTATAATTTTCTTGCTTTCTTGATTTTTTTTCCTTGTTTGCTATATGACTAATATGGAAATATGTTTTTGTGTGATTTCATATGTATAACTGATATATTGTTTGCATTCTCAGTGAGTGGTGGGGGGATGGGAGGGAAGGAGAGAATCTGGAGCTCAAAATTTAAAAAGAAAAGAATGTTTTAAATAAAGAAAATATTGAAAATGCGAAAAGAAAGAAAGGAAGGAAGAGGGAAGCTTTCGCAAAGTGACATTTCTCAATAGGACGTATCTTGACCATCACACAACTCACACAACTTGCCTTTATTTGTACCCCCAAGGCTTAATGCTTAATAAGGGCCTGAATCAAAATGGCTCTGTGAGAGAAGGGGATAGATAAGAAAGATGCTAACGGGATAGAAACAACAAGATCTGTGTGACCCTGGGCAAGTCACTTAACCCTACTGCCTAACCAAAAAAAGAAAGAAAGAAAGAAAGAAAGAAAGAAAGAAAGAAAGAAAGGAAGGAAGGAAGGAAGGAAGGAAGGAAGGAAGGAAGGAAGGAAGGAAGGAAGGAAGGAAGAAAGAGAGAGAGAAGAAGAAAGAAAGAAAGAAAGAAAGAAAGAAAGAAAGAAAGAAAGAAAGAAAGAAAGAAAGAAAGAAAGAAAGAAAGAAAGAAAGAAAGATTTTGCAATCGATCTGGTATGTGGGATGAGCATATGGAATCAGTGACCCCACTGTTTTTTCTGTTCATTGATTGACTACTTTTAAAAATCACACATCTGATTTTGTAGAGCAAAATTTCACTATAAATGCTCTCTCCAGACAGACAAGGTATCCTTGAAAGAGATAACAATAAAGAAAGTTTTGTCTGATCATTAACAGCCAGTGATATGCAGACTGAGAGACATATGCTCACCAAAGGTGTTCCCCACTGACATGGAGGAGATACAGGGCAAAGTTCAAGTTCAGAAAGGATTCCCCGTGCATGGTGAGGTCCTCCAGGTTCTCCTGTATATGCATGATAGTGATTCAATCCACCAACCAAGCATTTATCCCAATTATTTGCTAGGCCTAGCATTAGGCACTAGGGACAGCAGACAAAAATCAAGGACTGTACATTTTAACGTGGGAAACAACAAACATATGCAAAATACATACCAAGCAAATACAAGATTACCTTGGCAGAGAAGATGCTAGCAAATGCTGGGACCAGGAAAGACCTCATGAAGAATGAGGCAGCTGAGCTGACTCTTGAAAGAAGGATCCTAAGAGGTAGAGGTGGGGGGAGAGAGTATATTCTAGGCAAGGGGGACAACTCATACAAAGACATGAAGACAGGAAATGAGATGCCATGTATGAGAACAAGAAAGCAGATTAGGTACGAATGTCAAGTGCATGAACAGCTGTAATGGGCAATAAAGGTAGAATGGTAGAATGATCCAGGTAAGGAAGAGCTTAAAAAACTGAAGAATTTTTATTTGATCCTAGGGATAACAGGGAGCCATTAGAGCTTTTAGAGTGGTGGGGTGGAGAAGAGAAGGGCAACGTGGTCACACCTGTGCTTTAGGAAACTCATGTGGTCAGACACATGGAAGATGGATCAATTGGAAAGCTATTACAATCATCTAGGCAAAAGGTAATGAGGGCCTGAATCAAGATGGCTCTGTGAGACATGCTACAGTGATAGAAACAACGTGGATGAGTGGAAGTGAGGTGTAGAGGACAGCACCAAGTTTGCAAATGTGGGTGCCTAAAATGATGGCGGTGCAGGAGAGAAAGAGGGAGGAGAAGAGGGGCAGGTCTGTGCGGAAAGAGAGCTTTGTTCTCGGTCTGTTGAGTCTGAAGCCTTCCCTGGTCCCCACAGCGCCAACGCCTTCCCTTTTACATCACCTTATGTTGACTCCGTATTTATCTTGTATTAGTTGTTTGCTGTTGTCTCTCCCATTAGACTGTGAGCTCCTTGACAGCAGGGACTGTTTTTGCCTTTATTTCTACCCCTAGGACTTAGTGCTTAATAGTGGTTGACTAATAGACTGAAACGCTTATGGGACAGGGTTTGAAAAGTCCAGTATTCAGCTGGTGATGTAGGGGTGGAACTGAAGAGAAAAACCAGAGCTGAATCTATACATCTGGGAGTCATCTACATGCATTGTTCACTCATTTTTCAGTTGTGTCTGATTCTTTCTGACCCATTTGGGGTTTTCTTGATAAAGATAATGGAATAGCTTGCCATTTCCTCTTCCAGCTCATCTTACAAATGAGGAAACTGAGGCACATAGCTTGTGACTTGCTAAGGGTCACAAAGCTAGTTAAGTGTCTGAGGCTGGATTTGAACTCAGGTCCTCCTGACTCCAGGGCCATCGATCTATCCTCTGGGACACCTACCTGCCGCTCTAGCTGCATAGCAATGATAACTGAGCCCTTAGGACCTAATGAGGTCACTACATGAAAGGGCCTAGGGAGAAAAGAAGGGGCAAGACAGAGCCTGGGGTACACCCATAATCACTGGTGATGATCCAGCACAGGGGATTGAGAGTTGCAGTCAGATACATAAGAGGAACAGCAAGAGAGCAATGTCAGGAAAAGCCAGCGAGAGATATAGCCAAGAGAACCTATATGGGCTTGTTGGTTTGGGGGGGAGTTGGCTAAGAAAGGGAGGAATGCTATAGGGTGATGGCTAAGAAGGCTGGTTAGAATCTTGTGAAGGTCTTTCAAATCATACTTGTTTGTTTGTTTCAACCTATATTTGGGTGTTTGTAGGAATCAAGGAAGAGAAGGAAAGATTGAAGATGATGGGATTGGGGATAGAGAACCTGAACAGGAAGAGTCGATATTCTAGAGAAGATGGGATTAGGAGGACATGCAGGGGGTTGGCCTTGGTGAGGAGAAAGGGCCGCCTCTTCATCAGAAACTGGAGTATAGGAGAAGATAAGGTTCCAGAGCATCCTAAATAGGATCTGTAATCATTTGAAAGAGTATGGCCTAAACAGCCTTTCTAAACACAGAAGAAACTAATTGGATGAAGAATGGATATTACCCAGGCTATGAAAAGCAGATTATTGTTATTGTTGTTGTCCAGTTGTGACTCCATTTGGGGTTTTCTTGGCAGAGACACTGGAGTGGCTTTGCCATTTCCTTCTCCAGCTCATTTTACAGATGAGGAAACTGAGGCAAACTGGATGAAATGACTTGCCCAAGGTCATACAGCTAGTAAATATCTGAGGCTGGGTTTGAATTCATGAAGTCTTTCTGATTCCAAGCCCAATGCTCAACCCACTGTGCCACCTAGTTGCCCCGATTAGATAGATATAGATGCATATATGTGTGTGTATATATATATGTGTGTGTGTGTATATAAATATAAATATAAATATATATATAAATATAAATATATATATAAATAAATATATAGAGATGGTCAATCTCTATAGTTTGTCTACATATTAAGAAAGACAGTTTGTCATGTATATGTATATTTGTGTAAGTGTGCACATGGACAGATGCTGCACATGAAAGTGGATGAGTTGGTGGGGGTCCCAGAATTAAACAAAAGGAGGAGAATGGAATGGATTGCCTTCAGGAAATCTCAGAGCTTCTTTAACGACCCCAAATATTTTCCTGAAACAAAGACCTAGATCAATATCCATCTGGTGTAGTTGTCAGTGCATCATGGAATACTCCAGTCTCTAAAGAATTAAAAATAAGCATCATTCTGAGGGGAATTGAGAGGTACATGGTGGGTGTGAGTCAACTATAGCATACACATAATAAGGAACTCTGAGAAAAACTGCAGTAAAAGGTGTTATAAAAGGAATGAAGGGAGGACAAGCATGTGTGTGTGAAGTGGGAGGGGTAACCAATGGATCCCTTACAACGTCAGAAGTCAAACAAGGCCCTTAGCATGTTGTTTGGACTCTGAGGTGGAACTTATTGATAAATCAATCAACAAACATATGTAAAGTATCTGTAAGTATCTGTACATGCTAGGCAGTGTATTAGGATGGAAAGACTAAAAAATAAAAAAATGGTGCCCGCTCTCAAGGGCCTTATATTCTATCAGGGGAAGTAACATGAGCACATATAAGTAATATATGCAAAATAAATACAAAGTAATGTGGCCTGGGGCAGGGAGTGGGGAAAGGCACAGGACTAAGGGAATTAGGAAAGGCATCATAGAGGAGGTGGCATTTGAGCGGAGTTTTGAGGGGAGCTCAGGGTCGCAAGAGGTAGAAGTGAAAAGGGAGGGCATTCCAACATTAGGACACAGGACACCTGGACAAGAACTACCTAGGGTATACAAGCACGGTTGGGGAGGCACCATCTTGGTCTCTGAGATCAGCTTGATAAATCAAGCTGAATTATCTCAGCAAAATGAAGATAGGAATACTCAAGCTTCTCAGCCCTTTGTAAACCTTCAAGTGTTAGCGAGACCTAGACGACAATTGATCAGGCTTAGGCAGAGCCAGATACTGAGGGCTATGTTTCCCTCCAGGAATATACAGAGAAACCAGATAGGGTCCCTGCCCTCATGGAGTTTACAATGTAATAACAGAATACAAGGGTATCTAGGTGGTGAAGTGGATTGAGCACTAGGCTTGGAATCAGGAAGATTCATCTTCATGAGTTCAAATTCAACTTTGACTCTTACTAGCTGTGTGACCTTCTTTGTCTCAGTTTCCTCATCTGGAAAATGAACTGGAGAAGGAAATGGTGAAACCACTCCAGTATCTCTACCAAGAAAACCCCAGATGTGGTCATGAAGACTCAGACACGACTGAACAACATTTGGATTTCAGGTCTGAGGAAGGGAAATTTTGCTCTGGCCCCACTCTCCCAAAATCAGGATAGATTTCATGGGAGAGATGACATCTGAGCTGGACCTTGGAGTTCGTTTGTCAAGGATGTCAACAAGCAGAGATGGGGAGAGGGAGCTACAGAATTGCTAGGCTAGCAACGTTCCAAGGCAGGAGGCCACAGGATCTGGAGAAGGAGTGCATGTCGAAGATGAGGGCCCAGAGGGAGGGCTCAGCCAGGAGTGACAATGGGTTGGAAAGGAGGAAGGGTTCAGAGATGATCCTCTGATTGTGTGGGTGTAGATATAATAGTCCTTTAAGGTTTACAACAGAAAACTAACCACAACCCTGGAAGGAATTTTGGTTTTACAACAGACAACTAACCACAGAGCCCTAGGAGGAATTTTTAAAGACCATCATTTCCTTCTCCACCCCTAACAGATCAGCAGAGGAGAAGGGTATTGCTTCACCCTGTGGGTGACTTCGAAAAGCAGAATTACCTCCCAACTTTCTGGAGAAGAAACCAAGGAATCAATAAGTATTAATTAAGTACCTGCAATGAACTAGGGGGGAGGGGTTCCCAGGGAATACCCTGCCCTCAGGATACTTACAATCCAGCTGAAGAGATCCATCTATACCTGAGGGAAAGGGAGAGGTGGATCAGGAAAGACCTAAGTAAAAGTGGGAGCTGGAGCTGAGCCCAGAAGGAAAACAGGAAGAGGGAGAGGGGAGGAAGGAGAACATCGCCAGGCCAAGAAACCCATTCAAATCACCACTGCTTCCAGCACTCGCTGACTCTGGGGGTATCATGTTCTCATCACCTCCCAACAACAACAACAACCTCTGCCAGTAATTAGCTTTTTAATGCTGGGCAGACAGGTCCTTTCTCCTCTCTGATCTTCAGCTCCCCAATCTGTTCAATAAAGGTGGAGGGTTCCATTAGATGGTGGCCTTCTAGCTTTAAAGTCAATATGGCACTGTAGTGTTTTCCAGGCACTCTCCTTAGGCTAAGTAGTGCCTACATCATTCCCATTCCCCACCTCCACCTCATTTTGTAAGAAAGGAAATGACAATTCAGAGGCTTGCCGGAAACCAAATAGCAAAGGGCAGAGCCTTGCCTCAAATCTGGGTGACCTCACTCCAGGTCTCAGGCATTCTCCACTTAGGCTTCGCTGTTGTAATTCTGTGCTGGTGAGGGGAGTTCAGAGGTAACAAAGGGCTGCACCCAGCAGCCACTCTCTCCCCTCCCCTTCCTCATTCTTACTAGACATGTCCCAGAGAGCCAGTCACTCACCCAACTTACGTTCCACATTTGGAAAATGGAGTCAGTAATGCTTGTAGCCCTTAACCCATGTGTTTGTTGTGAGGAAAGTGTCTTGCAAACTGTAGAGTTCTATGGAAATGTGAACTGTTATATTCTCAATGTAACAATAATAATAATCCTTCACCACAGCCTACTTCAAAATCTCATGGTGGCATGGAGGTAAACTTTGGTTCACAAAGATTCTGCCAGCATAGCATAAGCCTTAGGAGGTTCTGCCATGTTTGGAGGCCTTTTAGGAACAGGCTGTACTGTATACCATATCCTCAGCCCTATGACTAGGCAGCTGTGAATCATGGAGAGATCCCTCGCCAACAAGCTGATCACTAGGTGATAAATTCTTTGGCTATGGCAAACTGTGTAACAAAGAAACATATAAGGAAGCTTTCAGTCTTGTGCATTTATTAAAAAAACTCATCCTTTCCCGCAGAGATAGTGGCATAGAGGCAGATAAAGGGGAAAAGGAAGCTTAGAATCACACTTTTTAGACCTTCTATAGACCTATTTAACTGTTAGTACTCTGAACGTGACATCATCTAACAGTGAGCCATACTACCGGAAGAACGAAACCATATGACCACTGACATTGCTGCTGTGAATATAAAAAAGCTGGAGCTAGGTGGAAGGATGACTCACAGAGTCCCCTGGAAATTACCCATAAAAGATTTGGTGGAAATGGTTCAGTATGCACCCACCTCACAAACGATAACATGTATTTCATGAGATGTGTCCTACCTTGAGGAATGGACGATCAACACAAGTAAACCAAAAGAAACCCCCAAAACCACCAAGAAGTTAGCTGTGGCTTTTGCACCAACATCTGTCACAGGTGATAAAGACATAGGAAGAGCAATGAAGTGCACAAGTCAATGCATTTTGCTATCGTTCACCTGTTTCTGTCATGTCTGACTCTTCATGTCTCTACCTGGGGTTTTCTTGGCAAAAATACTGGAGTGGTTCGCCATTTCCTTCTCCAGCTCATCTTCCAGCTAAGGAAATTGAGGCAAACAGGGTTAGGTGACTTGCCCAGGGTCACAGAGCTAGTAAGCGTCTGAGATCAAAATTGAACTCAGGAAGATGTCTTCCTGCTTCCAAGGCCAGTGCTCTATCCACTGCTCCCCCTAGCTGCCCAAGTCAGCATATACACTTACCATTGGTGACAATGACAAATTGGGCACAAAAGAGTATGCTAATAAACACACACACATATGCATGTATGTATGTGTGTGTACATATATAGTTAGAAAATACAGTTTGAGATTAAGAAATAAATGCAATGAAAGGGACTTGTAGTCCACTTGGAAGTCTCTTACCCATTTGTCATGAATATTCTCTTCCAGAAGAGAACTGGGAGGCGCTGAACATGAACGAGAAAGAAAGAAAAAAAGAAAGAAAGAAAGAAAGAAAGAAAGAAAGAGAAAGAAAGAAAGAGAGAGAGAGAGAGAGAGAGAGACAGAGAGAGAGACAGAGAGAGAGAGAGAGAGAGAGAGAGAGAGAGAGGAGAGAGAGAGAGAAAGAGAGAGAGAAAGAGAGAGAAAGAAAGAAAGAAAGGAAGGAAGGAAGGAAGGAAGGAAGGAAGGAAGGAAGGAAGGAAGAAAGGAAGAAAGAAAGAGTAACTATCACAATAATTGATTGCCAATATCAAAGTAATTTCCAAATCATTTATTATTGTGAAGCCTGACTTTCTACTGGTTGATTTAAAAGCCATAAGCAACCCCAAACTAAAGGAGAGGCTAAAGATGAGAAGAAAACATGGTGGCCAATGATAACTCCAACGTGGCCTATTCAAACAAGTTACTGACACTAAAAAATGGGGAAAGAATAGAAGGGAAAACACCGTCACTGATGATAACATTCCCTCCTGAAGTTTAACTGGTATAAAGTAACTTTCATTATGAGAAGGACACAAAGTACCTAGAAACCATCTCAACCAATACACATGCTTCTCTGTCAAGTAGAAGGCACAAGGTCAACATTGATCTGGAATACAAACTCACCAATAAAATTTTTTATCAGCTCATAAAAGGGTGGAAAGAGGAGAAAGAAAAAAGGAGACTATGTCAGTCTTGGCATGAAACCCAACTAAGCCAGACCATCCCCCAAACACTTAGAGATAAAACCAGGAAACAACAAACGAAAAGCAGAACAGAGCTACTAACATTTTTCTATTGACCGATTTTCTTTAGCTTAGGTCTTTTTACGCTTTATGAGAAAGCACATTCAAGACTTAATAAGACATGTCAGTAAGAATGACTAAGTATACCCTGGGCTGGTGCGACACAATTTTGGAAACATCAAGGGATACTCTTTCATTCAAGATATCTGAAAGAGGGTAAAATATCAAATGACCGGCAACGTCATAGACAATATTTTTAGCCAAAAAAATGGAGATTAAGAAAACATTGATAATTATCATCTCATGTACCCACTTTCTCTTCTCTACAAAATCTTTATGAGGAATTTTTACACATGTATTTAGGGTATCCTTGATGGAAATATGAGAAGCAAATAGGGAGGCTTTCACAACCAGTTGTCTACAACAGACAGTCATACAGATGAAGGAAGGGCATAGACAGTACAATATTTCTCTGGTTTTGTTTTGTTTTTTTAATTGTGATAAAGCATTTGATTCGGTAAAGAGCAAAATGCAAACTGTGAGAGCATCTCTGTAATTGACACAGTGTCTCATGAATATGATAAGGCCACACAGGTGCCGCCACCCAGCTGACTTTGTTAAATGAGTCTGTATTAATTTTGAGCTGACCATATAAAACAGGGAGACATTTGCTCATCACAGGCACATGGGTCTTGGATAGGAGCCGCAGAAGAGTAGAGCTGAGATGACAGAATTGATGGAGGAGAGAAGGAGGAAAAGTGAGAGGGGGAGAGGGCTAGATCCACCTAAGACAGTATGTATTGCTTTCAATCACTCCAAGCTGCATCATGTCATAAAAACCTACCCTTGTACCCACAATAGTCCTCTGCTGATGCTAGGATTTTGTGGTCCAAACGACAATGAAGAGATCCATTTCTGACTCTGACATCTGTGCTCCTGGAAGAGGAGGCGGGCCAGTCATGCAGCAAGACCAGCTGTGCTGGAGGCCATGGCGTGCTAAGGTGTCTAGGACGTTAGAATGACATGAGCAAGAGTCCCACAGGGTGAGAAGATGTGGATAGGCAATGAGCTATGTTTTGGTTTGTTTGTTTTTTAAATAGTATTTTATTTTTTCCAATTACACGTAAAGACAATTCTCAACATTCATTTTTTTTAAATTTTGAGTTCCAAATTTTCTCCCTCTTTTTCCTCCTTAAAAAAGGTAGGAATTTTAGATAGGTTGTGCATGTGCAATCATGTAAAACATATTTCCACATTAGTCAAGTTGTGAAAGAAAAAATACAACGAAAGGGAAAAAACATGAAAACAACGAAGAAAGTGAAAAAAAATATGCTTCACTGCGCATTCAGAATACATCGCTCTTTCTCTGGATGTGGATAGCGTTTTCCATCACGAGTCTTTTGGAATTGGCTTGGATCATTGTATTGCTGAGAACAGCCAAGTCATTCACAGCTGACCATCACAGAACATTGTTGTTACTGTATATGATGTTCTCCTGGTTCTGCTCACCTCACTCAGCATCAATTCGTGTAAGTCTTTCTAGAACTTTCTGAAATCCTCCTGCTCGTCATTTCTTATAGCACAATAGTACTCCATTGCAGTCACATACCAGAACTTGTTCACCCATTCCCCCATTGTTTGGTATCCCCTCACTTTCTAATTTTTGGCCACCACAAAGAGAATTGCTGTAAATATTTTTGTACATGTAGGTACTTTTCCCTTTTTCATGACCTCTGGGATACAGACTTAGCAATGGTATTGCTGGGTCAAAATATACACAGTTTGGTTGCTCTTTGGGCATAGGATTGAACTGTATTTTGGAAGCTCATTGGATTGTAAGCTCCTTGAAGGGAGGGACTACCTTGCCCTTTTTGTGTCCTCAGTGATGAGCATACAGTGTTGCTGCTAATTCAGTCATTTCAGTTGTGTTCAATTCTCCATGAGCCCATTTTGAGGCTTTCTTGGCAGAGATACTGAAGGGGTTTACCATTTCTTTCTCCAGCTCATTTTACAGATGATGAAACTGAGGCAAACAGGGTTACGTGGCTTGTCCAGGGTCACATAGCTAGCAAGTGTCTGAGCCCAGATTTGAACTCAGGAGGACAAGTCTTTCTGACTCCAAGTCCAGCACTCTACCCACTGTGCCATCTAGCTGCCCAACCCATACTAGCATATAGTAAATGTTTAATAAATGTTTATTTATTGAGATCACCAATCCAAGGACTTGGTTAAGGAGAATAGCCACGCTAGTAATAGCAGCTTGCATTCATATAAGGTTTTAAGATTACTGAGCCCTCTGCATTCATTATGTCGTTATTAAGTCCCCGTCCAGATATGGAAGGAGCCTCAGGTCTCATCTGGTCCAACACCTGAGAAAAGAGGGAAAGGAGGTCCCAAAAAGGAAAATTGATTTCTCCAAGGCCACAGAGCTAGTCGGTGTCAGTGTCATCCAGAGTCAGACTAAAATCATGTCTTCCAGGCCCTTTCTACTACGCTCCCTTACTATCTCACCATCAAGCATGCTGGAAGGTAGGCAGTGCAAATATTATTATCTGTTTCATAAATGGGGAAACTGAGTCACAGATTGGGAAAGTGACTGACCCAAAGTCGCATACCTAGTAAAAGCCAGAGCTTTGACTTGAACCAGAGTCTTCTGATTCATAACCTGGGAAGTCTCAACTACAACATGTGGCATCTGATGCAGCCAGTGGCGGGAAGACAACAATGGTTTGCTTCTAGGAGAGAGTAGGCAGAGGGGACAGAAAACCTTCTCACTAGGCTGGAAGACGTGGTTTTAAGTCCCAGTTCTAACACTATTTAGGTTCATGATCTCCCCCCTCCAGATCTCAGTTTCTTCATCTATAAAATGGGGACAGTAATTATAACTGCATTATCTCTTTCATTAGATTATTAAGAGGAAAGTGCTTTGTGAACCCATAAAACACAATATCAATAAAAGCTGTAACTATTATTCTATCTGGGAAGGGAAGCAAGGTTTGAAAATCTGGATATTCCAGATGAAGCCCTGGGTTCAAGCTCCTAGGGTGACACTAACCTTAAGCAAGATATTTCCCCTCCCTGAGCTTTGGTTTCCTCATCTGCAAAATGGGTATAATGATTTTTGTACACTCTACCTAAAGGATGGTTGTGAGGAAAGTGCTCTGAAAACCTTAAAATAATATAAGAAAGGGAGCTGTCCTTAACTGTATGGGGAAAGAAAAAGCCGGCCATGCATGACTCCATCCTCAGTGGGCACCCAGTAGAGGGTGATCCCTCTGGACTAGATTCTAACCTCAAGGCGGCAGGAGGCCAGTAGCTGCTCCTAGTTTCTGAGAATTGGAGAATCCAGAGGGATCCAGGAGGGCTGAGTGCGCGCGCATACACACACACACACACTCTCTCATTCTCTGTCTCTCTCTGTCTCTCTCTGTCTCTCTCTCTCTCTGTCTCTCTCTCTCTCTCTCTCTCTCTCTCTATTCCAAGAATAAACAAGGCGGGTTTCAGGAGGGATTAAGGAAACTTTTCAATGCCTTATTTATTCAGCTCTTCCGCCTATACAAGTTACTGGTGCATTAAGCAAAAACAAAGAGAGACAAGAGCCCTGTAACTGAGTCACTTCCTCTGACAGTCAACTGCCACCAGCCCTAAAAGTCACTATGGTGTGCTCCCCCACATGGGGCACAGGTGGGTCAATTCACATTGGGACAGCCAGGGTGAATGTAAGACACATAGGATCCCATGTTAGAACAAAGCCCATGAAAGATTCAGGGGAAATAGATTGAGCCTTGAGAAGGTATGCATGGGAACACATTTCTACCCTCCCTCCCAGCTTACAGCTCCGCTGACATGCTTCTGCACATCTGTGACTTTCCATGTGCCAGACTGCCTGGGTGTCCCCACCCCTGCCCTTGCGCACCTACCTCTGCGCACACTGGTATCCACCTACCTCCCTGCATGTATCTTTGCAGGCCTGCTCATGCATGTGTCCGCCTGCTAGCACATGTGGACCTGCATTGACTCATGTGTGCCTGCTCATGTGTGCCCCCCAGGGACAAGGAGGAACATGGAGCAGAGAGCCTTCTGGCTACAGAAAGGATTTCCTGCCATTTATCTTAGGGTCCAACAAAAAAGGGAAAGAGCCAAGAACTGTTATCGAAACAATGGTAGTCGATGCAGGAAACTTCATGTGGTGCTGAGGGGAGCCTGGGGTCTGGGGGAACAACACAGCAGAGAAACAAGGAAGAAACTCCAATAATACTCAAACTTGTAAAAAAAAAATGGGGGTAGCAGCTGGAAGTGAGATCCAGTGGCTGGGTCCCCTCTTCCCCAGGGATCAGGATGCTTCAGGGCCAAGAGATCACGTAGTTCACAGCCTGGGAGCCAACACTGACATCTCCCAGTCATGTGACAACCCCATCACGGCGCTCCCCACCGCTCCCCCCCCCACACACACCCCCATTACACAGGCAGCTAGGTGAAGGAAGACAGGAATTTGAATCCTGCCTCCAGAGCCTGAGGGAGGTACTTTACCTCCCCCCATCTGAGCATCTACATCTGTAAAATGGGCATCATAGCAGAACCAACCTCCCAGGTCCCCCAGTGAGGGAATGCCCACGGGCAAATTTGTAAAGTACTAGATAACTGTGAAGGATGATCATTAGTGCACATTGCCAGGGGTGATGGGTGGATCTTAAGTGGAAGACAGAAAGGAGTCTTTGGGGCTGAGAGGGGACAGCCAGTCTGCCATAGAAGACCGGCCCATTCATCTCTCAGAGGAGGAAAGTGGAGCCCACAGTGTCAGTAGCAGCTGCTGCTCTTTGTGTCCAATTGTTTCAGTCCTGTCTGACGATCCATGATCCCATTTGGGGTTTTCTTGGCAAAGATGCCACAATGGTTTGCCATTTCCTCCTCCAGCTCACTTTACAGATGAGTAAACTCAGGCAAACAGGGAGAAGTGACTTGCCCAGGATCACACAGCTAGGAAGTGTCTGAGGCTGGATTTGAACTCAGGCCCCGCCTTCTATGCACTGCACCACCCACTGCTCTTGCTGCTCCAGGGAAAACCAAGTGTGAGAAATGTGAGGTGCCCAGGCTGGCGCCTCTCCCATCTGCACGACCTTTGGAGTCCTCATCTTCCTTTGGGCCTCCAATTCATCCTCGGCGAGATAAGGGTGGACTACAGGGTCCCCGTGGTCCTTTCCTGCTCTTCCATTCCGGCCCTGAGGGTCCTTCTGGCTGCAACATTTTATGATTTTATGACACTACCCCCAAACCACCCATTAGGCCTTAGGCCAAAGGGAAATAATTGAGAAAAGGTGCTTCCGTCTGGTATAACTGCAGCCAAAAGAAACCCAACACCACCCCAAAAAGGGATTGATTGCACATTCTGGGCCTACCTCCCCAAGTGCACTTCAGTGAGAAGCACTCCACAAGCTTCCCACATACAGGAGCTCAGGAATTACACCTCCAAAGAAGTTACCACTAACAGATGACCAGGGAAATGTAGAAAGAGAGCAAATAACAAGACTGGGTTCCTGTTATTTCAGGTTGTTATCTTTGGGCTTGACATTTCCTCCTGTTTGTCTGTGTTACCTGGCATACAGCCCTCTGGGAAGGTTAACCCTTCCGTTTCGGAGAAGCTCCCAGCTCAATCGGACCCCAGGGAGCAGAGCAAGCCCTGTTATTCCCAAAATGAATCTTTCCCACCCCCTCCTGGGTTTTCTGGAATTTCCCCGGGAATAACCCAAGAACAAATAATCACAGGAACAGTTCACATATGTATAAGTGTTGAAGGTTTACATGGGGCTGATCCTCATTGCTGTGAGCCAGGCAATGGAACCGAGACTTGGAGACTGTATATTTTGACTTGGGAGCCCCCCTCCCAATCTAGAATTTATAGGGTGACAGATGTCCAGGGCTGGAGGCAGAGTGGGACCTCAGCCTGCCCTGTCCCTACCTCCCCTCTTCCTCACACCTCCCCAAGAACACAGACCCAGAGATGTTCTCCACCTCTGCAGGTGGTGAAGCAAATCCAGAGGTCTGCTGAGAAGTGGAAGTGACAGGTGGTGGGCGGCAGAGTGGAGAGGAGGGGAGGGAGCTAGTGGAGGGTGAAAGGAAAATATGAATAAGATGCCACAGAGAAACAGTTCTGCATTCTAACAGCATGATTTCATTAATTCTCAGTCCCTTCCCACACCAGCCCCACCCTCTAAACAGGGCTTCAGAGCCTGGTTTCTGGTTTCCCAGTCTTTGAGAAACAAAGTACACAGTGTGGATTTCCCAGAGGGTTCCTCCTCCTCCGAGAGCCCAGTCAACTCCAGCCACACTAGCGCCTTTCCCTCTTCTTCTGACCTATAGAAGCCTAGGAGGGCTCCCAGCCTGGCTATCCTCCCCCTTCATACCCACTTCCATCTTGCCTAGAGCTAATTTTGAGACAAAGAAGAGCTTTGGAAGGTCTGCGTGAGCTGGTGCAAAGTTGCCCAAAGAGAGCTAGATTTGGAGACTGAGGGACCTGGGTTCAGATTCCACCTCTCTACTTAATGGTTGCAGGACCCAAATGGAATCAAATTTCTTCTCTGTGCCTCAGGGTTTTGTGATCCATAAAATTAGAGAACTGGGCTAGAGCTCCTCCAGCAGTCATTCCTAGCAGCCTAAGTATTACATGGTGCAACATCCCACACATGGTGGTCAATTGTTTATTGAATGCATGAATGAATGAATGAATGAATGAATGAATGAATGAATGAATGAACTAATGGCCATCAGAAATCAAAGCTGAGCTCCAGATCAAGCTAGAAGACACCTCCCAGGTCTTCAGTTCCAATGCTTCCATTCTCCAGGGGATGAGATTGAGGATCGGAGAGGAAGGAGTAGGGCCTTCTATCTTCTCACCCACCTGGTAAGTATCCCCTCTCAGCAGAGCGAAGCTGATCGTCAGATGTGCAATGATCACCCAACCCATGCTCAAAGTGTTTCCAGCTTGTGTTTCACACGCACCATCTTGGAGAACCACCACGTTGATGAGGCCTCAGAGTGGGGCCGTCTCTCAGGGATGGATGAAAACCCCTTTTAAAATGAGTCTAACCTTTTAGAGTAGCAGCCTAGCATGTTTTGGGTTGTACCTTATATGTTGTTTCCCCCGTTAGACTATAAGCTCCTTGAGGGCACAGGCTGGTTTTGCCTTTGTGTTCCCAGCACTCCGCACAGTGCCTGGCACACAGGAGTGGCTTAATAAATGCTTGTTGAGAAATGGTGCTTTGGAAAGAAACTCATCTCTCTCCTCGGCTTCCCATTCTCACCATACTTCCTCAGTTTACCTTTCTTAATTGGGCTGATCTAGGACAGGGGTGAGAATAATGGAAGAAATGTTTTATAGCCCCAGTGCAGGCTTCAAAAGTCGCAGAGAATCTCAGGAAGCTTGGTAGCACCTGCACGTGGCCCAGGGGAAGGAGGATTGACTTTGGAGCTCAAATACCTGGGGTAAATTCTGGCTCTGATCCTTGCTATCCGCGTGACCCTGAGGATGTCACTTTTCATCTCTGGGACTCAGTGGCTCATCTGTAAGATCACAGATTCACTCTCTAATTCTGGCCCCAAGTCCATGACCCTAGGATCCTCTACCCCTCCTGTTTCCATCCCTGGTCCAGGAGTTGGACTCAGGCTCTCAGAGACAGGATTAGGAAAATGATCACTGCAGAATCATGTCAAGGTTGCCTGCCCCTCCTTGGCCTCATGTCTTCACGATGAAGCTGCAACCTTTCATTACCACCATAGGTACCGACATTACTGACCCATGCTTAGGCACAAACTACTCTCTCCTTCTTCATCAAACCATCTTAGAAAAGCAATGTTAGCCCTTTGTAACTGAAGGTTTGCAAAGCACTCTTCATATATAATCTCATTCTTCTCTTTCTGCAAGCCTGGGAGGTAGATGCTATTATTATCCCCATTTCACAGATGAGGAAACTGAGGGAGACAAACAAAGGTACAGTGGCTTGCCCTGAGTCATACAGCTAGTAAGTGTCAGAGGCTGGATTTGAACTCAGATCCTCCCTGATTCCAGGTCCAATGTTCTATCCACTGACATAAGACCAGGCCTTTCACCTCCCAAACCTTCTCCAGACTAGAGTCTCAGACACCAAGGCCAGGCCAGGCCAGGAGCCAGATGCATGTGCCTTTTTCAGGCTGTTTTCTAGCTACAGGTCACTAGCATGGGCTAAGACACAGGAGACAGTGCCCAGAGTGAGTACGGGCAGGCACCTAGGGACTCCATCAGCAGGTATTTACCAACACAGAGACCCAACCCAATCTCCCTTCTTCCTAAGTATTTCAGGAGCAATGAACTGATAGGGTCCTCCATCATCATAAGATTCCTGCGGGCAGAAGCCCAGTCAACTTGCACGCTCCCTGTTCTATAGCTCAGTGAGCTCCAGCCTCTTCCTCTGACTATACTTCCCCAGGCACCATCTATTCCCCATTCCCTCAGCCCTTGGCCTCCCCCTATCCAAACCCTATCCCACTCTGCCCTCCCTTCCCAATGTGCCCCTGGATAGCCCAATCTATTAACAAACTTCCCTTTCCTCATCCTCTCACACACTTTCCTTCTTGTTCTCAGGAAAACTTGATTCCGTCTGGAGAACCCATCTGCATCCATCCCTGGTCACCCTTTCCAGGGCTGGTCGAGCCTTTTCCCATCCCCTTTGCCAACAGACACACTCTTTGCTCCCTGATGACATCCCAGACTCACCCCTTCCACCATCCCTCAGCAGCCTTCCCAACTGAGGCTTACTCCACGAGTCTATGACTTTATCTGGAGAGTGATAATTGGACTCGAGGTCCTACCCCCTTCTTTCTTGGGGAGTTCAGTCTCTGAGTTCAGTCTTCTTTATTTCAATCCCTGTCCTTGTGCTCGAGAACTTCAACATAATAATAATAGTAGTCGTAGCTAGTATTTATGTAGCACCTACATGTCTGGCAGGCACTGTGCTAAGCAGTTTGCAAATACTGTCTTTTTTAGACCTCACAACAGCTCTGGGAGGTAGATGCTATTATTATCCTTATTTTACAGATGAGGAAACTGAGGCAGACAGCAGTTAAGTGACTTGCCCAGAGTCACACAGCCTGAGACCAGATATGAACTCAGGTCTTTCTGACTCCAAGCCCAACATTCTATCCACTCAGCCACCTAGCTACATAGAAGCTGACATCTCCTCCCATATCCTGGCCTCCCAGTTTATCAGCTTCACCTTTCATCACTCCCATCTTTACTCTACCTCAGCAACACACAGATCTCACCGGCACACATAAGCGGGCTCTGTCCAAAATCCAAAATTCTGAAATCCTCTTACCATAACCACCAATCTCCCATCTCTCTATCCACTTCACTCTTCCTCAATCTATTCTTTATCTACCTGGTAACCTCTACTCCAGTCATGTCTCCTCCTTTTTCTGCCCCTGATACCACTTTCATTCATTCACAATCTTGACTTCAGAGAAGGAGCTAACTGAATTCTTGGATCACAGATACAGAATGGAAAGAAAAAGGAAGGTGGGGGAGGAAACTAGCATTTATTGGGGGCCTTCTAATTCAATAAATATTTATTAAGCCCTTATTATGTGGCAGGCATTGTGCTAAGTGTTTGATAAGATAAATATCATCTGTAAAAAGTCTGGGACCTCAGAGGCCATTCAGTCTAACTCCTGTCCTGCATGTTACGGAGGAGGAAACTGATGGCTGTGGAGGTGAAGTGACTGGCCTAAGGTGATACAAGCAGAAACCGTCCTAGGTGGGATTTGATTCCAAGTCACTAGGTAGAGGTAAGCTGGAGGCTCTGCTGGAAGAAGGGAAGAGGCAACTATCTGGGCTGGAGGCAGGGTGGGGAGGGGAGTGTACAGGCTCCACTCCCCAGTGCCATGCCCAGGGGCCCAGGCTTCTCTGACAAGCTTCTGGGAGCCATCCAAGCCATTGAGTTAACTGTTACACAGAGGTTAAGTGTGGCCCCATGTCTTCTGACCCATCTCAACTTACTGCTCTGCTGCATAAAGGCTTTCCCACATCTGATGAAACTCCCAAATATGGTCGCTGAGGAAATGAGATCACTCCTTGACAAAGTTTGTAGCATTGCAGTTTAGGGTGTCAAGAAGGACTGCCTTTTCAGGGTTACTCAGCCAATTTTTGGGTCCACCTGGCCCTCGACTCTCACTTCCAACTCCAAGAAGCTATAGCATGTGCAGCAGCCACACTCTAGTAAAATTGTCTTGGGCAGACAGGCTAAACCAAGTTGAAAGTAACCTATTGGCCTGAAGATAGAAGGTGAGGTAGAAGGGTATCTACCCTATGCATGTGAAGACCTCCCTTGGTGGAACTGGAGGAGAACATTTCATTCCAACCGCCATGAAGGTGGTTGAAGCATTTTGGAGCACTTAGAGTCTGGTCAGACATCAAAGATGCTACAGTCATCCACTGCATCCTGGTCATCTTGACTTTTGTCCCGCCACTGGACTTTAATGACTGGAAGACAGAAGAGAAAGACAGATGACTTTGAGATTCTGCTTCACTGAAATCCAATTCATGAACAAGTCAAGACATCATCTAATGTCATTGGTCCTCTTCGAAAACAAAGGACAAGCAATAGCTCCCTCTACCACACACGCACGCACACACACGCACACGCACACACACACACACACACACACACGCACACACACACACGCGCACACACACACACACACGCACGCATGCACACACACACACACACACTTATCTTGATTCTCTCCTTGTCTACTGGCTGCTTCCATCCCACTTATAAACATGCTTATGTCTCCTACAGTCTCACAAAACCCTTACTTGATCTGTATATAATAATGGTCTCCACTATTATCCCGTCTATTCCTTTTGTGGTGAGATTAGAGAAGGCCATTTACAGTGAGTTCTCCACTTCCTTTTCTCTCATTCTCTTCCTAATCTCTGTGGTCTGAATTCTAATCTCATCATTCAACCAAAACTGCTGTGTCCCAAGTCACTGGTGGTCCCTTCATTGTCAAACCTCATGACCTTTTCTCAACCCTCATCTCTCTTGATCTCTGGGCAGCTTCTGATACTGTCCATCACCCTCTTCTCCTAGCTCGTCTCTTTGCTCTAGGTTTTCATGACACTGGGCTCTACAAGTTCTCCTCCCACTGTCTGACCACTCCTCAGTCTCTTGTGATGATCTTCATCCAGGTCATGCCTGTGGGTGTCCCCCAGGCCTCCAGAGCTCCTATCTTCCTATGCTATCTCATTTGGTGATGACATCACCTTCAATAGCTTCAATCATCTCTATGCTGATGATTCTCAAATCTCCTTGCCCAGCCCTGAGCTCTCTGAAGACTCATCTCCAACTACCTATTAGACATTTTGAAGTGGATGCCCCATAGACATCTTAAACTCCACATATCCAAAACTAAACTCATGATCTTTTCTCCAAGCCATTCCCATTCCAAACTTCCTTATTATTATCAAAGGCATCACCATCTTTTCAGTCAGCTAGGTGCTTAGCCTAGGTATCAATCTCGACATCTCACTCTCTCACCTCCCAACCCCCCACTACATATCCAGTCTGTTGCCAAGGCCTGCCAATTTTACCTTCAAAACATCTCTTGCATACACCGCCTTCTCTCTTCTAACACTGCCCCCGTCCTAGTGCAGACCCTCATCACCTCATGCCTAGATTGTTGTGGTTGCTGCTGGTGGGTCTGCCAGCTTCAGGTCCCTCCCCATTCTAGTCCATCCTTCACTTAGCTGTCAACATGATCCTCCTACAGCACGGGTCTGATTATGTCATCTCAGTAAACTGCAATGGCTCCTTTTCACCTCTAAGGGCAAATATAAAATCCTCTGTTTGGCATATAAAGCCCTTTATAACTTCCTTCTCCACCCCTCACCTTTCTAGACTTCTTACACCTTATACCCCTTCCACACTACTGAACCCAGTGACACTGGCCTCTTTGCTGTTCCTCAAAAAAGACACCCCATCTCTCAACAGCAGACATTTCACTGTCCCCCGTGCCTGGAATGCCCCCATCCCTCCTCATTTTCACTTCCTGTCATCCCTAGCTTCTTCAAGTCCCAGCTAAGATCCCACCTTCTCCAAGATGCCTTTCCTCATTCTTCTTAATTCTAGTTCCTTCCCTCTATTGATTATCTATTATTCATCCTGCCTACAGATTGTTTCTACATAGTTGTCTGCATACTGCCTCCCCCATTAGATTGTTAGCTCCTCGAGAGCAGAAACTTGTCTTTTGCCTTTCTTTGTACTATTCCCAGCACTTAGCATAGTGCTGGGAACACAGTAGACACTTAATAAATGTTTATTGGCTGACCAAAAGAGGCCCTCCCTCACCTCCCACTTTACTTAAATAATTAGGCTATCTGTAGGGAGCTCTCTCATTCCCTATTCTGCATGTCACATATACACACACCCCCATTTTCTCCTCAATTGTTCGCATCTCTGAGGCATAAGTGGCTCTTATCCTTGCCAAAGCAAACTCTTCTACATGTACCCCGTATCCAACGCAATAAGCATACATTAATCACCTGCTGTGTGCCCAACACTAAGCTGGCCTGTCCTCCAGGTCCTTGCCCCATAGGTCATATTCTTTCCTCTTTCTCTCTATTTTACTCTTCCCTCCTTTTTAATTTTTCCCTGTCTATGGGCTCCTTTCCCTTGCTACCTTCAAACAGGCTCAAAGCTCCCCAACATTAAAAAAAAAAAGATAAGTAAAAAACCTTTCCTTTGACCCGTCTGTTTCCTCAAGTTATCAGTCTATACCTCTTCCCCCTTCTACCCTGTCAGCCAAATCTAGGTTTCAGTGATCATTTGTCCTAGAAAAAAAGCCACCTTCCTCTTGTGTTCACTCATTCCTCAGCCTCCTGCAATGTGTCTTCTAACCCACTACGGCACAGAAACTGCTTCCTCCAAGACTGCTGATAATCTCTGCCCAATATTATGACCTTGTCTTAGTCCTCATCCTTCTTGCCTTCTCTTTGTCTCCACTCGATATTCTCTGCTCCCTTGGCTTCTGTTTCTCCTTCTACCTATCTGGATCCTTCTTCAAATTTCTGTTACTGAATCAGCATCTGTCCTCTGCCCCCTAATCGATGGAGTTCCCCCAAGCTCTGTCTTCAGTCTTGTTTTCTTCTCTCTCTCTACCCCCCTCTTGTGGTAATCACAGAAACCCTCAATGGGCTTAATTATAGCTTCAAAGCAGATGACTCCTAAATCAATATGCGTGAACCTAGTGTCTCTCCTGAATCCTAGTTCCATCCAAACTACTGACTAGACATCTTTAACTGCCTAGTTCTCATTCTCTTTTAGGGTTGTTGTTTGTCCTTCATCCCCAAAGAGGACCATGACATCAAGAAGGTGATGCCATGATTTGCAAGTGAATTGCATTTAAGTGGGGGAGGGCTGTGCAAAGTCACCAGCCTCACCTTCTCTTCCAGAGCCATCTGGGTCCAGTGGCAAGATATAGATCAGGATGATCGGAGGTGGCCCCCCCTTTAGGGATTGAGGGATGTAGGAAAGGCTCAATTTGGATTTGCTTTAAAATATCCTAAAATTATTTTCTAATATTTAATAATTTAAGAAAAATGTGATGGTGCAGAGGGTGGAGGTCTCAGTGAAGAAGAGCAGAGGGAAGCTTAGTAAAGGCAGCACACGAGTCTGCTATGATAAGGGTTTCAGTATCCATGCCCTCTCCCATAAACATTCACAAAATGATTTTACCTTCTCAGAATATCTTCACATTTAGAGCCAACGACAGCTGTGGTTTTCTCTGAAAATCTATTTTTCCCATTTTGAGCACGTTACAAAGAACACTGGTTCAGGGGCCAATGAATGTGGGTTCAAATCCCACTCCAGTCTTCAATTTCTCTGAAATGAGGGGATTGGATGAGTCAGCCTCTGTTGTCCCAATATGTCTAAATCAGAATCACTTATCTTCCTCCCTACCCACTCACTCCTCCCCAAGCCTTCCCCATTTCTGCAGATAGAAATATCATGGTTTCAGTCATACTTGCATTCACAACCCCAAGCTCACAGAACCACAGAGGAGAAGGGGTCCACAGAGACCACCTTGTCCAGCGGTTGCCTGTGACATGCCTGAGCGGTCATTCAGCCTTTGCTTGAAGCCCTCCATTGAGGAACCCACCACCTGCCAAGGCAGCTTATATTACTTTTCAACAGTTCTAGCGGTTGGGACATTTGTCATCACATGAGATGTGCTAACATCTTGGGACTTGCAGCCACTCCCCCAAGCTCCAAGTACTGACCTTAGAATCACCCCTCCCCATGGCAAGCCTTCAAACAAGTGAAGATAGCCATCATGGCTTCTCGGAGGCTCCTCCAACCAGGCTTCATGTGGCATGAACTCAAGGCCCTTGGTCAGCCTGGCTGCCCTCCTCTCAATAGTTATCAAGAACTTCAAAGAGAGGAGCTTCCCTGAACCAAGCTCAAGACTCCAAATGAAGGCAGCTAGGTGGCATAAAGGATACAGCACCGGTCCTGGAGTCAGGAGGACCTGAGTTCAAATTCCACCTCAGACACTTACTAGCTATGTGACCTTGGGCAAGTCATTTAATTCTGATGGACTCAAAAAGAAATAAAGACTCCAAATGGGATCTGAACAGGGCAGAACTCTAGAGAGCAAGGGGCCATCCCCTCCTTATTCCTGGAAGCTCTGCTTATGACCCAAGATCTCACTGGGTTGTTTGGCAGTCACCGTCGCCCCTGCTGACTCATACAGAGGTTGTATTGTTAGTCTTCCACAAGCCCCAGACCTTTCTCACAAACTACTGTTGAACCAGGACTCCCCCCTCTCTCGTTTGCACAGCTCATTTTTAGCCTAAATCGATATCAATAATCAACAAACATGTATTAAGTGCCTACTACATGCCGGGCACTAAGTGCTAGGGATACAAAAAGAGGCAAAAGAGAGTCCCTGCCCCCAAGGAGCTTCCAATCAAATGCAATCTCGCCTCAAGACCTCACTCGCATATGAAATTTCAGCTTATTAGAGCCAACTCAATTTTCTATCTTTTCTTTTTAGGTCCTGAGTCTGGCAACTCTAATAATCTAGGACAGTAGAATTCAAAGCTGAAAAAAGCTCAGAAGAAATGATATTTGTAAAGAGCCTGGTAAACTTTAAAATTCTATGTAATTGTTAACTAGTAGTGGTGGTGGTAGAGTGGTGGTGGTGGTGGTAGTAGTAGTAATAATAGTGGCCGTGGTAGTAGTAGTGGTGGTGATGGTGGTAGTAGTAGTAGTAACAGTAGTGATGGTAGTCGTCATAGTAGTGGTTATGGTAGTGGTGATAATGGTGGTAGTAGTAATAGTGGTAATGCTGGTAGCAGTGGTAGTGGGAGCAGCAGTAGTGGTGGTGGTCTGCACTTGCATCTCACAGGTGAGGCCCACGGAAAAGAAGTGGCTTGCCCAAGGTCTCTAGAGACCACCCCTATCATGAGGAGCTAGAATTCTGCCTCTATTCTATAACTTCAGTGTAAATCTATCCACTACAGCATGAACTCCTGAAAAGTGAGGCCCAAAGCTTATTCATTGCCCTCAGACCTTTCAAGCAGCAGAAGCAGAGTAAGCCATTGCTAAGTGAATAGATGGACAGACTGGCCCAGCCCTATCTCTGGAGAGGGATGGAAAGGAGGAGGGTTGGAGGAGGGGCTGCCCCTAAGGACAGTTCAGTTCAATTCAGTTCAGCACATGTGCATTGTCCATTGTGAGTGGGCTGGGCTGCTGCTGCTACACAGGCCAAAAAGTGGAAGAGTCCCTGAGCTGAGGGACTTCTGCGGAAGGAAGGTGGGGATGGGCCAGAGGTTGTCTATTCCGGGCAGAGGACAGTGAGGAGACAGAAGAAAACAGTCAAATTGGCAGGGATGCAGAAGCTGCGAGAGGGGGCCGTGTGAGAGAAGGTTATACTTTAGGTGACAGTCAGGAGCCCAGAAGGAAGGATGAGCTTCCCCTGCTTCACCATTAAGGCTGCAAGAGCAGAGTGGGGGGCTTCCTTCTCAGATGCTGATGGGACAAGATGGCCTCTGATTTATTAGCTGATTCAGATTCAATGATCTTTGGTTCTTCTGACAGCTCAGGCTGGGCTCTTCCCAGGCCAGGAGGCTGACAGCCTCTGGGGATGCCCTGATGACCAACCTCGGGCATTCAGGGAGAGCCTCAGATGAGCAGAGCCAGAAGGGGAAAACCCCTGGCATTAGGCCAGGGCCTTTGACTGGGAATAAAAATGGGTCCATTGTCCTCATGGGTGGAACCAAACAAGAGGGAGAGAGAGAGAGAGAGAGAGAGAGAGAGAGAGAGAGAGAGAGAGAGAGAGAGTGTGTGTGTGTGTGTTGTGTGTGTGTGTGTGTGTGTGTGTACAAGAAAGAAACAGAGTCAGAGACAGAAGAAAGCAAGATAGAGTCCTACAAAATGAATGAGCAACAGGAGAGGGGGAAAGCAAAAAGCACAGTTCTGAAGGATATGACCCATGGTTTTATCTTTATTATTATCATTATTATTGGTATCATTTACCACCCAGCCTCCTGTGGAACCTGGAGTCTACAAAGTTCAGGAAAAGGTGTGGCTCCCCAGGGGGTGGGAGAGACAAGAGGCTTAGCTGGGTTCCCATTACAAAGCTGTTAGTAGAAGGAGCCGCACTTCTCTGTCTCTGTCTCTCTGTCTCTCTCTGTCTCTTTCTTTCTCTCTCTCCTCCTCTCCCTCTCTCCTCTCACTTGCTCTCTCCCTCCTTCTCTGTCTCTCTCTATCTCTGTCTTTCTGTGTCTCTGTGTCTCTGTCTCTGTCTCTCTCTGTTTCTCTCTCTCTCTCTCTCTGTCTCTCTCTGTCTCTCTCTCTCTCTCTCTCTCTCTCTCTCTCTCTCTCTCACACACACACACACACACACACACACACACACACACACACACACATACACATACACTTCTTATTGCCAAAGAGAGAAAACAAATTTCAGACAGGTCACCCCTCCCCCACCAACTGCAAAGAAGTCTTCCCACTAATATAAGGGAACAGGTTTTGGTCCTCCCCGCACCCACTTCCCCCTGCCAAGAATTTCAGGAAACTCAGGAATTAGAACAACCTAGGAGACTGAGTCCAAGTGACAAAATAAAAACAAACCATCTAATCCATTCCTGCTTGTCACCTGACCAGATCTAGTCACACAGGTCTGTGGGTGCAGAGAAGGGAGCTCTGGATTTGAGATCAGAGGATTACATCCCAGCTCTGCCATTTATCCCCTGTATGACCTTGGATAAGTAACTTCCCCTGAGGCTGCAAAATGAGGGGGTTAAATTGGATCATATCTGAAGTCCTTTCCTGCCCTAAAACCCTGTGATTCCCAAGATAAATATTGTGGGAGTAGGGAAAGAAGATTCCCTTGCTCAGAAAACTACCTTTGCCCTTGAGTCTAGTGATGCCAGAAACCCTCTAGTAAGCATTCCTTTGGCACTAGAGTTCAGACGTGTCAGATTCTTCAAGATGCCCGACCATAGCTCACCAGACACATCTACCCTCAAAGTCTGTCCAACCTCATGTTCCTTGATTTCAGGACACTCTGTCCATCTCATCCTCAGCCATCCCTTTGCCTTTTGCCTTCAGTCTTTCCCAACATCAGGATCTTTTCCAATGAGTCCCATCTTCTCATTATGTGGCCAAAGTATTTCAGCTTTAGCTTCAGTATTTGACCTTCCAGTGAATTAACTTCTTTAAGTATTGACTGATTTGATCTCCTTGCTGTCCAATGGACTCTCAAAAGTCTTCTCCGGCACCACAATTTGAAAGTGTGAATTCTGCAATGCTCAGCTTTCCTTATAGTCCAACTCTCACAGCCATACATTGCTACTGGGGTGAAAAAAAGAACATAATTTTGACCATACAGACCTTTGTCAGCAAGGTGATGTCTCTGCTTCTTGGTATGGAGTCCAGACTTGCCATAACTTTCCTACCAAGGAGCAAGAGTCTTTTAATTTCACAGCTGTAGTCACCATCTGCAGTGATTTTTGAGCCCAGAATATAAAATCCAACACTGCTTCCATTTCTTCTCCCTCTCTTTGCCAGGAAGTGATGGGACCAGTTGCCAAGATCTTAGTTTTTTGCTGTCGAGCTTCAAGCCAGCTTTTACACTCTCCTCTTTAATTCCTCTTCACTTTCCGCCATCACAGTGGTGTCGTCCACGTATCTGAGATTGTTCATGTTTCTCTCGGCAACCTTAATTCCGGCTTTGGATTCATCCAGCCTGGCATTTCCCATGATGCACTCTGCATCGAAGTTAGATAAGTAAGGTCACGGTGTGCAGCCTTGTCATACTCCTTTTCCGATCTTAAACCGATCAGTTCTTCCATGTTTGGTTCTACTGCTGCTTCTTGATCCGCACACGGACTGTTCCTCAGGAGACAACTAAGATGACTTGGTACTCCCATCTCTTTGAGGACGTGCCACATTTTGGCGTGATCCGCACAGTTGGTACAAAAGTGAGTCCCTGAGCTAAGATTTTAAAAAAAGCAAACCCAAAAGCATCATGGGTAGAACCTGACGTCTGAGGATCTCCCCTCCCTCTACCACCTTAGCTCTGGCACCTCAGCACTTGTCGCCTGGGACATTGCAAGAGCCTCCCATGTGAGATCACATGTGTGTGTGTGTGTGTGTGTGTGTGTGTGTGTGTGTGTGTGCAAAAAAGAGACAGTCAGAGACACAAAGAAGAAAGCGAGATACAGTCCCACACTGCCGAGCCCCTCTCTCACTCTTTATCCCAACCCATTCTCCATGCTGCTGCCAAACAATTGTCCTTAAATGTGGCATTGGCCATGTGATTTCCACTATTCAACCAGCTCCAGTGACTTCCCGTGGTCCCCAGAATAAAATACAAGCCCGCCTGTTTAGCTTCTAGAGTCCTAGACAATCCGGCCCTAACCTATATTGTAAGGGCAGCTAGGGGGCACAATGGACAGAGTGCCAGCCCTGGAGTCAGAAGGACTTGAGTTCAAATTCAACCTCAGACACTCACTAGCTGTGTGACCCTGAGCAAGTCTCTTCACCCTGTTTGCCTCAGTTTCCTCATCTGTAAAATGAGCAGGAGAAGAAAATGGCAAACCCCTTTGCCAAGAGAACCTCAAACAGGGTCGTGAAGAGTCGGGCATAACTAAACAACAACAACCATATTTCCAGACACGTTGGACATTACTCCCCCTCCCAAATTCTTTAGTACAGCCCGACTGGCCTTCTATGTATTTTTTTTCCTTGGTGAGGCAATTGGGGTTAAGTGACTTGCCCAGGGTCACACAGCTAGTACGTGTCAAGTGTCTGAGGCCAGATTTGAACTCAGGTCTTCCTGACTCCAAGGTCAGAGCTTTATGCATCACACCACCTAGCTGCCCTTCCTTCTGCGTATTCTTCATGAGGGGCATTTCATCTACCATCTCCACACCTTTGCACCGGCCACCCCCTCCGGCCTGGAATGTACTCCCTCCTTACCTCCAACTCATAGAGGTCCTGCCTCTTTCAAACACCACATTCTATATAAAGCCTTTCCTGATTCCCCCCAACTGCCAGTGCCGTCTCTCCCAAACCACCTCGGATTGAACTTCTTTGTACATATTTCTCTGCATCACAGTAGCAGAAACCGAGACACGGAAAGACTCAGAAAGCTTTCTGAGTTTACATAGATATTAAGCAGCAGAGCTGGTATTCAAAGCCAGGTCTCCCATCTCCAAACTCAGAACTCTTACCATGGCATCACTTAAACTGGAAGTGAGGGAAATCGGGTCCTAGGCCAGGCCCTGCCAAAATGAGCGTTGTGTTACCGGAGGTCACTTGCTCTCTCCCGGCCTCAGTTTTGCATCTGTTAAAAGGGTACATTAGTTGGACTAAACTGAGGTCGCTTCAGCTCTGACCCTCTTTTCTCAGGCCCCTTACCTCAGTGTCATCCCTGACTCCTTCCTCTCCCTCCGTCCCCTGTATGAGGAGCAGCTAAGTCCACTTGATTCTGCCCCTTACATCTGCCTTCTCTCTTTTCCCACAGCTACCACATAGGTTCGAGCCCTTACCAGCTCTCCCCTGGATCCCTCCTGATTGGTACCCAGCTTCCAGTCTCTGTCCTCCCCTAGCCATTCTCCTCTACACAGTCCCCGGAACAGCCTTCCTAAAGCCCGGGTCCGACCCTGGCATTCCCCGGCTCAGAATCACTAGTCACTTCTTATTACTTCAACTCCTCCACCTGGCAGCCAAGGCCTTCTGGTTCTAGCGCACTTCTTGGGCCTTGGTTTTCCTCTCTTATTCTGTGCTCTGGTCACACTGGCCCATTGGCTATTCTTCCGTGCAGCACTTTCCTCCCGTGCTTGAAAAGTCCTCCCACTTCCCTAAATCTCTGTCTTCCTATAATGGAGGCCTACAGGTGACCTCCTCAATGAAGCCTTTCCTGACCTGACGCCCACCCACATTGTCAGCACCCTCTCCCTCTCCTCAGAATCTTGTCTTTATTTATCTGTGTACACATTGCGCTGGCCAGCAAAATATAAATCTCTTCCACATTTTGTCCTTCCATCCCTTACACAGTGCATTATTACACACAGTAGGCACTCAATAAATGTTCACAACTTACATCTTATTCTATATTCTTTGTTCCAACTCTCCCCTCCCCTCCTCCACCCAACTCGGACACTCTGTGTTCTAAGGTCCCTTCTGAGACTAACAGCCCACTAGTCGATGATCTGTCCCACTGTGGTCCAGGAGAAAGAGCAGTTGGACTTGAAGTCAGAAGCCCTGGGTTCAAATCCTTCTCCTTTAGCTTGCTACCTTAGTGACTTCAGACAAGTCGCTAAAACTCTGTTTCTTCCCATGTAAAATGAAATGGGTGGATGACATAGCCTCTAAGGTCCCCTAAATCTTTGACCTTCCGATCAGTTTCTCAGATCTTTTCCTAAAAACAGCTTAGGAAAGATAAAAGAGGTGCTCTGAAGGCGTAGCACCCTGGGCTGGGAAGGGGAAAGGATGCAGAGAGGTCTGACTCCCCATTCCCTTTCTCCATCATCATCTATGGGTTCTACCTCTTTGCTTTTCCTCCATCCCAGAGCCATTGGAATTCCATGTCAAAGCGAATTCCTTTCCTACAATGAGGGGCTGGATGCCTTTGTCAAGGACCCTGTAAAATGTTGTCTGGAAGGGTACCTAGGTGGCACAGTGGATAGAGCACCGGCCCTGGATTCAGGAGGACCTGAGTTCAAATCCGGCCTCAGACACATAACACTTACTAGCTGTATGACCCTGGGCAAGTCACTTAACCCCATTGCCTAGCCAAAAAAAAAAAAAGTGGTCCTAAAATGCTGTCTGGGAGCTGCAATGATATCAGGAATACTCTGGAGAGCTGAATTGGAAGGGATCTCAGCGGCCAGAGCCCAAACAAGTCACAAAATGAATGCAGAGTGACATACTCAGTGAATAGTCGTGAGGCTGGCCTCCAAAGAGAGGGAGCCCCAGTCCCGGAGGCCGTCCAGTCCACTTTGCAACAGCTGTCACGGTCAGGTTTGTTCTGACATCAAGCCCAAGGTAATCTCTCTTTAACTTCTACCCACTGCTCCTGGCTCTGAACAAGATCATCCTGCCTTCAAATGTGATGGTTGTTACTCAGTCATTTCACTCATGTCAGTCTCTCTGGAAGAGTTTTCTTGGCAAGGATACTGGATGGCTTGCCATTTCCTTCTCCAGCTCACTTTACAGATGAGGAAACTGAGGCAAATGACTTGCCCAGGGTCACACAGCTAGGAGGAGTCTCAGATCTCATCTTCCTGACTCCTTCAGATGACAGCCCTTCAAATGCTTGAAGACAACTAGCAAGCTCCCCTCCCCCCCCAGTCTTCTCTTCTCTGCCCAATTCCATCAATGTATTTTCATATGATACGGACTCAAGGCTCCTCGCCGGTGCTGGGAGCCCTCCTCTGCCCACTCTTCCAAGCTTTTGAAAACATGGCACCCAGACCCAAACAACGGGAGGGTGCTGATCATTCTGTGATGCTGGGTCTTTTAACCCCCTAGAAAGGCTTTCCAAGGACTTTGGTCCCCCTCGTGGGGTACGGCAGACTGAGTGAAGGATCACAGTCAGGAGACTTGCGCTGAGCCACAGGTCTAACACTGCCTGGCTGAGTGCCCCTGGGCACTGCCCCTCACTTCTGTGAAACAGAGACTTCTCATCAGTTAAATCCTTGCACCGTCCCCCTCACAGATCTTTTTCCAGAAGATGGTCTGAACGTGGCCTCATACTAGACTGGAGAGCGTAATGATGATGCTGGATCACAGAGCCAAGAGTCTGGGGCTACTACGAGGGGAAGACACGTTTCATACTTGAGTGCACTGGCCAGGCAAGATCACTGAGCGCTCTGTCATCCAGGGCGCTCTCTCCTCACCCCAGACACTTTTGTTCGTCAGCAAATTGGATGTGCCACAGACGGAAATGTTAAGCAGCACAGGACCTGGGCTTCCGACCAGCTGTGTAACCGTAGGAAAGTCCCCTCTCCAGCCTCAGTTTACCCTCCTCTGAAAAATCAGGTGGGTTGGACCAGATGTTCTCCAAGGTCCCTTCCTGCTCTAACATCTGGGTCTGACATTCCAAGGTCCCTTCCTACTCTAACATCTGGGTCTGACATTCCAAGATCCCTTCCTGCTCTAACATCTGGGTCTGACATTCCAAGGTCCCTTCCAGTTCTTCCACTCTCTGTTCCAGGTTTTCTTTCTGCTAGAACACTCTGAGTTCTAAGGTTCTTTCCAGCTCTTGCATTCTCCAGTCTATGTTCTAAGGACCCTTCTTGCTCCAACATTCTGTGTTCTAGGAGCTGTCCCAATTACAATATCCTATGTTCTATCCAAGGTTACTTAAAACAATTTAAAAAAATTTTTTTGACAGTTGCATTTCAGTACAACTGGTTTCCTTTGTGATCCTATCTATTTTATTTTATGCACTTAAAAAATGTTCTTGAGCAGACTTCCAAAGGAAACAAGGTTAAGAAGCCATCTTGTACACTACAAATGTGCTGCATATTCAATGTTCTGTGTTGTAAGGGCTGACATACTCTATATTCTAAGGACATTTTCAGCTCTACACAAAGTAGGTGCTTTCCAAATTGAATTGAACGAATCCCAGGTACCTCAGCCTGCTTTTACAGGGATTACACACAGTTTGAGTCTGTTCTATTTCCTGCCCTCCCTCCCATCTCTCCTCCCCACCCCCACCACCCCAACAAGTTACAGCCAATTTCTCAGAACTGCAAGGAGTTCCAGGATCCTTTAGGGAAAATCCAATTTCTGGGATTCATTCTACCTGCTCCTATTTCAGAGTCCTTGGTTTCACCTGTCTCTTTATTATCCAATTGCCATCCTCAGGGTTTGGATTTTTTTTTAAATACAGTCTTTCCTCTCCATTTTACAAACATATGGGTGTATTCAGAAAGAAGCAGAAAGGTGTCATGAATAATCACCTCCACTGAGCATGACTAAAATGACACTTAATGAATTTACAACTGTTTGCACAGCTATTGTCAATCCATAAAGGAGCAGGAAGAGAAAGGAGAGGGGAAGGGACAGGGGGAGTAGCTGGAGCTGAGCTAGCAGAAGGGAGGGCACTTGGGGCCAGGCCAAGTCCCAAAGTGGCCATAAAACTCTCCCCAGGTTTTGTGGCCCCAAAACAAACCTAGCCCCACCTGTGGGCTCATTCCTATGAACGTCACTTGTCTTAGCTCATCTGTCCCTCTCAACTTGCCTCTCCCATCTCAGATGAGACCAGCCTAGGCTGCCCCCTCCCAAGGAGGGTGAATTCTCCTGAGAGAGCTCAGAACGTGGTGGAAGGAGGTGTATGTTCCCAGGAGCCTGACTCACTGTGTCTCACCTGGGCAGGGAATGATTGGATCAGCTACGGGTGTTAGAGGAGACACCTCTGTTCCTCCTTCACACAAAGCCACTTGTCACACAAGACAACTCAAAAGGATTTCCTTTTCCCACCAGCCAGGCAGCCCTCCTCTCCCTCCCCATAGTGCCTCTCTTCTCCTCTGTCCTGGCCACATTCCTCCAAAGATAGCTCACATTTTGTTTAAACTTCAGCTTTTGGGAAATGTCAACACAATTCAGTTGCTTAAAAATATAACCAACCAATTCAAGCTTTCTTTAGGATGACGCCTACCTAGGATGGGGAAGTGTGGGACGAGTGTGGGAGACAGAAGGGGTGAGGGGCCACGTTCAAAACTAGCCTCCATACTTAATATTGGCTGTGTGGTCACGGACAAGTCACTCGACCTTGCACAGCCTCAATTTCCTTACCTTAACAAAAACAATCATACTTGCCATATTTCTTTTGAGAGAAAATGTGGCATACTGGGTGGAGGCTCAGGCTTGGAGTCAGGAAGATCTGAGTTCAAATCTCATCTCTGACACATAGACTAACTGTGTGCACCCAGGCATGTCTCCCAGGCCCTTAGGGAAGTCTCTAAAAGCAAAATTTACCAATGAATTGTTCATCTGTATCAGAAGGGGATTTTCCACACAGGGAGTAGTCCCCAGTAGGCATCCCACCCACCAGTGAAATCACAGCCTAGGAGGAAAAAAGAATACATCTCTGGTCACATTCAACAAATATTTGTTGAACAACAACAATTGCTTATAATAAATGCTAATAATAATATTAGCCAGCACTTATATAAAGCTTTAAGGTTTGCCGAAAGCTTTGCAAATATGATCTCTCATTTAATCCTCACCACAGTGCTGGGAGGCAAGTGTTATTATCATCCTATTTTACAGATGAGGAAACAAGCAGAGAGGTGAATCCCCTCTTCAAGATTTACAAAATGCTTACCACGGTCTCTCGGTGTAGTGGCCAGCGCTCTGTTTGGGGCCAGAGTTCAAATCCCACCTCTGGCTACTCACTGATGGTGGGCAAACCATCTCGTGTCTCTGGACTCAGTTCTGTCATCTGTACATTGGGAGGGCTGGACTAAAAGAAGATCTCTCTTCCCTTTCTAGATCCTGAGCACGGTCACTTCTACTTCAGAAACAAAGGAAAAGTGAAGCATAGTTTAAGTGATTGATGTCCAGGCTCACGGAGCAGCTGGCGAGGGGTGCAGAGAGCAGCTGGGTTTGAATGTAGAACTTTAGGCTCCAAATCAGGGACTGCTCTGGTATACTCCAGAGAAGCAAGAAAAAGCTAAAGTTGGAACCTGTGGTCTAGGGGCTCCCCAACCTGCGGGCCAAGGACCCCTGGACTGTAGTGACTCACAAATAAGCAAGCACGCCTCCCTCAGACCAACTCATATCAGACATGTATGTGTAAGGAGCTTTTGAACATGCCCAGACCTTCTAACATGGAGGCACTCTGCAGTCCCTACCAGTGGGGGGGGGGGGTGGCTTGCTTTGATTTGCTGGGTAACCCAGAATAGACAGGATCTTTCAGACTAACCACGGTGGGCTAGGTTTTTTCCCCCCTGGCTGTCCAGAGAATGAAGGTCATAGGGTTACCCACAACACTGATACCGTGAACTGAACCAGTAAGAGGGGAAGGACTTCCTTCCCTTGCTTTCTCTCTTATCAGGGCTCCATGAAATGGTCAGAAGGCTGTTCTTTGTCGCTTGTCCTTCTTGGTTTTAGATGCCAGGTGTGATCTGCACAAGATGCACAATAAGAGCCATGGTGATCTTAGAGCAAGGACTCCAAGTGGGAGTTACAAGCCAGTCAGCCCAGCAGGGAAGCCCTGAAAAGCCAGGGTACCTGGGACCAGAGCCCAAGATGGGTTTGGGACTTGGAACTGGCATTGTGATGTACAGAAACAGAACTAAGCTATGAAGCTACTCTCCTTCCCTACCTCCAGAAACTGAGGTGGTACAAGGAGAAAGGAGAATTTAAAGCCCATGTGTTAGGGAGTATATTTGTATATTTATACCTTTTGAAGTAAATATGTCTTTCTAAAAGCTAATTCAGCTGTAAGTGGCTAAATGGAACTGGAGTGCAGGGGGCCCGCCCCCACTTTATCAGTGCGAGTGGTGCCAAAGGCAGAGAATCTGGACAGGTCCCAATCCCTTTTAAGGGCAGCAGAGAACCCTGGGGGAGGGGTGAAGTGTAACCCAGCTGGCCTGGAGACAGTGGGGGCCAGGGCAGCAGTATTATACATGATCATAATTTTTTCAACATTATCTAGGTACTCTTGTGCTTTAAGAAATAAACATTCTGGGGGAAGCTAGGTGGCACAGTGGACAGAGCACCGGCCCTGGATTCAGGAGGACCTGAGTTCAAATGCGGCCTCAGACATGTAACACTTACTAGCTGTGTGACCCTGGGCAAGTCACTTAACCCCATTGCCTAGCCAAAAATGAAAGAAAGAAAGAAAGAAAGAAAGAAAGAAAGAAAGAAAGAAAGAAAGAAAGAAAGAAAGAAAGAAAGAAAGAAAGAAAGAAAGAAAGAAAGAAAGAAAGAAAGAAAGAAAGAAAGAAAGAAAGAAAGAAAGAAAGAAAGATTCTGGGGCAACAAGGTGGCACAGTGGATAGAGCACCAGCCCTGAAGTCAGGATTCAAATCCAGCCTCAGACCAAACACTTGACACTTACTAGCTGTGTGACCCTGGGCAAGTCACTTAACCCCAATTGCCTAAAAAGGAAAAAAAAATGAAATAAACATTCATTTAAAAGATGAATTCATAGTAATTTTGGATGTTATTTTCTCAGTGAACTTTGGAGCCAAGAAGACCAAAATAAAAGTCCTGTCTCTGACACATAATGACTATGTGACTCTGGACAAATCTCTCCGTTTCTCACTATTCCAGATGACTCACAGAGACTAACATGTAGAGGATATGCCTGCCTGCTTTCATGGAGGGACTTTCCTCACCCAGGAGTTCCTTATAGAATAAAACCACACGTCTGGTGCCTAGCCCTGTCGCTATCCTTTCTCAGTCAACAGATATTAACAATACAACTCTCATGTGGATGTGCATCGAGTTTTCTTAAGCTAAAAAAGCTTGTTTCAACTTCTTCAATTTGTGGATGAGAAAAGGAAGTCCCAGAGAAGAGTGATGACTTGGTATAGGAAGTCAGAAGAGAATGAGCTAAAGGACATAAAATTTGGAACTCGAACACTGAGCAGAAATTCAATTGGCAGAGTTAAAGGGTTGGGGACAGGTAATATTTCCAGGAAGAAGCTGTAGAGAAAGGGAAAAAGGAAGGAAGGAAGGAAGGAAGGAAGGAAGGAAGGAAGGAAGGAAGGAAGGAAGGAAGGAAGGAAGGAAGGAAGGAAGGAAGGGGGCAGCTAGGTGGTGCAGTGAATAGAGCCTTGGATTCAGGAGAACCTGAGTTCAAATCCAGCCTCAGACACTTAACACTTTCTAGTTGTGTGACCCTGGGCAAGTCACTTAACCCCGATTGCCTCATCAAAAAGCAAAGAAAAAAAAATTTTCTTTTTAAATGGGAAGAATCAGTCCTACCCTGGAGGAGCTTATATTCTAACACGGGAGAAAACATGTATCAGATATACAAAATACATGCAAGGGCAATTACAGCACCACACTGCCCAGAGTGCTGGGCCTAGAGTCAGCAAATCCTGAGTTCCAATCCAACCTCAGACATATACTAGCTATATGGCCCTAGAGAAGTCATTTCACCCCTATTTATCTCAGTTTCTCCGTCTGTAAAAAGGGATTCATAACAGCACCTACTCCACAGGGTCATCGTGTGGATCAAAGGAGGTAAGGATTGTAAAGTGCTTAGCACAGTGCCGGGCACATAACAAACATCATATAAATGTGAGCTGGTCCGTGTGTACACAAACAGTCAACATTTATTAAGCGCCTACTAAGTGCCAGGCTCTGTGCTGTTAGAGATACAAAGACAAGTAAAAATAGTACCATTCCCTGCTTTCAAGGAGCTCACGGTCTGAGGGGAGGGCAGGGGAGGGTGCGCAGAGACAAGAGGAGAATCACTACATACAAACAAGATGGATAGAGGAACAGCAGGAGATGACCTCATTGCAAACGCTTGGCAAAGACTTCTTGCGGCCAGGAGGCCAGGGAAGGTCTCACATAGAAGGGAGGGTACTCCAGGCATGGGAGGAAGCCCACGCCCAGCCCGAGCTGGAGGTCTGGAGGCCAAGGAAAGGGAACAGTGGGACCAGTTTGGAATGTGTGATGGCAACGATGCATAACTAAGCCTGGAGAAGTGGGCAGGAGCCAGGCTAGGGGCAGTTTAGAATACCCAACAGAGGAGTCTGCATTTTATCCTACCTAGAGGCATTAGGCGAACCCTGGATCTTTGGGAACATGAAAGTGATGCGGTGAGGCTGGACTCTAAGAAGATCACTCTGACGGCCCTGGGTAGGATGGACTAAACAGAGGAGAGCCTGGCGACCGGTAGACCAGGGAGGAAGCTATTCCAATAATCTAGGCAAAAGCTGATGAGAGCCTGAACTCGGCTGGCCACCGAGGAATGGAAAGATGGTCAAACCACATTCAAACAACCATGTACAAAGAAGTGTACAGGATAAATGGGAGATGATCTCAGAGGGAAGACATTAGCACTAGGATTTCTGCCTTTGAGAAAGGAAGTTGAAGAGTCACTCAATGGAAAATCCAGGGTTGGACAAGACCACAACTTCCATGGAATATAGAGATGGAAGAGATCTTCGAAACCAACTTTTTTTAGGCAATTGGGGTTAAGTGACTTGCCCAGGGTCACACAGCTAGTAAGCATCAAGGTTTTTTTTGGTCTGAGGCCGGATTTGAACTCAGGTCCTCCTGACTTCAGGGCTGGTGCTGTATCCACTGCGCCACCCAGCTGCCCCTGGACACCATCTTCTAATGCCTTCATTTTTAGATGGAGAACCAAGATCGGAGGGGGGAAGTCATTGTTGTAAAGCAAGGACTGAAGTATACACCTCCTGACCCCTGGTCCAAGGCCCTTCCTTTACACGCTATCCTGCTCCAATCTGTTCTGTCTTCACACTTAGAGGCACACACAGGATGCTGCTCTAGACTTTGCTGGGGTGTGAGCACAGAGGCTGTAGACTTTTATCACCACAAACATAATAAGGGCTCTTAATTTCCGCCAATGAGGAAGAAATTACAGGCCAGGTGCTAGAACTGCCCAGGGACTCCCAGAGAGGGGCCAATGCTTCCCCATAAATGATGATTAGACATCTCTCTCACTTCTGACCATCACTCCCATGACCACTGGGCCTGCCCTGATCAGTCCCTCCTCTCTTCTCCTGGCTGATCTTACTGCCTCAAATCAATTAGCTCCCCAGTCCCTCCTCCCCACCACTGGCAGAATGAATCTTCCTTATTCATCCTAATGCATATCCTGTGATTATGTCACACCTCCGCTCAAGACCCTAGGGTAGCCCACCAAATCAAATTTCAGCTCCCACCACCACAGCCCATGGCCCCACAATCTGGCTTGGCTCCAACTTCTCCCTCAAGTCTTAAGTCATCCCACTCCCCACTTTTGTGAAATTCCAGTCCAACTGGACTTGCCCCTTTTCACCCTGCCCTCACCTATCTACCTCACTACTAGTTCATTCCCTCCAAAAATTGCCTTTCACTGTTTTTGTATTTATTTTCTGTATACTCACACACGGATACATCATTTCCTCCCAAGAGAAGGTAAGCTCCCTGAAGGCAAGGCTGTTTTTGTCCTTGTTAACAGCAACTAGGACAGTGCCTGACACATGATAAGCACCTGAAAATTGCTTGTTGATCTAATGATTGATTGACTCTCCATCTTTTTTTTCACACTGTCTTCCACCCCCAGGCTTAGAATTGGCTCCTCTCCCAGGGCCAGCTCAGAAGCCTTCCCTTAAACACAGGCCACACACACCATGGGTAAAAGTGTCCTCTTCCTCCTCCTTCTAAGTGGCCCATGGGTCTTTGCTTGACTATCCTCTGCCCCAGCACATTCTACTTTGTCCGAGGCTTCTTATGTATCTTCTGCCCAAGGACACCGAGGGGTAGCTGGAAGATTATGGACTATAAGCTTCCTAAAACCCAATTGGCATTGTCATTTTTCATCTGTTTATCTCATCTATATCTGTAATAGGACCTCAAATGAAACAGATGCTTCATAAGTATTTGATGAACTGAAACACAGGACATCATGGCCCATGCCTCCCATTTCCCTAAGAAGATCAACGTTCTCAAGAGATGACTCCATGACCTCTAAATTTGTAAACTAGGAAGGCTTACCCAACCTTACCTCGGCAGACTGAGGCAATTGTGATATGGTGCCCAACTTCCTCAGGGAGGTCACTTTACGGTTATCATAGACAGATTTCAACAGCTCCTTCCTTGATGGTGTTATCACACAAATTAAGAAATATTTCTTACAATCAGAGATTCTGAGAGTCCGAAGGGACCCAGAGGTCATCTAATCCAACCCAGAATTGAACAGAAGTCCTCTCTCCAAAAGACCCTTGGTCATCCAGAAGCTGACCACAAAGGCATGTGCTCATCTGGACTGTTCGGAGACCTTATTACCTAGACGTTGTGGGGGAAAGAGGAGTTGACCTTGAGTCAGGAGACCTGGGGGGTAATCCTGTCTGTGCCGCTCATTACACACCCAGGGGACTGTGGGCACCTTCCTGGGCCTTAGTTGCCTCATCAGGAAGATGGAGACAATAACTCTTGTACTACCATCTTTGCTCACAGTATTGCAATAGGGAAGGAGCATTGTAAACCTTAAAATGCTAGGGCAATGGTGAGAGTTATTGTCACATTCCTTCCTTTTCAGTCACTTCTGATTGTTAGAAAGGTCGCCTTCTTTCCCTCAACTTAGAATCATCCTTCAAGACTTAAAATCTTAAAAAACATTTTAAAAAAGACACCAAGTCCTTCCCATTGGTTCTCAAGTTCCATCATATCTTGTCTAAAATGTGTCTTTCTTCCAACAACCCTGAGCGCTGTTACTTCGCACAGTAGGTCCCGATCAGCGTCTGTGGATGCCCCAGTCTCAAATACTGCTACTCTCCTAGCACCCTCCCAGTTCTGGTCACCCTTTCCCAACATGGGATCCTGGTAACTGTACACAGGATGAAAAACAGAAAGGGGCCAGAGAGATCACGTAGACCCAACCCCGTTATTTTACAGATGCAGACAAGGAGAGTAAGTGACTTTCCCAACATCGATACAGGCACTAAGTAGCTGAATTGAGACTCAGACCCATGCTCTCATGCCCCTACTACAGGGCTTTGTCCACTCCAGTGTGTCCTGCCTGATCCTTCTCAATGTGTGGCCAGAATCCTTCAGGTAGCAGCTCATGGGGCGGAGGATGCTAAGTACATCACTTCTCTTATTCCTGACACCAGACTTCTGTTAGCTCACATAGCCTGTCAGCCTCCAGGCAGCACAGCTGATTCATACTGAGCTTTCGGTCTATTAAGACCCCCGGAACTTTGTCAAGCCAACTCTCTCTACACCTATACTTACATGGGTGATTTTTTTTTTTGGCACAGAAGTGTAAGACTTTACTTTCATCCCCTAGGTCCCCTTAGACTGAGCATAGCCCACACAGGCTTTGTCCATTTGCCAAAGTCTGTCCTTACCAAATGAGGCTGTTTAATGCCTTTTAATACCAAGAAGGCTTCAGAAGTGGGGGATACCACAAGCTCCAGCAGCAGCCCTGTCTCTCTGTTTATGTAGCCAGTGCTTCTGAATCACCTTTTTTTCATCACGTGGGCCTTAGGGTTCAAGAAGTGTTCCACATATTTTGAGAGACACACCCTAGAAGTGAGACTGACAAGATTCTACTTAGGATGGGAAGAGAAGAGGTCTGCCCTCAGCTACCATTTTGGGTTAGTTAGGCAACTGATGGTGCAGTTAGCAGACTATTGGACCTAAATTCAAATCCAGTTTCAGACACTTACTAGCTGTGTGATCTTGGGCAAAAAACAACCTTTTTTGCCTCAGTTTCCCCAACTGTAAAATAGGAATAATAACAGCACACAAGGGGCCGCTAAGGGGCACATAGTGCACAGAGAACCAGGCCTGGAGTCAAGAAGACTCCTCTTCCTGAATTCAAATCTGGCCTCAGACATTTACTAGCTGTGTGACCCTGGGCAAGTCACTTCACCCTAGTTGCCTCAGTTTCCCCATCTGCAAAATGAGCCAGAGAAGAAATGGCAAACAGCTCTAGTATCTTTCCCAAGAAAATCCCACACAAGTTGGACACGACTTAAAAACGACTGAACAACAATATCACTTACTTTACAAAATTGTTGTGAGGACCGAATGAGATAATATTTGCAGAAGCCCTTAGCACAGTGCCTGGCACACAGTAGGTGCCATATAAATGATCATTCTTTCCCTCCTTCCCATGTGCCCTCTGGGGCAGGAACCTGTGACTCGATTCTCAACATCCTTGGTTCACTTCCTATTTTCTATCTGCTAACCTTGCTAAGTTCGGGGGGCAAAGAGGAGTCAGCAGCAGGTGCCTAGGACTCCTAGAGAGGCTGAGAAACCTCACCCAGTGCTGGCTAGGAGCTGCAGCACAAAGAGAGCTAAGCTCCTCACCATACTTGCCACACTTCCTAACTGTGGGGCTTCCCCCAGGATGCTATTCTGAGCCCTCTGGTTTCTTTACACTCTCTCTGGATGAGGCCATTTCATAAGTTGCCGTAGGTTGGCTTATCATGCAGACGACTCCTAAGTCTATAGAATAGCCCCAGTCTCTCCCCTGAACTTCAGTCTGCATCATCGATCACCTATTGTACATTCAAATTGTATATCTGATTTTTTTTCAAATTGTATGTCTCAGAGACATCTCAAACTCAGCATGTTCAAAATAGAATTCATTCTATTCCCCACCCCCACCCCTAACACTCCTCCCCTCTTCCAAATTTCCCTATTGAGAGGTTCCTCCAAGCCGTCCAGTTTTATAGCCTCAGGATTATCCTGGACTGCTCACTCTCACCCCACATAACCAATTAGGTGCCCATTCTCATCATTTCCACCTCCCCCACACCACTCACATTTGACCCCTTCTCTCCACTCACACAGCCACCCTGCTGGGGGAGACCCTCTTCACCTCTCACCTAGAGTATTGCAATGGCTTCCTGATTGGTCACCTTGCCAATCCTACACACAGCCACCAAAGTGGTTTTCCTTAAACACGAATCTGATCATGTCATTCCCACTGGATGACTGATGTGGAAAATTGATTTCTCTCACCATCTTCTCCACTTTCCCTGGTTCCTAGTCCATGATCCTGAGATGGGAAGCAGATACTACTCTCAGGAGCTAAGAGTGAGTGTGGTCAGGCTTTCTCATTGCCACACGAGAAGACCTGGGAGGACAATTCAGGTTTGTGGGCTATTCCAGGAGATGGCTGCAGGGCAATTCTTCCATACAGAAGCATGTGGTCTAGTTTCTTTTTTATTTTATTCTACATTGTCTATAAACCACGTGATCACAGCACGCTGTCTCTGAAACTGTAAATGGAATGGACAGTCAACTGAAAAACAGCATCCCAAATAGGGTGGACAAAAGATTTCGTATTTTAATACTTAGGGTAACATTCGACTTAATCCCCTGGATTGATTCATATCAGACTTGCTCAGCTAAGGTCAATCAAAGTTACTTAGCACAAATGCAGACCCTGCCACATCTTGGGTTTGAGGGGCAGTACCCAGGTATTGGAGGGTATTGGTGGTCAACAACAACGCAGAAGTTTCTTAGGAAAGCAATCCCTTAGCATGTGCTAGACAAGCTTCAGCTGTTGACTCAAGTAAAGTGTCATTCGGTAGGTGAGTCAGATATTGCTCCCAACTGATCAAACACCCTGTTGGATAAGTAATACTATGACATGCTGTCTTTCTATAGGATTAAAGATGTCGGAATTGGAGCCACACAACCCAAGGGCCCCAGGTGGGGTGCCAATGTCACAAATAGGAAGTTTGTCCTTGCATCAAACCTAAATCTCTCACTCCGCAACTTCCACCCACTGATCCTCTTTTTGAGTAAAAAGTCTAATTCCTCTTCCAAATGAGAGCCTTCCAAATACTTAAAGATGGTTTTTCTATCCCTCCCAGATCTTTGTTTCTCTAATCTAAAACATCCCTGGTCCATTTCAGTGGTCCTCCCGTGAAATGAACTGAAGTGTCTTCACTGCCTGGCTGCCTTCCCTTCCTCTAAAAGTTCTCCACTTATCAGAGTGAGTGCTATTCCAAATCTAGGGTGTGCAAGATTGAACATAATATCCAAGTGTACTCTGAACAGGGCACTGGTACTAAGATCTCTCAATGCTACACCCAAAATCAAATTGGCTTCTATTGAATCGGAGAGTACACCTTACTTGCACATAGGAAGCACAGATAAAATATCCCAGGTTCAAGGAACAGAGGGTGGGAGGGGTGGGCTTCATTGCTCAAAACAAAGCTCAGGAGCCTGCACCAATGTATCTACTTTTGCTAATTATCCAAAGGACAGTAAAAGCTCAAAGAAAAGGTGTGTAATAAAGAGACAGAACACGCATTCCCTGTCTCCCATAAATCCGGGGGCACGTTCTACCACAAATACGTTCATTCAGTCACGTCCAACTCTTCATGACCCTGCAGACCATAGCATGCCAATTCTGTCCACAGGGTTTTCTTGGCAAAGATAGCAGAGTGGTCTGCCATTTTTCTTCTTCAACAAATTAAGGCAAACAGAGGTTAACTGACTTGCCGAGGGTCACACAGCTAGGAAGGGTCTGGGGCCAGGCTTGAACGTGGGAAGATGAGTCTTCCTGATGCCAGGTTCAGTGATCTATCCACTGTGCCACCTAGCTGTCACCTAACAAGAATATACACCCCCTGAAAAAGAAAAATAGATGTGCCCAGGGATCCCAGGTGACGAACACACAGGGAATATCTATGCCCAGGGTGCTGTGTGGACTCCAATGCAGCTGCAGGGCTGCAGGGATGCTCTCCTGAGCCCCCTCCCCTAGGAGCCTTGAGCACAATGCCTGGCATAGAGCAGATACTCTAAGTGCTGATTGACATGAACAGCCGCATTGAGCCAAGGCTACTCCTATGCCCCTCTGCTGCCACTTACTGGGCAACAGTGGGGAGTCCTCAGTTGAGCTCCTGCCATTTTCCAACTGAAGGAAGAACAGACTTTTCCATTTCTCTTCAAATAAAGCCAGAGGCAAAGCTCAAACTCTTTAAGAATAGCTAGAAAGTCCTCCCACACAACAGCGTGTGGTGACTTAGAGTTTTCAGTTATGTAGTCTTAGAAATCCCCCTGACCCAAGCCTCTTTCTGATTTAGGATTAAAAGATCCTTCTGACTCCCCAGTGATCTCTTATGGGGATCCTATGCCCCCAATATCCATGGGAGGGAGAATGTAGTGGCTCTGTCCAAGAAAGGCTACAGAGGTGAATGGTTCTGCGGGACCATTGTGACCTCTCAAATCCTCTAGAATGGCCACGCAAATGAGGCAAGAACAAAGAGGCTGGGGTGCCCCTCCCCAATAAAGGGATCTTCGAGATCATTTTGTTCAATCTCCCAGCAACATCAAAGGCTTTCATATGCAAACACAGTCACCTCCTGAGCTAAGGGATACTGACTTAGCTACCATATCATACTTGTTGGTTAATCTTTTCAGTCATGTCCTACTTTTCTTGATCCATTTGGAGTTTTCTTGGCAGAGATACTGGAGCAGTTTGCCATTTCCTTCTCCAGCTCATTTTATAGATGGAGAAACAGAGGCATATAGGGTTAAGTGACTTGCCCAGGGTCACACAGCTAGTGTCTGAAGCCAGATTTGAACTCAGGAAGTCTTCCTGACTCCAGGCCAGACACTCTGCCCACTAGCACAGCTGCCTAGCTGCCTGAAGCATTTGCTTAAGATCTCTATAAAATGGGGATGGTAAGGGCCCCCAGCCCGCAGGGCGGCTGTGAGGATCAGATTGCTTTGCAAACCTTAGAGTGCCATGTAAAAGCTAGTTTAGTAGCAGGCTGGATTAATGGAAGCCCAATGTCTAGAATTCTATCTCAGCTAATGGAGAGGAATTATTAAGAGGGGACAGCAGATCAGGAAGACCCTCCTGGAGGGGAAGCAGCTCCAGCACAGGTGCATTTATGGGACCAGGAAAAGGTTCCCAGGGCCAGGGCGGAGGAGAGAATGGAGGGAGTCAGAGATGACGGAGGCTGGGTGAGGCCAGGCGAGCAAGTCTGGACTTCCTCCAGTAAGCCCCAGGGAGTCACATCACCATAATGGTAACTGGCATTTATATCAAAATATTGAGCTTGCAGCACTTTACAAGCATTATCTCGTGAATGTTCTCGATCCCAGCTTGCAGCTGCTGCCCAAATAAACCAACACAGGATAGAGACAGACCGGGAAACTGTAGTTCGTTAGTAGCACACGCCATCAGGAAGAAGTGGACGTGCACAGCTCACGATTCCACAAAGTATATATATAGTGTTTGGTGCTGATTGGTGATGGTAACTTCTGGGGAGCACCCAGAAAAAGGTGCTTAGAGAAATAAAAGGCAGATACTGAAACCGCTGCAAAGAAAAACATAGATGCCCTTGTCAGCATAGCCATTTACACCTGGATAAAAAAAAATCTGTCAGTGAGTCAATCAATTAGCATTTGGAAGGGCCTACCTCTGTTTTATCCATAGGATACTGGGGGATGACTTGTCTGAACTAGTCAGATCCCTGGGTTTTCTTTCATAGTCTTAAAGGGATTTTGTGTGTTCAGTCTTTTCAGTGGTGTCCAACTCCTCTTGTCCCATTTGGAGTTTTCTTGGCAAAGATACCGGAGTGATTTGCCATTTGCTTCTCTAGCTCAATTTACAGATGAGGAAACTGAGGCAGACAGGGCAGCTAAGTGGCACAGTGGATAGAGGACTAAGCCTGAAGTCAGGAAGACTCATCTTCCTGAGTTCAAATCTGGCCTCAGACACTTACTAGCTGTGTGACCCTGGGCGAGTCACTTAATCCTATTTGCCTCAGTTTCCTCATCTGTAAAATGAACTGGAGAAGGAAATGGCAAACCATTCCAGTATCTTTGCCAAGAAAACCCCAAATGGGGTCACAAAGAGTAGGACATAACTGAGCAATAAGAACAAGAACAAGGTTACCTGTATCTCCAAATCTATGACTCTATCTTCCTGACTTCAAGTTCAACAGTCTTTCTACAAAGCTATACTGCTTTCTGTTTTAAATTTTTATTTTGTTGTTTGCAATTGCAAATTCTTGCCATTACAAATGTGTATAGTAATGTAAAACAAATTTCCCTCATTAACCACATCTTTTTTAAAAAATGGGGCAGCTAGGTGACACAGTAGATAAAGCACTGTGCCTGGGTTCAGGAAGACCTCAGTTCAAATCTGGCCTCAGACACTTACTAGCTGTGTGACCCTGTGGTGTGGGTTGGAGTTGCTGGGAACCCCAAAATGTCAGGGTACAGGGGGGTCTGCCTGGAAAGGATTCAAGCATTCAAACCTTCTTTTAGTCAAGGTAGCAAAATTTATTGTAAGAGCAAGCTAGATTCCTAATGAATCTGCACCTTGATGGGAGTGGGATTGATACTTATATACAAAAAAAAGACAGTGAGAAGATCTGGTTGGGATTAAGGAGTGGTAAACAGCCTGAGGTGGGCCAGGTGGGCCACTGAAAGGAGTTGAGTGGCCTGGGGTGGGTTAAAAGAATTATGAAAGGAATATTAAGTATCTAGGTGGGCTGGGATGGGGCCAGATGCCTCTGGTGAGATGCCAGTGATCTGGGCTACTGAAATGTGTGGGAAAAATTCAGGGACTGGGCTACTTTCAAAGACATGGTCTTTTCTTTTTAGGGGCTCAGGTCCCATCACCCCATCACCTGAGAAAGTCATTTACCCCTGTTTGCCTCAGTTTCCTCATCTGTAAAAGGAGAAGAAATGGCACACCACTCCAGTGCCTTTGCCAAGAAAACCCCAAATGGGATCACAAAGAGTCAAATGTGACTGAACCACAACAAAAATAAAGAAAAGGAAAGAAAGAAAAGGAAATATGCCTCAGTCTATACTCTTGAGTCCATCAGTTTTCTACTTGAAGGTTGGTAGCATGTTTCATCATGTGTCCTCTGGAGTGGGGTGGGTCCTTGTATTAATCAGTTACCAAGTCTTTCAAAGTTGTTCATCTTTACAATATTGGTGTTCTTGTATAAATTATTCTCCTGGTTCTCCTCACTTCGCTTTGCATCATTTCATATACATTTCCCCAGGTTTTCCTGTAACCATTCTTTTCACCATTTCTTACAGCACAATGGCATTCCAACTGCGTTGAAAGAAAATCTCAGGGTCTCACCCTAAAGAATCAGGCAAGCTCAGGATAACGAAACAACAAATTATTCTAACACATGAGATAAACACAATATGTCAGGCCAAGTGACAATTCACACCAAACTGCTGCTTATATCAGTCAACTTTTCCCAATAAGAGAAAGAAAATTCTGATAGGTAGACATTTCCAAAAGGGGTTGGGCCATTGCATCTCATGTCCTCCCCCATCACAGCATCATAGGGAAATGAGATTAAATATAAAGGGGATGGGATGAAAGCACATGTGACTATGTGATGACTAGCAGCATTTAATACAAAGCACAAAGGGATGGGATCAAAGTACATGATACCTATCCCAAAAGACAGGTTGACTTGTACCAGGAAGACAAGCAAGGCTGGAAACAATGGAATCTCTCATATGGAATTAGCACAAATTTCAATAATTGCATTGATACTTTATACCTCGTTTGGTCATTTGCCAACCAACGGCCGTCCTCCCTGCACAGTTTCTAATCCTTTGCCACCACAAAAAGAGCTGCTATAAATATTTTGAGCACATGGATATTTTTCCTCTTTCTTTGGGGTAAAGACCTAGTAGCTGGGTCAAAGGGTTTAACCAGTTTTGGGGTATAGTTGCCAATTGCTTTTCATAGTAGTTGAAATAATTCACAGTTCCACCAACAGTGCATAGGTGTATCTGCTTTCCTACATCCCCTCGAGCATTTGTCATTTTCTTTTTTTTTTTTTGTCTTTTTGTGAGTTGATTTAATTCGTATTTCTCTAATTATTAGTGAGGGCAGCTAGTGGCACACTAGATAGAGCATGGGTCTGGAGTCAGGAAACCCTGAGCTCAAATCTGACCTCAGACACTTCTTAGCTGTGTGGCTCTGGGCAAGTCACTTCACCCTGTTTGCCTCAGTCTCCTCATCTGTAAATTGAGCTGGAGGAGGAAATGACAAACCACTCCAGTATCTTTGTCGAGAAAACCCCAAATGGAATCACAAAGAATCAGACATGACTGAACATCACCATCAAATTGTATTGATCATCAGAGCTTTGTAATATAGTTTAAGATCTGATACTGCTAGGCCCCATTCATTTCCATTTTTCTTTTCATTCATTCCCTTGATATTGACCTTTCTTCCTCCAGATGAATTATTTTTTCTAGATCTATAAAGTAATTTTTTATTAGTGTGATTGGGATGGCACTGAATAAGTAGTATTGTCATTTTATTATATTGGCTCAGCCCACCCGTGAGCAATTTTTATTTCTCCAATTATTTAGCTCTTTAGTTGTGTAAAGAATATTTTGTTATTGTGTTCATATATTTCCTGAGTGTTTCTTGACAGGTAGACTCCCAAATATTCTACACTGTCCGTAGTTATTTCCAATGAAATTTCTCTACCTTTTCTTGCTAGATTTTGTTGGTTAAGTACAGGAATGCAGATGATTTGTGTGGATTCATTTTATATTCTGGAAACGTTGCCAAAGTTGTCCCTTGTTTCAATTTGTTTTTTAGTTGATACTAGCAAACCATTACACTTGCAAAAAGGGATAGTTTTGTTTCTTCTTTGCCTACGTTTATTTCTTCCGTTTCTTTTTCTTGTCCTATTGCTATAGCTATTATTTTTAGCAAAAAACAGTGAACAGTAATGGTGATAATGGACATCCTTGCTTCCCTCTTGATCTGAGTGGAAAGATTTCTAGAGCATTCACATTAAAGATAATATTTGTTCTTAGTTTTCGATAGATACTACTTATCATTGTAAAGAAAGCTCCATTTGTTCCTATGCTTTCTACTGTGTTTAATAGGAACAGATGTTGTATTTTATCAAAAGCTTTTCCTGCAGCTATTGAAATAACATGATTTTTTGTTGGTTTGGTCATTAATATGGCCCATTATGCTTACCATTGTTTTAATACTGACCCAGCCCGCATTCCTGGTGTCAGTCCATTCCAGTAACAGTGACTTAGTCACAGGCATTGTGATAGATTGCTGTAATCTTCTTGCTAATATTTTATTTAAAGGTTGGGGTTTTTTTTGCATCAGTATTCCTTAGGGAAACGGTGCATTATTTTCCAATGCAAGAGTGTCAGGGATGGAAAGAGCCCTTGGCCTCGTTTGGTCACACCTCCTTCTTTCATAAATTAGGAAAATACGACCTGAAGACAACCCACAATCTCCAAAGTCACTCAGCTAATTTGTGGCAGAAAGAAGAAAACAGAATACGGTCACCTAACTTGCTGAGTAAAGAAGTAATGTGATAAATATGCCAGGAGAATTACAAAGGCGTTTCTAGGCATAGGGGGCTGTAGATAGGACAAAACTCTTAGCAAGTTCTTTGAGGAACCAGAATTTAAATATGCCCCTAACTGAAAGGAAGTAGACCGTATGATAAGAATGGAAAGGATACTAGATGATAGAGAAAACGATGTTCAGGCCCCAGTTTTGCACTGAAAAATCAGGAGACTGTTACTAACTGTGTGACTTTGGGAGAGTCCTTTCCTCTCTCTCTCTCTCTCTCTGGGACTTACTCCCCATTTGAAAAATGAAGCCATTGATTTAGACCAAATAATCTCTTAAAGTAGACAAAATCAAGGTTCTTTCCAGTTCTAACATTGTCTATTCCAAGGTCTTTCCAGTTTCAGCATACCATTTTCCAAGGCTCCTTGTAGGTCTGATATTTCCATATTTCCCATTCCTTGATATCTCCCAGTTCTGCCATTCCATGCTCTAAGAGCCACACACCTCTGGCATTTCCTGGTCTATAATCTTTATCCCTTACCACACACACACACACACACACACACACACACACACACACACACCACCCCAAGCTTAAGAATCAGCTAGAAAAGCTCCTTTTCATCTTAAGAGGCAAAGACAAGGAAAAAAATGGGAGATATGTTTACTGATGTGGCTTCACTGGTCTCAGCTGCAAGCCTTCCTATCTCAAGTTCTGGGGCTGATGGCAGTCACACAAAATACTAATGAAGCAAGTCTGCCTCCTTGTGGCAGTACTTGGGATGTGCTTCTCCTTTGCTCTCCAGGGATCACTAGTAACCAGAAGGCGGTTAAATTCAAAGCCGCACCCACACCTGGAAGAGAAAAATTGCTGAGGATGGAAGGTCTGTGTTACAGAAGCAAGCCTGACAACGCAGACATAGAATTGCTGGAAGCTTGGGGCAGGGTGGGCAAGAGATTGAAGGAGGTCTGTGAATTTGAGTGGGAAAAAAAGAACCCTCCGTCTTTATTTACATCTTTACATGCATTTTATATACATCTTTATTTCAACATAATTGGTTTTCTTTGTAATTCTGTGTCTTTATTTTACGCATTTAAAAAGCAGTATTCTGAGGAGCTCATGCGCTTCACCATACTGATTGCCAAAGGAGTCTATGGCATAAAAAAGGTTAAGAGCTCCTGGTCCCTCACACATCAGATTGGCTAAGATGACAGAAAAGGGAAATGATAAACGTGGGAGGGGATGTGGAGAAATAGAGACACTAATGCATTGTTGGTGGAGTTGTGAGCTGGTCCAACCATTCTGTAGAGCAAGTTAGAACTAGGCCCAAAGGAGTATAAAAGTGTGCCTGCTCTTTGACCCAGCAATACCACTACTAGGTCTGTATCCCTAAGAGATCAAAGGAAAAGGACCTATATGTACAAAAATATTCATAGCAGCTCATTTTGTGGTGGCAGCAGAGTAGAAATCAAGGGGCTGTATCTTTATTACGACAATATCAATTGGAAAATGACTGAACAAATTGTGGTGTATGATTGTGGTATAAGAAATGATGAACAGGATGCTCTCAGAAAGAACCTGGGAACAATTATATAAACTCAGGCCAAGTGAAGTGAACAGAACCAAGAGAACATTGTATACACTAACAGCAATATTGTAACAATGCCGATCAACTGTGAAAGACTTGGCTGTTCTGGGGCAGCTAGGTGGTGCAGTGGCTAGAGCACCGGCCCTGGATTCAGGAGGACCTGAGTTCAAATGCAGCCTCAGACACATAACACTTACTAGCTGTGTGACCCTGGGCAAGTCACTTAATCCCATTGCCTAACCAAAAAAAAAAAAAAAAACCAAGACTTGGCTGTTCTGATCAACACAATGATCACCAAGACAATTTCAAAGGACTCGTGATGAAAAATGCTGTCCACCTGTAGAAAGAAATGAGCTCTGAATGCAGATTGAAGTATACTTTTATTTTACTATATTTGTTTTTATTGTTTTATTTCATGTTTTCTTTTGCAACATGGCAAATACGAAAATAAGTTTAGCATGCCCTCCCATGAATAACCGAAATCAAATTGCTTGCCTTCTCAAGGAGAGGGGAGGGGTAAGAGAGGAGAGAATTTGGAATTTAAAATTTTTAAAAACAATTGTTTTTAACTTTACATGTAATTGGGAAATACCTGATGAAATAAATAATTTCTTTTTTTAAAGAGATCCTGATATGGTAGAAATATCATTGCATTAGAAATATTCATTGCAGACTCATAATCAGGAAGACTCATCTTCCTGAGTTCAAATCTGGCTTCAGACACTTAGTAGCTGTGTGATCCTGGACAAGTCACTTCACCCTGTTTGCCTCAGTTCCTCATTTATAAAATGAGCTGGAGAAAGAAATGACAAACCACTCCAGTATCTTTGCCAAGAAAACTCTAAATGGGGTCATGAAGAGTCATACACGACTGGAAAAGGACTGAACAAAAAATCCTCTGGTCTTTAAAAATATTCAAAGCATCTTCCTTACTAGAATCCTGTTTTGTAAATGTCATGAGGTTGACTCTGGCCCACTCTCTCACGCCCAGGCTTTCTACACCACCCCTGAGGGTTTGGGGCTATCTTTTCTCTGTCACTGGCTCAAGCCCACCCCTCCAAGCTGTGTCCCCCCCATTTTAAGAAGGGGCCAGTGACCAATACCCTAGGTCCATTACACCACCTAACATTGACTATTTTTTAGAAAAGGATATTAAATAAATGCTTTTTATGAAGGACCGATCAATAAGTGTCTGAGTCAGAGCTCCGTAATGGCACACAAAAGGCATTTGATTTACAGTCAGTGCTCCCGAGTTTAAATGCTTACTCTTACTAACTACTTGTGTGACCTTGAACAAGTCCTCCCCAGTCTCAGTTTCTTCCTCTATAAAATAATGATGATTTCTAGAATCACTCCTCAGTTGAAATCCTATGTCCAGTCCTCTGCAATTGAAGGCTAGATGATGGGGCAATGGAACAGAAAGAAAAGAAGGAAAGCAGGACCACTGAGCCCTTGAAGCTAAGTCATAGCAATAAAGAGGAATGAGTGGGGTTCTCTGAGGTACAAGCAGTTCTTTGTCTTCCAAAGAATTAAGTTGTGGGTCCGAAGATCCTTTCAGGCGCGAGATCACCCATGTAGGATCAGAGGAAGAGAGGCTGTGTGGAGATGGTGATGTGGAGATTCTCAGCCCAAGGATACCGAGGTAGCTATTTGCCAATCTTACAATAACATGAGGGAGGTCCTGAAGCATTCAACCTTCCAAGGCTCATCAAACGATGACTAATACCTATTCCTGGTAACATACATGAGCAAAAATGATACTGCCAGAAGGAATTTAGAAAGCATTGCGAAAGATTATGAAATTGTGGGCAAGACCTTAAGGGCACTGCACAGATGATGAATGCTGCTGCCATCAAAGACAAGGGATTCAAAACAGAAAGGCAGATTTGAGAAATCAATAGTTGGTTGAGAAGGTGGTATCTGAAGGCAGGATTTTGGAATCCTAGACCAGAGGTGTCAAACACACAGGAACAGACCCCGATTAAAATCTTTTTGTATTTGGGTTTGTTTTTTGTTGGGGTTTTTTTTTTTTTTGATGAGGTAGTTGGGGTTGTGACCTGCACAGCTGGTAAGTGTTATGTGCCTGAGGCTGGATTTGAACTCAAGTGCTCCTGACTCCAAGGCCAGTGTTCTATCCACTGTGCCATCTAGCTGTTCCCCTCTCCCCCACATTAAAATCTAATTGGGAAATGCCTAACAAAGTAAAAGCACAATATGACATAGGTAATGTTAATTTGTGGTTTTCTAGGACAGAACATGGCCCACAGGGAGTTTGACACCACTGTCTTAAACCATGACTTAAAATAAAGGCATAATAGGTTCCAGGGAAGGGAAGGGAAGGGAAGGGAAGGGAAGGGAAGGGAAGGGAAGGGAAGGAAGGGAAGGAAGGGAAGGGAAGGGAAGGGAAGGGAAGGGAAGGAAGGAAGGGAAGGGAAGGGAAGGAATTTGCATTAAAGGTTGCAAATCTATTCACAGGGTTTTAAGCATCAGCCTACCCTTCCAGACTGATGTCTGGTCTATTTGACATTCCCTGTACGTGAAATTCTATCTCCCAATTCCATACCTTTGCACAGATTGTCCTCCATGCCTGGAATGCTCCCACTTCATCCTTACCTCTTGAAACTCACAATTTACTTCAAGGCTCAGTTCAGCTGTCCCCTACCTCAGTAGACCTTTCATGATTTCCCCAATTGTTAGTCCCTATGCTTCCCCAGTCCCCTCCTCAAATCACTTTGTAAGTGATAAGAGTGCTGAGCCTGGAGTCAGGAAGACCAGACTTCAAATCTGGCTTCAGACACTCACTCACTAGCTGTGTGACCTTGGGTAAGTCACTAAACCTCTATTGGCCTCAGTTTCCTCATTTGTAAAATAGGGACAATAACAGCACCAACCTCAAAGAGTTGTGAGGGTCGAAGGAGAGAACAATTGTAAAGCACTTGGCACAGTGCCTGACGCATTGTAGGCACTTTGCAAATGTTAATCATTATGATGTGCTTTTCTGAGGACATCCTGTATTTCCCCGGTAGAACATGAGTCCTATGAAGAGAGTGACTGTCTCATTTCTGTCTTTGTCTCCCAAGCAGCTAGCATGGGTTTCCTCATCTAGATGACACCAGAGGTCTTTTTCTAGGTCCAACTCAATACTATTATGACTGAGTCATTGAGGTGGCATCTGGGCTGAGCCTTGAAGGAGGCCAAAGCTGCCAAGAGGTCAAGGTGAGAATGAAGAACATTCCATGAATGGGAGGCAGGGCGTGCCAAAGCACAGAGGTAGGAGACTGAGAGAGCAGAAGGAGGTATGAAGGGGAAGTAAGATAGGGTCTGGAAAGGTAGGCTGGGCTTTACATGATAAATAGAAGAGTTTGGATTTACCCACTTTCAAGGCTAAATGCTTGAGAAGTGCCAACTCTTCCTTCCCCCACTCTCTTCTAAACTCTCTGCAGTCTGGCTTCTGACCTCATCATTCAACCTCAACTTCTCTCTCCAAACTTCCGTGTCACTTTTTCACGCCAAGCCCCAGTGGTCTTTTCTCAAATTCTTCCCCTTCTTGACCTCTGGGCAGTCTATGACACTGCCTAGCACCTTCCCATCTGACCCCTTGTCCTCAGTCTTCTGTTGCTGAACATTCTTCCAGGTCATGGATACAAATCATGAGTGTCCCCAAGGTTTTGTCCCGGAGCCTCTTTTCTTCTCCCTCAAGATTTTGCTTAGAGATCTCATCAGCTCCCCTGTGCAGACCATTCTCAGATCTATTCATCAGGCCCTGACATCTCTGCTGACTTCCAGTCTCACCTCTCCAACTACTTACTGAACACCTTAAATTTCATGTCCCATAGAGACCTGACCCTCCACATGGCCATAACTGAACTCATTTTCTTCCCTCTCAAAGCCTCCCTTCACTCTGACTTCCCTTTTACTTCCAAGGGCACTGCCATTCTCCCAGGCACCCAGGCTCCCAATCTAGGGGTCATCCTTGACTCCTTAGTCTCTCACCTTCCAAATCCAATCAGTTGTTAAGTCCTATCAATTACTCTCCCTTTGTAACATCTCTTATGTATACCCCTTCTCTCCTCTGTCACTGTGCCCCCCTCCCCTGGTTCAAGCCCTCATTGCCTCATGCCTGAACAATTACAAAAGCAGCTGAGATGTCTGCCTGCCTCATCTCTCCCCACTCCCATCCATCTTTCACTACACCATCAAAGTGATCTTCATAAATCATAATTCTAACCATGCTATCTATCTACTCAATAAACTGCAGTGGCTCTCTTATCATCTCCAGGATCAAAACCCTCTGTTTGGCTTTTAAAGACCTGCATAACTTGGCCCCTTCCTACCGTTCCAGTCTTCTCACACCCTCCTCTTCTCCACATACCCTGAGATGCAGCAACATTCTTGGCCATTCCGGGAGCCTCCAAGAAAGTGCAGTGACATTGGCTTCTTCGCCATTCCAGGACCCTCCAAACCACTTCAGTGACATTGGCTTCTTCACCATTCTGGGACCCTCCAAGCCAGTGCAGTGACATCGGATTCTTTGCCATTCCAAGACCCTCCAAACCACTGCAGTGGCATTGGCTTCTTCGCCATTCCAAGACCCTCCAAGCCAGCGCAGTGACACTGTCTTATTCACTGCTCCAGGACACTCCAAGCCAGTGCCTAGAATTCTCTCTCCTCATCTCTGTCTCCTGGCTTCCCTGGCTTTCCTTTAGGTCACAGTTAAAATTCCTCTTTCTTCAAAATCCTTCTTAATGACTTCCCTCCATTGATTATTTCCAATTTATCCTGCACAGATCTTATTTGTACATGGTTGTTTTCATGTTGTTTCCCTCATTAGATTGTAAACTCAAGAGCAGGGACTGGTTTTGGTTGGTTTTTAGGGTGGGGTTTGCTTTTTTTTTTTTTACTTTTCCTCCTCTCTCGTGTTTAGCACAGAGCTTAGCGACATATAGTCTCTCAATAAATGTTTCTTGTTGTTTGCTGTTCAGTCATCTCAGTTGTGTCTGACTCTTTATGACCCCTCTTTGGGGGATTTCTTGACAAAGAAACCAAAGTGGTTGGCCATTTCCTTTTCCAGCTCATTTTACAGATGAGGAAACTGAGGCAAACAGAGTGAAGTGACTTGTCCAGGGTCACACAGCTAGTGTCTGAGGCCAGATTTGAACTCAGAAAAGTGAGTCTTCCAGACTCCAGAGTTGGTGCTCTGTCCACTACAGTGCCACATGGCTGCCCTAAATTCTGGTTGACTTAATTTGAATTGGGAGTTACTGACAATTCATGAGCACTAGAGTGATATGGTCAGACTTGTGCCTTAGGAAGATTGTGGTTATCTGCTACCTGTGTAGAAAGAGTTTATGGTCCCCACCCGCAGAAGGGACTAGAAGGGAGGAAACAAAGTAAGAAGGGATCCGTTCAGATTTTTGGCAATAGTTAAGGTGAGAGGCAATGAGCTGAGGGCCTCTACTAGCAGAGAAACCGCGAGAGTCAACAAAACATAGAAACTGATGGAACATGAGAAAGAGGGAAGAGGGAAGAATGAAGGTTGGTCTGATGCTCCCTCCCTGGGTGACGGGAAATGGGACAAGATGACAGGGGGTCAAAAGCAGCAGACAGGGCTTGGGCAACCTTGTTAACCAAGAGGCTGAAATTTGGAAAGAAATAAAGAGTAGAAGAACAGGGAAGGGTTGAGTGTCTGAAGGTTGTGGTGAGGATGAAGAAAAGGTTTAGGAGGAGGGAGGCAGGTGGAGGGATTGAAATATAGGAGGCTGGGATCCAAGAGAGGGAGTTCAGAGTTCTGGTCACGAAGGAAGAACAGTTAGGGGGATGGTGAGATAACAACATATGCCTGAGATGGAAGGTGAAAGTCATGAGAGTGGAAGAGACTGATGAATGTGGAAGCCAGGCTGGGGCTGATGAATGTGGAGGCCAGGATGTTCATGGAGACATCTACCTGAATGTGGAAGTGCCTAATATCAATCAGGAAGTCTTTATTAAGCACCTACTATGTGTCAGCAACAATGTAGGTGCTAGGGCATCCAAAGATAAAAATGAAACACGTGTGAGCATGAGAGTTGGGCTGGAGAAGATGATTGTGAGCCTCTTGGAGAAAGAAGGTAATGTCCCAGCACAGATGAGAAGGTAGAAGAGAAAGAGCTTTAGTTTGCAGGGCATTTTAAAGACACCATCTTATTTGAATCTGACTAGGAGATAGGTCCTAAAGCTGGCATTAACTCAATGGAGAAACTGAGGCTTAATGAGTTTAAGTAACAATAGTCACACAGCTACTAAAGATCAAGGGAAAAAATATGAATTCAGGTCTTCCTGACTCCAAGTACAGTGTGTAACCATTGCACTGATTCTCAGGAAATGACTGCAAGCAGGATCTGCATGGGGTAATGTAGACAGATGGGGAGCCTGTCAAAGGGAGACAGCGCGCCCAGTGATGGAAGTAAAGGGGGACAGGACGTGTCTAGAAGTGTCAGTGAGAAGACAGGAGACTGCCCATCCTTTTCCTGGTCTGGAAGGAGCAAAGAAGCACCCAGTATTGAAAGGTCTGGAGGATGTCTGAAGACAGCCAGAAGACAGAAGGAATGTGGGTGAAGATACCTGGGCTCCAGTAGAACAGGTTTCTAGGGGGCACCATGGGCAGTATAAAAGGCAATGGAAGAATAGGACAGAGACGTGAGTGGGCCTGGAACATAGAAAGAGCTTGATAAGCGTTTACTGCAGAATGGGGCTGAGGTAGACAGATAAGAGCATGAACAGTGGCACCAGGGAAGGGGTCTTCTCTCAGGCTTATGGGCGTTCTGAATTGTAGGGTTTGGGAGAGAAGCTTTCTGGCCATGGGACAGAGCAGTAGGATGGTAGAGTAGAATTAAAGGGATCTCACAGACCGCCTGGGCCAACCCCTTCATTTTATAAATGATGAAAAAGGTACAGAAGATTTGCCCAAGGTTAGAGGCAGCTAGGTGGCGCCATATTGCATAGAGTGCTCAGCCAGGAGGCAGGAAGACTCGTCTTCCTAAATTCAAATGCAGCCTCAGTTTACTAGCTGTGTGACCCTAGACAAGCCACTTAACCCCATTTGCCTCAGTTTCCTCATCTGTAAAATGAGCTGGAGAAGGAAATGGCAAACCACTCCAGTCTTTGCCAAGAAAACCCCAAATGGGATCTCAAAGACTCAGACACAACTGAAAATGAGTGAACAACTCAAGAGAGGTGTAAAAAGTGGCTAGGTCCCATTTTAAGTATCTACTGGTATACATCTTCACATGCTTGTAGGCTGTCAGGTGGAAAAGAGGCCTTGTTTGCTTTGGCCAGATTTTGGATTGTCCTAATGTGGTGGGGGTGGAGGTGTGGCCACCTAAAAGATATCCAATAAACAGAGCCTTTTACCTTGACAAAGATCTGAAGTTTGCATGTGGACATGGGCACCAGAAGGGTTACAATTTAGGAGTTATTATAAAGCAGGGCCTTTTTCTGCGTTCTCTATGTTTCTCAAGGAAGAAATCTAGGGAAATCTAGTTTTGCTCTTGTATTGTAAACCATCTTGCCCCGCCCTAAACCAGCTTGAGACCCCCTCACCTGAGAAAAGCCTAAAACCTGGATTGGCCAAATCAGAAGAAAAACAAGTTTGGCCCACTCTGAACTTAACCTACCGTAATGCTTTGTGTGCTGAGTGAACCCAAAATGCCCCTTTCTGCAGTAGCAACTGCAAGGCTAAATGAAGCTAATGAGGAGCATTCTTCTGTCAATGACTGATAAGGACCCGGCGCCTTGAACTGGATGCCATCTTGAATAGAGGCATTGCTCTTACCTCGTTATTATGTGGACACTGTTACGTTCTGTTATGTCACCACATTCGTGTTTTACGCCCATGTTTATGTCTGACACGTATGGAGACTATAATTTTGGCTGACACAGGCATCGTAAGTCAGGAGGGGAGGGTGGATTGCTCCCCTTCAACTGTCCTTTCTTTGAGTTCACTCCTAATGAGCTCTCCTTTATAGACCCATACAACGCCATACACGTAGCCTGCTTTGAGAAAAATGAACATGTGAATGCAGCCTAATTGTGTTTGTCTTTCTTAGAACAAACTCTACAAAGGCTGACAATATCAGTTGAGTTGGAACAAATTCAAAACACACATTATAGCAGAACCTACTGTCCCAGATGGTGCTGGGTTCTCCTTCCTCGGATTTGCCAAGTGAGGCTGGATGACCCCTTGGCCCCCAGGTTTCTCTGAGGTCCTTTGATCCCATAAATTCTCCCACAGTTCCTAGGCAGTCCTCTCTGAATCATAGCCATCCTTCAAGGCCCAGGACAAGTCCACCTCCTTCAGACAGCCTTCCCTCCTCAGCCCAGTCCATAGGAATCAATCCCTGCCCTGACACCCCATAGTTTGTAGCAGGAAGGAAAGAGTGCAGACTTGGAGTATATCTCCTAGCTCTGACACTTACCTAGCTCCAACACTAATCTCTGCCTCATCAACAAATCATCGAGAAGTTTTTGAACATTTACTATACAAGAATTTAAACATCTTCAAATACAAGAATGAAATGATCTCTCCCGAGGAACCAACATTCTAATGAGAAGCCAACACCTACATCTCTGATCCTCCATTTTCTCATCTGTAAAAGAGGAAAATAACAGTTTACAATGTTAGGATACTGGTGAACGATGCTGGAGAAATGAGCATTACTGCTTAAAGCATTCAACTGACCTTTGCCAAATGTTGTTGCTATACAGTCGGGTCTGACTCTTCATGACCCCATTTGGAGTTTTCTTGGCAGAGAGACTGGAGTGGTTTGCCATTTCCTTCTCAATTTACAGATGAGGAAACTGAGGCAAACAGGGTGAAGTGATTTGCCCCGGGTCACACAGCAGTACGTCTGAGTCTGGATCTGTACTCAGGTCTTCCTGACTCCAGGCCCAGAGTTCCATCCACCCCCTAGCTGCCCTGACATTTACCAAATACTGACTTCTATTGCTCACTTTTGGGTTTGGGGGGGGGGGTTTCAGCCAAAGACAAGGTTTATTAGAACATCTGTCATATTGGGCATACTCTTAAGGAGTCTGAATGTTAGTGAGCTATTGGCTAGATTATAAGACTCTAAGCAGTGGCTAGATTTTAGGAATCTAAGCAATGGCTAGATTATAAGAATCTAAGCACCTTAATGGAGACAAGATGGACCTTATATACAGAAAGACTGTGGGAAGGAATTAGAAGTGGCCAAATTGTTTGGGGTGACTGGAGGAGGGGCCTAAGGAAGATATGAATGGGAGTAGCCAGTAAGCTGGGGTGAACAGAACTCCTGGGACCTGGACAATGGAGCCTCTAGCTGTGGAAATGGCTGGGGGCTCTAGGGAGGGCTAGGATAGGTTAAGAGTAACAGAACTGGGAGACTGGGTATAGCCACAAAGAAAGGATTATAGCCTCAGGCAAACGCCAGAGATTTGGCCTTGTGGAAAAGTCCAGGGTTTTTCTTTTTGGGGATTTAGCTCCCATCCTCCCCCTCAAACAAATGGCACCCAAATTCTTTTGGGGTAAGGGGTGAAGTTCTTGGCTTCTGAAACTGCTTCCTGCTGGCAAGGGGCATAGAGCTGTCCCTGCCTCGAGGGGGTTCCCAAAGAGGAGGTTGACTGGAACCAAGCACAGGCCTCATCCAAGGGACGATGGGGGGACATTAGCTGGTACCTGCTGCTTGTTATCAACTATAGGTGAATGGCCTATAGTCTGGAAAACACAAATCTTCCAGTCTCAGCTGGTGAAGAGCTTGGTATAAGGCAGTTTTCCCAGTGCAGGGAACCATATGATGAGGTTTAGGGGTGCTGGAACCCTGAGATTGCAACACACAGGTCCTTCCAGTCTTGGCTGGAGAAGAACTTGGGGTTAGGCAGTTTCCCCATATGGGCCACCAAAATTATGAGGTTTAGGGGTTTAGGGGTGCTGGGAACCCAAAATCACAACACGTGGATCCTGTCTGAAAGAATTCAACCCAAGCCTTGTTTCAGCCAAAGACAAGGTTTATTAGAACATTCATCATATTAGGCAGACTCTTCAGGAGTCTGAATGTTAGTGAGCTATTGGCTAGATTATAAGAATCTGAGCAGTGGCTAGATTATAGGAATCTAAACCTCACTTTTGGTTTTAAATGTGTATATACAGTGGTGTACTAGAGATATCCTGGCTCAGGAAAAACAACTGTTAAGTTTCCAGTGTAAGCATTTATACTTCAGAAATTAGTATAAGCTAATAACAATAATAATCAGAGCTTGATTAATTAATTATTAATTTTATTAGTTTGTCTAGACTTGAGAAAGAATACAGTAGGTTAAGCTAAAAATGCACATTGTATACATTTTTTTCAGCAAGCCAGTTGTTAAACACTTAGCAGCACACCATCGTGCGTGCATCACTGACCCCACCCCCAGCTCTCTGGCTCCTTGCTGGCCAAGACTGTCTAAAAATCTACAATTCTTTAAACACAGACTGGTCAGACTAGAAGGGATCTTGGAGACCATTGAATCCAACCTCCTCATTTTACAGGCAAGGAAGAATGTTAAAAAGCCTTTTTAGCTTTTCTAAAAAGATAAAGAAATACTATTTTTCCAGCCTAAAACTTCTCAGACTTTTCCCTTTAGGAAAGTAGGAAAAACAAAAGCTGAGAGTTTCCTCATTTGAAATTGAGTAACGCTGATAATCAAACCCAACTCTTGTCTAGATGGGATCACTGCCTTCCCACCAACCTGGAGAGACGGGCTCTCCCACCCACTGAGGACAGCGGCTTCTCTCTCAGAAGGAATTCTTAAGGGGCAGTGGTCCAGGGAGGAACTGAGTGGTGACCATTCTGGAATGTTAACCTCAAGCTGTATTTTAACATACCATGACCTTTGTCTTGCTCAATATTCCTATAAATGTTACCTCGAATGGTCTTGGGGACACTCATGTTGGAAGGCAGAGACTATACCAGTTTAGACATCTCTCTCCAAACTAGAAATGCCTTAGATACATATTAAATAAAATTCTTTCTGGAAGACCTGGGCTTAAACACAGAACACATTATTAGTATTCATTTTTAGTATTAACTAGTACTCATTTCTTCCACACAGGTAAGGAAACTGAGGCTTAAAGGGGAGGTTCTAAGTTAGAGGCGGGCCTCCTGACCCCCAGCCTGGTGTTCCTCCTGCTGCTCCAGGACATCTCGCTGCTACCCGCCCCCCTTTCTCTCCCCCATAGTACTTGGCACAGTGCTCTGCACATTCATAAGTGCTGGACAAATATTTGTTGATTCACTGTAAAGTTTCTACAAGGAAGGAACTACTTAGAAACTAGGAGGGCAAGAACATTTTTTTAAGTGTGTGACTCATTCCTTGTCTTTTCATTTCATCTGTAGGAAACAGGACACATTCTTCTTTCCCCCTTTGCCCAGAGTTAGTTGCAGGAAACATCGGTTTTGGGAGCTTCACAAATGCAGCCAGACCTTCTAGGCCAATCCTTCTGATTCCCTGAGGGGAGGCCCTCCCTTTCTTATCCAACCTCCAACCTCGCAGATGGGCACAAGGCTTAAGCTGGGGAGTGGTTGATATTTAACTTTTGTAAGATGACATTATTATGAAATATTACCATCAGGGCATCCTCTGCCACTTCCCTCCAGCTCCTAGACAGGCACTAGGAAGCCCGCATGTCTCAAGTAGTTCTACAGACAAAGGCTACTATCAATAGCTTCCCCCCCCCTGCAGTTTCTATTATCCAAAAGCCTCTCCCTTGGCCCCTGGGGCAAAGCTAGCTAACTTGCCCATTATTCCTTATAGGTCCTGTGGGGAGGAGAAATGAACCCAACAGACTTGGAGAGATAGTGGAGGACAGAAGGCCTGGAGTGCCATGGGGCTGTGAGGTCAGGAAGAGCATGACAATGGCCGAACAACTCAACAACAATAGTCCAGCCTTTGGGTCACTGCCTCTCTGACCTTCAATCTCCTCATCTATCAGATGAACAAATCAGACAATGTGATTTGTAGGGTCTCTCCTGGCTCTGGTATAATACCTGTCCAAAGGTCCCTTCCAGCTCTGACTTTCAAAGTTCTAAGTTCTAAGGACATTCCAAGCTCTGAAAGTTTCCACTTCAAAGGCTCCTTCTGGCTCCAACATACTCTCTTTTATGTTCTAAAATCCCTCTACTTCTAACCTCCTAGGCCCTAATTTCCCTCCCAGCTCTATTCATTCCTGATCCCATTAGCCCCCTGGAGGCCTGGTTTCTCCATCTGGTTGGGAAGCCTTGGCCCATTTTTCCCCCTTTCCCCCAGATTCATCATCTAAGCAAAGAAATCCAGTTCATGGACTTTCCTGAAAATCAGAGTTCAATTCAATTAACATTTATTAAACACTTTCAATATCAATCAACAAGCATTTACTAAGCACTTACTATATTTTGTAGGATACCATGTGTCAACCATTACTGAGTTCATTCTCAGAAAAGCAAACAAAATTAGGCTGCAGGTGCATGTTTATTTCTCTCAAAGCTGGAAGATCACTCACACAGAAACATGCATGACAGCTCATTGTGAAAATGAGCCCAAGGACAGATAGAAAAAGGAGACCTTATATTTTCAGAGCAATGTCCTCTTAGCCCTCTCTCTCTTCCTTGTTCAGGATGCCTGTGTCAGCCAAAATGATGGTCTCCATATGTGTTAACCATAATATGAGAAAGGCATTTCTTAATTGGATAGATTGCAAATACAATAAGATAAGAGGATGTCGAGGTGTCAATTGAAATTATAGATCCAGGATGTCTGTTTCTTTTATCATTAACATGACTGTATATGTAGCATAACATAGCATAACATGTGTCCATAAAATATCAAGATAGGAAAAAGTCTCATTATTCAAGATAGTGTCCGGTTCAAGGCATCCTGCCCTGGACAGTCATAAACAGAAGAATGCTCCTGGTCATCTTCATCCGGCCTTGTAGTTGCTGACACAGGAAGGGGCGTTCTGGGTTCATTCAGAGAGCAAAGCAAAGGACGTCTGTTATGCCAGAGCAGGCAAGGCATTATGTCTTGAGCAGGCCAAAATGTCTTTCTCCTGATTGGCCAATTCGCATTTTTAGGCCTTTCTCAGCTCTTGGGGGTTCAAAATGGTTTGGGTAGCGGCTCACATTCCCCTCCTTTCAGTCAAGGGTGCGCCAAAAGTCACCATCTGCAGACCAAAGGAGGCATGGGAAAACTTCACTCTTCCTCAAGGAGTGGAAGAGATGTCTACTTGGAGCGGGCATCTTCAGTTGATCTAGGAGTCCACACCCAAAAGGCGGCAGCTGTGGGAGTAGTCAGAAAGACCTGACAGGGGCTCTTAGAAGACATATGGGCTGACAATTGAGAGAAAACAGCATCACATACGTCCTTGGTTAAAGGCACATGGAGATGGTTCAGTTTCCCAGTCACACAGAGCTAGGTTCAAACAATACAACAAAGTCTTCTCGCAATTCCCAATAATTGCATAACTACATTAAGTCAGGCACAGATTAAACTACTTACAGGGCTCACAATAGACTAGTTTTGAGAAGGGAGACTGACATGTCACCAAGGTAACCAAGAAAACTTAAATGTGAACCATGCAAAGCAATACAATCATTATCACCGATGTTAACTAACATGAAGTCTCCTTGTATCCCAGTAACCCGTTCCCAATATCCACTTAAGCAGTACCTTTTGAGTCCCAGATGTCTCATGTAGTTATCTGGTCCCTAGATATTCTTTCTTGGACAATCGGTTTTATTCTCAGGACAGCTCTAAAAGGGAGTTCCGCTTCTCTGGTTCAGATTTAGAAGTTCCAGATAACTTTGACTTATTATACATTAATACAACCACTTAAATTTGGTTCTCCAATTTTGAAACTTCAGAGAATTTCAGTTTATATGTCATCTGCAGTTTCTGTCCTTATCTAAATACCTGGTATAAGAATCTTTTAAAATGTGAGAGTCCAACCATAAAATGAGTTCTTCTGTCTGTTAAAATTATCAGACAGATACTTTATTGGTTTTTTGGTTTTTTTGCTTTTTGGTAAGGTGATCGGGATTAAGTGACTTGCCCAGGGTCACACAGCTAGTAAGTGTTAAGTGTCTGAAGCTGGATTTGAATTCAGGTCCTCCTGACTCCAAGGCCAGAGCTCTATTTACTGTGCCACCTAGCTGCCCCTAGACAGATATTTTAATAATGAGAAAATTACTTCACTTTCTTTACTATTATCCATATAATTGACATGTAAAAATCCAATTTTGAATACTTATTACCAAAACATGATTAAATTCTCAATTTCCATGACAGATAAATTTTAGAAGCCAACCATATATATCTATATATAATTCTTAGATGAAATAGTCTAATCCTGTTTGTTCTCAAAATTTACTATCCAATTTAATTAGAAATCTCTCGACATTACATCTTTCTCTTATCACTTTGTCTAATCATTTCCTCCTCAGGAGGATGTTATCCCTATATTATTATTTGACCACATAGGTTAAAATTGTAAGCTATTCATGGTTTCATCCTATTATCGTGACTCAGAGATGTTCCAGTATCTACCTCTTATTTAATAGATTTAGTATTGTACTCATAGAACTTCTCGATTACAGAAATTTGCTACAAAAGGAAAAAGGACATAGTTATAACAATGCATATATCATAACAGAAGGGAAAACTTCCTTAGCTCTGTTTGATTCCAGGGATAAGTCATACTTGACAGTCAATCATGTAGCCATAACATGTTAAAAGCAAGCCTCAGGATTAATCAGTTGAGAATTTTCCTTTTCAGAAAGGAAATAATACAACTGGGAAATAGAGTCAGGAAGATCCTACCTAGGCCGTGTCTGAGGTTGTCCTGAAAACTCTTCCCAGGCACAGACATCCACCTTTATCAGTTCTCAGCCTGTAGCACATGCCATTCTACTATTGGCCTCGTGACAATTCAGACAACTATCCCTGTAATCAAAGCTCAAAACAATAGTAAATTACAGTCCTACAAAGTCTTGAACAGCAAGTTCCAATAATCAGAGCTTCAGGTGAGCTCAGCTCTGAAGGATGACACATCCTAGATAATGTGTATTTAATCTCACATTGGTAACAGTGAAAGATCCATCGCAGGCAAATAGTACTTCTCTCAGAATCCCTTCAAACAACGGGAACATCTTGAGGTGAGTCTTGAGCAGTCTGCACAAATCTCTGCATGTGCTGTAGTCCCAGATTAAAAATAATATTGGATTTCCCATTAAGCTAAAACAACAGAGCTCGTGAGCTCTACACTAACATAACTATCTGTACTGGAATCCTATTCCTTAAACAAAATAAAGAGGTTTCTGACCAATTTGACAATTCACATCCTTGTTACGCAAGCTTGTTTATCTTGCTCTAATCATACTCACTATAGAAGAACGAGATACTTCAGGAACTGAATTTTATACGTGTGGTAAGTACGAACACTAATTTAACTCTTGCTTAGGCCACGGGAATGACTACAAATTCAGATGAAAACAGCAAGATCTCTTCTGCTTTACAACTCATTACAGTAATTTAGTAATAAATTATCTTGCGAATGAAAATTTAGTAGGCCTTCTAAAAATCACACAAGAGATTTTTACAAAACATCTCCTTCTAAAAGTACTTCCCCTTCTTTAAAACAGTTTAAAATTTATCTTCATGTTAAGAGGAATAATCACTAAACTTTTATGGAAAAAAAAAATGAGTTGGAAACTTCTAAAATGATAGATATCTCTTTTTTCCACCTTAAAGCAAAAATAAACCTTTAAAATTGGAATTCATTAAAACTAAGTTGATGTAAAAGGTTCTTAAGTAACATAAATAAATTCCCAAAGTATTATAACAAACTAAATTTCTAGTTATTACGGAATTCCTAGATATCTCAAAATTCTTTTATCAAAAAGGTGTTTGTAATAGGGAGGAAATTCTATATTTATAAGCCAAGAAGAACGTATGCAATTAAATTAGCCTTATCACAATAACAAAGTTTATCAGGCCTTTAAAAAGTTCTTCCATATCCTCTTTCCTTGGTCCTTAAATATATCACTAGAAATTAAGAAAATAATTACATTCTGGAATCTCACATAGTGAATGTGGCAGTCCACAAATGTGGTAGTCCAAACTAACATATATTTAGATGTGCATGTGCATTGATAGATAGATAGACAGACAGACAGACAGACAGACAGACAGACAGACAAATAGATAGATAGATAGATAGATAGATAGATAGATAGATAGATAGATAGATAGATAGATAGACAGATAGAAAAATAGGCAGATAGAGACAGACAGACAGACAGACAGACAGATAGATAGATAGATAGATAGATAGATAGATAGATAGATAGATAGATAGATCGATCCTTAGTTGAAGCAAGCTTGAAAATCACACTCCTACTTTGTGCAAGGATTCCCATTTATTCAGTAGGAATTCCATAACACAAAAAACTCTTGCACAGAGTTGGTAAGACTTTTAGGTAAAACTTCCTCTTAAATATAGACAAAACTTGGAAGTTTATCCTAAATATTTATTCTCATTCATGTGTGGGGGGGGGTAGTGTATATATATGTGTGTATATATGTGTATATATATAAAACAGTTCTTAATCTAACATCTAGATAAGAGAACTTGCTTTTTCAACATAGCTAATATAGTTGTCTATCAAATTACACAGTTTAAAAATATAATGATACCCTGAACAATACTGTGTATTCAGAACTTGAAACAACCTATTTTGAACTTAGGTGAATGCATTTCTAAATCACTTTGCACAGAGAATCATTTACCTCATCATTAATATGTTGAAACTAGACTCTAAACCACTTTACATATTTTCATAATAGCCAAGACTTTCAAATAAAAAATTTGCTATCATAGTAAACATTATTATTATTATTACCTGATTATAACCAAATGTACCTCATTAAATACTAAGTTTCAAAATATAAAAACATTTTTCACATCCTTTTAAAGGCCTAATTCATACGCAACAAAATCCAGATTAAAAATTGCTTCATCTAACACCATTTTTATCTCACAATGATCTCTCAAATTTTACAGTTTAAGAGAATTTTAGAAATACAATACAATTTAGAAATATAGTAATAACACATACAATAAACTTCATATGACATCATCTGTATTTCCAAATGATCATATATAGAAATTATTGATCTTATTACTTTTGGTATTTCAAAACCACTCTAAGTTAACAGGTATGGAACAATTACATTAAATTAGAGAAATCAATAATGTTGTGGCTAACATACGACAGTCATTGTGTTAAGCACTTTACAATCTGTATATCATTTTGATCCCACAATGAAAACCACTATTATTTTTCCCTTTACAAATTAGGAAATAAGGCAAACCACAGATAAAATAGCTTCCCATAAATTACAAAGCTATGACATTTCTGCAACTGGAACAGAAAAGTGTGGACTTAACCAAGAACAGAGGCTGACTGGCTCCTCCACCTCATACTGCCATGCCAGGCATTGCTAGGAGCTGGGGTGGCTGATGCCAGAGCCTTCCCAGTAATGATAATTATTGGTGGCAGGGCTCAGGGAATGCTCACTGTGGGCTTGACCTGTCCATTTTTCCCCCTCCCCACAGCTGCAGACATTGTTGAGGCTGGGTGGCTTTGCAGCTGCTGGGGCAGAGTGGGCAGGATGTACTGAACCAGGGTGATATTTCCAGGCTTTGCCTAGAGGGTGAGCTGCAGAGTGCTCAGGGGCACAGAGCCATTAGGGTCACTGCTAGTGGGGTCTTCACTGTGGTTGCTGCCCCTCCTTTCACCAGGTGGGTAAGGATGATTTAAGTTTTTCCTACAATTCTCCAGAATTCTCTTTTCTTAATCTGATCTGGGATGAGAGGGGTTAACAAGAACCCGTGGGGCTCTTTACAGTCCCTATACTGAGTTACCCTCCTAACTCTGGGGAAGGAGTGGGGAATGCTGAGCCATCAGAATTGTGTAGAAGTGTTTTAGCAGAGGGTGAGCTCCTGGAATCATCCCAAAAGTCTCAAGAGCTTTCTCCTGCAATCCCAAAATGATCAGTTCCCAAACTCCTTAATGATTAATCTCCAAACCTCCAGAATCTGCTACAATGTTTTTAGCTGTATCTAACTTTTCACTCCAGGTCTAGGCTGGCCAGAGCCGGAGCCACAAGGAAGAGTCTTGCAGGTTTGTTTCCTATAGCCCTTAGGAGTTTCTCGCTGGCTGCATTTTAAATCTTACAAGGTAAAACAGACTTGCTCACAGCACACATGATACAGACACAGGGACACACACAGACAGACAAATTGACACAAATACAAACAGAGCGAGCAAAATCTAATCACAGAATGACAGGGAAAGGGAGGAGTGGGAAAGCTCCCAGAAGCTGGTTAGAAATCCCCATCACTGGTGCAGTGAATAGAGCTCTAGCCTCGGAGTCAGAAGGACCTGAGTTCAAATCTAGCCTCAGACACTTAACACCTACTAGCTGTGTGACCTTGGGCAAGTCACTTAACCCCACTGCCTCACCAAAAAGAAAAAAGAAAAAAAAAGGGAAAAAAAAAAGAAATCCCCATCACAATTAGACTATTATTACTCCAAGGAAGGAGGCTGGGGAATTTGCAAGGATCCAAGACCTGACAATATAGCAATTGTACACCTCTCCTAACTGAGGGAGGGGCAAAATCTGACCTTATCTTGCAGGCCTTCCTCAGAGTGCCACTGAGGTTCCAGATTTAAAGGGGCAGATCTCAATGAAGTTAAGTCTGAAGGATCTGAGCCCCCATCAGGACCCTAACCTTTAAGGAAAAGGGGAGAGGGGAGGGGATTATGGCATCTGGGAAAGGGTGCTGAAGCTGAAGTGGCTTTGTGAGCTTTAAAGGAAGAAACTTCTGCCTTATTCTCGCTCTGCCATTTAAACAAACCAGAAGTGAAAAACCTTCCCACCAGTCTAGACTGAATTGCAGAGAGGATCTATCCATGTGGTCTTGGCCCCCAGAGCTAGCTTAGAGAGAAAAATGTGGAGTACAACAAACAAGCAGGGTCCGATGTTTAGGAACAGGAGTAGAAAAGAGACTTACCACCCCCACCCAGGGTGGAAACTTTTCAGGAGAACAAGTCCTGTGGGCACCCAGTCCTAGCACTGTCCAGGGGACGGGTTCAGTCTCTAGCACTGTCCTATCCAAGTAAACAGCACCATAACTGTCAGCTATTCCTGAGTTCATTATAAGAAAAACAAATAAAAGGAGGGTGCATGTGCGTGTTTACTCCTCTCAAAGCTAGTGGGATATGTATATAGGGATACGTGTGGAAACTCATTCTGAAAAACGAGCCCAAGGACAGATAGACAAAGGGGACCTCATATTTTCAGAGCAATTCCCTCTCAGCTCTCCCTCTCTTCCTTGTTCAGAATGCCTGTGTCAGCCAAAATTATAGTCTCCATATGTGTTAACCATAATATGAGAAAGGCATTTCTTAATTGTAAATACAGTAAGAGAATGTCAAAGTGTCCATTGAAATTATAGATGCAAGATGTCTGCGTTTCTTTTACCATTAACATGACTATATATACACATATATATATGTGTGTGTGTATGTGTATATATGTATGTATATATACATATATATCATAACATGGCATAACATGTGTTCATAAAATACCAAGATAGGAAAAAGTCCCGTTATTCAAGATAGTGTCCAGCTCAAGGCATGCTGCCCCGGACAGTCATAAACAGAACAATGCTCCTGGTCAGCTTCATCTGGCCTCGTAGTTGCTGACACGGGAAGAGGCATTTTGGGTTCACTCAGAGAGCAAAGCAAAGCATGTCTGTTATGCCAGAGCACACAAGGCGTTAGGGTAGGTTAAGCTCAGAGTGGGCCAACGATGTCTTTCTTCTGATTGGCCAATCCAAGTTTTTAGGCCTTTCTCAGGTCTCCAGGGCTCAAAACGGTTTGAGGAGGAGTTCGCATATAATAGGCGTGCCTGCCCCCAACCCAGAGTTCTTTCTGAGAAACATCAGAACATAGTTCCAATTAAATTCACATCTGTGTAGCAGGAAATGGGCCAATGAGGTGGCTTTCTGGTGAGGCTGCTTCCAGGCCTATTGACGGAGGGCCCTGGGAGTCTGTGGTCCACTTACAACACGGTAAAGAAAGGCTTTTGGATCTGCTTCAAGCAGGAATGCACACAAAGGCCCCAAAGACTTGACTTTGCTTTCTTTCCTGCCTGGCTGGTTGCATTCCCTGAGTGAGGAAGCTAGCTGCTGTAGGCCTCCAGGCAGGGAAGGAGCCTCAGCCCTCTCACACCTGGGCCACAGCCGTGAGCACAAGGTCTGCCATTGTCTCTATCTCTTATTATTATTATTATTCTTTCCTGCCTTTGATACAGGAGTTTCAGAGATGGAACAGAGTAGCTGTGACCATGTGAGCTTAGAAAGGTGAGGAGAGTACTGGGAGTCCAGGAACTAACAGCCATATCAGAGCGTGCAGGCAGCTGAGCCCAGGGAGAAACGAAACCCTGAACAATATGCACGGCCCATTCTAGCAGGAGCTCAACACTGAGATGCTGGTTTTGCCAGCAAGGGAGCAGTTTACTGCTTCAGCACATCCAGAGATGAGCTTAGTGCTGGTGTCGCCAAGAATATGCCCCTAGCTTGGTAGGGGGTGGGAAAGGCGGCAATGTTTGTATTCCTATTCTCCCGAGGTATCTTCTAAGCAAATATTTCTTGGTAAAAGCCAATGTTTGTTAGTTCATTGGTTGAATAATCCTAATCACTGGCAATTAAGAACACTCTCCAATGGGACCAAGCCAACAGCATCAGAGAGGTCCCCAACTCCTCGGGGGTGACAGGCCCAGCATCTCCCTCACACAGCACCTTTCCTCTGCCCTTCTCCCTGCCCCCACCCCACCCCTACCTGAGGAGGCTTTACCCAAAACAAGAGAAAGCTGCCCCTGGGACTTGAGTGGCCCTGGCTTCCCCGACCCAGCCTCCTGATCATCCAGGGGCATGAGAAATCTCAGCCACGTGGAGTCTGGGCCTCTCAGTCTTAGCAGGAACCTAAGACCAGAGGTGTCAGCCTGAACCAGATTAAAGTGTAACTAGGGATTTGTCTGAGCTAATGCCAAGTGAAGTGAGCAGAACCAGAACATTATAGTGGTAAAAGTGATATTGAAACAATGACCAACAATGAAAGACTTAGCCCTCTGGGGGATGCAATGATCCAAGACAATTCCAAAGGTCTCATGATGAAAAATGCTCTCTGCCTCCAGAAAAAAAATAATAAACTCCAAGTGCAGGCTGAAGCATATTTTTTAAATTTTCTTTATTTTTCTTGCTTTTTTTTCCCCTGTGACATGGCTAATGTGGAAATATGTTTGGCGTGATTTTGTATGTATAATGGGGATCATATTTCTTGCTTTCTCAATGGGTGGGTCAGGGGGCGAAGGGAGGGAAAGAATTTGGAATTGAACATTAAAATTAAAATCTGGGAACTGTTTTTTAAAAAATAAAAATATAATCAAACAGATAATATTAACATGTGGTTTTCTGAGTCAATACGAGGCTCACAGGGATCCTTACATGCATTTTAGTGGCCTGCTTCATTTCCATTTGAATTTGACATCTCTGCCTACAACCATGTGAGTCTCTGTTCCTTGATGACCTGTGGGCCAGAGACATTTCCATAAGGAGACAAGGGAGAGGGAGGGCTGCCTCCAGAGGCCCTTGGTACTACTGGGCTGTTGTTGTGTGTGTCCTTGCTATGTTAGGGCAAAGTCAACCTCCTTTCGTAAATGTTTACTGATTTATGAGGGCCTCATTTCATCCCCAAACAGAACCTGAACTAAGAGAGTGTTGGCATCAGAGCTGTGCCTTTTAGAACCCCTAGAACCTCTAAAACCCTTACAGATTGTTCCTAGGAACCCAACTTGCCAACAAGAGTGGACTTAAAATAGAGGCTCCTGGAGTTGATTCGGGCTATAGGAATGTGTTTCCTTTTGTAAATGCTAATTGGTGGGAATTGGCTAAATGACTCATCACTTAGCTTTAAAAGACCAAGATCTTTCACTGCATCTAGGGCCATCCCCAGTAGTCCTGCTCTCACCATTGGACCCAAATGGCTCCCTTTGCACAGCCCTCCCTCACCTAAATCCAATTCACTTTCGTGTCCTGGTGTCACCTCCCTGATATCAGGGTCCTCTTCAAGAATGAAGGACAAACAACATCTCATCACCAATCACTGGCAATTATTTGGGGAGAAAATACATCAGAATAAAGGGTTGGGCTGAAAGCCTTAGAAAGCCACCCCAGCCCCTCAGGGGACGACTTTGTCCTGGGAACCTGGCTTACCAGGGAGGATGGGAAGTAGAACAAGGACGAGCAGAGTCTACAGGCAGCTGTGCCCTTGAAGAATCCAATTTGTTAGTGTGCCTGAGAGATAAGGAACCCCAGAACTTAGAAATGTGACATGTACCATAAGCCCCCACAGGTGTGGCCACACTACATAGGGTCCTGCTTCTGGGCAGATATAAGATAATCCTTGATTTCATCCCACCTACACAAACAAGGCAGAAACCCCCTGAAAGACAATCAAATCAATCCTCCTCCATCTCAAGGACTCAGTGAGTCCTGTCTTCTACCCAGGCCCATCACAGGCCCCCAGACTCAGGGTAATACGCTATTGTGCAAATTCCCCTCAGAAAGGCTGCTGAGGAGGCTACCTCCCCAAAGGCTTGTGAACCCCACTTTACCCTCAGGGACCTGGTAAGACTTCCAGCCTTAGAGCAAGTAAAGAGGCAGCTCCCATCCCATGACATCTGCAAGGTCCAAATGACTCATGGTAAGAGCAGGGGCTCTTACCTCAGTCTCTGAGGGCCCTTCAACCAGTCATCGAGGTTTTATTAAATGCTTTCTACATGCCAGGGACCCGGGACCCAAACACAAAAGTGATCGAGTCCTGCACACAAGGAGCTTGCATTCTCCTGGAGGGGGGGGGGGTACAACACATTCACAGAGAAATGAATGCAGGATGTATACTAGAAAATGCACATTTGGGGGCACGGGGGAGGGGACCAGGAGAGGCCTCAGAAGGGTGTGATGTTGAGAGGAGCTGAGATTCCAAGAAGTATTTGTGAAGTGGATGGGACAGCCTGTGCAGAATGGGGTGGAGTCACATGGAAAGGGCCTCAAGCAGGCTTATGTGGAGATAGTGCAGGGTAAGGAATCTCAATTGGTTTGAGAATTTGTTTTGTATTTTCCATGATCATGGGTTTCCTTGGGAACCCTATAGTTTATATTTTGCATTTAAAGACATGATTCTGAGACAGGGTCCACAGACTTCACCAGAATGATTGCCAAAGGGCTCCAGGAACCACAAAGGCGAAGAACCCCTGGCCCAAAGTGTGTGAGGAATAAGGTAGCCGAGGAGACAGGCTGGAGGCAAACCATAAACAGAAACGAGAGAGCCCCTGAAGCTTCTTGGGCAGAGAAATGACCCCCATTGACCTCCAGTGGGTGGAGGAGGGTGTGTGTGATCCGAAAGGCTGATCTTCCCTGGGAACTCCCCTTTCTTTCCGGGAGACTGGATTCCTGGATTCCCAGGGACAATACCAGGAAGCTAGTACTGCACAGGAATGAAAAATTCTCTAGAAAATCTCTCCTCAGCCCTGCCCTCATCCAGAATTCAAGACCTCCCTTCTTGGGCTGAGAGAGTGAAGGCACCGGAAACTGCCATTTGCCACAGCCTCAGGTCAACCATTACCGGCTCCCAGGGTGGTGATCAGAGACTGTTTACAGGCGCAGCCTCCCAGCCATCCTCATCCCTGAGGCATAGGCTAATTGCAGATCTGCTGCTTCCCCAGTGTTTTCTCGAAAAGGGGGAGAGGCTAGCTCTTAAGGTGATCCTCATTTTTATATATAGTCCACCCAACCAACTCATTTCAAGTTGATCCACAGCAGCCCAAGCCAATCACTTCATCCTCCACTGATGACACCTGACCAAGCCCTTACACAGAGATAAGTAAATCTGTGAGTAATTTGAAGAGGAAAGGAATAACAATTGGAAGAGGTGGCTAGTGAGTTGAGCCCTGTCAACCACCTACCAAAGGTTTGGTCAAAAGAAACAAACTGAATCAGTTTCCCCCTTAACCACAGGTTTGGCCAAAGAACAACCAAAATCAGGCTATACGCTGGTTATAACCCACTTATTTATTCTCATTAAGCCAGAGAATCATGCACGATGGAGTCAGAACATCATTCTGAACTCAGAGGTAAATAAGCTGAGGGAAACCCTTTATACACTTGAGCAGTCCCAACTCAGGATGCCTGTGTCAACCAAAACTATAGTCTCCATATGTGTTAACCATAATATGAGAAAGGAATATTCTTAACAGGATAGATTGTAAATACAATAAGATAAGAGAAATATCAAAGTGTCTTTTGAAATTATAGATCCAGGATGTCTGTGCTTCTTGTTTTTTGTTTTTATCATTAACATGGCATAGGATAACATAAGAAAATGTAAGAAAAGCCCCACTATTCAAGATAGTGTCTGGTTCAAGGCGTCTTACCCTGGACAGTCATAAACAGAAGAATGCTTCCAGTCAGCTTCATCCGGCCTTGTAGTTGCTGACACAGGAGGGGGCATTTTGGGTTCACTCACAGAACAAAGCAAAGCATGTCTGTTATGCCAGAGCAGGCAAGGCATTATGGTAGCTTAAGCTCAGAGTGGGCCAAAATCTTTCTCCTGATTGGCTGATCCAGGTTTCAGGCCTTTCTCAGGTGACTGGGGAGGCTCAAAATGGTTTGGGGAGCCCCTGACTGGCTCACAGCCTTGACAGAGGATCAAGATGCTGAGAAACAGAGACGTAGAGGGAGAACACTGTGAGCAGTCAACACAAGGAGGCAGGAAGTGGAATGTCAGGTCTGAAGGACAGCATAGTAAGCTAGTCGGGTCCCTCAAGTCTATGAAAAGGAAGAGGTCTATGACATAAGGCCAAAGAACAGGTTGGAGCAGGCCTGGGAAGGGCTTTAAATGACAAGCCACAGAGTTCAGATTTTATCCCAGAGGTAATAGGTAGCCACTGAAGATTCTTGAGTAGGGGAATAACACGGCACCTGGCACAGGTTGACTGGCCTGTGTCTGAAGAAGGTGATTGTGAGGGGCAGCTAAATGGCACAGTAGACAGAGCTCTGGCCTTGGAGTCAGAAGACCTGAGTTCAAATCCAACCTCATACACTTGATGCTTACTAGCTTGTGACCCTGGGCAAGTCACTTAACCCCAATTGCCTCACCAAAAAAAAAAAGTGATTGTGGCACTTCAGTGAAAGATAGATTGGAGGGAGAAACTTGAAGCAGTGACCCCAAGCAGGTGGCTGTAATAGCTACAACAGTCCAGGGGAGAGATAAGAAGGGCCCCAGCAAGGGCAATGAGTGTGTAGAAAGAAGGAAGGAATTTAAGAAACATTCTGAAGGCGGGAACAAGATTTGGCAACTGCCTGAATAAGTGAGGTCAAGGAAAGAGGCTGTTTCGGACCATAAGACCACAGATTTAGAGCTGGACCTTGAAGACCGTCATGTTCAACCTCTAGTTTTTATAGATAGGGAAACTGAGGACCAGAGAGGTTGAGTCATTGCCCAAGGTCTGGGGCAGGATTGGAAACCAGATTTTCCTGCCTCCAAGTCTGGGCCCCTGTCTCTCTCTCTAATCATTTGGGGGTTATGGCAGGTCGGAGGTTGGTAAAGGCCATGACCCAAACTTTGGGGAAGTGAGTCTGGGTGGGAAGATGGGCCCCATTTGGACATGTCAGGTCTGAAGTGCCAACAGAACAGCAAAGCACATTAGGCCATCGTCCCCAGGCTCACACAAAGGATTCCCTCCATCTGAAGGGGCTCCCAACAGGGGCACAGGCAGGGAAGAGATGCCCAGTCTCCTCTGTTGGCCATCCAGCTGGGGAAAGGCGTTGGTCTGTGACCACAACAATGAAATGGGGAGTGGAGGGAAAAAGTCTGGTCCACCCATGAGAGGAGAGGAGCGGGAACCCTCTGGGAGGCTCAGGCTGCCACCAAGCTGTCACTTGCCTGAGCTCTTAATGTTGTTTTCTTTCCTTTGTTTAATCACTTTTGCTTCCTAGGTTCCCGTAAAGCACATGGTCTCACCTGTGACCTGAATATCAACTTCATACCACCCTCCAAGCCAACCTGCTCCTCCAATGGGAAGCCTTGCCCAGGATTAAAGAGCAGGCCACCTCACCTATTAACCCACACCTGAGCCAGCTTCCTCTCCATCCGGGACCCAACTCCCACCCGCTGGATCCAAGACTCAGTAGGACCAGCAGCAAAATGAGAGCCCCAGTCTTCTCTCTGCTGCTGCTGCTGCTGCCACTGTCTGTTGCCTCCTCCAGCTCCAATCCAGGTAAATGAATTCCATTTTCCCTGTGAGGGAGAAGGCAGCTTCTGGGTGCTGCACTACAAACAGGAGGCACGGTCAAGATTGGGGAGGGGGGCTCTCCATTTCTGGACAGTGAGGCTTGGGGTCTGCTGTCCGTGCTAGAAACCAGGGAGCTCACATGCAGGGTTCATTGTCCAGACGGAGCCCCTCCCAATGGCTCCAGCCTCCCAGACCACACTGCCCCGCCTTCCCAGTCTAGGTATGATTCAGGGACAGAACTGGACTGGAACTCAGAGGATCTGGGTTTTCTGCCTGAGTCTCCTCTTAAAATTGGCCATTTCCATCCCCCTCTCTCTGGGCTTTTTACCGTACCTAGTAGGAGAGACTAGGCATTCTCTAAAGCCTAAGAGGCTCTGCCATTCCGTGTTTCTTGAAGGAAGACAGCACGGTGGAGTGAAAAAGGGAATAATGTATTTAGCATAAGGCAGCAGAGGCTCCCAGTCCTGAGGATTTATCCACTAACTAGGACTGTGACCTTGTGCAAAATTCGTTACCCTCACCGAATCTCATTTTCCTCACCTGCAAAATGTGCACGGGAAATGGTTGGGGGAGGTAGCTCTAAAAGTCTATGTTCTATATTCTAACACTATTACCTTGGACAAGTCATTCATTATGTCTCTTCTGAGCCTGTTTCTTTATCTGAAGCCTATGAAGGTCTCTACTTCGGTCAAAGGAGGAGACAACCCACCTGGCCATCCCATTCCCTGACTATGACCCCTTTGGGGGGCGAAAAAGCAAGGAGGCTGCTCTTTTCCACTCCTAAGGGGATCTGCTAAGGTTTAGTTGTGTAGCAAATAAGTTCTGGAGAGTCAGCAGGGCTTGGGCTGCACCCCCAACTTGGCCACACTGCCTCGGTGGCTTCTTAGGAGTAATTTGAGGGAATTTGAATCTAGGTATCATGCCCCTTTCAAGCAGATCTCCTCCATTCAGAAAAATACTTCAAGCCCCTCACACTGCATGTGCAGTGACTTGTTCATGATCACACAGTCAGTTTGCAGCAGTACCAGGGAGAGAAGCAGGTCTCCTGACTCCCAAGTTCAATATTCAGAATAAATGGCGATCAAATCACATTTTAAAAAAAACTCTTTAGTTAACTGAATTAAAGAAGAAAAGATCTTGAAGGAACCTCAGAGATCCCCTAATTCAGAAGTGTCAAATTTGAAGCCTGGGGCCCAATGAGATTAAAATGTCACTGGGAAAAGTTTAACAAAATAAACAAAAAGGACAATACAAGGTAGACAGTGTTAATCTGTGGTTTTCTAAGGTAATTTGCTGCTGTGGATTCACCGTTTGGGAGGTGGGGGGTGGGGGGAGAGAACACTGCCAAGGAGGCTGGAAGGCAGAGGGAGTTTCAGTTCTAAGGTGGAAAGAGCCCTGGACTGGAGGGACCTAGGCCCTCCTTCATGTTCTGCTATTAATCATCTGGAAAAGACATTTTCAACCCATCAACACTAACCAGCTTTCTAACTTGTAAAGGGAAAGGTTACATTAAATGATGTCTAAAGTACCTCCCAGCTCTGACATTCCATAGTCTATGTGCTCTGCTCCCTTCCAACTTAGATATTACTGTTCCAAGGTGTCTGAATTGGAACCATTTTCTATGTTCTAAGTTTTTTCCCAGCTCTCACTTTCTAAGAGTCAAGCTGTCTTGTCCAACGTCACACAGAAGTTGTCATAGAGAGACTAGAGCCCAGGGCCATGAGGAACAGGCAGGGGGCCACTGTTGTTGGAATCACAGAGCGTGTGGAAACGAGTAAGGTATAAGGAGACCAGAAAAGTAGGAGAGGCTAGGTTGTACGTGGCTTTGAACAGCAAACCGAGGATCTTGTATTTGACCCCAGAGGTGATTGGAGATTGGGGTGGGGGGAGGTGAAATGGAATATCACTTTGGCAGCTGAATGGAAGACAGGCTGGAGCAGGTAGATGGACCAGCAGTTTACCGCAACAATCCAGGTGTGACGGGATGACGGCCTGTGCCAAGGTAGCGGCAGTGTCAGAGAAGAGAAAAGGCATATTTGAGATGTTGCACAGGTAGAATTGACAGGACAGGACAATGATTAGAATTGGGGTGAGAAAGAGGGAGGAGTGCAGGATGACTGCTGTGTTGCCAACCTGAAGGACTGTGAAGATAACGGCGCCCTTGCCAATAACAGGAAAGTCAGGAAGAGGGAGTCCGGGAAGAGGAGAGAGATGACTTCAGTTTTAGGCAGGTTGAGTTTAAGACATCAATGAGAACACTGCACATTGCACATACTTTGAGACTTTTTCAATATATTAATGAGTTATTTAGATTTTTTTCCTCTCATTTTCTTCTTTTTTGGTCTTGAAAATACTATTTGTTATACAAAATGACTCTGGGAGGAGGGAAACTATGGTGATGTTTAAAAAAAAAAACCTGTATATAAACAAAATTTTTTTGAAAACACAGCTATTGGGCATCCAGTTCGAGACATCCAATAGGCAATTGGAGATGTAAGACTGGAAGTCAGGAGAGGTTAGAGTCAGACAAGCAGATCTGAATTATCTGCATAGAGATGAGAATTGAATCCACGGGATGAGGTCACCAAGTGAAATAGTACAGAGAAAAGAGGGTCCAGGCCAGAGTCCTGGGCCAGACTCTAACAAAGGAAAAAAGGGAAAGGAGGAAAAAAGTCACACAGGGAAGAGAAGAACCAGGCGGAAGCAGTGTCATGAAAACCTAGAGAAAGAAAACATCAAGAAGCAGAATGACTGACAGTGTCAAAGGCTGTAGAGAGATCAGGAAAGGTGAGGGTTGACATTTAAGAGATTTCTGTTGATGACTTTGGAGATGGCACTTTCATTGGAATGATGAGATTGGAAGCCAAAAGAAAGTGAGAGGAAAGGGAGTGGAAGCACCGATTGTGGACAACCTTTCCAAGAAGTTTAGCCACCAAAGGGAGGAGAGAAGGGGTGATCTGGAGGGAGATAAACAGATCAAGAAAGGGTTTACCAGAGGATGAAGGAGACACAGGCAATGTCTGTAGGCAGCAGAGAAGTAGCCAATAGACAGGGAGAGTGAAGATTAATGAGAGTGGGGAGGACAGAGAGAACAATCTGCTGCAGAAGACAGAATGTAATGGTCCCACTTAGGCATGAAGAGGGGTTTGCTTTGACCAGAAGATGGGCCACATCTTCACGTGAGACAAGTGTGAAGTAGAAAAGGGAAGCACAAGGCATCTGAGTGATGTAAGCTCTGGAAGCTCTGGTTTGTAGGAGCCAAAAACAGAATGGCCTCAATTTTGTATTTTTTTTATTCTGATATATTCTCATTTTGTTAAATTTTTCCCAATTACATTTTCAAAAATTTTAACATTCATTTTTTAAAATGTTGAGTTCCAAATGATCTTCCTCCCTCCCACCCCCTTCCACCCCTTGAGAAGGCAAGCAGTATGATATCAATGACACCTGTGAAGTTATGCAAAACATACGTCCATATTAGCTGCATTGCAAATGAAAATATGGACCAAAAAAAAGAAAAAGAAAAGTTTACAAAGTCTTCTTTCAGAGTGAACATTCAGAGTTCATCAGTTTTTCACCACGGGTCCTTTGGAATTGTTCTGGATCTTTGCAGTTGGTCAGAATAGCCAAGTCTTTCCCAGCTGCTGGTCTCCATTTTTGAAGTGAAGTATGAGATGAGCTTCTCATCTACAGGGTGAGGGCAGGTGGGGGCGGGGTGGCCCCGTGGAAGATTTAAAGAGGATGAAAAGGTTTACAAGACTCACTTCAAAAATTAGTGAGGTGTAAAAGGATGGCCTAGCCAAAGTAAAGACTCATGAGATTAGGTGAGATAAGACATTGAGTCTCACCTTCTCAAATGACTGGGAAAACAAGTACTCAGAAAGGGGAACAGGTTTGCCTGAAGTCACCAAGTAAGCTAGCCTATCCAGATGCTAGCAAAAGCACTGGGCTCGGGGCCAAGAGAGCTGGGAAGGGAGCTCAGAGGCCCTCTCTCCCCCAGCCCATCTGACAGAGCAGCCTTGCTACTACACCTCCAACAAGTGGTCACCCAGCCTCTGCTGGTATGGCTCCAGCCAGCAGGATCCCCAGGTCCTTGACTGACAGGTTGAAGAGTCTGTGCCGCTGCCCAGAAGGGCTGGTTCTCTTGCCCTCCCTGCCTTTCTTCCAACTGCTTTGTTGAGGGATTTGGCCCAATATCAGCCTCTGTCTCCAGGACCAGCTTTTCAAGCTAGGATCCTGGGGCTAGTTATGCCCCCAGCTTTCAGTTTTCAGAGAGAGATAAGAGTTGTGGCATCACAAAGAAGAGAACAAGGCAGCCCTGGGTGAGAGGAAGATATCAGAGAGAGGCCAAGGTGGGAAGGGAAGAATGGTCTAGATGTGAGGCAACGGGATGGGTTATTTTTCTACATTAGAATTTTAGACTCAGCTTCCAGGTGGCCCAACAACTTAAGAGATTAAAGGGAAGTCGTGGTTTACCAATCTCCTCCTTACTGCTTAAGGAGGCATTTATGGTCAGAGGAAGAGATCTGGGATTGTTAAAGTCTACCAAACTAGAGAAAAATACAATCCCCGTCTTCTCCTTGATGCAGACTATAAAGTCCAAATTCTCGTCTCCAAAACTGAGCGGCCTAACCTCCCTGCAATAGGAGAGGAGGTAAAATAATAACAGACATCGACAAGAGTGGCTCAGGACTTCTAAGATATCTTTTCTCTACTATCTTCTTTGATAGCCACACTCACACTCCGATATGGGGGGTGCAAGTTTTATTTTTCCATTTTAAGGATGGGGAAACTGCTAGCTTAATAAGGTGGATTAGCTTGGCCATGATCACACAGCCAGATGGGGCTGAATTTGAACCCAAGGCTCCACACTGCAAATCGAGTGCATTTTCACTGAAAAGTGACCTCTGTTCCCTTCCCACAGAGGGTGCTGAAGGCCAGAGGGACCATAAACTTTCTGCAAAGAGGCATTCCAGGGGCAGCAGGCAGGCATGTCAATGTGAAGGTCAGTGATGTCACTTTTATCCATGCCCTCACCCTGGCTCTTCCCCCTTGGGTCCGTCTTGGCACTGGGGGACAGGGAGAGATGCTGTCTCATCAACACCCTTTCCCCTTCCTCCCACTGGTGCGGTTGGGTACTATGCTCCCATTTCTATTCCAAGAAGTAGAGTCCCAGGCAATGTTGAGCAATACCCCCAACATCACAGAATCCAAAGTTCCTTCCAAGTCTCAATCTGATATATTAATCCTTCCAATTCTAAATCCCCTTCAAATGATGGATGTAAAAACTGATGCCCAGAAAGAGGAAGGGGCTTTTCCATGGGTCTTGTCCACTCTTCCATGTATATGAAGAAGTACAGAATCTCAGCTGGAAAGGAGCTCAAGCTAACGTATGGCCCACATATACCTGCACAGGAATCCCATTAACAACAGCCCCCAGTAACTCATGGCCACCCAGTGCTTGTCCGAAAACCTCCAGTGACGAGGCATCAGCTAAGCCCCACACTCCTCTCCCACTCTGGAAGAGCCATGATCATCAGGCAGATTCTCAGCTTAATGCAGTAGGGAGAAAGGTTCCTCTCTGCACCTTCCCCCATTACTTCCAGGCTAAGAGCCCAAGTCTACCCTACATCATGAATGGGCAAGTGAATAAATGAGAAAGCGTGTTAAGTGTTTGTTCCAGGACAGCTCCATTCCTCTGCACTGGGGACAGACGTACAGAGGCTAGAAAGATAGGTCGTGGCCTCAAGGGCTTGGCCAAGGAGTCCCCATTCTCTGCCACCAGTCAACCCTGATGGGCATCTGGGCCGGGGATAATAAGGTGAGAGCAGTGAATCAGGAAAACTGGGGAGCTGTGTGAAGGCTGGATCCAAGCAGTCAGAAAGAAACTAAAGGGCTGGAGACCAACTACAAAGCAGTTAGTTACAAGGCTCTCCAAAGACCAGGCCCTGAAGAAGCTGATGTTCTACAAGAGGCACAGTCAATAGAGCCTGGAGTCAGGCAGACCTGAGTTCAAATCCAGCCTCAGATACTTATGAGCTGTGTGACATAGCGAGTTACTTTACCTGTCTGCCTCAGATTACTCATCTAAAATGGTCAGATAAGAATAACAACACCTATCTCTCAGGGAAGATCAAATGAGATCAATGCCCGGTATACAGCAGGTGCTATATTAAAGCTTCTTCCCCTCCCCCCCCAGCAGGAGAGGGGTGTCCAAGGAAGGGTCGTTTGGTTCTGGAAAGCCCGGGGGATGCTGAGCAATCAGTGGGACAGGCCGGTGATGCCCCACTTCCAGAAATGAGGGAGAGCTGGTTTGATCATTGTCTACGGGCAGGCAGTGGAAGGGAAGGTGGCTGGGGTGCCATCTGGGCGGAGGCAGCTCCTCAAGGCCCAGTCTCTGGGGGTCCTCAGAGCAGCCTCCCTCTTGGCCGACGACCAGCTCTAACTCCGTCTCATCCTATGCTCTCCGGGCTTCAGGCGGCCCATTCCTTCACGAGGTCTGGAAAGCATTCCCTGTCATCTCTGCCCACCCAAAGTCTACTTTTGCTCCAAGGCCCGGCTCAGCAGCTGCCTCCCACTGCCAGTGGCTTCTTTCCTCTGTTTCTAAGAGTAGCTTATCTTGGCTTCTCCCATCTACCACACAGCCGGCTTCTCTTCCTGTGTCCCTCCCCCCTATTAGACTCCCCATTCTTTTCATTTTGTATCCTCTGCAGGTAGCTCAATGCCTTCCACATCAGAGGCACTTAATAAATGTTTACTAAATTTGAATTTGACTGATGACTTTTGGACAAAGCACAAGGTCCCCACAATATTCACTCAAGAATTTTAAAGAACCTAATGTTGAAAAACATGATCTTCTCCTAGTGACCCTTTAAGCCACTGAAGACAGTGCTTGTGCCCCCCTTAGACAGCTGTCTCTTCACCAGGCAAAAAACTCCCTCATTCTTTCTATGGATCCTTTAAACCTCGTTGAAATGCTTTGCAAGCCAGCAAAGGTCCAAGGAGCCCGGCTCTGGGGAAGGCTCTCCCTTCCCTTCTCTGGTGCCTCACAGGCAAAATGATGATGCTAACACCTACACTACCTTCTGCACAGTTATATTCAAGTCAGCAAGCTTAACAAATATTAAGCACCTACTATGGGCCAGGCATCATGCTACAAAGAAAGGCTCTCCAGGAGCTCCCGGTCTAATGGGGGAGACGGCATGTAAACAACTACATACTAACGAGTTCTACATGGGCTACATTGGAAATAATCAACAGAGAGAAGGCCTGGAAGTATGGGCTTCTCAGAGACAGTGAGATTTAGGCTGGGCCTGGGAGGCAGCCAGCGCAGACATCCAGAGTCTGGAGACGGGTGGTTCAGTGTGAAGGGAAGCCAGAGGCGGGGGTCACAGTGAGGAAAGAAGTGGGCGAGCCCTAAAGTCCCTTCTAGCTACAAACCCCTGGTGCCACATAAATGTGTGCCGTGTAAACTTGGCCAGTTCCTCTCTGCAGGCCTCAGTTTCCTCATCTGCAATATGAGTGGATAGATGATCCCTGAGGGCCCTCCAGCTCCAAATCTCGGGATCCTTTTATCAGCCATCCTTCCCCTGAATTTGAGGTGGGAAATGGGGGTATTTCAGATGTCTTCCAGAACATTCATGGAGGAAAGACAGTACTGGAAGCCAAGCCACCTGCAAGACAGTGCCCATGTGACCGCCTTAAACCCAAACAGAAAAACGCAGGTAAGCTGTGGGAGAAGGCACCAATCTAAATAAACAAGGCCATCGGGGAGGGAGGGAGAGTAAACACAGGGAAGTCAGGACTGAGCCAAGGACGGAGGGCCTCTGCTTAGTCACAGACTCAAAGAGCTCAGAGGCCTTAACGAGTCTATCCCTCGGGAGAAACTGAGGCCCAGCAAAGTGAGGAGGCTTGTCAGAGATCACACCACAGTTGATGGCCCAGCTGTGATAGGAACTCGGGTGCTTTGATCGCAAAGCTTCCCCCTCCCTGTACTGCCCAGGCCCCATCCGGGCCATGTCCAAGCGGGGAGGTGGCTGGGGGAAGAGGAAGGAAGGAAGATTCCAACTTCTCCTGACTCTGCATCCTCCCCGTGCAGGGGAGGTGGTGACACCCTGAACTTCCGTCACTGTCACAAACTTCTGACTCCCCTCCTGTAGGACTATGGACTTCCCATCTGACTGTTCTGAGCCTCAGTTTCTCCTCTGTCAAATGAAGATAATAAGGAAGCAGTCTTCTTTAGAGCACAGTAATGTGGCCAGAGGGCACCACAGAGCTGCAAAAACAACACACCCGGAGTCGAGTCCCAGCTCTGGCCCTCCCAAGGCCTGTGACCATCTTGGATGGCCACCTCCCGGGGGCTGCTGGGGAGCGTAAAAGCACACCCCACCCCACCCAACCTCCTTCACAGGGCTGTCCCGAGAAGGGCTTCACACACCTCCAAGTGTCAGAGAATCTTGAGGGATTCTGATTCAAAACCACCAGGGCGGTCTTGGCACAATACTGAGGGTCACTAAAATTTAGCTGCTTCTAAATAGCGTGTGTGTCCTGGATGCCTTGGGCTGTCTGGTGAAGGCGGTGGGGCCCTTCTCAGAACCATGCTGTTGAAATGGTTATTAAAATACTAAAAGAAAACAACAAAGTTCCTGGACCCTCTGTGAAGAATCCCTGGGCTAAATGAGTGGGTGGGGAGAATCAGGTCTTCGGCCAGAACACAGCTCTGGGGTGATTCCGGCTCCCCTTCTCACAAAAGCCCTGTGAGGTCGGGGGTACTGCTGTACTTGACAGCTGGAGAAACCAAGGCTCAGGAAGGGTGGTGCCTGGACCCCACGTGACACAAGAAGTGTGAGGGCCAGGGCTCAAACCTAGGCCTTGCCAGACTTCTTCTACCACATTATCCCGAAAGCTGAAGTCAGCTCTCCTCAGGGCTACTCCCCCCAGGCCCCACCAAAGGAGACGTGGAGAACCCTGGGTGGGGCACTTAGAAACCCTGTCCCTACACACCAGGTGACCCTCAGCCCTCAAGGGGCATGGTGGAAAGACACGACAAGCCTGTCCTCCATTCCCAGCTGGAAGGCTTGGAGTACTGGCCCATGAGGGCATGTGACTGTTGTCAGAGGACAGCCCACCTTAGGGCAGAGGGTCATAAACAGAAGGACACCCTGGTCGAGGTGATGAAATGCACCACTGCTAAGTGCCTACTATATACAGTGCCTTAGGCTAGGTGGAAGACTGGAAGATGAACGACGCCAGGACCCTTGCCCCGCCCAGGTCTGCCCAGGTCGGGGAAGGCTGGCCTGTGCACAAACACCGATGCTACAGTGGCAGAATACGAGGGCCAGGGCGGCCGAGCAGAGCCACTCCAGAGGCGGGGACAGGCTCACTCCCCTGGCAAGGGCAGGAAGGAAGGGGCGGCTGGCCCAAGAAGGGGGCGCCGTCTGGGCTGAGCCTCAAAGGGGAGGAGCGTGGTCTAAGCAAAAGCACGGGGATGGACCAGAACAAACGATGGAGAGGCACCCAGGATGACTAGAATGGAAGGAGGGAGGGAGAGAGAAGGAGCATCTCTGTAAGCACCTACTACGTGCCAGGCATTGTGCTAAGTATTTTTTTTTTTAACAAATATCATCTCATTTAATCCTCCCAACCACCCTGGGAGGTAGGTGCCATTATCATCGTCACCATTTTTACATCCAAGGAGGCCAAGGCAATCAGAGGTTAAGTGACTCGTCCAGGATCACACAGGCGTCTGAGGCTGGACAGGAACTCAGGTTTTCCTGACTCTCGACTCAGCACTCTATACACTCAGCCACCAGTTGCCTCACGAAGGGCAGGAGAATGAGGTAAAGCTGGAAAGGCAGGCTTCAGGTGAGGCTGTGGTAGGTCTTGAATGCCAAAGCTAGCACTCTAAACCATCCAGTAAGATAGTGACGGAGTAGCTAACTGCATCAGTGGAGGAAATATCCTCACACGTAGAAAGAGGCCTGGATCCGGGGTGAGAGGCCCCAAGTTCAAACACTGGCTCCAGTACTTTAGCGCCTTTGTGGTCTTGGGCAGGTTCACTTAACGCTGGAGGCCTCTGTTTCCTTCTCGATAAAGCCCGGGGCTCTGACCTGGGTGATCTCAGATGGAACCCCAGCTGTCCTGGCTTCCAGCCCCACCTTCTCTCCAAACCTCGGATCCAGGTCTTGGGCCCAACTAACCTGGCGTCTCTCGCCTTTCTAGGCTTAGGGCATCGGAAGCACTGGAGACGGAGCTGCCTCCGGTTTCTGAAGCAATGCCAGCTGCGGGACATTACTCTGCCTTTGTAAGAGATCAGTCCAGTCTGAAGGGCAGAAGGTCAGCTCCCAAGATGGCTTTAATTCAGAAACGACCCCCAGGGTCACGTGGACTGCAGGCACTCCTCAGCTTGATCCCTCCGGGAAGCAAGCACCTGACCTCTCTTCCCCGTCTCTGCCCACCCTTTCTCAGGTCCAAGTTGGGGCCGGGGGAGAGGATGAATCAGTCCCCACAATCCCTAATCGCCAGGGAAACTCTTCAGCCTCACTGACCATCACCACGCCAGCAACATGTAGCACCCTGGGGTCTTCAATAAAAACGAAAAACATTTCACCAGCGGAAGTGGCTGGGTTAGGTTCCCAAGGCCCTGGCCGCTCCCTGCCTGGCCCAAAGTCGCCTGCCAGAACCCCTGAGGCCATTGAGGCCAATCCAATTCCCCAGACACTGGGGAGCCATCAGATCCGGAGGAGCGTAGCAACCATCAACTCCTACCTTGTCAGCTTGGGCCCAGAGAGGGCCAGTAAGTGGCCTGAGTTTTCTCCAAGCCACAGCCCTCTGGAGGACAAGCTCTTTGGGGAATGCCAGAACAAACAAGCAGTCACTGGTTCTCTGGCATCTGGGTGGGTTTTAAAGGATGGGTGGCGAGGCGAAAGGGAGCATGGCACAGTGCGTTGAGAACCAGCCGCCTCAAAGTCAAGGAGACCCAGGGCCCAGCTCCTGTGGGGCAGGTCTGGGTTTTGTGAGCTCCAGAGGAAAGCACTTAGCCTTCTCTCAGGCCCTCGGACAACTCTTCAAAGCTAGGAATGACTGAGTCGAGCTGATCTGAATTGGTATAGGGAGTAAAATCACAGGCCTGCTCCAAAAATCCCAGTAAGAAACTACCCATTTGTACGGCACCTTCAGGACCACAAAGCCCTCGGCACGTGGCACTATGGCAAAGGCTAGAAGCAGGAAGGTTGTCGTATCAGGGTCGTGGCCAAGGGCACAGAGAGACAGGCCCAGATATCTGCCCAAGATGCTGCGAAGGTGGTTTGGCTATGGGAGGCGAGAGACAAATCAATGACCCCCAAGCAAGGGAACACCAAGGAAACAGAGCTGCCCCCCATGGGAAAGGGAGAAGCAGCTGGGCTCAAAGGGAAAGGTCACAAGCCCCGTCAGTCTGGGGCACGTGAAGTCTGTGGTGTTGGCTGAGGGTGGCCATCTGGGGGTCAGGAGAGAAGGAATGTCTGATGACCCACCTCTGAGAACCATGTGGCACTGCTGAAGTTATCCAGCTCTGGGAGACTGCCAAGACAATGAAGGAATGAAGCACGTATTAAGTGCTAGCTATGTGCCAAGGACAGGGCTCAGTGCTAAGGATAGAAAGAAAAAAAGGAACAGCCCCCCGCCCCCAGAAGGAGCTCTTGCTCCAACCAGGGGTGACAACACATGGAGGTGCAGGATAGATGGACAGAAAGGCCCCGAGTCCTACAGGGGCAGAGAAGGGACACATGACAAGTCTGTAGGGAGCATCGGCCAGTTGGGGGGGGGGGTAGACATGGGGGGATGGGGACCAGAGGGCCAAGCAGCAGGGTAGACAGCAAGGCCCAGAGCACCCTGGGACAGGTGGTAAGGCCTGCTGCTCAGTCACCAGTCTTGTCAATTCCTGGCTCACCAAGTGACATAAGCAGCTACATCACCTCTCCAGCCAGCGTTCCCAAATTGAGTCTAGGCAGCCCTGGATTCTTCAAGGAAGGCACCCCTCCCTCTAGAGACATCCCCAAGGACCCAAAGCTACCCAGGGGGGTGGAGAAGAGGTGAAGAAGCGAAGGGTACCTAGCTAGTAGGTCAGACCCTTGGGAAATGAGAGAGGTGTGATGTCAGCAGATCATTCAAACCCCAACTCAACCACTTACCTGTGTGACCTTGGCAAAGTCCCTTCACGTTCTCTGGGCCTCAGTTTCCTCTCCTGTTCAGTGAGCAGGTGGGACTCCCCTTCCAGCTCTAAACTCTGTGGTCCTAGGGGTTTGTGAAGAAGATGCTGAAGCAGCAGCTAGAGAGAAGCAGAGCTGAGAACCAGGAGAAAATGGAAGCTCTAAAGGTAGAAGAAGGCATCCTCTGGGAGGAGAGGAGCATCTCTCTCTGTGACATGCATCCTTTCCTCAAACACTGAGATGTTTTTCCAGAACAAGGGCGTTTGTTGCAAGGTCCAGGACTCTGTCTCTGAAAGACCATAAAAAGCAGGGGACCGAGTTAGGATGCCCACCTTGGGGGAGGCAAGAGGGTCCCCTGAATGGGTGAGGGGGCAGGGCCCTGTCTATGACATAAGAAGCCAAGCCCCACCCTTACCAGGGGAGGGCCAGGGGCACAGGCCCCCTCCTTTCCTCACCCCAGTGGAAAGGACAGAGGTAGCATCACTGGGCACAGTAGAAGGGGCCAAGTGCTGAACACACGCACCAGCCAGGCTCACGAGTGGGGAATCGGAGATGCCGGGATGAAGGAACGCATGGAAATCAAAGAGACGCACGGACACGAGGAGCCAGTGAGAGATCTGTAAAGGGGGTGATCTGGGGGGTCAGAAGGATGGAGGCTGGGCTAGCAACATCTCCCACAGTGGAGCAGGGGCCTAGATCGCAGCAGCGACCTGCCTCTGAACAAGGACTGAGATCACACAAGGGACCTGCTACCAAGCAGGGACCTAGATCACGGCAGGAAACTTCATTAGAGCAAGAACCTGCCACTGAGAATGAACTTGTACACCAGCAGAGCTCAGCATCGGAGCAGACCCCCACAGCCCAGCTGGGACCATGTTCCCCTGAGCAGACCCCTATACCACAGCTAGGACCACATGCCCCTGAGCAGACCCCTGTACCACAATTAGGGCCACGTGCTCCTGAGCAGACCCCCACAGCACAACTGGGACCACATGCCCCCAAGCAGATCCCCACAGCACAGCTGGGACCACATGTCCCTGAGCAGACCTGCACAGCACAGCCGGGACCATATACCCCTGATCAGATCCTTCTAGCAAAGCTGGGACAACATGTCCCTGAGCAGACCTCTGCACCACAACTAGGGCCACATGCCCTTAAGCAGACCCCTGTACCACAATTAGGGCCACGTGCCCCTGAGCAGACCCCCACAGCACAGCTGGGACCACATGCCCCCAAGCAGATCCCCACAGCACAGCTGGGACCACATGTCCCTGAGCAGACCTGCACAGCACAGCCGGGACCACATGCCCCTGAGCAGATCCCCACAGCACAGCCGGGACCATATACCCCTGATCAGATCCTTCTAGCAAAGCTGGGACAACATGTCCCTGAGCAGACCTCTGCACCACAACTAGGGCCACATGCCCTTAAGCAGACCCCTGTACCACAATTAGGGCCACGTGCCCTGAGCAGACCCCACAGCACAGCTGGGATCACATGCCCCCAAGCAGATCCCCACGGCACAGCCGGGACCACATGCCCCCAAGCAGACCTGCACAGCACAGCTGGGACCACATGCCCCCGAGCAGATCCCCACAGCACAGCCGGGACCACATGACCCCGAGCAGATCCCCACAGCACAGCCGAGACCATATACCCCTGATCAGATCCTTCTAGCAAAGCTGGGACAACATGTCCCTGAGCAGACCCCTGCACCACAGCTGGGACCACGTGCCCCTGAGCAGATCTCTCTAGTAAAGCTGGGGCCTGCCTCCGAACAAAGGCCAACATTCCAGCCTGAATCTCCATCCCAGTCAGAATCTGCCTCGGAGAGAGACCTATCCCTCACATCACAGCACGGCCACACCTTCCAACACAGATCAGTGATGCATCTAGAACTTAAATCCCTGCAGGACTCAACCTCAGAGCTGGAGTTTCATCAGGGCTCAGCCTCTGAGAATGGACCCACATCCCATCTCAGAGGTACAGCAGAAGTAACAGCATCCCAGCCTGGCGCTGCCTCTGAGAGCGAGACTGCAGCACAGCCAAGACCCCAATTGAAGCAGGAGTCCATATCACAGCAGGAATCCACCAGGCACCTCAAACCCAAGTCAAAACAGGACTCTACCTCAGAGCAAGGACCTATAACAGGGCAGGCCTCTCCCTTACAGCCAAGACCTGCATCACAGCAAGAAGCTGGCTTCGAGAAGGAACCCATAACACCGAGGACACTCACACCCCAGCCTTCGCCACGGCAGCCACTTGTAACAGAGAATGAACGCAATGCCCTGGACACCGGATCCCAGGAGGACTCTTCCATCCTCCAGGAACCTCCTTCCCACCACAAGGTGACATCAGCAGCAGGCAGAATCCTGGGCCACGATGGAAAGATGCATATCTATCATCCTAGAGATGCAGGTGAGGAATGGATGAAAAGAGGTGAAAGGACCCTATTTAGTTGGAATGGCGGAGTAGAGGGAAAGGAGGGCAGTGACTGGGTCTAAGTGGACGCCCCAGATTCCAAATTCACACTCCAAGAGCTCTGGGTGGGCAGTCTGAGGGCCTGAGCTCAGTTTCCACTTCTGTCACTTGCCACCTCCCTGGGTGGCCTTGGGCAATGTCACTTATTTCACTGGGCCTGAGATTCCTTACATGCAAAATGAGAGGGGTTGGCCTACACACAGTACGTTGAAGACCCTTGTCACCTCCAACTCTACTGTGATCCTGTGATGGGGGAGGGGGAGAGGAGAGAGAAGGAGAAGAGGGAAATCACATTTTAAAAGATGCTGGACTTGATGTCTCACTCTCCCAAAGCTGCTGCTTTGTAGCCCACAAACCCTTGGGATGCAGGGCTGGGCCCCTCCTGTCCTTTTCCTGGGGTGGGGGGGGGAGCCTCAGTAGAGCCCCTCGCTCAGGCCCAGGGCCACCTCAGGAATGGGGGGAGCACACCCAAATCCAACAAGCCTGCATCAAGCCCCAACTATGTGCCCAGACGGCGCTGGTGCTGGGGGCCTCAAGTAAATGGAAAAGTCCCTGCTGTGGCGGGCTTAGGACACAAGCCCCGCTCCCTGGCTCTGGATGAGGGGCCACGGGACCTGACCCGCCTCAGCCCCTGCAGACCCTCAACCCCCACCCCCCGTGCCCCACTCCGAGCCCACTAGCCACGTGGCAGGTAGCGGAGGGCGGAGAGGATAAGAAACCATGCCCACATGTCTAGGCCACACCCACTACTCCAGACCACGCCCCGACGCCAGCCTAGGCCACGCCTCCCTTCAGGCCCCATACAAATATCCCCCCCGAGGCCACGCCTTCGCTTACGCCACACCCACTACTGGGCCACGCACCATTCCAAGCCCTAGGCCTATGGGCGGGCAAGGGAGGCCTCGAGCTCTCCTCTGCTTCCCACCTTTTCCTATAACAGTTCTTCATCATTTGAACGGACTAGGCATAGGGCACGCATGCGCAACCCCCAGGTAGGGCTGGAAGGGAGTAGGAGGAGAATGACACGTGCCCCACCTTCGGCTCTCAAAGCTGGAGGTTGTCCCGCCCCCCGCCTTCCGCTCTCTCTAGGGAAGTGCGCCTGCGCAGTAACCTGAGCCTCCCTCTGGCCTGAGGAAGAAGTTGCTGGCAGGAAAGATGGGGGTGAGGGCGAGAGTAGCGGCCACTCAGTCCGGGTCCGGCCCCTACTCCCGGGTCAGGAGAGGGCGCAGGGGACGGGAAAGGGAAGGAGGGCGTCGCGGAAAGGCCCTCTTACGGCTCTTTAAGGACCCTGGGGGCGGGCCCTAGCCGCCCGGAGTCGACGCCTATTGGTCCTTGGGACGGGGGCTGGGCTGTGGCGCGGGGAGGGGATTGGTCCGGTGGCGGGGAACGGGCCGAGGACGATGGAGCTGGCGGGGGGAACCGGGGTCTTCAGGACCAAGGAGAGAGCGGGCAGCCGAAGCCGCCGGCTGTGGCGGCGAGGCCGGGCCAAAGGTGAGAGGGAGCGGAGCTGGCCCTGGGTCCGAGTGCGGGGGGAGAGTAGAACTGTAGCCCGCCCGACCCACTGCGGGGCTCCTCTGTCACTGGTGGGGAAAGAGCTGGATGTCCCGATGTCACCGGGCACCTGGGGTGTGTATGGGGGGTGGGATGGGATGTACCATGTGGGAGGGAGAGATATAGATAGGGTGGGATGTACCACATAGAGTGGGATGTAGGAGGGATGAGCATAAGGGGCAACGGTAGAGTGGGATATACCATGGGGGGAAGGAGGAAGGTTCGGAGCTTGATGTACCACCTAGAGTGGGATGTAGGGGGGATGGGCCGTGAGGAGAAGGGGGCCAGAGTGGGATGTACCATGGGGGAGGGGGCTTAGAGAGTGGAATGCCCCATGGGAGGGGACATGGAGTGGGATGTCCCGTGGGGAGTGGGAGATAGGGAATGGAATGTGCCTTGTAGAGTGGAAGTATGGAGGAGGGCGTGGTATGTGCCACTGCCCCTGAGAGGAGGGGATGGGGAGAGAGGTGGGATGGCCCACCGGGATGTGGAGGGGGAGTAGCTCGGTGGGATGGCCCACCGGGGGGGGGGGAGTCATGTCCCGCCGTGGCCCGGGTCGGGGGAGAGGAGGACAAGCCGGACCTGGGAGGGGAGGGGAGGTGGCGGAGCAGTGGTTCTGGGGCCCGACCATCAAACGCCATTTAGGATTGTGAACCTCCAAGGGACTCTCATTTTCCTGATGAGGAAACTAAGTCGTTGTCACACACCAGTACCAAATGTCTGAGGCAGGATTTGAACCCAAGTCACAACACTATAGGTCCAGAGTTGGAAGGAGCCCCAGAGACCATTCTGGTCTAACCTCACTTTGCAGAAGGGGAGACTGAGGTCCAGGGAAGTTATGACTTCCTCAGGATCATGTGTGGCTTAAGCCTCAGAGCTGGGATTTGAATCCAGGTCCTCTGACTCCAAATCCAGTACTCTATGCAGTGTCTCCTAATTCACTTATTTAACTCACCTTTCTGAAACTCAGTTTTCCCATTTGTGTAGTGGATACAATAGCATTATAAGTGTGAGATGTTATTGGGATGTCCCAAAGGAAAAGAGAGCTAATTGATGGCCCATTCTAGGCTGAACTGCTTGTCCTTGCATTACATTTCGGGGGATGTCCTACAGATACTTGAGGAAGCTTGAAGTGGGGTGACTAATGTGTATGGGAGGAGGAAGAATAGAAACAATAGAAACCCAGCTTGGAAGGGAATGTAGCCGAATGAGTGATGAATTCTCATTCCTCCCCCACAACCTGGCAATCCTGGTTTGGAGAGTATGGCCCAGTTTGGTAGACCTTACCCAATCCCCAGCCCAATGGCCCTGAGTATACAGGGAGCTTGGGAAATAACCCCCCAAGCACATCCCACAGTCATCTTCCAGTATCCATCCAGGCCTCCAACAGCACCTCTTACACTGATCCCCTTGATTTATGAAAGAGCAAGGTTGGGGTGACACTGTTCCACTCCCTCCACACAAGGAGAGTTAAGTGTTGGAAGGGCCATTCTCCCCCCACCTACTGCCCAGGACAAGGTGGGTGTCATGGAGCTAAATTTCTCTAGGGATGAGCCGTGGGTACCTGGCGAAGGGAGGGTCCCCCTCAACAAAAAGCCCATCCTTGTCATTTCTCAGAGCATCTCAGACCTTCCTGGGAACTACAGAAGCCCCTCTCCCAGACCATAGGAAAGAGCCTGCCTTGGGGCAGCAAGTACTCCAACCTGTCTGGGGCCACATCCCTACCTCAGCTCATAAGAGGAGGGGACCAAATGAGGCGGATGACTGTACACTGTTATGATGCCCACACTCCCCCAGACAGTCTGAGACACGGGCCGTGCCCTCCCTGGAGCGAGTGGGCAGTAATACTGAGGAGTTTGGCAGAGGTATCTCCCCAGCTGGGTCCCTGCCCTCAGGACTCCATCTTGCCTTTCCACACAAATTATTAAGCAAGGGGTGGATGGAAATCACCTTCCCAGCCACAGGGACACCAGCTGCCACAGGGCCCAGGGCTACACCCACACTGAGCTCTCACTGGTGAGTTCCAACCCAGCCTAGGATCCATACACCCTTTCCCCTGAGCCCTGGGATTATTCCCACATATCCCTTCTGAGTTCAGACCTGCCCCCCACCCCCACCCTCGACACAGCATGCTCCTGGAGCTTAGACAATGGCCCACTTCCCTCTGATCTAGAGCCCCGGAGCTACACATATTCACCTAGCTTTCCTAAGCTCCCACCCCCTGACCTCCTACCCTGGCCTCACACACTCGCTACTCCTGGGCCCAGGCCCAAGCCAAGCTCCTGCCCAGCTCCCTCCCACAGGCTCACTGACCCTCCTTCACCTTTTCCTCCTTGTTCTTCCCAGGAAATCCTTGTTTTCTGACTTCCTGCACACTTGATCCCCAGGAGACTCTGTTTTGGCTGCTGGCCTCTCCCCTGCCCCCAACCCTTCTGGGACAAACTGAATCAGAGGCTCCCTGCACAGGCTGTCCTGGGGACAAAGTTTAAGACATTGGGTTAGGCCACATCCATTCCTTTACAGGGCAGAGGGACAAGCTTGTCCTTCCTGGACTTTGGCTCATTCCTCCCCCTCCCAGTGGGGCCCAGCCTCGTCCGGCCCCCATTTCACCCTTAGCCCCCAGTCCCCCTCGCTAGTGCCTCCACTCATTTCTGAGCATCTATGTAGAGTTGAAAGGAATATGAGAAGATATCTAGTTCAGCACCCCCCCCCACAACAGGCCCAGAGTTAAGTGACTTGCCCAGGGCCATACCGGTAGAAGGTAGCTGAGGCAGGCCAGGCCCTCCGACTCCCAGTCCAGCTCCCATTGCGTTTTCTGCCTTCTCCCCTGACCCCCCAGCTCCCTGCTTGTGCCCTCTGTCCCCATTGCCTCTGGCTCAGCTTGGCCTCAGCCCCTTGTCCTGGCACAGGGTGCCCTCTGCTCCAGTTCTACTGTGAACACATAACCCCGAGGCACAGCAGCCTCTGCTCTCATTTCCCTGTAACCCAGTCTCTGTCCCTGGCAGCCCGTAGTCTGCTCCCAGTCCATCCGCCAGGACTGCCCCAGGCTGAAGGGCCTGCTGCTAATCAGCTTTTGTTCCCGAAGCTGGAAGAGGGGAGAGATGAGGCACACCCCCCACCCCTGGATCACCCAGTGCCAGGCAGTGGGGGGCGGCCCAGCTCTCAGCCTGAATGGGCCCTCTGTTAGTCATCTCAGGCTGTAGCAGTCCCTCTGGAAAGTCAGGGTGATCATTCAGCCCCCCCAACGGGACCAATCTTTCTGGCTTATGGCACTGTCACTCAACAGGCATCCACTTCTTAGTGATAGGCTCTTTCTCTGGTGCCTCACTTTCCTTTTCTGTTCAAATAAAGACAGGTTTAAAGGAAATGTGTAAGGTTGTTCCTAGCTGGAAACCCACTGATCCATCCGTCCATTTTCCCTGGGAGATGGAGGCCAAGGGTGATGGGGGCGGGGGGGGGGGGGGCAAGAGCAAGGGGCTCACAGGATTCTGCGGAGCCAGGCTAGACCATTGAGCAGTCAGGGAGTGGAGCCAGGCACTGAAATCCCCCAGGCGAAACTCCAGGGTCCTAGGATAGAGAAGTTCTGGAGGCTGGAGCAGGGGCCAGATGTGGCCACATGAGTCCTACAGAACATCGGTAAAACGGGCTCAGTCAAAAGGCCGCACTTGAGGATCTCCAGGGGCACAGGAGGCCTCAAGGCCGGGATCACCACCCCTGGCCTAGATAAAGGAATAGGGGGAAGACGAGGACTAGTTGCTATGCCTCCTGTGTGCTAAGCGCTGGGTTACAAAAAACGGGGCACAATTCAGCCCCTGCTCCTAAGGAGCGCACAGTCTGATGGGGGAGAAAATGGACAAAGAAGCCAGGAAACACTGAAGGCTGTGGGTAGAATGGGTAGAATGGGTAGGAGGTGGGATTCTAGCTGGGACTGAAGCAAGCCAGAAGAGACGAGGAGGGAGAGCGGCCAGGCGGGAGGGAGCCGGAGGGGACCGATGGCCTGGGAATCCAGGCAGCTCCCATTGATTGCATATTGGAGTCGGGAGATTGTTGACATCACGTGCTTCCCCCCAGTGCCAGAAGCTGCAGCCAGAGGAGAAGGGAGGGGGCTGGGGGGGTGGTCCTTGCCCGAGAGGGCGGAGTCTGCCCCTCCCCTGCCAGGTTTTATAGACCAGAGAGCTCCTTTCTAGACTGGCAGTTAGAGGCAGCTGCCCTCGGGGCCTGGATTTGGGCCGGGAGATGCTAGGGATAAACAAAGAAAGGAAAATGGGTGAGTTGTGTGGTCCCTCATGTGCCCAGAGCCTTCAGGAGAGGACAGAGAGGAAGATGGTGGGGCAGAGGGGGCTTTGCTGTGCTTTGGGGAGGGGGCCTAGAGGAAGAAGTCGTGGGGCTAGATGCCTGAATTTGGGGAGAAAACTGGAGACTAAGTGGGAGGGGGCGGTTAGAGGAGGCAGGGGTAGGCCACTGGGGACTTCAAACTGGATGCTGGAGTCCTTGCAGAGAGAGAAGTGGGAATCAGACATCTAGGACCTGGAAGGGAGAGGAACTAGAAACTAGATGCCTGGGTCCTTGGAGGGAGACCCAGAAACTGGATCGCCTGGGCCCTGGGAAGGGGGGGAGGCCGCATGCACGGAGGGAGGGAGGAGAACGGGGCAGCAGAAGCCTGGGCTCTCACAGCAAGGGAGGCTGATGGTGCCGGGAGGGATGACAGGGAGGGGCCTGGCTGCAGTGACCCCTGGGCTCTGGGAGCTGTGGGCAGGGGTCCCCGAGGCACCTGGGGATGGCACTGGACATTTGGGTCCTGGGATGGAGAAGGAAGGCAAAGAGGCCTTGGCATGAGGGCCAGATCCCTGGCTCCAAAGGGGTGAGAGGTCAGAATGGAGACCCGTGCCCACCTCCAGCCACTATCGCTGTCTCTGTCCACAGCCTCCCGCCTGACCCATGGCATGGACCTGAAAACCATGACCCAGTCACTGGTGGCACTCTCGGAGGACAACGCCACCTACTTTGCCAGCCAGGGTCCCGGGGAGACGGCCCGCCGCCTCGTGAGGACCTTCACGGGCATACAGGAGCAGGTGCTGGGGCTGGAGCCAGCCCTGAGCCAGCTGCTGGGCATAGCCCACCTCTTTGACCTGGACGCCCAGACACCCGCCAACGGTTACCGCAGCCTGGTACACACGGCGGGCTGCTGCCTCGCCCACCTGCTGCACAAGGCCCGCTACGTGGCCGCCAGCCGCAAGAGCATCTTCTTCCGAACCGGCCACAACCTGGCCGAGCTGGAGGCGTACCTGGCGGCCCTGACGCAGCTGCGAACCCTGGCCTACTACGCCCAGTGCCTGCTGGCCACCAACCGACCGGGCGGCCTCTTCTTCGAGGGTGTCGGGGGACTCAGTGCGGACTTCCTCAGAGAGTACGGCACCCTGCACAAGGGCTGTTTCTATGGCCGCTGCTTGGGCTTCCAGGTGAGGGGCCACGGCCACGGCTAGGGTGGGTAGCTGGGCAGGACGCTCCTTTGCTGAAGCCTTCTCCCCACAGGGCAGATGAGGGAAGGGCCATAGATCAGAGGCCGTCTGAGCCAGAGAGGAACCTTGACGGCCAGAGCTGGGAGGGACCCTAGAACAGAAGTTCTAGAACCCACAAATGGAGAGGAAGTGGAGGCCCAGTGAGGGGGCCCAGCCTCCCCAAGGGCACACAGGAAGGCAGGGCCAGAGCCGTAAAGCTCTTTCACACACTGCCTTCTCCCCCGCCTCTGGAATCTCTCCAGCGTCCTTGGCCCCTTGGTGCCCGTGGCCATGACCTCTAGAGAGTTCCCTGGAGTTTGCCTGCACTTACCTCGCCTGCTGGGGCAGGGGTGGGGGGCCCTCCAGAGAGGGCAGCGGCCCTGATGCCTAGGATCTGGGGCACGTCCTTGTCCTCCACCCTTCCCCCCACCAAGAAGAAGAAAAATAAGTCAGCAGATGTTTACCAAGTGCTCGGCACGTGTATGGGATGGTGCCCTGTGCTCATAAATACTCGGCTCTGACCTTGGGGTCCTGGGGCTTTCTTCAGAGTGCCAGCCCCCCCCCCCAGGAATCCCCTGGCAGTCCCGCTGACCTTTGTTCCACTGGGCCAGGAAGCTCACAGTGGGCAGCTCAGCTGGACCTGCCACAGCGTGGGGAGGGAGGGGGTCAGTACAGGGGCCACACCCTCCAGCAATCAGAAGGGAGGCCCACCAGCCCTTGCCTGCAGCCACTCTGTGCCTCCCCATCTCTCTGCCTCTAAGTCACTCCTGTGCCCTCGTCTTCCATCACTCCCCTCCTCGTTGGCTAGATGTCGCCCCCTCTCTCTAGATGTGAGAGACAGCCCTGCCTGTAGTGCCTGCCCGGCTCTGGGAGGGCATGCAGGCCCCCTGAGGCAGGGCCATCAGCCCATAGCAGTCTGGAGATGCGAGGGTGCTAGGAAACCCCTCCGGTTCAGGTCGGGCTCTGTCCCTCACCAGCCCTGGAGGCTCTTCTGGGCTCTCGCTTTCAGAGTTGGTGCTGGCCTACGCCAGTAGCAGGAGTTCCCTCCTGCGGGAGTCCCCCCCCTCATTTTACATGAGGCCCAGAAAGGGCAGGCGGGTTCTTCTGCCCCCACTCCTCCCCCTTCCATCCCCCAGGACTCTCCATTCCTGTCTCATCAGCTTCCTACCTCGTCATCTCTCGCATCCCCATTTCTTTCCATAACCCCTGTCTCAGCTTCCCGGAGCTGGAGTCTCAGCGCTGGCGGGAAGGTGACGGCCACCCGGCCCGGCCCTCACCGGGGGTCCGTCTGTGCCCCCACGCTCACTGCTGACGTCTGGCCTCCCTGTGGCTTCCTCTTATTGTCCCCCGCTCTGGCCCCCAGAGCCGAGGCCCATGGCTGCCAGTGTGGCTGCTGCAGCAGGTTTTGGGAAGCCCATGCTGCATGCCAGGCCCCGTGCTGCATCTTCTGGATGCAGACACGAAGCACTGCCCAACTTCAGGAGGCTTGCATACAGTCAGTAGACAACGTGCACCCAGAGAGAGAAACTATGTGAAATACTAAGTACTAGGGAGTTTGGAGCCTGGGGGACCAGGCAGGGCTGCCTGGAGGAGGAGGGCCTGGAGCCGGGTCTGCAGGAAAGTAGGGGATTCTGAGAGGCAGAGCTGTGCAGGTGAGGAAGCCTGCGGGCACCCAAGCAGGGAGCAGGCCCTCCGGATACCTGACTGGACGAAGCCCACTCCCAGGCCGACTCTCCCAGGCCCGAGGGGCAAGTCAGAGGTGCCTGAGCAGCGCACGTGCTCCTCACGGGTGCTCCTCACGGGTGACGTGGTCCCTAATGACCTACCAGAGCCTCAGCGGGGGACGAAGCCTGCCCCAGGCATGGACGCCAGGGAGACCGAGGCTCGGCCCGGGCACTAGCAGCCCACGGGGGCTGAAGCCGTTGCCCGCCTCAGGCTGCCAGGAGATGGGCAGAGGCCAGGAACTGAACAAAGAGGAGGGCATGGTCCCCGGGCAGCCATCAGGATGATGGGCAGCTAGGTGGTGGCTCAGTGGTCGGCCGAGAGGACCCAAGGTCAGATGTGGCCTCAGACACTCACTAGCTGCGTGCCCCTGGGCAAGTCACTCCACCCTGTTTGCCTCAGTTTCCTCCTCTGTAAAATGAGCCAGAGAAGGAAACGTCAGACCACTCGAGTATCTCTGCCCGAAAAAACCCCAAATGGGGTCACGGAGAGTCAGACGTACCTGAGGCGACCGAACCACAGTGATGCATGGACCCCCACCGCCCCAGATGAGTCGGCCGCCCCCAGGGCACAGGGTCCGAGGGAGCCCCAAGGCCTTGGAGGGGCCAGCTTGAGCCCCCATCCTGATGTTTGCTCCCCAGTATCAGTTGTCAGTTACCTCCTCAGTGTCATTGACATCGTCAGTTGACACCCCAGGATCCTTTAACCAAGCGATGTGCATTAGCTTTTACCAAAAGGACGTTCACAGAGATCGAGACGCGCCGGGACCCAGGGCCCGCTCTCCTTTGCCACCCAGGCCCACTGGGGACCTGAAGCGGCTAGCAAGGCGTCGTCCTCCCGAGTCACCTCAGACCTGCCCCCCCGACTTCTCTGGCGTGGGCGCTGCTTCCTGGGCCCTCCAGAGCTCACGCGCTCGCGGCCTCATCAATCCTCCCTCCAACGCTCCGTCACCCGAGAGCCAGAGAGACAGGAGGTGACCCGGGGGCCTGCCAGGGACTCAGCTGGAGTCCCAGCACGGACCCTGTCACCTCGTGGTGGCCGGGGCTCAGCGGCCCAAAAGGGCCTTCCTTGGCCTTAGAATAATAGTCGTCATAGTGGTAGTTAACATTTGGGTGGCGCCTACTGCGTGCCAGGCACTGCGCTAGGTCGTGCCTGCTGTGTGCAGGATTCATTTGATCCTCACCGCCTGAGAGACAGGTGCTCTGTGATCCGCCTCTGACAGACGAGGACAGGATTGTCAAGGGCAGTGTCTGCCCTCGAGCTAGCCCTCGCCTCTGTCAGCTGTCCTGGGGCTGGCTCATACTGCACCTTGTGGCCTCCCTCCTGCCATCCTCGACCTGCCCTCCCCCCCAGGCCGCCAGATCTCGCGCTTTCTTCCTGTTCTCACCACAGAGCCCCATGTAGGAGAGGGTCTCTTCACTTCCCTTAGTTGCAGCAGCTTCCTGGCTGGTCCTCCCACCGCTGCCAAACGCTGGCCAGACTGTCACTCCTCCCCTCCATAAGCTCCGTGGCTCCCTACTCCCCCCAGGACCAAACATGAGCTCCCCTGTTTGGGGTGGATGCTGCTCCCCATCATAGACCTTACCCTGCATAGAGCCACCTTCACCCCCTCCTGGCGCTTTGTCTTGGCTGGAAACACTTGATAAAATATTAGTGTTTGTTGATTGAACGAAGTGGTGCCCGGCCCCTGCAGCTATTGGGTAATGCCTCCCTCTCCTCCCCCTCCCCTCTCCTCCTTCCCCTCCACTCTCCCTCTTCCTCCTCTCCTCCCCCTCTCCCCTCCTCCCCTTCCCCCTCCCCCTCTTCTCCTCCCCCCTCCTCCTCCTCCCTTCTCCCCCTGCCCTACCCTTCCCCTCCCTTTCTCCTCCCCTCCCTCCTCTCCTCCCTCCCCTCCTCCTTTCCCTCCCTCTCCTCCTTCTCCCCTGCTCCTCCCTTTCCCCTCCCCCTCCTCCCCTCCTCCTCCTCTCCCCCTGCTCCTACCCTTCCCCCTCCCCTTTCCTCCTCCCCTCCTCTCCTTCCTCTCTTCTCCTCCCCTCCTCTCCTCCCCTCCTCCTCCTTCTCCCCTGCTCTCCTTTCCCCTCCCTCCCCCTCCCTCTCCCTCTCCCTGCTCCTACCCTTCCCCTCCCTTTCCTCCTCCCCTCCCTCCTCCCCTGTCCCCCTCCTCCCCTTCCCCTTCCTCTAAGCCGAGGTTACTTTTGCATCTGGTCTGTATGAAGGGAAGCACCTTGAGGGCAGGACTGGGACAGCCTGGGACACCATTTCCAGAGGACTGATCAGCAGCCGTGTCTCCTCTGGACCAAGCTGCCCCGCGTCCTCCTGTCTCTCCTCTTCCCCGGATCATCCGGACCTCCCTTTGTCTCCTCCCCCAGTTCACTCCGGCCATCCGCCCTTTCCTGCAGACCATTTCCATCGGGCTGGTCTCGTTTGGGGAGCATTATAAACGCAATGAGTCAGGGATTGGTGAGTTGTCCCCCGGCCGGCCGCCCCTCCCCCCACCCCGGCCCCCCCTCAGCTCCCTGCCGCTCACTTCTCTCTCCCCTCTCGTCCCCTCCCCTTCCCCCCAACCTAAGCTGCACAGAGGGAGCTGTCCCCGCCTAGGGTAAGTCCCCAGCAGAGGAAGGCAGGGACCTAGACCCCAGGGCCCTCCCTGAGCATGCCCCCCCCCTCAGGTGTGGCTGCCAGCTCCCTCTTCACTGGTGGCCGCTTTGCTATCGACCCGGAGCTGCGAGGGGCTGAGTTCGAACGGATCACCCAGAATCTGGATGTGCATTTCTGGAAGGCCTTCTGGAACATAACGGAGATCGAGGTGCTGTCGGTGAGTACAGCAGGGCCGTGGAAGGAGCGTTCGGAATTCAGCAGGAGGAGGTGGGGGACACTTCTCCCGTGACTGATTCTGCAGGCTTGAATGTTCCTCCATTCTCAGTCTCTATTCCCCATCTGTAATATAAAAACATGAGAGGCTTGCACTGCAGGACTTTTAAGGTCTCTGTTCTAAGTCCCCTCCCAGCCCTGACATTCCCTGTTCTAAGGCCCCTCCCAGCCCTGACATTCCCTGTTCTAAGGCCCCTCCCAGCCCTGACATTCCCTGTTCTAAGGCCCCTCCCAGCCCTGACATCCCCTGTTCTAAGGCCCCCTCCCAGCTCTGACATTCCCTGTTCTGAGGTCCCTCCCAGCTCTGAGGTTCTGTAACCCCCCTGAGTCTAGCACTTTCCTCTCCATTATATCCTTTGATCTCTGAACACTGTTCCAAGAGGGTTTTTTGTCCAGACCATCAGTGTTGAGAACTCTCCCTAGGGCAGCTCCACCCTGCTAGGCTGTGCTTCCGTGTTGCCTCACAGCCTTAGGCCATTCCTCACCCAGCCCTGTGTCCCTCCATCCATCCCTTCAGGGGTTTTTATTCCTGTTTTATTGAGGAAGAAACACCATTGACAGAAGTGAAGGGGCTCTGCCAGTGACTGGCAGAGCGAAGCCTAGAGCCCAGATCTCCTTAGTACCGGCCTAGGCCTCGTTCTGTGACTCCCCTTTGTGGTAGCCAGGGAGGTGAGGAGGGGTTCAGAGAGGCCTCAGAAGTTGGGGGCACAGGCTGGACCCTCGGCCATCCCTCCTCCCCCTCTCTCTGGCAGTCTCTGGCCAACATGGTGTCAGCCACAGTGCGGGTGTGCCGGGTCCTCAGCTTGCCCCCTCAAGCCTTCGAGCTACCCCTGGCCAACAACCCCCAGCTCAAAGTCACCATCTCGCCCCCGGTAGCCCACACGGGCCCGGGCCCTGTGCTGGTGCGACTCATCTCATACGACCTACGAGAGGGCCAGGTGCGGGGCAGGGGACCTCTGGGCACCTCCCCATCCTGCCCCCTACTCCCCACCCAGCATGTCATCCTCCAGCCTTCTGTTCATTCCTCATTATCCCCCTCTCCTCGCCATCCCCTGGCCCTACCCTCCCATCTCCTGGTGGCCTCTTCTCCCGACTAATCCTCAATTTCTACCTTCCTTGCTCATCTACTTTCTGTCTCCTCTCCCTCAGCCCCTTTCTCTATCCCCCTCCCCTGCCCGCCCCCAGGCTGTTCCTCATCTCCCCCTCCCTCCAAGGGATGAGGTGGGGGGAGGTGATTTAGGGGAAGTAGGGGGAAAGGTGGGGAGCAGGGACCCACCTCCCTTTGTCCTCCCTCCCCCAAGGACAGCAAGGAACTGAACATCCTGGCCCAGTCTGAGGGCCCCCGGAGCCTGGAGCTGTGGCCCCACACCCACCACGTCCCACGCTCTAAGTCCCTGGTCATCCACATCCATGGCGGTGGCTTCGTGGCGCAGACCTCCAAGTCCCATGAGCCCTACCTCAAGAGCTGGGCCCAGGAGCTGGGGGTGCCCATCCTCTCCATCGACTACTCCCTGGCCCCCGAGGCCCCCTTCCCTCGGGCCCTGGAGGAGTGTTTCTACGCTTACTGCTGGGCCCTCAAAAACTGTCACCTCCTGGGTGAGCCTGCCCCTGCCCGGCCCCTCTCCACCCAGGATGCCCAGCTGCTAGGCCACACCCAGCCTACCTCGTGACCTGGCCAGTGACTCCCCAACTTGTTCTCACCAGCCCCAACCTCTCTGATTTCTGACCTCTGTCCTTAGCCATTTGCTTCTCCCCCCGCCCACCATGGAGCCCAGTTGTAGCACCCCCATTGTGGGGGTTTCAGCAGCTGAGTCCCCACTTCCCATTGTGGTAGTATGGACAGGCCCTTCCTCAGGCACTCAGTTGCCCCTGACCCTGGATTAAGCCTGACGGTTTCTGAAGTCCCCTCCACCCTAAATCTATGACCGTCTGACCTCGGCCTCCCTAACTTCTGACTTTTTACCTGTAGCAGCACCCCACTTTCCAAAGCTGAGTCCCTGCCCATACTTCCCACCTCCGACCTCCATCCTCCCAAGTTCTCCAGTGACTTCTTGAGCTGAGAGCCTTCTTCTTGAATTCTCATCCTCCCTGGAATTCCCCAAGCTTCCCGAACTCTGACACCCCCCAAAATTCGGCCTCTGACCCCTGACCTCTGAGTACTGGCCACCAATACCAAGGTCTCTTGGGTTCAGAAATTCAGACTGGCAAGAAACCCCCTGGCTGCTGTTAGCCCAGCCCCTCATGTTACATTGAGGGGACAGAGGGGAAGGGACAAGTGGGTGACCCGGGTGCTCGTAAGGTGGAAGGAGCCCCAGAAGAGGACGTCCAGGGAGGACTGTCCAAAGCCATTCGGCTAACAAGTTAGGGATAAGGCTGTCGTGAATCCGTGTTGAACCCTCAGCCCCTCGGCCCCCAGTCCAGCAGCTGAGCCCCAGCTCTGTTCCCAGGCCTCGCTGCCTGGCAGGGCAGTGACCTCTTCTCCTTTGCCTCCCCCCAGGTTCGACAGGGGAGCGGGTGTGCCTGGCGGGGGACAGCGCTGGCGGCAACCTCTGCTTCACCATGTCCCTGCGGGCAGCAGCCTACGGTGTCAGGTTGCCTGATGGCATCATGGCTGCCTACCCAGCCACGATGCTGCAGGCCTCGGTCTCGCCTTCACGCCTCCTGAGTCTCATGGACCCCCTGCTCCCCCTCAGCGTCCTCTCCAAGTGCCTCAGTGCCTATGCTGGTGAGGCTGGGGTCCAGGTGCCAGGGGCACCAGAAGGGCGGGCGCCGGTGGCCGAGACCCCCAAGGAGAGCACAGGTGTGGGAAGCTGGAGGACGAGACCTCCGGGGAACGAGAGTGGGACCGTTGGAGGGGAAGGAGGACGACTAAGGGGACCCTTCTCCATCCTCTCCACCAACCACAGGCGTACAGCCTGAGGTCCAGGAAGACCAGGAGCAGCAGGCCCTGAGCGTCATGGGGTTGGTGAAGAGGGACACAGCCCTGCTGTGGCGGGACCTGCGGCTGGGGGCCTCCTCCTGGCTCAACACCTTCTTGGAGCTCGGAGGCCGGCGATCCGCTGACAGATCCCCGCCACCGACCGGTGAGGCCCCGGCACAATTCAGTCCTGAGCCTCCCGTATGCCAGGCACGATGCTCGCCTTGGGGGGGCGCTGTGACCAAAAGGAAGCAGTCCCCGATGTTCCCACACCCTCCCTTTAGAGAGGAGGGCGCAGAGCCGGGCAAAAGTCATGGGGTTCCATTCTGGATCTGCGAGGCCCTGGGCACACAGTGCGCCCTCGTTCTAGCCTTCAGTGAGCCCCTCGTGAGATGAACGGGTGGGCCCCAGACCCTGCTGGGATATTTCCGTTCTAGGGCGCTGCCGGCTCTGACGTTCTGTGATTCTCAGATCTGGGCTGTGACCCTCCCAGCAAGAAAACCAGGGGGGGACGACAGGCCAACCTGGGGAGTGGGGATGGGGGACACGGGCCAGGAGGCCTTGGCCTCATAGCCAGGTAGGCCTAGGTTCTGATGCCTAATCAACAGGTGACTCCCTTCCCCTGCACACCTCAGGCTCAATTTCCTCACCTGGAAAATGGGGCAGCACTTACTTCCCAAGGCTCCAGGAAGATGAGGGGTGGAGATCTTGGGGAATGCTATGTCCTGCCCCTGCAGAAGTGGGATGAGATTTGTTCTTGGCTCAAGAGGGCAAAGCGAGGGGCAGCAGGGGGAGCCAGGCAGATTGGGTCTGACGTAGGAGCCAGCCAAGCAGGTGTCCCCAAGTGGAGTGAGCTTCCCATCCACTTGTGGGGAATCCCAGAGGATGCTGGGCTCAGCGGCCTCCACAGTCCTTTCCCAATGAGTCTAGATCATGAAGGACTCAACCACCTCCTTCCTCCAAGATGGCGGTGGGAGACCCTGGAGTTGGGGTGAGGGGGTGATGCCCAAAGTTCCTATTTGTGATGTTTCAAGGTTTACGGATGAAGAGACTGAGGTTCACGTGGAGGTTAAGTGACATGCACAAGCACCTAAAGCTAGAAGTTTGTCAGAGTCTGAATTCAAACTCGGGTCTCCCCAGCCAGCCGGGGTGGGATGGAGATAGGGATCCAGCAGCCCGGGAAGGGGGGGGAGAGAGACGACAAGGCAGAAGCCGGAGACCAGGCAGGGGAGGAAGGGCCCCGGACTGGCGGAGAGAGAGCAGCCTGAGCAGGGGTAGCCCACAGGCCGCATCCCCGAGCTCAGAGGACCCCAGAGGGAGAGCCTGAAATGCCCGGAGGCCCCCTAGGCCCACCCCGTCATGTGGAGATGAGGAAGCAGGCCCAGAGAGGGCCAGGGGCTTGAAGTCCCACAGCCATTCCGGGGAAGGACGCAGGGGCGGAGAGCTCACTACCTCCCTCCCTCCTTCCAGAGACCATGCGCCGCAGCGTGTCCGAGGCTGCCCTGCAGGAGCTCCCCAGCCTCCCCAAGGACTCCACTAAAAGTTTGACCTTACAAGACCTGAGCCTGGTGGGGGGCTCCTCCGCCCCAGTCCTGACCTCGTCGGAAGAGACCCCGCCATCGGCTTCTCAGGAGGTGAACTTCTTCCTGCCTGCCTCGGGGGCCGAGGTCGAGGCCACCGAGGAGGAGGAGGAGAGAGCAGGGTGAATGCGGACCACCTGAGCTCCGCCTTCCCCGACGGCTTCCAGCCCCGGCGCTCCAGCCAAGGCAGGGCCAACCTGTCCCTGCAGACGTCCCCCCTTGTCAAGAACCCCTTCATGTCCCCACTGCTGGCCCCTGACTCCATGCTCCAATCCCTGCCCCCCGTGCACATCGTGGTGAGTTGATGGGGAGGAGAGGGGCGGACTGAGGGCCGGAGAGAAGGGGCTGAGGGGGGAGCAAGGGCCAGAGAGAAGGGGCCGAGATGGGGGGGAGGGGGGAGCGAGGGCCAGAGAGAAGGGGCTCAGATTGGGGGAGGGAGTGAGGGCCAGAGAGAAGGGGCTCAGATGGGGGGAGGGAGTGAGGGCCAGAGAGAAGGAGCTGAGGTTGGGGGGAGGGGAGAGGAGAGGAGTTGAGGAAAGACCCAAGGAAAGGGACCAGGGTCTAGGGTGGAGAATCATTTATGGGAAAGTAAAAGGGCCAGAGAGGGAAGTGGGAGGAGCCCCTCCTAATGGCTGGCGCGCTCTCTCTCTCTCTCTCTCTCTCTCTCTCTCTCTCTCTCTCTCTCTCTCTCTCTCTCTCTCTCTCTCTCTTCCCCCCCTCTCCCTCTCCCTCTTTCTCTCTCCCTCCCCCTCCACATCTCCCTCTCCCTTGCTCCCTCGGTCTCCATTTTCTTCTTCATCTGCCTCACTGGTTCTCTCCATCTCCATATCTGACCTCTTGTCTATCCTCCTGGACCCGCCCCACCTTCACGTCCATCTGCCTCCTGGTCCACTTGCTCTGTCTCTCTTGGCCTCTTTTCACTCCCCCTCCTTGGGGGTTTCTTCATCACCATGGTCTCTCTGCTCCACCACACATCTCCATCCCTGCCCTATCCCTTCTGGTCTTCCTTCTGTCCTCTTTCCTCTCCCTGTCTTCCATGGCCGTCCCTGTGGCTGTGGGTCCTGGCCCTGGTGTGGCCTGTCCATCCCCCCTTCACCCTCTGGCCCTGTGCTGCCCGTGCCAGGCCTGCGCCCTGGACCCCATGCTGGATGACTCAGTGATGCTCGCCCGCCGCCTTCGGGGTGTTGGGCGCCCCGTGAGCCTGCGGGTGGTGGAGGACCTGCCCCATGGCTTCCTGAGCCTGGCAGCCCTGTGTCGTGAGACGCAGCAGGCCACCGCGCTGTGCGTGGAGCGCATCCGCTTCATCCTCACTGGGACAGAGATACAGACGCCCGCGGCACCCAGCAAGCCTCAGTGGTCTGAGCGGTCCCAGACCAAGCACTCCCCTCTGACCCCAGCCTCAACCACGAGCTCGCCCCCCGGCCTGCGGAGCCCAGGCTTGCTTCAGGCCCAGCCCTCCCGAAACTCGGGCCTTGGCCCTGCCCGCTCCTGACTAAAGGCCTCGTGCTCTCTCTCGGTCGATTTTCTTTTGCACTAAAGACTCGTGATAGAGTGGGGCGGGGGACCCCTCCAGCCCCCCTCCCTCCACCTCACACTCCTCCCCTCTATGGGGGCTAAACCCCTGGCCCAGCACCCTGTGAAACCCTGGGTGAGTCAGAGTCAAGATGTTAGTGCTGGAAGGTGCTTTGAGATCCAATGTCCTCATTTTACGTAGGTGGGAAACTGAAGCCACCTGCCACAGTGGAAGGAGCAATGAATTCAGGTCTGGGGCCATCCGTGTGGCCTGGCACAAGTGCCTTCCCTACTGGGCCTCAGTTTCCCCCTTAATAAAATGAGAGAGTTGGGCCAGATGACCTCCGGGAGCCCTCCCAGCTCTAAGTCCTGTAAGGGGCGGGTCTGGGTCCCCAAGAAAGGTAAGTCTGGGGCCAGAAGCCCCCCCCCCCCCCCCCCCCCCGTGTCTGGTGCCTCCATGTCCTGGAGCCATCTGACCCCAGCCCAGGCATCAGGAAGTTCAGCGTCCTAGGGCCAGCTCTGCCCCTAGCCTTGTCAGGGGGCCTCGGAGAGGTCCTGGAATGGCAGATTGTAAGAGGTCCCCAGATTCCCAGGCCACCATCTGCATCCCCTCTGGGCCTTCATTTCCCCAGTGTAATGGTTAGCCCATTGCCACTCGGGGATGGAGTGCCTTAGACCCAGTGGGGAGGGAGGGAGCTCTGATGCCCCGTGCCCCCCCCATGCTTCCCCACTCACTGTGAGCCCCCCCAGCTGCTCCCTCCCAGCCCCAGCCACTGCCTTCTGCTGCTGCTGCCTCGCCCTCTGCTACCTTTTTGTAAATAAATGTATTGAATTCACCCCAGCCCCTCTCCTGACTGGACCCTGGGGGAAGGTTTCCCCCAGTACCCAGGCCTTCCACCAGGGCATGCTAACGCCTGGGCTGGCTGGCTGCCCGGAGGACTGATGGATGGTTCAGATTACTGGGTGCCTGTGTGGGGTTCTGAGGGGGCCAGAGGCTGGGACCACAAACCCGCAAACCCTCAAGCCTGCATCCTACAGACATGCCCAGGCTGGAGGGGACAGGATTTGGGCCCTGGGCTTCATGGAGCTATTTGTAGGGCAGGGCAGCCAAACCACAGGAAAGCCTGGGAAGGAGCTGGGTCCACACATGTCCTGAGTGGAGAAGGGGAAAGAAACCAAGAATGAGAGGGACAAAGAGACGGCCTGAGGGGAGCACAAAGTGGATGGAGCCTGCCCGAAACCAGGCCACAACCAAGAGCATCCCCCACCGTTAGGGAAAGAGGGCGTCAGAAATCCAGGGACAAGAGCTGAGGGAAAACTGAGGAAGACAACGGTGGCTGACGTTGGCGTGGTACTTGGTGGGTCAGAGACAGGAGGGGGGAGGAATCGACCACCATGGCAGGGCCCCAGTGAGCCTGGAATGGGCGGGGGCCACATTGGGAGTAGACTCTCCCTCCTGGGGCAGGTCTGGGTCACCAAGGGCAGATAAAGCAGCCAGGGGGGACCAGTCCCACCTCATTCCTCAGCCGGCTGCCCCCGGGTGCGGTCCTGGAGAGGACCCAGCGTAGATGCCTGGCACCAACCACTGTCAACACCACCAGTGGGAGCTGGGGGATCAGGACGCCTGTGTTCCTGAGGGGCAGCCCTGGTGCCCCGACACAAGGTCGAACCTGCCTCGGGCCGGTCAAGGAGCCAGAGGGAAGGTGTGGGCCCAGCTGAGGCTGAAAATAGTCATTAAGACCTGTGGGGGTGTGAGTGGGGGGGAGGGAAGTAGGTCATTAGCCCATTAGGAGTTGATAAGGGAGTGAGTCACAGGGGAGATGCTGAGGGCTTTGGCAATGGGTCTTCCTCCTCCCCTGCCCTGGCCCTAGCTTGAGGTCTTTGGCTGGGGGGGCAGAGAGAGTTGGGGCACTCCCTGGCCCTTCCTGCATCTCTGTCTCTACCTTTTTGGGGCCCTGTATTTCTGTTTCAGCTGCCATATTGTCGTAGAATTCAGGGTCACCCGGTTCAGCTGTTTTACAGCTGGGAAACTGAGGTGCAGAGAGGGAGGTACTTGCCTGAGATCACACATCAGTCAGGGGGTCTGAATGCCAACCCTAGGCTATTTCCCTTCGCACCTTAGGGTCTCTATGTCTCCCTCTCTGGACCTGAGACAAACAGAGGTTGATTTTGTGTGTTCATCTCTACGTGTGTGCAGTTGTGTCTGTGGGGGGGGGAGGTAGGGAAGAGGAGGAAAGGAAGCGATTATGTCTGAATGGAGGGAGCGCCAGGTCTGAAGTCAGAAGACCTGAGTTCAAGGCCGACCCAGGGCAGCATCCGTGGGACCCTCATCTCTAAAAGGAAGGTGTTGGGACTAGATGCTGCCTAAGGAGCCAGCCCTTCCACCTCCCAAATCTTGTGCTCCGTGTGTGTGTGTGTGTGTGTGTGTGTGTGTGTGTGTGTGTGTGTGACATACACTCTGTTCTGCTCTTCCCTCCATCTGTCCTCCCTTTCACCCCCTTTTTGGTTTCTCTGGGTGCCTCCCTCCTTCCCAGCCCCACCCATCCAGTCATGCCCATTAGGGAGAAACTGAGGCTAAGAAGGAATGACTCCTAGGGGCCACCTCCAGGGCAAGGGAGGAGCCCTTCAGGTTTGACTTCCAGGTCCCCTGCTGGCCCCTACACACACACACACACACACACACACACACACACACACACACACACACACACACACACACACACCCAGGATGAACAGAGGCTGTCTGTCCCATATGCCTGCAATGTTCCATTTCCTCCTCACTTCCACTTCTCATAACCCCTTACCTTCCTTCGAGGCTCAGCACAGGTACCACCTCCTCCAAGAAGCTTTCCCTAACTACCCCTTCCCCACAAGTTATTAGTGCTAGGCACCCTCTATTCCCCATCCCGACCCTGAGGAGGAGAAGATTAGCCCCCTGAGGTAAGGAGATTCTTTATATTAGGCAATAGAGCTCCTGCCCTGGAGTCAGGAGGACCTGAGTTCAAATCCAGCCTCAGATACTTACTGGCTGTGTGGCCCTGGGCAAGTCACTTCACTCTATTCACCTCAGTTTCCTCCTCTGTCAAATGAGCTGGAGAAGGAAATGGCCAACCCCTCCAGGATCTCTGCTGAAAAAATCCCAAATGGGGTCACGGCTCCATTATGACACTCAGTGAGAACATCCCAGCACAGAACCTGTCACACAGTAAGCATTTAATAAATGCTTATTTGGGGGCAGCTAGGTGGTGCAGTAGATAGAACACAGGCCCTGAAGTCAGGAGGACCTGAGTTCAAATGCAAACACCTGACACATACTAGCTGTGTGACCCTGGGCAAGTCACTTAACCCCAACTGCCTAAAAATAAATAAATAAATGCTTATTTTATTGAATGAGAAGGGACTTTAGGAGGCCTCAAGGTAAGCAAATCTGAATTCAAATTCGGGTCCTCTGAGTCTGTGCCCAGGGTTATATCACATTTTCCCTTGTTACCCCAGAGACAGAGACACTAAAGCCCTGCTCAGAGTGTTAAAGACGCAGGCGCACAGACCCAGTGAAATGTGCCAGACACCCCACTCCCACCCCTGACACCGTCACCCTGAGGTGTGCTCAGAACCTCGAAGAACAGCGGAGCTAGAAGGCCCAAGGGGAAGGGTTTTGTTCCAGGGTACTCGGTAATCAGCTGCTGAGCAAGGATTTGAGCCGAAGGATTCCCAGACCAAAGCTCTTTCAGCTCATACACGACACACAGAAGCCGCAGGGTCTTCACAGTGAGAGGCTCACACACAGACTCCAAAAAACAAAGACATCACCTTGAGTGGACTCTTAACGATCAATTAATGGACAAGCAATCGTGAAGTGCCTACTGCGTGCCAGGCACTGGAGGTGCAGAGACAGAAGCGAAACAGCCCCTGCCCTCAGGGAGCTTCTGTTCTGGGAGACCTCCACAAAGCATAAGGGAAGAACACACATCATATGTCACACCATTGGCCACACATGCGTGCACCCGTACTGATACAGAGATACACAGTGACACACGAACACACACACTGACCCCACACCCAAACACAGTCGGTCTCTCAGGGCACACCCGGGTGTCTCTCATTCCCTGTCCTGGGTGAGGCCAGGAAGAAGCAGCCGGTTTGGGAAGGGGAGGGAAGGGGGTACTGAGCCACCCCACCTGTCCCCTGTCCTGTCTGCTTGGCTCGACCGGTTTCCCAAGGAGAGCCGGCCTAAAGCAACCTCCATTGGGCAACCCCAGTTACTCAGCCTCCCATCCCCAACCCAATCAAGGACCCAGGGGGTCTGGGGCCCTGGCCTCTGAGCCCTGTGGGTCACCCTGTGGGTTAGGTGAGTGTGGGCCGGGGTCACCGAGGGAAAGGGGCTGGGGTGGGGGGCAAGCATCTGAGCCCCAAGACCCCACCTATCCCTCAGTTTTCATACCTTCCCGGCCGCCTCACCACTGGGTCAGTCTGTTTCCTCACCAGCTGGGGCTAATTGGTGCCCCCAGGGTGTTCGGGAAGGGTAGAGGTGGGGGAAGCCAAGGGCATTCCTGGCTCTTGTTGGCTCATTCCCTAGGCTTTCCCCATCCAGGCTGCCCGGAGGATGCGGTCAGCAAGGCAGGGCTAGGGCTGGATGGCCACGAGGAAGCTGAACTAAACCTTCCGACCCTAAGAGACACAGCGATTCAGAGAGATTAACACTTAAGACAAATACAGGAAGGAAGCAAGCATTTATTAAGCACCTACTGTATGCCAAGCACTGTGCGAAGCCATTTACAATTGTTATCTCATTTGATCTCACAACAACCCTGGGAGGTAGATGGAAGGCTAAAAGTTACCTAGAGATCTGGAGATCAGGATGCTGGGTCCCTGAAGGGGTGGGGACTAGAGCCCTAGATGCCTGGCCCCACCTAGGCCAGCAACATCACCCCATCCCTGCCCAACCCTGCCTGCCAAGTGACAGCGCCTTCTCCCTGATGGGTGACTCCCCACTTTTCTGGTGGCTCCAGCATTTCTGGGGGTGACACCCACCCTAGGGACCTCACCCAGTCCTGACGCTGCTTCCCTGACTGAGTCACCCCCCCCAAGTCCTGCAGAGCTTGTTAGGGTCAGGGCTAAGCCTCAAGGAGGGTCCTTGGAGAACCTAGCTTTCTGGACCCTCAGTCTTTTCCCAGAAAGGACCCTGGGGTCCTGCCCCTCAGCCAACTACCTTCTGGGTTTGGTGCTGGGGAGGGCATGTTTATTTCTGGTTTGGAGGGCGTATCACCCCCACAGCCTCTCCCCTCTGACCTCATTCCACTCCCCCCTCCTCAACTGGACCTTCCATAGTGGATAGGATCAGGGGGACAGGTGGAGTAAAGAACCAGGAGGCACTTTAAGGGCCCCCTAATGTCCCCCACACACACCTACACAACCTTGCTCTCTCTCCTTGCCTCCTTCCTACTGTACCTCGTTTCCCCAACTCTAAACTACAGTCAGAGAAATTCAGAGACAGCCTCATCCCTGGTGGAGCAGTGGACAGAGCTCTGGGCCTGGAATGCAGAAGACTTGAGATCATATGCAGCCTCAGACGCTTATGAGCTGTATGACCCTGGCCATGTCACTTAACCACTGCCTGCCTCAGTTTCCTCAACTGTAAAATGAGGATAATAATAGCATCTACCTCCCAGAATTGTTGAAGATCAAATGAGATAATATTTGTAAAAGTGCTTAGCACAGAGCCTGGCACATAGTAGGTGCTTAATAAATGCTTATTCCATCCATCCCCTTCTTGTTTCTGTTTCTCTTTACCCCTCCTGCACCTCTTCTTCTACTTTCCCCTCCTCTTTCTCTTTTCTTGCTCTTTATTCTCTTTTTCTTTCTCTTGTTTTTCTGTCTCTATTTCTGTCTGTTTCTGTCTGTCTCTCCTCTGCCTCTCTTTCTCTGTCTCTGTGTCTGTCTCTCTCTGTGTCTGTGTGTGTCTCTGCCTCTCTGTCTCTATCTCTGCCTCTCTCATTCTGTGTGTATCTCTCTGTCTCTGTCTCTCTAGGTCTCTCTGGCTCTATGTCTCTGTCTCTCACTCTCTGTGTGTATGTCTCTCTCTATCTCTCCATCTCTGTCTCTCTTAGCTCTCTGTCTCTGCCTCTCTCTCTCTCTCTCTCTCTCTCTCTCTCTCTCTCTCTCTCTCTGTCTGTCTCAGCTCTCTGTTTCTGCCTCTCTCTCTCTGTGTCTCTCTCTGTCTCTCTCCCCCCTACTCCTGTTTCTGCCTCCATCTCGGTCTCTGCACACTTTATTGCCCCTTAGGATCATAAGATGTAGCTCTAGAGGGAACCTGGGGGATCACTGTGTTCAACCTTCTCATTTTCATATGGGGAAACTGAGGCCCAAGAAGAGAATGGGCCGTGCCCTTAATGACACAGGTAGTAAATACCAGGTTCCATTTCCAGCCTGTGCCCACTCTTTTCTTCTATTTGTCCTTGTTTATCTCTTGAGAGTTGGGGGAGGGCCCTGAGCCTCAGAAGACCAGGGATTCAAGTCCCTGGTCAGCTATTTATGGGCTCTAAAAAAAACCTCCATTTGCCTTATTTGTAAAATGGGGCTAATATTATATCCACCATGTACTTTGCAGGGTTGTGGTAGGGAAGCGCTTCGTACACCTTAAAAAGACTGCAGAATCCAGAAGCCATTGCTTCTGTCTGTGTCTCTGATCATCTCTACCTCTGTTTCCCCATCTCCTCATTTCTGTCCCTGTGTACCTCAGTCTACCAGGTCTCTTTATCTCAGTGATCCCCATATCTGTCCTGGGGCTCCCCCCAGATGAGCTGGCCAGCAGGGATGCCCTAGAGGGAATGGGGGGAGGGGACTCCCATCTAAGCCTGACTCCAAGTGCTTCCTTCCCCTTGTGGCACGGTACTGCCCCACCCCTTGCTGCCTGGCTGCCCCATATAAGACCTGCTCCGGATGAGAAGGCACAGCCAGAGAGAGTCAGGCACGGAGTGACGAGGCCAGAGCCAACCCCAGTGCTACTCAACCCAAGAGCCCCAGCGTCCCGCCCAGTGCTCCCCAGGTAGGAAGGAGTCCCACCCAGCCCAGGCAGCCCCCTGCCTCTGGCATCTGCTTCCTGGCCCAAAGGGGCTCCTGTGGCTTCCTCTTGGACTTTGCAGCCCCTTCTCCTGTATCTCTTTGGGCTTTCTCTCAGGGTCTCTCCCTTACCCCTGGCTGTCTCTTGGCATTCTGGGGGTCTGCCCCTAGCTGTTCTTTCTCCTCAGCTGTCTCTACACAGATCTTTCAGACTCCTGGTAGACTTGTCTACCCATCTCTTTTCCTGGGTCTTCCCTAGCATCTCTCCACGACTGTCTATCTCATTGACATTCTAGCTCTATCCCATAATTCTAGGTGTCTCTATCTCTCCCTCATCTCTGGGTACCTCTGTCTCTCTTTTTTCTCTCTCAGTGAGTGTTTCTGCTACTCTGCCTCGATGTCTCCGTGCAAGCCACGGGGTTCTGGGTGTGGCAAAGTCCTCAGTCTCTGGCTTTATCCAGTCTTCCTCGGAAGACTGGTCTCCACTTCAGGTATCGGCAGCTTTCTCCATTCTGCAGCTCCGAGTTTCTGAGCAGCTTTTTCTCTTGGCTGGGCTGTATCTTTGCAGATTTCTCAGTCTTCGGTTGTATTGGGATTTTTCTCTTTTTATTGCTGAATGTCTGTGTTTCTCTCTGGCACTGACCATTCCTGGGCATCTCCGTCCAACTTAGCTTACACTTCAATGATACTTCAGTCTTGAGGCCTGGGGATGGGGGATGGAGATTCTCAGGACCCTAATGGATGAATCCTGGTACCAAGAGCTTCACTGGAGGAAGCGGGAAAGAATGAGGGGGGCTCTGACCCGGCCTCTTTCTCCCTCCCCAGCGCCCCCTCCACCTGCCGCAGTCCCTCCCCTTACTCCAGTGCCCTTGCCCCCGCCCCACCCCCACCACCTAGTCTCCAGGTGCCCCCCGGAACCAGCTACTCAGCGCTTCCTCTCCGCCTCGGCCCGCACCATCTCCGAAAGGATGCAGTTCGAGATGCATGACAACGTGAAGGGCAAAGGTGCGCTCGCCTGAGAGACCCCTCCCCCATCTGCTCCCCCTCCCCTCCCCCTGCCCGGGGTCGCGCGGACACCGCCAAGAAGCCGGCCTGGCCCCCAGATGTGGAGGAGGACCACCTGCTCCTTCCCTCCTCCCAGATGTGGCCCTCGGCCCAGACGCGCAAGACGCCCCTTGACCCCAGATCTGCAAGAGGAGGCCCCCATTTCCCTGAGCTCCCATCCTCTCTACTGGGAGGGAGAGTTTCCCTGGAACCGCCTGCAGGAAGTGCCATCAGACATCCTCCCCAGCAGATGTGCAAGGGGCACCGGCTATCCAGATGTGCAGAAGGACCCACGCTCCCCAGCTGCAGAAAGCCAGAGCCTGGGAGGGGGAGGGAGACCCCAGACCCCACCCAGATGCGACTCCAAATGCAGATGAGGAACCCCCTCCCAGAAGAGGGAGGGGGCTGCCCTTCTCCAGCTCCCCTCCCCCCTCCAGCTGCTGGAGCTGCCCAGATTTGCCAGAGAGGGAGGGGGGAGCTGTGGTGAGAGGAAGGAAGGAACCCAAACCTCGAAGCACCCTCGTTTAACCTTGTCTCTTCCCTTGCTCTCCCCAGCTATGTCTTACCCTGTGACCAGCCAGCCCCAAAGCCAGAGCACCTGCTACCAGACCCAGCAAAGTGACTGGCACACAGAACTCACAGACTGCTGCAATGATATGCCCGTGTGTGAGTGTGCCCCGGCCTGCCCCAGCATCCCTCCTCTGGCTACAGGCTCAATCACCTAGAACTCAGAGCCGGGAGGGCCCCTAGATCAGGGAATATCAGAGCTGCGAAGGATCTCAGAAGAGAGAACGCTGTTAGAACTGAGGACTTTACAGCTTAGAATATCAAAGATGGGAGGCTTCTTAGAACCTAGACCATAGAATGTCAGAACTAGGAAGTGCCCTAAAATAGAATGTTAGAGTTAGAGATTATCCAGTCTAACCCCATTGGGGGGGGGCAGGGACAGAAACAGACACAGAGACGAAGAAGGAGGGGGAGGGGTGAGGAGAGGAGAGGAGAGGAGAGGAGAGGAGAGGAGAGGAGAGGAGAGGAGAGGAGAGGAGAGGAGAGGAGAGGAGAGGAGAGGAGAGGAGAGGAGAGGAAAGGAACGGCTTCCTTCGGGCTTGGGGGGTCTCTCTGACCTCTCCCTCTCCTACCCCGCAGGTCTGTGCGGCACCTTCGCCCCCCTGTGCCTGGCCTGCCGCATCGCTGATGATTTCGGGGAGTGCTGCTGTGCGCCCTACCTGCCTGGTGGTCTCCACTCCCTCCGCACTGGCATGAGAGAGCGCTATCACATTTTGGTGAGGAGGCTGCGAAGTTCCGGGGAAGGGAGCGGAGCCTGAGCACCCGGGGAGGGGACCGAGGCCTTGCGACCAGGATAACTGGGGCCCCCAGATCTTCAGTACCTCCCTGACCCCTCTACCTTTCCCCCGACAGGGCTCTGTTGGAAACGACTGGGCAGCGCTCACCTTCTGCCTGCCTTGTGCGCTCTGCCAGATGGCTCGGGAGCTGAAGATCAGACAGTGAGGACCCGCCCCAGCCCCGCCCACTTATTCCTTCTGACCCTCCATTTCCTTCCCCCTCCCCCTGCCAATAAAATCAGAAACCCAAAGCTGTGTCCGAGTGGTCTGGGAAATGCGAAAGCGCTAGAAATCGCAAGTGAGGCGGTAAGGCTAGGCTAAGCCTGGGAAGGAGCCAGGAGACCAAGGTTGAGCTGCGTGACCTAGGGTGAATCTCTGCGCTTCTCTGGGTCTCGGCTTCTCTCCCCCCATCCGTAGTTCCTGAGAGGTCCCTGGGCTTTGAGGACAAAGCTCAGTACCTGAGAGCCGGGAGAGCCCTCAGCCACCAGCCAGCCCAGTCTTTGCCTGAATGAGAATTCTCTCTACTCCGCGCCCAGCAGGTGAGGTCTGCTTTGGCTTGAAGACCTCTGGAGAGCCTCAGATGTCGAGGCAGCCAGTTCCACTGTGGGACAGCATCTGCTATTAGCTTTTTTTTTTCTGCCCTTTGTGACCAGAGGACAAACTTGACCCTCTCCTGCATAGCACAGCTCTTCAAATACTTGCAGACTGCTGGCGTGTCCCTCCTGAGCTCTCTCTTCTCCAGGCTAAACATTCCCAGTACCTTCAACTAGTCCCTGTGTAACAGGCACAAAGGCCCCTCTGCCATCCTGGTTCCCTTTCACAGGAAGGCAACTTCCTATGAACACCCATCTGCTGATTAATGTCAGGGAGACCTGGGTTCAAGTCCTGACTCTTTACACTTACAAGTTACACTTATGGGTTACCACAACCTCTGTAAGCTGCCATTTTCCCAGGGGTACCCAGCTCACAGGGTTCCTGTGATGTTAACTGAGCACACACTGAATGAATTTAAAAAAGCAGTAAGCACTTACTGTTTGCGCAACAGTGTAATAAGCTCTGGGGATCTAATTTGTGTAAGGGAGGTAGCCCTGATTTATTTGATGAGCTTGTATGAAAAATAACCATCTAAATGTCATGGGGGCTTGATCAGAACTTGTGGTCAATTTGGACTTACCTCGGGAGGCTCTGCGTCACCAGTGACTTCCAATGCCAGCTCTCATGGAGACATTGCGATCTAGACCCCCAGCCAGTCCAAACACTTCATCTCCTATTTCGCTCTCACCGATCTTCTCCCGTACTGATCCACTCCTGCTGGCATTTTCCAACAATCAGAGCAGGCCCAGAGGAGGTTGGGACTTCTGGAAGAGGGGTGGGGAGAGAGGACGGATCTAGCTGCTCCAACCCAGGCAGGACTTCATGTTGAGCGTGGTATGGAGGAGGTTCCTAGGCAGGTGGAGACCAGACGAGCCGGCCTCTGAGTTCCCTTCGGGTTCTTTACTTCTGGGAACGTTCCTTGAGACATCCGGGCCCCACCTCTGACATCTGAACCTGAGCACACAGCAGGCCAGAGCAGAGCTAGAACACTCACACTGAAAGGAGCCGCTGGCAGTGAGGAGTATGGTGGAGGGTGACCGAGCCCTGGAAGTGGGGTTAGGATACCCAGGTTCAAAGCCCAGCACCAACACTGAGGTCGCCGGCTCAGAGATGATGAGCAGCTCTCATCCCTGAGCCTTGACTTCCTCCTCTGTGAAGTAGGACGGGAATACCTGCATGACATAGGGATAGGATTCTATATAGCTGACCTGAGAGCCCAGAAGGGACATGACTGGGAGAATTCTTGGAGCAGAAAACACAGTGCACTCAGTGGATCAGACGGACAAATAGACATGGATTTGGATTGGAACCCCAACTCTGCCACTTACCGTGTAAACAGGGTGAGTCTCTTCACCTTCACGGGCCTGTTTCTTCATTGCTAAAATGAGTGGCTTGGGCTCCATGGTCCCTCAAGCCCTTCCAGGTCTTGGATCTGCACTCCTGGAACTCTTTTTTGAGCTCCTAGACACCATCAGATACACAGACGATACCAGTCAGGTGGCCCAGTGCACAGCACACTGGATCTGGAGTCAGGAAGACCTGAGCTCAAATACAGCCTCAGACAGCTGTGCGACCCTGGGCAAGACAACGAACCTCCACCTGCCTCAGCTTCAACTATAAAATGACAAAATGCAATTCACATTGTGTGGCACGCAGTAGGTGCTTACTAAACGTTTGCTTATTTGGTGATGCAAGGAGGCAGAGAAGACAGTCACCGGGAGACCAGAAGAACAGAAAGTCACTTGAGTAACAGGAGGGATGGGCCCTGCCGCACCCACTCCACAAAAGAAGCCTCAGCTGGACGCCCAGTCTCAGGCCTAGTGCCAAGGCTCCTCCCTCCTTAGTCTGGGTCCCCCCTGGGCTAAGTCTGAAGGTCCCTCAGTTCACTGTTGAAGGGCCCCTGGGAGGGAGAGGCAGGATCTGCACTCTAGTCTCACTGGTTCCTCCACCTTCTCCTGCTGGGCCCAGCCCAGTCTCTAATTTAAGGGATCAAACATATGCCTCATATGCCCTCAAAGGCAGAGAAGTAAATTCTATACTCCTGATTAGGACAAGGCGGGGGCCTCCTAGAATGTGGAACGGAGTGCAACCTCCACATGTTGCTGTCATCAATCCTCTGTTCTCAAAGAGGACCAAGGAAGAAAACAAAGGGAAGGCAGGCCTTTCTTGGCCCAGAGAAGCAAACACACTTGGCCGAGCTGGCTTATGGAGCAGCAGGTGAAGATCTCACAGCCCTTCCTTGCCCACATCCCAGCCTGGAGACAGAAAACCACATGCATGAATCCCAAAGTCATCACCAGGCTCCGAGGAATTGGAGGTCACGGAGGAATCACAGGATCCCCAAACTGGCTATAGGAGAGAACCCATGGCCAGGAGCCAGGATGCATGTAATGGGGCAGGGATGGACTGGAAATGGAGGACAGAATGGGGGGGGGGGTGTCTGCATAACAGCACTGGCCGAAGGTCCCAGATTCTCCCCCACATCTCTATACAGCAACCAGACAACTGGATCCCCTGAAAATGTTTTATTTAGTGATTTAAGGTTTCCCCCTCCCATACAAAGCAGTCCAGTAACCTCCTTCCTGCCCACAAGAGGGAAGCTGTCCAAATCCTCTGACCTTGGGGGGGGAGGGCAGGCAGTGAGCTACAGGGAATGAACGGTATCCAAAGCCCTGGAGGAAAAGATGAGAAAGGGTGAGGGATTCAGAAACGGGGGGGGGGGGGTCAGGAGTAGGAAGGAAAGGACAAGTAGGATTTGGGAGAAAAGAGACAGGTCCTGTAGTGCTGCGTTAAAGGACACAGGAACCAGGGAGGGTGGGGAGTTCACCGAAGCCACTGGTTGGGAAGGGCAAGGAAGAAGCATTTCTGCTATGTGCTAGGCACTGTGCTAAGTACTTTCTGAGGATCGCCTCGACTGCCATCTCGGCAGCTAGGGGGCTGAAAGGCTTGCTAAGACTAGAAAGGGGCTCCAAAGGCTGTCTAGGCCAAGCTGTCGATGAGCGAGAGTTCCCTTGAACGTCCAGCCTCCAACCAGAGACCTGTGGGGGCAGTGACTTCAGTCACTGGCCATCCACCTCGAATCAGAAGGTTCCCCCCAGAAGAGATGAGTTTGCTGGCTGGGATGCTGGCAAGGGGGTGGGGGGAGACAGAGGAGCCTGTGGAGGAGCCCCCTGGAGACCATGGCTGGCCTTAGGCCACTGACCACTTTGAGTGATGACTTGGATGAAAGCATGTGACACCCTCACAGCCGGGAACCGCTCCCTACATGTGGGACAACAGCTCCCAAAAAGCCTCGATAGGAGATATCCCACTGGGCCAACGCCTGGCTTCAAAGAGACAACGTCGTGAGGCGGGTGAAGGCCCAGCTGGGTCAGCAAGCTCAGCGTGAGCCAATGCTGTGACACGGCCCCCCTCCCCCGCCACGGGCTGCGCTTCCTGGACCACGAGGAGGAGTGCTAGGGAGGCCACCCCGGGGTGCACACGTCTCAGGAAGGAGGTGGATAAAGAGGGCCAACTGAATGGAGAGTGTGTGCCTCCAGAGGACAGGCTGAAGGTGAGAGCTGCAGGACACCCACGAGTGCTATTTCGATGTACCTGCAGGGCCGTGCTGCAATAGAGGGGCAAAAGGAGTCCCTCTGGGCCAGAGAGGGCAGAACCAGGAGCAATGGGGAGAGGCGCAAGGGGCCAAACGGGCCTGATGTCAGAAATGGCCTGCCTCAAGAGGTAGTGAGGCCCCCATGCTAGGGCAGGGTTGGACTAAACGGTTTGTTCATGGAGGACCCACGTCTGAAACGCTGTGAAAAGCTGAGGGGCTTCCAAGGGAGCCGAGGCGGTGGCTTGGGAGACCCCAGGGAGGCCCTGGGGCCAGTCACGCTAGGTCACTATGCCAGGCTCAGAGGTGACAGACTCAAGATGTTGGGTGGGGGCCCAAAGGAAGGCTGCCTTGAGAGAGGAAACGTGCCCTGGAGCCCAGGGCACAGCTCCTCAGAGAGGCCTGACACGGTACAGCCCGGAGTCCAAACGAGGGCTGACGGGAAGGGTGTCAGCAAACCAAAGATGAGTCGAGGGTCTGTGGAAAGCCCGGCCACTAGGGACAGGCTGGGTTTTTGTCGGGGGCCGAGGGGCAGGGAGCAGGGGCTGGGTGACCCTCCCCACCCCCAGGCCCTCAGAGCGACATGCTGGTGAGGTTGTCATGAGTCAGCAGTCCCTTCCTCCCACCCCCTGCCCCGTGCCCACTGGCCCCAGGTCCACTGCCACCACCACAGTACTCCTGCAGCCGGTGCCGCAGGGTGACCAGGGCGGAGCCCAGGCAGGCCCTATTCGGGGTGTAGATGCCACCAGGCAGCTGCAGCAGGAGTGTGGCAACCCCTGCCATGCCGTCCTCTGTGGGCTCCAGCGTGATGGGCCCGGCCCTCAGGGCCACAGGGCAGCAGCCCCCACTGCCGGCTCCCCACGGCCCCCCACTCCCAGTCAACAGCAGCGGGGCCAGGAAAGGCTCCGAGCGGCGGAAGGCAGGGGCTGGGAGGCCCACGCCACTCGTTTTCCAGGGGACGCTAACGGCTGGGTCGGGCGGGAAGCAGACCGTGACCTTGGCAAAAGGGCGGCTGGCCATCTTGGTCATCTCCTGCAGATGTCGCCGCTGCTCACGCCGCTGGTCCAGGGCCTGCTTGGCCTTCCAGAGCAGGACGCAGAGCGACAGGAAGAGGAAGAAGCAGGAGAAGAAGACGGAGAAGAAGACGAAGAGGTCGATGTGCGCCTGGTCTTGGCGGAAGAAGAGGAGGCCCTGGGAGTCCGCAGAGCCGTTGGTGCCAGGAGCCATGGGGTCCCCGACGCCCAGCAGGAGCAAGTAGAAGCGGCTGGACTTGAGGGCGTGCTGCTCGTGGGGGTAGGTGATGACGAGCCGGTCCCGCACCCCGCGCACCACCAGCACGGCGGCAGGTTCCATCACAGTCACGTAGGTGATGAGCCCCCGTGGGCGCACCTCCCGGATCCGAGGCTCAGGGGGCGGACCGGGCCCCCCGGCGCCCACCTCGCCTGCCCGCAGCCCAGCCTCCACAGCCATCGGGGGTGGGGCTGGTGGAGGGGGCTGGACGTGCACAGTGTGGACTCCGGTGTCTGGGTCCACACGGACCACGAAGGTGTCGTAGGATGTGGAGACGTAGAGGTCGACGGCACCGAAGGTCACGTCCAGCGTCAGGCGGATGTCTACGTTGGTGAACTTTGGCTGGACCCCGAAGAGCACGGTGCGCCCGGGGCCCAGGGCCCGGCGCTTGGGCTCGTGGAAGCAATTGGTCTGGGAGGTGGGGTCCAGGCAACACTCCTGCTCCACTGAGATGAGCCGGTAACACTGCTGGCCCCCCAGGGGGCTGCCATGAAAAGACTCGCGGCACTTGGCGCACTGCAGAGGCAGGAGAGGCGAGGGGGAGAACGTGAGCCCCCTCACCTCCAGCCCCTGGGCCCCACCCCCCACCTCAAACAGTTCCTCCTCCTAACTTCCCCTGATACTCTTCTACTCTTTCCAAGACTTGTCTCGGGTCCCCTCCCACTTCCAGGAGGCCTCCTTTGGTTGCCCCAGCTCCTGGACACCTCTCATTCAGACGCCCCCCTTCGCCAGAGCTGGCGTGACGTGTCATCTGCCTGGCCGGGTTACGCCCCATCCTTCGTCCGCCCCCTTGCATCGCCCTCGGGCCCCCACCTGGTACTTATAGCAGTCCCGTCGGTCGCTGGGGGAGCTCCCCTGGCAGGTGCCTGTCTCTGTGTTGTTCTGGCAGGGACAGCCCGTCCCGTCTTCGTTGCAGGTGTCTGCGTGGCCGTTACACTGACACCTGGAAGGAGGGACGTCTTCCAGCCAGGGGCTCCCTGCTCCTCAGCTTCGTGTCCGGGTCTCACCCCCCCGCGAGGATGCGGCCGTCACCCCCCCAGCCCACCACTGGCCAGCGGGGCCGTCACTCACTTGGTACAGCGTCCATCCAGAAGGAAATAGCCTTCCAGGCAGCGCTGACACTTGTCTCCGTAGCTGCTGTTCTGACAGTTTACACACACGGCCTCATCCTCGCTCGGCCCCTCAGACACCCACTTCTCAATCTGGTGACAGACAGAGCCCCTGAGACACGGACATCCGGAGCCCGACACCTCCCGCCCTCCCCATCGGGAACCTGGGCTCCTGCTCACCTCCTCGGGGTCCAGGGGATACGTCTCCGGATCACCACGGGACATTTCTAACTCTTTCTCAGAGACACAGATGTCGCTATTCCCTCTGCAGAAAGCTCGGCAGGGGCGGCAGGTCCCACCTCCCAGGGCTGAGCCCACGAACAGCGGCCGGCAACGTTCGCAGTGGGGACCCTGCAGACAGGGACCACGGTCAGGTGAGGCCCGCCGGCTGCTAGGCAGAGGATGGGGCCCAGGCAGTCCCACCAGAGGACGAGTCAGACCCCTGACTCAGTGATTCCAGAGTGACACAACAGGAAAAGAAAAAGGGCAATGCTGTCCCCTGGGTGGCACGGAGAGAGACAGCGTACAGAGCCATGGAGGAAAAGATGCCCCTTCATTAGCCCTTGGTCAGACCACACTCGGCTCACTGTTCACTTCTAGGCACCTCGTTTTTGAAAGTACCCAGGAAAGGTGGAAAACAGCCAGCTGAGAGGAACCAGCATGTCCAGGGATGGGAGAGCATCCCACATAAACCCTGACTGGGGCGACGTGGTCGGCGGGGAGCGGAAACTCACAAACGAGCAGCCTGGCAGCCTGCCGCCCTCCAGGAGCTCTGTTCCTGGGCCTGGCCAGAATGCAGCCCACACCTCTCACGAGACAAGGTTCTCACACAGTGCTCTGCAAGCTAATTTCAAGCTATTATTATAATTATTATTTACTATTAAAGAACTGAAAGAGATGATTACTAAGCTGCTCTTGGTGAGATCTCTCAGATCCCAGATAATGGGAAAGGTCCCATGGGTTCGGAAAAGGGCAAGTGTTTTCCTGATTCTTTAAAAAAGGGAAGAGGTTGAAATCTGCAAACAACAGGATAGTGCACCTGACGAAATTCTAGACACACTAGTAAAGGGAAGGTTCACGAGCATTAGAAAGGGAAGCAGTGACACTAAGACATCATGGTGTCATCAAGAACAGGTCAAGCCAGACTAATGTCACTTCCTTTTCTGACCAAGTAACTAGCCGGGTAAATGAGAATGGTGTACCAGGGGTGGGGAGCCTCGAGGCTACATGTAGCCCTCTAGGTCCTCAAGTGCAGCCCTCTGATTGAATCCAAACTGCACCAAACAAATCCCCTTAATAAAAAAGATTTGTTCTGTAAAAGATGGACTCAGTCAAAAGGTCTCACCCAAGGACCTAGAAGGCCACACGTGGCCTGAAGGCCACAGGTTCCCCACCCCCGGTGCAGACATACTATCTTCCAATTCCAGGAGTGTCTGATCAAGTTGTTCATGCTACAGGGCAGTCTAGGTAAGAGAATTTGAAACAGGTTGTATATAACCAGACCTAAAAATGAGACACTGGAGGACCAAGGTCAATGGGGAGGGGGCTGTTCATGTCTGGGTGCTACTAAGATGTGCTCTTAAGGTGCAGAAGGCATGCTTCTCAAATCTGCAGAAGGCACAAAGTTTGGGGGCACAGCTCGCACACTGGATAAGAGGCGGGAGATGCCCCACGTTTTCACTGGCCACAAGAATGGACCGAATGAAATACAAAATAGAATAAAGTCACGTATTAAGTTCTAAACTTGAGGTTTTTTTTAAAAAAATCACCTTCAAAATATAGGATGAGGGCTGTGTGGCTGATTGATTTCTGTTTAAAAAAAAAAAAGTAGGTATTTTGCACTATGAATCAGCAGCACAACAGAGTGGCCACACGACCTTAGCATCTTAGGCCGAAATGGGAGGAACAGTGCAGGAAACACACAGGAAGGAGGGTATCCAGAAGAGGTAACTAGGAGGCGGGGAGCTCTGGAGACGGGCCTGCCATGGAAGGGAGAGCTTGAGGAAGAGGGATCACACTTTCTCTCCTTGGCCCCAGAAGGGGCAGAGAGACTGAGTGCAATGTCCCCAAACATTTCCTGATGGCTAGAGCTATCCACAAGTGGGATGTGCCGCCTTGGGAGGCTGTAATAACTAACATTCACGTAAGGCTTTCACATTTGCAGAGTGCTTCACAAACGTTATCTCTTTTGATACTCAACCACCCCAGGAAGTAAGTGTTGTTATTATCCCATTTTACAGATGACAAAACAGAGGCAAGCAAGGGTGAAAGGACTGGTCCAGGGTCACACGGCTGCTTAGTGTCTGAGGCTGGATTTGAACTCGGGCAGTCCTATGCCCTACCCGCTACCCGGACTCACCCTCACTGCAAGTCTTCAGGCAGTGAGTGGAGTACATTGTTTGTTGGGGACATTGTAGAAGATTTCCTTCAGGGTCTAGGTTTGACCACGTGGCTGCCGTGGACCCCCCCAACTCTGACCCCATCTGATTCTACGACATGCCAAAGTGGTCATGTAGCCTCTGCCTGAAGACCTCCAATGACAGGGAGATCACTTCCTGCTGAGTCAGCTCATTCTATTACTAAGCAGCTCTGATTATTGGAACATTTTCCTTTTCCATCCAGGTTAATTCTGCCTCCTAGGACTCCCCTCCACCTCAGCCCCGCCTTCTGGGGCCAAGAGGCACAAGGTAAACAGCAAGTCAATGTGGGGGGAAGCATACGGGCTCTGGGTTCAAATCCCAGCTCTGGAGACTGTTTACATGGGTGGCCTCAGGTAAGTCACATCACGCCTGGGTCTTTTTCCTCCATGGTAACAGGAGAGGGCCTCATGACCCTCCAGGTCTCCCCCATCTCCTCCCATGCGACCCCCACTCCAAGCTCGCTCTTCCCAAGGACAGAATGACCCTGGGCAGCCACCTCCCCCAACACTGTCACTCACTGATGTCACCTAACTTCTCTCTTCTACACAACACATCAGACGTGAGCCCTTCCACCCAGTGCAGACGCACAGCGAGGGGCCAGCAGCATAGCAGACCTAGCAGACTGGCAGGCTGGCAGGAGGCAGGGCCAGGGTTCTCTCCTTGGGGTCCTTCATCTGTCATCCCTCCCCCCCCCATCCCAGCTGCCTCTCTCCCTGGACACACTCGGGTCTGTCTGGATCTCTCCTAAGACATGCCACCGCCAGACCCAGTGCCCCAGGGCTGATCTGTCCAGCACAGAGCACAGTGAGACCAACCCTTTCCTTACTCCGTAGTTGGCCCAGGGACCAGGACACCCAAATCCTCCTGGCTGAGCTGCAGAGTGAACATTCACTTCCATTCCATTCTTTGCACCAACCTGGCTTTCCTGATTTCCTCCTCCTCCCCACCCCTCCTACCCTCCCCCTTGCTCAGGAAGCAGGAAAAGATCCTCTGCAAGCAACCCGGGCCCATCTCCTGCCCTCTGGCTCTGCAAAGATAGGTCCGGTTTCCTACAGGCCAGCCGAGCAGTGACCCTTGTGGGGAATCTGGAAAGTAGCCCTTCCTGTTTCAGCACCTGCTTTTCACTAACTCGGCACCTTCCAGCACCTCGGGTCTGAATTCTGGCCCCTGTGGCCTGGGGGACCCTGGGTAAGTGTGTGGCTCCCAGGGACTCTCAGACCTTGCCCGAGGCTCCCCTGAGGCAGAGGGGGCAGTTGTTATGAACTCACCATCAGGCCATCTGGGTCTAAATGCACAGCTGCGGCAGCAGCTGGGCCCTCCCCGAAGCAAGGTCCCTTCATCCCTCCCTCCCCTCGAGTCCTCTTTAGCGCTCCCCTTGGCCTTTGATTCTCTGGGGCCTATTCCTTTCTCTTCATGTCCCATGCTCTCCTTCTTTCCCCCTTCTCCTGGCCAAGGCCAACCCTTCCATATGTGCCCTTCATCCAGGGGCACGCTGGTAAATGATTAACAACCAGGTCTCCAAAAACTAGACAGATGTGCCCACAAATCTGCATCATCAGCATTTTCTCCATCCCTTCTTAAGTCTAGACAATCAAAACAACCCATCAAGCCTGGATTTCCAGCACTTGCCAATTTCTGGATATAAAGGCTTGCCACTGGCTTTCACGCTGGCTCAGGCCCCCCTCCTATCTTCTCCAGCATGCGGACTCCTCCCTCATCCCTCCTCTCTCTAGGACCCTCAACTTCTCCCCATCTCCTGCCTCCTTTCCTGCTGCCTGCCCACATGCCCAAGTCTCCCCTTCACTCCCACATTCGGGCTATTGTCCTATGTGCCTTTTCAACTTCTCAGATGCCTACAAAAAGCTGTTTATTGGTTCCCTCCCTTTCCTCTCACTCTTCAACCATCTGCAACCAACCTTCTGACGTCATCCCTCAATTACAACCGCTCTCTGCTCAGAAGCAGCCCCCAGCGGCTCAACAGCCAGTGTGGCATCTTCAGCAATGGCAGGGGACTGCACATGGTGCACGCACTTGAGATGCAGAATGAGACAGGCTTCTGGAACTGGCCAGCGTGGGAATGTGCTTGGCTTGACTCGGAATATTCGATTTAAGGGCCCCTGGTTTTCTTCCCAAGGTAGGGGACGATGACAATAAATGCTTCTTAATAAAAAACCATTTGTCGATGACAGACCAATCTGACAGCCTTTTCTCCGCCCTCTTCTTGTTGACTTCCATCCCCTACAGTATACCCTGTCCTCCCCTCTTCATCCCCTCCACCTGTCTCATGGCCCATGACCCACTCCGCACAGAGATGGTTTTGATCTCACGATCCACTCCAAGCATCTTATTCCATATTCATGAATTCTGAAATTCCCTTATCTGCTCATAATCATTTCTCATTTCACCTTTCCCTCTGCCTTATCCCCCAACCCCATTCTCTGTCTGTGATCTCCAATCCCTCCACGCCTCAGTTCCTTCCTAGGCCATCCTCCGTGCACTAGCTATGCTCTCCTCCTTCCTCATCCTGACCCCGGGTGAACCAGACAGAGGACAGTCTATACTGTCCTCTAAAATTAAGTGCATTGTTTCCACACTCCATCATGCCTTGCAAAGCCTTAATCTTGGATAACTCCCACCGTCCATCACTGTCTGGCTCCTACTCATGGGCTACTGGACCAAGCTGGAGTAAACCAGGAAACTGTGCTGACTGGGCCCACTACAGACTTATGTTTAGATGACCTTCACTGCAGTCCTTTCACACCTCTGTCTTCACCTCCCGCTCCCATGCTCCACAGCAGCTCCTCGAACCTCCCTCTTCTCCCTCCTCTTCCTCTCACACCTCCCAGACACCTTCCGCTGCTCCCTCTTCCTTCACCCTTCTCCTTGCTCTCTGCACACCCAAATGATCCTGCCGCATTCCATCTTCTCCAGCAACAGCTCCCTCTTCCACACTCACTCTCCTACTACCCCGGGGGCTCTCCCTGCCTACAAATAGGCCCACATCTCCTCCATCCTCAAACCTGAATCAGCAGCACTGGCAGCTCTCACCCCGAAAGCTCTTCTCCCTTTTGTGGCCAAGCCTCCGAGAGGACCATCTAGAACCAGCCTCCCTGCTCCGCTCGCTCTTTTCTAACCTGTACAACCTGGCTTCCACCTCGCCTGTCCACAGAAGCTGCTCTTTCCAGAGTGACCAAGGAGCTCCCAGCTGCCAAATCCAATGGCCTTTTCTCAGCCTCTTGGCAGCTTCAGGCCGATCTATCGCCCTCCTTCTCCCGGTTCTCCTTCTCCCTCTCTGGCCGCTCCTTCTCTGTCCCCTCGGTTCGTTCTTCATCAAGGTCACGCCTGCTAACCAGGGTGTCCCACAGTGCTCTGGGCCTTCTCCCCTTCTACTCAGGCCGATCTATCACCCTCTTCTCTGGGGTTTCAGGACGCCACCCTCCCTCTCCTGGTTCTCCTTCTCCCTCTCTGGCCGCTCCTTCTCTGTCCCCTCGGTCGTTCTTCATCGAGGTCACGCCTGCTAACCAGGGTGTCCCACAGTGCTCTGGGCCCTCTCCCCTTCTCCTCTGGCGATCTCATCAACCCCCTTGGGTTCAGTTATTAGGTCTGTGATGATGATCCTCTGGCTCGGCCTCTCTTGCTCTCCAGTTCCTCATCGCCAAGGGCCTAGCAGACATCTGGAACTGGACGTCCCACGGCCACCTTAAACTCAACACGTCCAAAACTGGACTCACTCTCTTTCGCCACGAATCAAACAGAAAAGATCTTCACGACCTGGCCCCCTTCCACCTTTCCAGTCTGCCCTCCACATTCTCTCCGACCCAGGGGCCTGTTCTTCTAATAAGACCCTCCACACCTCAGCCCCGGGCGCATCCCTGGGCTGCACCCTGTGTTCAAACGCTCTTGCTCCTCACTTCGGCTAACATCCTGCCTTCTCCAGGAAGCCTCTCCCTCCCACTACTGCCAGTGCCTTCTCTTAGTTAATTATCTCCAACCCAGCCCCTGTGAATACATCTGTGTGTCTGTCTAGAACCGCGACCCTGCACACACCTGTCTGTATCCTGTGTCCCCCATTACCAAGCGTGAGCTCTGGGAGGACAGGACCTGGCGTTCCACAGGTTTTTGTAGCTCAAAGTGCCCAGAACAGAGGACACTCCCTGCTCCCCAGCCTCCAACCAGGCTGCACTCTCCCTGCCCCCTCTACGTGACCAGAGCCTCCTCCCATCTCTCCCCACCCATTGGCCGTCTCGTCCTGACATCAACACCCCAGCGCCCGTCCCCAAGCTGGAGCTTCCCCTCGTAAGCCAGCTGGTATCGAACCACTCTATTTATCTGGACTCATTCTCTTACATATTTATTTTCTATGGGGCAGCAGGTAGGACAGTGATCAGACCAGTAGGCCTAGTGTCAGGGTGACCTGAATTCAAATCCTGCCTCAAGACACTTCCTAGCTGTGTGACTCTGGGCAAGGCCCTTCACCTGGGCCCCAGTTTCCTCATTTGTAAAACAGGGATAATAATAAGCACCTACCTTGAAGGGCTGCTGTGAAGATCCAATGAAAGAACATGGATAAGCCACTATGAGTCTTAACAGAAATGCGGCTACCACTGTTATAACAACTGCTATTGTCATCACTCCCACTGGAGCATATCTGTACCCTACCACAGTGCTGCAAGCACGGAATACAGGCTTGTTGATTGAGTGACGACCACATGCAGGCCGTGGCTGGAGGCTCAGGGAAGGCAGGGGTCTGGTGAGGAGGCGCAGGATGAAGGAGATTGGGGGGAAGGGAAAGAGGCCACGGACAGGTCTGGAGGACAGCAGTGAAGGTCCAAAGCCCAGGCCAGGGTAGAGGTCGGCGATGAGGTTAGGGGTGAAGGGTGACCTCCCCAGAAGCCAGGAGCAGGGATCAAGCTGGACCCTGGTCCCCAGGGGTCCTCACCGCAGTGTTGTTATGGCACTCGAGGCAGCGGTCCCGGGCCCCTACGCCATCACAGTTGCTGTGCCTGTTGCAACGACACTCAGTCGAACAGTTATGGCCAACAAACCCAAAGTGGCAGAGACAGCGGTCGGGCTCCACACAGGAGCCGTTCACACAGCCCTGGGCACAGACTGGGCGGCACTGGCCCCGCACACTGCCGAGGGGAGGAAGCGAGGGTCAGGGGTCGAAAGCCCAGCCTGGCAACAGTCTCCCAGCCCCCACCCCGTCCCCCTGGTCCATGGTGTATCTGTCCCTCTGTCCTCACTGGTGCCCCGCATCCTCACTAGCCCATTGTCCTCACTGCCCCCCCATCCTCACTGGTGCCCCCGTCCTCACTGCCCCCCTTTCCTCACTGCCCCCCCATCCTCATTGGTCCATGGTGATTCCATCCCCCTGCCCTCATTGGCCTCTCTGTCCTCACTGGCCCCCCCATCCTCACTGCCCACCCCCTGTCCTCACTGACCCTCCCCATCTTCACTGGTCCCCCTGTCCTCACTGGCCCCCCTCGCCCTCATTGCCCCTCCCCATCCTCACTGCCCCCCTTTCCTCACTGGCCTCCCTTGTCCTCACTGCCCACCCCCCGTCCTCACTTCCCCTCCCCATCCTCACTGCCCCCCTTTCCTCACTGGCCCCCCCATCCTCACTGCCCCTCCCCATCCTCATTGGTCCATGGTGATTCCATCCCCCTGCCCTCATTGGCCTCTCTGTCCTCACTGGCCCCCCTCGTCCTCACTGCCCCCCCCCGTCCTCACTGCCCCCCTTTCCTCACTGCCCACCCCCCATCCTCACTGCCCCTCCCCATCTTCACTGGTCCCCCCATCCTCACTGGCCCCCCGGTCCTCACTGCCCACCCCCTGTCTCACTGGTCCATGGTGTAGCCGGTCTTGCAGGTACACTCGTAGCCATGAGGCCGGTCGTGACAGTTCTGGGTCTCATTACAGTCATGGTGTCCATTGACACACTCATTCTCAGGAGGACAAGACAGGAAGGCCCAGGACGCCTTGGGATCGCCACGCCCGCACGTCAGCCCTGACAGGGAAGGGGCAAGGGGAGAGATCATGCCGGCTCCTCCCACAGCGCCCCACCCTGTGGATCCGGACCCCGTCCTGGCCGCTACCCCTGCCACGGTCCCCAAATGCCAGGGCCGGGGGCCTCAGACATCAAATCCAAACGCCGCCCCCCATGCTTGACACAAACAGAAATGGGAGATGCCACGAGGGCGGAGAAGTGTTCAAGGTCACACAGTAAGTGCGGCTGGGGCCTAGATCAGACCCCAGGATTCTGCCTCCCTGCCCCCGGCTCTCCCCACCACTTCAAGCCCCACTCCCGCATCTGGCCCAGTGTCCCCATTCTCACCATTTCGGGGCCCGCTGAGGCCACCCTCCATACACAGTCCTGCCCCGTCCTGGCCAGGGTCTCCCCTGGCACACCAGCCGCAGTGTGGGCGTCGAAGGCAGAGGGCACATTGGGGGGCATTGCCACAGCCCGGGGAGCAGCTCTCTGCCCCTCGCAGCAGCCGCCCACAGCCCCCTGCCAGGCAGCGTAAAGGCAGAAAAGATGGGCTCAGACACTGCAGGGCACAGGAAGGACGGGGTGACAGGAGAGAGATGGGTGGGGCGGGACCACCGAGCAACAAGAGACACGGAGAAAGGGGGGGGGACAGCAGAGAGGAATCAGATTTGGAGTGTTCAGGGCCGTCCCTGCCCACCACTCCCAGGGCCTCTGCCCTCCCTCCTGTGCTGCCCACCACTCCCAGGCCCTCTGCCCCCCCTTCCCCTCCCCAGGGCCCTCTGTCCCCCCTTCCCTCCCTGGGGCCCTCTGCCCCTCCTGTGCTGCCCTTCCCCTCCCCAGGGCCCTCTGCCCCCCCTTCCCCTCCCCAGGGCCCTCTGTCCCCCCTTTCCCTCCCCAGGCCCTCTGCCCCCCACCTGTTGGAGGCTGCTGCTCCAGACGCAGTGCTGCCAGCCCCCGTCGGGCGCCCTTGGAGTCGAGGCAGGAGGAGCAGTTGGCGAGGCGGTGGCAGGGCGTGGGGCAGGGCATGGGAGGGGACGACTCCACGGGCATCGGGGACACGTTGAGCAGCGAGTGGCTGAAGCAGGTCCAGTCGTAGGTGGGCTGCACCGAGAGGATACGGCGGGTCTCCCCTGGGGGAGAGAAAGGCCGCCGGCGCTGGGACCCCGGCCCAGCCCCCTGTGCCCCCGCTGCCCCACGGGGTCTCCCACCACTCACCGGTGCGCTTGAACTGGCGCGTCCACATGCACTTGCCCTCCTGCGTGCACTGCTCGCAGTCGGCCGCCCCACACGCGGCCTCGGAGCAGTTTCCGGCCCAGAACACCTCGCGCTGGTTGATACGGCAGTCGTTCTCAGAGGTGCACGAGCCGTTGCGGCCAATGCAGGCACCCTCCGGACAGTTGGTGCACCACTTACACCGCGGTGGGGTGGCCTGGCGGGAGGGGGGCTTTCAGGCCCAGGACCCCGGGGGCACAGCCCCCACACCCTTGGGGACCCAGACCGTGGCCGGCGGGGGGAAGCCTCACCTCTTCCCCCTTCCCCCAGCCTCAGGGTGCGGGGGTGGCGGGCGAGGCACTCGCTGCAGGTGCGCAGGCGGCGGCACTCCTCCGAAGTGCGGGGCATGGGGGAGCAGGAAGGGCCGCTGCAGCCCAGCCTGGGGACGAGGGGCAGGCGGCGCGTGGTGACATCGGCGTGGCAGGCACCGACCAGCGTGTCCCCTCCCTACTCCCTGACGTGGACCATGCTGCCCCCGCCCCTTCCCAGGGCTGCTCTGGGGAATGGGGGGACACAAGGAGCCCCGCCCCCTCCTGCCCGCGGCATCTCCCCGTCACCTGTGGGCCTGGTCTCCTGACAGGCATGCTCCATGGCACCAGCTGCAGGCACCCGAGGAGTTACAGGCCTCAGGGGAGTGCACCAGGCGACAGGGGTCCGAAGGCAAGCTCAGTGACAGCAGGCGCCCCAGGGCCACCCCACCAAAGCCCCCAGAGATGTAGAGACGGCCCCCCACGGCCGCCACAGAGTGGGCCACGGACTCCTCCATTGGGGGCCCCACGGACGCCGGACCTAGGGGAGGCAGAGGCAGAGGAGGCTCAGAGACAGGGTCTGAGAAGGCAGGAGGAGGGAGAGAGGAGCTAGTAGAGACACCACGAAAACAGAAAGAGAAACTGGAGCCAGAGGGAGAGGGACCAGTGTGCCCGGAGCACCAAAGAAACGGAGACCCAGAGAGGGGACGTCACCGTCTAGAGAGCAAGGGCAAGAAACAGAGACAGAGAGCAGGAGAGGCCCTGAAGCAGGCGTGGATGGGAGTTGGCAGGCACGGATAGAGGACGGGGGTCGGCAGACATGGACAGAGGACAGGGGTCGGCAGACATGGACAGAGGATCAGCACATGTGGACAGAGGGACAGAGAGTGGGCAGATGCACACGGGGGTTGGCAGGCATGCAAAGAGGGACAGGGGTCGGCAGAAATGGAAGGGAGTCGGCGGGCTCCCAGGCTGGAGGACGAGCCATCGTCGGCCCTGGGCAGGGCCGGCCTCAGCTGGGACATGGCTGGCTCACAGTGACTTTATAGAAAGGGGCAGTGCAGCCTCAGGCCAAGTCAGGGATCCCTGGATTGGGGGTCACCGGGAACATTATGTGGCCCCACAAAGAGAGAGCTGTCTGAGGACAGCGTGCTGACCGCCAAGTCCTAAGCAGGTGGACAGCCTGGGAAAGCGCTACCGAGTGACCAGACAGACTGGGGCTGTGGTAAGCACTGGGCCTGGTCTCCCGTCCCCTCATGCTGTGCACCTTGGGGCCAGTCAAGGCACTTCTGTCTGGGCCCCAGTTTCCTCATCTGTAAAATGGGAAGGCTGGCCCCAATGGCCTCCTCCCAATCTGTGACTGACGACTGCCTTCTAGAAGGTTGTAGGATGCCCACAGAGCCTGGGGAGGATGAAAGGTTGATGAGCGCCCTGGGCCCTCCCTCACAGGGGTCTGCCACTCACGGGTCAGGTTGGGCAGCAGCCAGGTGTTGCAATTGACCTGGTACAACAGGACGTCGCTGCTGAACTCGTCCTGCTCCGAGCGGCCCCCCAAGACCACCATGGTGTCCCCAATCAGGGCTGCCGCATGGAACAGCCGGGGCCTGGGCTGGGTGAGGGGGCAGAGTCACAGCCAGAAGAGCCTCCATTGTGCAGGCCCTTCCCTGCCCCTCCAGATCCTCCCCATCACACAGGGTTTCAGGAAGCCCCCCAGGATCACCCCTTTTCATTCCTTGTTAAGCCCTCTTTCCTCCAAACCCTTCCCTCTAGCAGGCCTGGCTGAAGCCTCCCTCTGCCCCTACCCATGATTCCCACTCCCCAGATGAAGCCCCCCTGATGTCCCCCCATGACCCCCACAGCCTCTTCCCTAACCTACAGCTCCCATCTGGGTCCCCCCCATCAAGCCTCCCCTTCCCAGAAGCCCTCCTCGATGCCTGGGACCCCTAGGAAGATCTCACCCCTCTGAGCTCACCTGGCTGGCCCGAGGCGACATGGGGCCGACCTCGGCTCCTACCTCCCTGGGTGGCTCCGACGGGGGGGATGCCTCACATGTGCTGACCCCCCACCTCAGCTACCTCGTCCTGACCCTCCACTTTCAATGGGAGTGTCTCCACCCATCCTCCGCCTCCCCGGGGCCCAGTGACCCTGACCTTTGCCCCCTGGGAAGGGGCCAGCAGGCTCCAGGAGCGGTCAGGGCAGTGCAAGGAGTAGAGCTCCGGGGACGGGGCAGCCAGCTCGACGTGGAAGCGGAAGCCACCAAAGACGTACAGCGAGTCAGTGGCCTCGTGGTAGACCGCCGAGTGACCGTAAAGGCCTGGGGGAAGGAGAGGGGTCGCAGAGACAGGCAGTGAGAGCCTGGGGGGCCGCAGGGGAACCAGCCCCAGGCTCCTCATCCTCACCGGTGGGGGGCGTCCCACTCGAGGGCCCGGCCAGCCACGTGCCCATCGTCAGCTGATACTCCAGGAGTTGTTGGTTGAAACCGTTTTCGGGAGAATATCCCCCAACGAGCAGCAGGGACGAGCCTCGCCGGGAGGTCAGCGTGTGTCCCGCCACCGCGGGCAGCAGCAGGGCCTGCGGGGTCTGAGGTCAGGAAGCTGCAGTCAGCTGTCAGGGAGGTAGGAGCCTCAACAAGACCAGGGGAGGTCACAGGGCAGGGCCAGGGACCCGCCCCGGACCAGAGGACGGGGGAAGAAGGGACCAGGTCAAACGCTGGGGGGCAGGGGCCAGCGGCCGGTCACCTTCTCCTGGCGCCACTGCAAGGTGGTGAGGTTGAGGACCCAGAAGTCCCGGGCGACACCTGCCGCCGTGAGGCCACCCAGCAGGTACATGGCGCCACGGCCAGCGGGCACGTAGGCGGCCGCGTGGAACAAACGGGGTGCAGGCCCAGGCCCCCCATCCTCGGAGCCAGCCAGCATCTGGGTCCAGCGTCGCTCCCCCACCGAGTACCTGTGGAGGAGCCACTGTCAGCCCTCAACTGGGTAGGGAGCACCCAGCACCCATGGAGGCCCCCCTCACCTGTACAGGTTTCCCAAAAGCCCCTGAGGCAGGCCCAGACCCCCGAACATCCACAGGGTAGAGTCAGGCCCCTCGACCATGGTGTGGCCCAGACGATGCAGGAAGCGGCTCGCCGTGTCCTACGGGAGACAGAGCGCTCAGGCATGGGCCTGGTGAGGGAGTGTGCGCATGCATCCATGTATGCGTGCGTGCGTGCGTGTGTGTGTGTGTGTGTGTGTGTGTGTGTGTGTGTGTGTGTGTTGTGTGTGTGGAGGGGAAACATGTCTAACCTAAAGATCCCCCCTCTAAACCTGTAATCGGGGGTGAGGGGCAGGCAAAGCATCCCTTCAACTCCCTCTGACCCCACAGGGCTCCAGAAAAACGGCCCCGAGGGTCCAGGCAGTGGGGCTAGGGCTGCCTATCTGCCTATCTCTCCTCTCCACACCCTCCTGCCTGTCTCCCTCCTCCCCCACCCCCATCTTTGTCTCCCCTCTCTTTCTTTCTTTTTTTTTTTTTTTGGCTAGGCAATGGGGTTAAGTGACTTGCCCGGGGTCACACAGCTAGTAAGTGTTATGTGTCTGAGGCCGGATTTGAATTCAGGTCCTCCTGAATCCAGGGCCGGTGCTCTATCCACTGCACCACCTAGCTGCCTCCCCCTTCTCTCTCTCTCTCTCTCTCTCTCTCTCTCTCTCTCTCTCTCTCTCTCTCTCTCTTCTCTCTCTCTCTCTCTCTCTCTCCCCCTCCCTCCCCTCCCTTTTCTCTCTCCCCTCTCCTCCTCTCTCTCTCTCCCTGTCTCTCTCTCTCCCCCCTCCCTCCCCCTCTCTTTTCTCTCTCCCCTCTCCTCCTCTCTCTCTCTCCCCCTGTCTCTCTCTCTCTCCCCTCCCTTCCTCTCTTCCTCTCTCTTTCTCTCTCTCTCCCCTCCCCTCTCCTCCTCTCTCTCTCTCTCTCCCCCTTCCTCTCTCCCTCTCTCTCTCTCTCTCTCTCTCTCTCTCTCTCTCCCCCTCCCCTCCCCCCCTCTCTCTCTCTCCCCTCTCCTCCTCTCTCTCTCTCTCTCTCTCCCCTCCCTTCCTCTCTCCCTCTCTCTTTCTCTCTCTCTCTCCTCTCTCTCCCCTCCCTTTCTCTCCCCCCTCTCCTCCCCCCTCTCTTCTCTCTCTCCAAGCAGGCAAACGAGGCCCCGGGCCCCACTGGGCACAGAGAAAGGGGCGCAGGGGCTGGCCTGGGGCCCGGGGTCCTCCCAGGAGGGATGTACCTCCCCCCACCCAGAGGAATCAGGGCTGGGCCCCAGGGCAGGACTCACAGCAGACAGCCGGCTGTCCAGGAGTGTCTCCCAGACAAGCTGCCCCCCATCCAGATGTGTGGCACAGTCTGCTCCCCCAAAACCCTCAAAGCAGACGCACAATCCTAAACTCTGAGGAGAAGATGAGGGAGGAAACCTGGGGTCAAAGACAGGCCACCTCCCCTCCCCACCTCCTGAGCCCCACTGGTCTTGCTGGCCCAATCCCCCCATGATCAACCCCTGCCCACCACCCGCTCACACCTGGTTGCAGATGCCTCCCCCAATGTGGGCAGAGCAGTTCCCAGGGCACAGGGTGAGGGTGCAGGCAGGGCCAGCCCAGCCTGGGGGGCAGTGGCAGCGGCCGGCCCCACCTCCTCCTGCTTCTTCAGGGACACACTCCTGGGGAGCTGGGCAGCTCCCGGGGCCCCCCGGCCCCATCTCACAGCGGCCAGAGCCCACGGACGCATTGAAACCCCACGAGGATGAGCCATTCGCCTCCCAGTGCAGGACGAGCAGCCCTAGGGAAGCAGGAGCACAAGAAGCGGCTAAGCCAGCTCAGGGGCTCCCCTAGTTCTGGGGGGGGGAAGGAGTGCAGAGGGTGGCTGAGCCGGCCCAGGGGCTCCCCTTGTTCTGGGGATCAGGAGCGCAGGGGGCGGCTGAGCCGGCCCAGGGGCTCCCCTCATTCTAGGGGTGGCCGGGAGTGCAGGGGGCAGCTGAGCTGGTCCAGGGGCTCCCCGTCTTGGTCTGGTGGGCCAGCAGCAGACCCTGAGCCTCTTTCTTCAGGGCTGGCTCCATCTCCAGACAGGAAAGTCCAGATCCCCCCTACCTGAGAGCGCCTGCACAGTAAGTGGCCGGCCCCGCCGCTGGCCACAAAAAGCTGCAATGAGACTCCGGTCGGACTGCACAATACCCGTGTCTAGGAATTGTGGGAAACCATCAAAGGCCAGGACATAGCTCAGCTGTGGAAGAGGGGAGAGCAGTCAGGGGCCAGGCCTCGGGGAATAGAAGGGCTTTGTCTGGGGGTCCAGGGGCTCAGGTGCAGGGTAGAAGAGCAGGCCCAGCCCTGCTAGGACAGTCCCTCCATGCCGGGGTGCCTCCAACCCCACACGCATGAGGACGATGTCCAGAGTCCCCGTCTCCTCGGAGGCCCGGGGCACAGTCCTGCTCACTCGGGCCAGGGCCCCCCTGAGCCAGCCTCAGACCAGGCGCCAGCTGGCTCTTGTCTGAGGGGTGACTCTCCACACTGAGAGGATGTGTGCCACTTAGATGCCCCCCACCCACCAATGCTCTCTCCAAATGCTCACCGTGCAAGGGGTGCTGCTGTCTGGGGAGAAGGTGAGGGTCAGTGGGGGGCAGGGAATCCCAGGACGGCAGGGCTCCAAGTTTTCAGAGGCTGACACCACCCACACGCAGTAGGCCAGCCCAGGCCTAGCTTGACTGCCCGCTCGGCGGGAGCCCAGCGCCACAGATGACACATTGGTGAGGAGGGCTCTGCCCCCACACTCCCGGAAACAAGAGCCCCCAGCCCTGTGGGGTAGGACAATGAGAAATCAAGAGAACCCCCCCACCCTCCGTGGATTCCTTGTGTGACCACCCCACCCCCAGAGCCTTCAGCTCAAACATCTCTGGGGCTGCCCATCCTCACCCACCTCTTCCTGCCTCACTGTCCTTACTGACCCCATGAGGCCCACCCATGTGTCAGGTCCCTTTCGGCTCCCTCCTCTCCATGCCGCACCCCGGCTTCGACACTCTAATCCGGGGCCCGCCCCCCCCCGCACACTCACCTAGGGTCCCCGTAGTAACCGGCCATGCAGAGCTCACAGTGCGCTCCCTCGGTGTGGTCCTGGCAGAAGCACAGCCCGGTGTGGCCATCGCAGTGGCCCTGCTGGGGGTCCCCATGCCCATTGCACTGACAGGGCTGACAGCCGCCGGGCCCCGTGGCATCGCCAAAGCTGCCCGGCCTGCACCGCTCACACCGCTCACCCCAGGTCCAATCTGCAGAGAGCCGGGCACAAGGGGAGTGAGGAAACATGCGGGCAGGCTCTGGCGACGGATTCACAACAGTAACTGGAAGAACTTTTGTTTGGTTTGCAAAGGTCTAGTGAACATTCAGATGACGGGAAAGGCAGCAGAAAGCACGCAGGGCCTGGGGCCGAGAGCCCGAGTCCAAGTCCCCACTGAGTCGTCCCTGAGCCTCCACACCTTCACGGGGACCGTGTGGCCAATGGCAGCCGTGCTGCCCGCCTGCAGCGGCCCCTTAGGAAGCAGCCCACCGCCGCCTTATCAGGAATAAGCACAGCTGAGGCTGAGTCATGGAGGACACACTAGATTAGGGTCAGAGGGAAGGCCCCAGGGATCATTTGGCCCCATCCTCTCCATTTTACAGATGAGGAAACTGAGGACCAAGGCAGCCCAGTGACCTGCCCAAGCTGGGCAGTGCCTAGGAAGGCAAGGAGCAGGACCAGGCCTTCTGGCTCCCAATCCAGTGTGCATTCCACCAAGCCAGACATGCCGGGTCTCAGGAGGACAAAGCAAAGGGCATTTCCGAGGAAAGAGGAACAGACGAGGAAGCAAGACTAGCAAGGACTTAATTCTGACACCCCCGTTCTAGGGCCCTCCCAGCCCTGACACCCCTGTTCTAGGGCCCTCCCAGCCCTGACATTCGCTGTTCCGAGGCCCCTCCCAGCCCTGACATCCCCTGTTCCAAGGCCCCTCCCAGCCCTGACACCCCCTGTTCTAAGGCCTCTCTCAGCCCTGACATTCTCTGTTCCGAGGCCCCTCCCAGCCCTGACACCCCTGTTCTAGGGCCCTCCCAGCCCTGACATTCTCTGTTCCGAGGCCCCTCCCAGCCCTGACATCCCCTGTTCCAAGGCCCCTCCCAGCCCTGACACCCCCTGTTCTAAGGCCTCTCTCAGCCCTGACATTCTCTGTTCCGAGGCCCCTCCCAGCCCTGACACCCCTGTTCTAGGGCCCTCCCAGCCCTGACATTCTCTGCTCCGAGGCCCCTCCCAGCCCTGACACCCCTGTTCTAGGGCCCTCCCAGCCCTGACATTCTCTGTTCCGAGGCCCCTCCCAGCCCTGACATCCCCTGTTCCAAGGCCCCTCCCAGCCCTGACACCCCCTGTTCTAAGGCCCCTCCCAGCCCTGACACCCCCTGTTCTAAGGCCTCTCCCAGCTCTGACATTCTCTGTTCCGAGGCCCCTCCCAGTCCTGACATCCCCTGTTCTAAGGCCTCTCTCAGCTCTGACATTCTCTGTTCCGAGGCCCCTCCCAGCCCTGACATCCCCTGTTCTAAGGCCTCTCTCAGCGCTGACATCCTCTGTTCCGAGGCCCCTCCCAGCCCTGACACCCCCTGTTCTAAGGCCCCTCCCAGCCCTGACACCCCCTGTTCTAAGGCCTCTCCCAGCTCTGACATTCTCTGTTCCGAGGCCCCTCCCAGCCCTGACACCCCCTGTTCTAGGGCCCTCCCAGATAGGACTTTCTGAGGTTCTATGGAACAACAGCTCACCTTGCCCCCAGCCGGGGGCTCATTTCAGGGTTTATTAGCCAGAACAATTCAAAGTCAGAGTTGGACGGAGCCTTGGGAATCCCCTACATCCTACACCTGGTCTTTCACTTGGCAATCCTGAGGCCCAGAGAAGGACTGTCCACAGAAGAGGCCTGGGGCTCCTAATGCCCAGCCCAGCAGACCTTCCCCCATGACTGCCTTTGGGGGAGCTCCTCCTTACCCTGACACTCGTCACAGATGCCGGGCCCCCGGGTGTAGCAGTAGCTATGGAAGTTACAACCACAGTCTCGGGAGCAGAGAGGGGCAGGAGGCCCAGGGGCAGGTGTGGGCAAGGGGGGATCTGAGGTCCAGCCCAGGTCGCACACACAGGTGAAGTCAGGGGGGCCACTACATGTGCCATGGCCACAGTCCTCCAGGCACCTAGGACATCAATGGGGGAGGGAAGAGGGGTCGGATGAGCAGGCACAGCCTGGGCTCCTGATCCTTGCCTTCACATGCTTAGAGGCTAATGCCCACCATCGCCACAGTGACCACACAACACCTTGGATCCATCTCTACTGTTAACACACTTCCAACTGATGACCCAGTTCTCCATGGCAATCTCACAGTGACCCCTGTCTCCATGGTAACTCCATTCCCATGGGTGACCCCTGTCTCCCCAGTAACCCCATTTCAATGGGTGACCCTCGTCTCCCCGGTAACCTCATTCCCATGGGTGACCCCTGTCTCCCCGGTAACCCCATTTCAATGGGTGACCCTTGTCTCCACAGTAACCCCATCCCAACTTGTGACCCATGACTACAGAATCATCTTTTTGGAGACCCAAATCTTCACAGGCAGCCCCAACCAAAGGTGCAATCTCTGCCTTCCAGGTACCATCTCCTCTCCCACCACAGCAACCCCCACCCCTTCTCACGTCTGGTTGCAGTGGGTGACCCCATCACCATGGTAACCATGCCCACAATGACATTCGTAGCTGACTGGTGTGTTCAGGCAGGATGCCAGCAGGTGGCACCGTGCCAGGCCCAGGCGGCACTCATCCACATCTGGGCACTGCGCATATGACCAGCGGGCGGGAAGCCCTGGAGGCAGCCCCTCCCCGGCTCCCAGGGAGCAGGGACTGCCTCCCATTGGTCCTGAGAAGTCTCCTGGGAGACACCTAGGAATTAGGACCAGAGAAGGGCAGAGCAAAGGGAGAGAGAAAAGGGGGAAAGGAAGAAATGGGGCAAGAAGGGAGAGGGATAAAACACAGGGAGACAGTGAGTGAGAGGAGAAACAAAGGGATGAGAGAGTGAGAATGTGATGGGGGAGGGGGGCGGAGAAACAAAATGGCAGCCCCGAGCCCGTGCCCAGAGGCCCCCGCTCCTCCCCCCAGCCCTCTGCCCTGGCCTCGCCCTCACCTGCCCAGGGTCGGGTTGTCCTCATTCCCACACCAGCCACACTCATGGCTCTGCAGGCAATCGTGGCAGGAAAGGAAACGCGCACAGCTCATACATCGTGGCTCCGAGTGGACACTGGGCCAGGAAGGGAGCATCTGTCAGCAGGGAAGACCCCGCCTCCCAGTCCTCCAACTCTCACCCATGCTCCCATTCCCCCCAGCACCAGCAATGATAAAGTACCCTAAGGTTTGCAAACCACTTTGCAAGTATCTCGTCTGAGCCAAGTAACAACCCTGGGAAGCAGGGTTTCACATACAAGGAAACTGAGGCACACAGAAGTGACCTGCCTAGGGTCACGCAGCTAGTCCGTGTCTGAAGAAACATTCGAACTCAGGTCTTGCTGACCCCAGGTCCAGGGCCCTAACGACCGGGCCTCCCAACTTCCCACCCCCATCCTCTCCCCTGTCCCCTCAGTCTCTGATGTGATCCTGCCCACCTGTCATCCCAGCCCCTGCAGCCCCCATGAGGATAGCGGGCAAGGTAGGCAGCAAAGAGAAAGCAGGTCTGCGTAGACTGGCACCAGGCGCACTGGCTGGAGTTGGCCAGGCATGTCTCACAGGAGTGTCGCCTGCAAGGGGGAGCCAGGGGTCAGAGCCAGGATCCGGCCAGCCCCAGCCCGCCCAGTCAGGTGCTTTGCCCCCTCTTCCTCTGCCCCTTTCATGGAGCCAGCCCATCCCCCCCCAGGGCCCCTGGGCCAGGCCTCACTGGTTACAGAGTGGGGGGCAGTTGGAGGGGCTCCTCACAGCTGACCCAGCCCGGCCCCGGCGGCTGCATGTGGCATCTCCCTTCCGGCTCAGACTCTGCTGCCACTCACAGAAAGGATCCTGGGGGGGGAGGGGGGGGAGAAGAGAGGGAGGGATGAGGGAAGGAAGGAGAGAGGGAGGGAAAAAAAGGAGGCAGGGAGGGTCAAAAACTCTGGCTTCTGGCCTTCCCCTTGCTCCCTCCCCCACATCCACCACACCTGGCCTAGTCTTCACGCTCGCCAGTTTTTTTCCACTCCAGTGTTTCTGCCTAGAATGCCACCCCCTCCCATCCAAGCCCTGCCTGCCCCATGGTCCCTAGGTCCTCTGCCCTTTCCCCCCAGGCCTCCATCCCCCCTCTCATCTTTTCTGTCTTACAGAATCCTGATAAGTCAAAGGAGAAGCTCTCAAAGACCGTCTGGCATAGCCTGTCCCACCCCCCTTTACCCCCCAGGGATGGGGAGCCCCCCCATCGGTCCTCCATCAGCAAGCTCTTCCTTCCGTAGGATCCACAGCTGCACCTCTGCCGTGCCTCCCAGCCCCGCAGTGCCCATCAGAACCTGGGCACAGGCGTGGCAGTCACGGTGCTCCTCACAGAGTGGGCAGAGGGCTGGGGCCAGCACCAGCAGGGCCCCGCCCCCGCTACAGCGTGCACCATCTTGGCGAAGGAGGCAGGAAGCGCTGAGCGGGCACCAGCCGCAGCCCTGGTCTGCCAGGCAGCCCAGACAGGAGGTATAGGAGGTACAAGCTGACGAGCGGAAGGGCTCCAGGAAGAAGAAGGAGATCTCCTGGGGGGAAGGGGACAGCCAGAGGTCAGCAGGCTGACCCGTCAGGCCTTGGGGGCGGGGCAGGGGAGGCCGAGGCCGAGCACTCACGCTGCCCCCAGGCACGCCGGTCCGGTCCCACAGCAGGGTGAGCTCACTGTTCCCGGAGCCTGCGGAGCTATTCAGCTGACCCTGGATCTCCACTGCGTATTTGTGGCCCCGGCCAGGGAGGGGGAAGAGGCGGGCCGAGCCAGGGCGCTGGAGCCTCCGTATCTCCTTATCCTGCTGGGCTACCCAGCGCCCCACTTCCTCCTAGTGGTGATTGGAAGACAAGGAAGAAAGCCTGTGAGAAAGATTCAGACCTGCCACTAGCCCCCTTATCCCCCAGGCCTTCCCAAATGGCTGTCCGGCCCCTGACTGATGTCCACACCTCCCCTGCTGCAGACTCTGACACTCCCTACTTATCCCCAGCATGGCCCCTGCCACATCCCACTCCCCTCCCTAGACTCCTAGCCTAGAACATGTCAGCCCCTCTTCTTTCGGGCACTCTGACAGCACTACCGCTCCCCATGACCCCAGCCCACCGCGGCCCTCTCCTCAGAAGCCCTGGGCCAGAGCTGAGGCGTGGTCCCCATGACCACTCTGTGCCTTTGGGCCCTCTGCCCAGGGCCGACCCCGCGCAGCTCCAGGAGCTCGGCCAGGAGCAGTGGGAGCACATGCAGGCCAGGCTCCTTGATGCACGTCTGTGGGCGAGGCCCTTACCCACTCCCAGACCACTCTACAATGTTCCTCAGTCACTCACAATGGGAGCGATTGTGTGAAGGCAGCATTCGGCTCCCAGGAAGCTGGGCCAGCCGTGAGCCATAGCCGGCACGGCTCGCCCCCATGGGCTGAGGGGGAGAGGGGGCTTCCTCCTGACAAGGACCTGGGCAGATTGTGACTGGACCCAAGCACTGGGAGCAGCTGGTGGCTGGGTCCATGTTCTCTTGCCACCGGCCCCTGGGATCTAGGGCTCTCCAAGATGGAGGAGCGACCTGGGATTCAGCTGGTCATCATGTTGGGACTGTTTCCTTTTGGAGCCCCCCCTCTCACCTAAGAACCCCTTCCCTCAGGCCCATGTCCCCCCACTTCCTCAAGCAGACACTTCTAGCACCACCTGCCTCAACTCCCTCAAACAGCACCCCCTCATCCCCTCCCAGGGTCCCCAACTAAAGCCACAGAGACACCCCAGCTCTGGCGGATCATCTCAGACCTCCCACCAGCCTCCTTCGGGCCCCCTCCCCACTCCAAGCTGCCCGCCATCCTCACCATGTGCTGACTATCGGGTCCCCGGGCCATCCGCGCCAGGACCCTCAACCTCTGGGCCCGGGCCCACACAATGACATCGTCAGCACCTGAGCCACCAGGTCCCCCAGGCAACAAAGGGTGGATGAAGCCCCGGTAGACGAGGGACACATCTGTCTCCGTGTTGGACGTCTGTGACAGAGTGATGGTTGTGCTACGGACGATTGACACCTGCCAGGCACAAAGGAGAGAGGCCGGCAATGAACGTCCGCAGCAGTGAGCGCCCCAAGGGGAGCCCTCTCACCTCCCAAGCCCAGAATCCCTGTGGTGTTTGCTCTCAGAACCAGCAGGGCCTTAGGGATCTGCCCCCATAGGCAGAGGGAGGAAGAGGGCTTTGGATGTGCCCAGGATGGGCTTGGGCCAACCCCCCATCCCACTGTGGCCCCTGACCTTGTCAGGCTGGGAGGCATTGGGGGGCTGCTGGAAGGTGAGTAGGTGTAGGCCAGGCAAGAAACTCTGAGTAACACAGGCATCGAGAGTTGTGACAAAGACAGGGGCTGCCCCCCACCAGCCCACGGTGCCAGAAATCTGCTCCCCTCGGCATCGAGCCTGCTCTGAAGGGAGGAATGGAAGCCAAGGGAGGACGGTCAGCCAGATGCCCCCTCACGCCCTCCCAGACCTCTCTTCCTCTTCCCCCCAGCCCCCCAACCCTTTGTCCTCTCCCTTCATTTCCCACACCCACTGGGCACCGCTGCCTGGTGGACACAGGACTTGCTGACTCACACCAGGGGAGGGAAGCCAAGCCCACCACCCCTCCTGGATGAGGCTCCCCGGAGATAAGGGGCAGCCACACTCATCACTCACCAGGCCGGGGGAGGCAGCTCTCATTGTGGACGCACCAGCCCAGGGCCCCAGGCCCACGAGGCGGGGGTACGGCACCACTGAATGCCAGGCAGGCCTGGCAGTCACCCAGAAGGCGGGCCAGGCCTAGGCAGCCAGCTGCCGGGCACTGAAGGGAGGGAAAGGAGGGCGTCAGGGCCTGGCTGCTGGCATTGGAGAAAGGCTCCAGGCATGCAGGGAAGTGAGGGGATGCAGAATCACAGCAAAAGGGCATTGGGGTCACTCACAGCTCCAGGGGGACTCCCCGGGGGCGGGGCAGCCTGGCAGGCTCCTTGGCACCAGCTGCACTCGGGGTCCCTGGCACAGACACTGTGCTCTGTGTACATGGAGCAGTAATCCAGATGGTACTGATGGTGGTGGGATGGGACAGGGAGGAAGCGGAGGGCTAAGCCTTGGGCCTGCATCTCAGCCCAGGCTCCTCCCAGGAGCCCCATCATCCCCCCCTCAAACCCCCACCCCTTCCACAGCAGCCCCAATCCCCCATATCCCCCCAGGACCTGCCTTAACCCCTTACCCCACTGTCCCACGGCTTTGCCACGGCCCCCACCCACCATCTGTGTGACCCCTGGCTCTGGCTCAGACCTGGCCAAGGCGACCCTCCGGGACTAATTTCTACAGCCACCATCCCCACCTCCTCCCCCCCACAGCCGTGCCCATTCTCCATCCCCCACAGGAGCTCACATCCGGGGCTGGTGCCTGGAACACGAAGGGGGGCACCTTGTAAGCCATCAGGTCCCCTCGGGGCCGCCCACTGTACCCGCCAGCCACCAGCAGGACACTGCCCCCCAGCACAGCTGCCACATGGGAGTACCGGCCCCCAGGGGGTGCAGCTCGGCCTGGGGGGACAAGAGAGAAGGGGAAGGTCAGGAGTTGTCCCTCACCCCATCCTCCAAGGCTGGGCCCCAGCCACCACCTCCAGGGAGCCCTCAGGCCTGGGTCCTCAGCACGGAGTCAGGACAGAGAATGTGGGGTAGAGGGTGGGAGTGGGATCAGACTGAGGCTTCCTGAAGGAGACTGAGTGGGGAGAGGGACTGAGAAGCACTGGCTACCTTCAGGGGTCCCTGGAGGGGCCAGCTCAGCTCCTGACACCCACTGGTGGCAGCCAAGATGGTAGAAGAAGATGCCATCCTCATAACACTTCTCCTCCTGGTAGTGAGTGTGCACGTTGCCACCTGAGAACCAAGGTGGAGGAAGAGAGATGAGGCACATCTGGGGGGCAGTCAGGTACATAAGGGAGAGGGCACACCTGGAAAGAGTGGGAGGGGTCAGGCACACCTGGAGAGGATGGGGAGGGGTCAGGCACACCTGGAGGGAATGGGGAGGGGTCAGGCACACCTGGAGGGAATGGGGGGAGGGGTCAGGCACACCTGGAGAGGATGGGGAGGGGTCAGGCACCCCTGGAGGGAATTAGGCAAGAAGGGCTTGAGAAGCGGGGGAGACAGTCACTGGGGGAGCACCCAGGCCAGCTACAAGCCCGAATACTGGAGGCTTGGGGGATGCCCTCACCATAGACCACCATATAGTTCCCAAGAACACTGGCCGTGTGGAAGGCTCGCTCCCGGGGTCCCCGCTGACCGTCCCGGCCACGCAGGGAGGTCCACACCCGCAGGTCCACATGAAAAAGCTCGGTAGAATTCACTCGGACAGAGAACCTAGAGGGTGAAGAGAGTTGGGACAAGCAGGTGGGGTCTTGAGTGGATGCCTGGGGGGCTGAGAGGGTGGAAGAGGGGGCGCCACCCTAGGCCACTCACCGGGCCGTGGAAGGCCTGTGGCCCCCATAGACGAGCAGAGCCCGAGATGGCGGGTGGAAGATCATGGAATGACCAGTGGCAGCTGGGGGCCGGCCGCCCGCTGGCCGGACCTCCTCCCAGTGGCCTCGGCCCCCCCCAGGTCCCTCTAGGCGGAAACGGAAGAGGCTCGAAGAGAAGAGGTCATGCTGCGTGCGACCCCCAAAGATGTACAGCCAGGAGTCGTCCACCAGGGCAGCAGCATGTCCGGCCAGGCCTGGAGGCCCTGAGGAGGGGGGAGCCAGCAGCTCCCAGCGGCCCCCTGCTTGCGGGGTGAAGGCCCACACGTCACTGGTCAGAGAGCCGTCAGCCAGCTCCCCTCCCATAAGCACCAGGGAGCCAGCCCAGGCCACGGCCACATGGGAATGACGGGCAGCCTGGTGGGGAGACAAGGTCCAGCCTCAGAGACAGGGCCCACGTGGAAGAACAGGGGTAAGCAGGCAGGGAGATCTGGGGAAAAGAGACTGGGGTGGGCAGAGGCAAAGGGCACACAGAGAGAGGAGAGAGCGAGGGCAGGCGTGGGCAGGGCAGGGGAGCACGCCCACTCAGGGTCCTCACCGGCCCCGGGCTCAGGTCCCACCGCTCCCAGGCGTTCACAGAGAAGTTGTACAGAACGAGATCGCCCAGCGCTGAGTTCAGGTCCTGACCTGGGAGGGAAGAGAGGGGCAGAAAGCCAGATTGGACACAGAGGCCAGGTTGGGCACCCCTGCCCTTGCCCTGCCTACCACTCCCCAGGCCCTGCCCGCACCTCCAAAGACAGCGAGCAGCCCCGGAGGTGAGAGGAAGGCGCCAGCGGCCCCGATGCGGGCCGGGAAGGCGGCATCCTCAGCGCTCACATTGTGCCACCAGCCAGCCCCCTGGTTCTCCCACAGCCGCAGGTCACAGGCACGGCCCACGAACCCGGGCTCACAGCGGCACGGGCCTGCCTCCTGGAGGGGAGACTGAGGTCAGAGGATGAGGCAGCTGGGGGCCAGACAGCCCAAGTCAGGGACCAAGAGCAAGGCAAGACGGGTGTGGGGGAACCGTCAACTCAAGGTGGACACAGCAAGCCAGGTTCGAGGACCGCAGCTCGGGCACAGAGGAGTCCGGGGTCCTCACCGAGGCACACGTGCCATGCTCCCGGCAGTAGGTGGAGCAATCCTGGCGGTCACAGGCAGGGCCGCCCCAGCCCTGCTCACAGGTGCACAGGCCCGAGGGATCACACAGGCCCCGGCCTGAACAGCTGCCAGGGCACAGCGAGAAGGAGAACGAGGCGTTGAAGCCCAAAAGGTTGTAGTTGGCATCAGAGAAGAGGTGAAGCAGCATCTGCCAGGGGCGAGAAGAGCCAGAGCTGGGAAGGAGCTGGCGCCCTGCGAGGAGGTGGGGCAGGGGAGGGGGCCAGGAAGGGGAGGGAGGGCAGGTGGGGGAGGGGAGCTAGGCAGAGGAGGGGCTAGGTAGGGAAGTAGGGGGGCAAATAGAGGAGAAGAGGGCCAGGAGGGGGCCAGGCAGGGAAGGAGGGGCCAAGAGGGGGAAGGTGGCCAGGAGGGGGAGAGGAGGGCCAGGAGGGGGTCAGGTGGGGGAGTGGGTAGCCAGGAGAGGAAGAGGGGGGCCAGGAAGGAGAGGGAGACCAAGCAGGGAAAGGGGCCAGCAAGGGAAGGAGGGGCAGGCAGGGAAGGGTGGCCAGGAGGGGGAGAGGAGGGCCAGGCTGGGGAAAGGGGGCCAGGAAGTGGGGGGCCAGGCTGGGGAGGGGAGCTAGGCAGAGCAGGGGGGCCAGGTAGGGAAGTGGGGGGCCAAATAGAGGAGAGGAGGGCCAGGAGAGGGCCAGGCGGAGGAAGGGGAGGCCAGGAGGGAGGGGGGTCAGGTGGGAGAGGGGGGCCAGGACGGGGAGGTGGGCCAGGATGGAGGGGGGGCAGACAGGGGAGAGGAGGGCCAGGTGGGGGAGGGGGGTCAGGTGGGGGAAGGGGGCCAGGATGGGGAGGGGGACAGGCAAGGGAGAGAGACCAGGCAGGGGAGGGGGGCAGGTGGGGCACAGGGACCAGACCAAGCAGGCAGAAGCTCACCTTGCCAGAGGAGGCCTCAATGCGTGGGGGGCGGGTGCTGCCGCTGAGGCTGGCTAGCAGGGGTCCGCGAGGCGAGTCCCCGTCATACACAAAGAGGTAGTCATAGGTGCACTCCGTGTCCAGGAACAGGAAATCCAGGAGGATGCGGTGCCGGGAGCTGGGGGCTGGGGAGACAAGCCGGGGCTCACGCTCACCTCGCCGCCCCAGGACCCCCCGAGTCTCCCTCATCTCCCTCCTGCCGTGGTGCAGGCCCTGCCTGCCACACTCACCCTCGATCAGCCACTCGCAGTTCCCGTTGACGCTGTAGTTTCCAGCCCCATCGGACACGTAGCCCGGGGCCTCCCGCAGTACCTGTCTCTGGCCCTTGCAGTCGCCTGCCCGGACCCGCGGGGCCAGCAGCCACAGCTGGGCCACTGCCACAAGGGCCACCAGTGCCCAGGGGCCATGGGCGTGGGCACAGGCCATAGCCAGGCCCTGGGGACGTTGGGCCCTCAGAGGAGGGGACCTGGGAGCATCAGGCCTGGATGGGGAGAGAGGCTGGATGAGGCCAAGCAGCAGTGGCAGCACATCTCCAGAGAGCCACTGAGTACACAGGGTCCTTCTCTACTTGGTCTCGCTTCTGCCCTCGAGGACGAGAGCAGCCCTGGCTGGCTCTGGACCATCGTCCCGCCCCGGGGCCCCTTGCCACCTCCACTAGCCTGTATTCTATCAGCCCTTCTTCCTCCAACAGAGAAAAGGGTGCCCAGAGCACGGTGACCACAGCAAGGACCCAAGGCCATGCCACATAAGAGCACTGCAGCCTGAAGAAACAGAAGTAGAAGCAGCTAGGGGCGGCACAGTACGGAAAAATTCAAGTTCAAATGCGGCCTCAGACACTTGCTAGTTGTGTGACCCTGGGCAAGTCACCTCACCTTGCTTGCCTCAGTTTCCTCAGTGAGGATAACAACCCCTCCCTCCCCAGAGTTGTTGTGAGGTGAGGACAGTGCCTCGCACACAGTAGGTGCTCTATAAATGCTTGTTCCATCCTCCTTCCCAAGCTCAACCTATACCGGAAAAGAAATCCCTTCCATAACGCCGCCCCCGATGGTCATTCAGCCTCTGCTCGAAGCCCCTCTGGGAGGGAGAGAACCCTCCACAACTGGCAGTGCCCTGGCACCTCCCCACCATTCAGCGCCCTTCTCAGGATGCTCTCCAGCTCATCCATGGCCTCCTTCATAGAGGCAGAGGGTCCCCGGGACAGCCAGCACAGCTCGCTCTGGGGCTGGGACAGATCAGCACCTCCTGAGTGCTGGGTGCGAGGTCTGCTCTCTTTGTCCCAAATGTCTCTTGGTTTCCATCTAAGAGTGACTTAGAGCCCACTAAGGCCCCCAGAACTTCTTCAGATTAACAGCTGCGGCCCCCATGTCCCATCTCCTCTCCTCTCACCCCATCCTTGTGAAATCTAACCTTCACCCCAAGCATTCAGACTCCCCCCATATCCCACCAAAGGAAGGGCTCCCATACAGCAGGAGGGGGTGGATGGCCAGGAGACCCCCTCCCTTAGGGGAGACTCCCCTCTAAATGGGAGAGGGTCCTCTAGAGTCAAGGGAAACTTTTCTTGGAGAGTCCCCTCCAGTGGGGAGACAGTCTCTAGAGATGGGATGGGGCTCCATATAAAGAGGGTTGCCTAGAGATGGGGGTCTCCCACAACAGGGAGATGAGGGGTCGTACCCCCAACATGCAGGGGACGGTCTCTTACAGATGAGAATGGTCCCTCTAAATGGGGGATCTCCTGCAGATGGAGGAAGATGCCTTATAGATGGGAAAGGATCCCCAATATATGGGGCCCCTCTAAATTGGAAAGGGTCCCCTACAGAGCAGGAGGGTCTCCTACAGATAGGGAGGGTGCCCTACAGAGAGGGTAGGATCCCCTAGAGATGGGGAAAGGTCTCCTAAAGAGGTGGGAGGGTCCCCTACAGGGGGAGGGTCCCCTACAGATGGGGAAGGATCTCCTAAAGAGGGGGAAGGGAGGGTCCCCTACACATGGGAAAGGGTCTCCTAAAGAGGGGGGAGGGTCTCCTAAAGGGGGGGAGGGAGGGTCCTCTACAGAGGGGGGAGGGTCCCCTACAGATGAGGAGGGTCCCCTAAGGGGGGGAGGGTCCCCTGGAGAGGAGGGGGCGGCCTCAGGCCCTGCAGGCCCCGGCACCGCCAGGGGAGGCTGAGGGGCGGCTGGGCCGGGCCGGGCCAGGCCGGGTCGGGGCAGGGCAGGGCGGGCGGCCCCGCAGATCCCCCGCAGGCCCCCGTAGCCGGCGCGCGCACTCACCGCCTCCTCCCGGAGCCAAACCGACCCGACGAGAACCAGCGAGACGCCGGAGGAGCGGGAGAGAGCGGCCCCCGGAGCCGGAGAAGCAGCGAGAACGGGGTGGGCAGAGGGGCCCTGGAGGACCGCGCCGGCCCCGCCCCCTCGGCGTCGCGACTCCGCCCCCTCCCCTCGCACATGCGTAAGAGGGGGGAGGGGAGGGGAGGGAGTGTATGTGTGTGTTTTCGTTCCGAGAGAACAAGTGACTTCATTTTCAGCACAGGGGCGGCACGCATTTATTAAGCACTTGCTATGTACCTGGCACTGCCGTTGGCGCTGGGATACAAGTACAAGCAACAAAACAATCCCTCCTCAGCATGCATGAACATACATGCAACATAAATAAGGAAGTAATATATATATATATATATGTGCGATATAGTTAAATATAAAATAGTTTGGGAAGGAGAGTGCTGCAAGTTGGGGCAATCAGGGAAGGCTTCAAGCAGAAGATGGTGCCTTAAGCGGCATCGTAGAGGAAGAGGAGAACTCCAAGGCCAGGGTGAGGAGACACAATGTCCCAGGCATGGGTCAGGGTCAAGGCCAGTGCAAAGGCTTGGAGACTAGAGATGAAGTACAATAAGTGTGGTGCATAGAGAAGGCCAGGATTGGCTGGATTGCAGATTTGGTGGGGGGTGAATAATGTAAAATGAGTCTGGAAAGGTAGGTTGAGACCAAGAGGGCTAGGGCTTTAAATGCTAAGAGTTTTATATTTTATCCTAAAGGCAATAGAGAGCCTCTGGGTATGGTTGGATAGGGGAGTCAAATGGTCACATCTGCATTTAAGGAAATTCACCTCGGATGAACTGGAGTGGGGAGAGACTCAAGGCAGGAAGACCAGTTAGCAGGGAGTAGGAGGTGATAAGGTCCTGAACTACGAGTTTGAGTAGAAGGCTGCAGGAATGTTCTGGTATTTAACCACTGGCTCTCCCCTTCAAAAAGAAATGTAAGCAAGATACGTTTGAGAAGAAAGTAGATCGGGAGACATGAGAAGACCAAGCAATTGTGAGGCTGAGGAATTTGAGGGAGGGTCTGTGTGGATTTTAAAGGCCCCTAGTCTAAGGGCAAGAGTTGGGGAAGAGGAAAGTGATAAGGCAGGTGTTGAAGTCCTTGAGAAAAAAAGGAAGAACATTCTGGGGACCAGTAGGCTACAGCCACTGTGACTTGGATTTCATGGAAATTGTGTTTGCTGAGAGAAGGAGGTGAAGGGAAGGGCTGGAAACGAGTGGAGAGAAATAAGCAGCTAGGGAGCACAGTGGAAAGAGCGCTGAACTTGAAGTCAGGAAGTCCTGAGTTCAAATCCAGCCTCAGACACGTCCTAGATGTGTGACCCTGGGCGAGTCACTTCACCTGTCCCTGCTTCAGTCTCCTCAACTGTGAAATAGGGATTGTGAAAACACCTACCACCCATCTTTGGGTAGGTATTTGTAAAGTGCTTTGCAAACCTTAAAATACTCTATAAAATACTCTATTATTAGGAGACTATCACAGGAATCTGGTTGTTTGCCGCAGGAAATAACAGGAAGGATGTTGCAGAGAATAGAACAGAGTCTTAGAAAGCTATTACTGATAGTGAAAGTCCTTGCATCAAAGAAGTCTCTGTTTTTCCATATTATACAAAAAAGGAAGCTAGAACAGCTAGGGGGCACCATAGTGCATAGAGCACCCAGCCTGGAGTTAGGAAGACCCACCTTCCTGAGTTCAAATGGGCCTCACACACTTGCTAGCTGTGTGACCCTGGATAAGTCACTTAACCTTGTTTGCCTCAGTTTCCTCTTCTGTCAAATGAGCTGGAGAAGGAAATGGCAAACCACTCCAGTATCTCTGCCAAGAAAACCCCAATGGGATCATAAAAGAATCAGGCACAAGTTAAAAAACGATCGAACAATAAGCAATGATCCTGGAAAGAGTATGTGTCCATTGACCTCCCCTATGGCCTATCTCACCATCTCTGTTACTTTCCAGACCAAAACACCCTTCCCTGGCCACCTCTTCCCTACCTCTCTCTACTGGAGTACAGAGATGGCCTCAATTCAAGGCTTGTATTTCCAGGACTTAACACATAGCAAGCATTTACAAAAGTTATCCATCCAATCATTCAGAGACTAGTCGAGTATCAACTAGCACCCGTGCTAGACTGTGAGTACCTCCAGAGGTCGGGGGACGTCATCGAAATCTTCATTTTCTCAGCCCAGCCTGGCACCATGTATGCCCACAGTAGCACATGAGAAATGCTCATTCACGGGCTGGTAAAAGGAACTCCGATCTTGGGATGAGGAGACAAGTTCTCACTCCAGCTCTGCTCTGGATACTCAGGTGACCCTGGCTGGGCAATCCCTTGCCTTCTTGAGGTCCTCTCCTTTCTAGTGGGGTGACGTCTCACTGAACAAATAACTGGTCCCCTCTGAACTTCAGTCCCAGTTTCCTGGGTGCCATCATCATCTTCTGTCTCTTTCACTCCAGTTTCAGGGGCGAGCCCACATGCTGGCCAACTCCTCCACATACATCCTTCAGCCCATTTCCTCCCGTCTCCCCAGCCAAGTGCCCCTCTATCAGCCTCACTCAATCTCTTATCTTCTGTCTCTTCCTGGCTACTGGCCTCTTCCCTGCTGCCAATAAGCCCACGTCTCCACCATTCTGAAAAATCCCTTGCTTGACTCGATCACCTGCACTAGCTGTCACCACATAATCTCTCTTTCCCTAGATGGCTAAATTCCTTGAGAAAGCTTTCTCCACTTTCTCTCCTCTCACTCTCTTCTAACGACCCCACCATTCAGTAGAAACCACTCCCTCCGGCATTACTAATGGTCTCTCAATCACGTCCTCATCATCCTTGGCCTTTTGGCAGCTTCTGACTGAATTGATCACCTTCTATCCCGGGTAGTGAATTCTCTCTAGGGCTTGCTTTTGTCTTATTTAAACTTAACGCTCATTCCATGTAGTAAGAGCAATGCACTTTCTATTATCTGTGGCCCCAGTCAGATACCCAATAGTACAAATTCTCTTCAAGTTAGAGGCATCTGGTGGCTGAGTGGATAAAGCCCTGGGCCTGGAATCAGCAAGCCTCGAGTTCCATTCCAGCCTTGGACACGTACTTGCTATGTAACCTTGGACAAGTCACTTCACCTCAGTTTCCTCAACTGTAGTATTAAAGCAATAACAACAGAGTCGTTGTGAGGATCAAATGAGAGAATATTTGTAAAGGGCCTGGCACATGATGCTGTCCAACTCTCCGTGATCCCATTTGGGATTTTCTTGGCAAAGATCCTGGAGTGGATTGCTATTTCCTTCTCCAGCTCATTTTACAGATGAGGAAACTGAGGTCAACAAAGTTAAGTGACTTGCCCAGGGTCACCTAGGAAGTGGTTGAGGCCAGATTTGAACGTAGGAAGACGAGTTTTATCAATGCTATTCGCTTTGATTTGATGACGGTTCCCAGAGCAAGAGGTGGGTGGTATAGCATGGAAAGGGGATGACAGGATGGGTGGTGAGAATATGGCCAGTGTAGACAGTGGGATGGTATATGGAGCATTGCCTGGCCTGAGGTCAGTTGGATAGGCCTAGTGGGTTATGGGAGCTTTCTACTTACTCACCAATCAGGACAGCTTCATTCCAAGGTAGGAGTTCTGAAACTGTGTGGATTAAGGCCCTAGGGAAGGGCCTTTGGAAATGTCTGGGCATGGCTAGAGTGCATGTCTGGAGATATCTAGAGATATAAATATAGACATAGAAAATGTGCTTTGGCATTCATTCTTTCATCTAGTCCTTACATTAGCTCCTTATAGATCTCTAAGAAAAGAATTTGCAGTGATACAAATGAAGTTCAAATGAGAAATTACTTACTTTTTAAAAAAACGCTAGATACTGGAATTTATGAGACCTTGCTCAAAGCCTAGTTCCATTTCTCAGTTTCCCAGTGTCCAAGCTACAAAGGCCCTTAGAGACAGTCTAGTATGACCTCTCCTTTTACATGGGGAGAACTGAAGTGGAGAGACTAGCTCGTTCTGCCAGGCAGGAAAAAGCCAAGCCGAGAGCATAGGTCTCCTGGCATCTACCACGAGGCTCTTTCAACTACCCTGCACCCATCCTTCTACTCTGAAAGCCCTTTGTCTCCATAAAAGGAGATTGTTGAGATAATTCTCATTTTCCTTCTCTGTAAAATGGGAGAAACACAGAATGTCAGGGCTGGGAGAGACTCATAGAACATGGAATGTCAGAGCTGGGAAGGACTTTAAAACATGGAATGTTAGAGCTGGGAGGGCCCTTCGAGCTGGGAATGTCAGAGCCACCGTACTTTAAATTGGGTTTTCAGAGATGGAAAGGACCACTGAGGGCAACCCAAATCTGATTTAAAATCCCCTCTACAGTCCTGGGGGTAACCGCATACCCTATAATTAAACAGCTCCAGTGATGGGGACCCTGTGTCTCCTGAGGCAGCCTGGGTCCCCTTCTGGGTGGCTCCAATGTTTAGGAAGTTTTCCCCTCCACCGATCTAAAATTTTCCTCCCTGTAACTTACACCCAGGGTAGCTAGGTGGTGCAGTGGATAGAGCTCTGGGCCTGGCATCATCTTCCTGAGTTCAAATCCAACCTCAGACACTAACTGTGTGACCCTGGGCAAGTCATTTCACTCTGTTTGCCTCAATTTCCTCATCTGTAAAATGAGCTGTACTCCAGTATCTCTACCAAGAGACCCCCTGATAGGGTCATCATGACATGACTGAAACAACTCGACAACAACAACAAAAACATCCCCTCATTGCTTCTGGTTGTGTGTCCTCGGTACAAAACCAAACAATCTGCTCCTCCTCTCCAACGTGATACTGGAAATGTATTGGAATTTCTCCAACTTCCTCTGTAAGTCTTCTCTTCCCCAGGGTGCACAATGACCTCCTATGTGGCACAGTTTTCAGTGCCCTCCCTGTCCTTGCTGGTGATTCTCTCCAATTCACCATTTTTATAGCTTGCCTCTACATAGTTGTCTGCATATTGTCTTCCCTGCTAGACTGAGTGCTTAGCCCAGTACTTGGCACATAATAAGGGCTTAGGAAATGTTTATTCATTGACAGACCCTTATCTGATCTCACTCCAGTTTCCCTAAAATGTAGTACTAAGAACCTGGGCCAATTACCTCATCTCTCTAGGTCTTTATTTCCTCGTTTGTAAGATGTAGATAATAACAGCACTTACAGGGCTGTTGTGAGGGTTATAGGGTCTGGGATTCAAGGCTGGAAGGAGACTTAGAGGTCATTGGGTCCAACCTGCTGATTTTGACAGGTGAGAAGAGTGAGGCTTGAAGATTTGTCCACAGTCACACAGCTGGTAAGTGTCAGAGGTGAGATTTGAACCTGTGTCTTCCTGACTTAGCCCTGCCCTCTCTCCACCACGACACACTATCTTTCCAATAAGGTGACCTAGGTAAAAAGCCTGGCAGACCACAGGGTCCTCTCGAAATGTTAGTTGTTGTTATACGGTTGGGAAGTGTTCCATGATAAGGATTTTAAATGTTAAGCCCTAAGTTGCTCCCAGGAAAACCTGGGCAGGTGTTGATCAGGGTCAGGGAGCCCTTCTCCAGCCAAGTTCAGAGAGGCAGACCAGCCCCGGTCTGGTGAGGCTGGAGGAACAGGCTCAGAGCACCATCTCGTGGCCAAAGCTGGGGTCACACTATCAGTAGACAATCTCAACCACACCTTTAGGACACAGTGGTGCCCACCTATCTGTCTTTCCTCCTCCAGTGCCTCTATAATGGACAGATGTTTCTGGAACAGAAAAACTACCTGTGTAGGAACCAGCCCAACATCTTTACGTTGGGGGGCGAGTAACAAATCCTTTAAGTGGGCAATGACCGTCTTGATCCAGAGAACGCATAGATCATCGTTCTAGAGCTGGGAGGGACGTCAGAGGCCATCGACAACCCAGTTCCTTCATTTTACAGATGAAGAAACTCTGACACATAAGATGAGGCCCAAACTGGTGATGTGACTTGCCCGTTGGTCACACAGATATTGAGTGTCAGAGATGGGGTTTGAATTCAGATCCTCTAACTAGACAGAACCAGAGCACTTTCCACTTTAAGACACACCCTTCCAGCTGTACCGCATCGTCCCCGGAGATGTACCGCCCTATGGTTGAGAATGATGGAACATACTTCCCTTCTCTTGGTAGAGAAGCAGAGGACTATGGGTCCTCAGGGAAACAGTCCTACTCTGAGCTATACCATACAACTGTTAAAAATGATGAAACATGCTTCTTACCTCTGTAGAAGGGCCTAGGACCAGAGGTATGGAAATTTGCACGTGTGGTTGGGCACAGTTACTATGTTACTAAATTGAGCTACAGTGTTTTTTCTTTGTTTCAAGGAAATGTTCTAGGAGTAGTTCTGGGAGCTCTTGGGAAGGGAAAGACAATTTTTTTAAAAAGCATCAATGAGACATTTAAAAAAAAAACCCTCAGTGCAATTCCAGTAACTCTGAACTGACCTATTTAAATAATCTATTGATTCCAAGTCTGATAAGGAAGAAAAAGGAATGTTGGCTAAAAAGAACTTTATGGATGCCCAAGTAACTCACTAACCAAAATTTTTTTTTAGGCAATTGGGGTTAAGTGACTTGCCCAGGGTCGCACAGCTAGTAAGTGTCAAGCGTCTGGTCTGAGGCCAGATTTGAACTCAGCTCCTCCTGACTTTAAGGCCAGTGCTCTATCCACTGCACCACCTAGAAGTCCACCAACTTTTTAAAAAAGTATGCTTCAGGGGCAGCATCAGGAAGGTGATGTCATGACTTGCAAGTGAATTGCGTTTAAGTGAGAGAAAGCTATGAAAAGTCACTATGCTCACTTTCTCCTCCAGAGCCATCTGAATCCAATGGCAAGGCGTAAATCAGGATGACTGGAGATGGCCCCAGATGCAGTGGGAGACCTTGGTCTTTTTAAGTTAAGGTCCTTCCTAGGTCTCAGTTTGACTGGGGCAAAGCCCCCATTCAGTGATTAAGGCTAGGTAAGAAATGAGGCAAAGAGTGGCCTCTTTTATGTAGTCAAAAAAAAAAGCCATCTGTGAGGGGAAGACCCTTAGGCTTTCTGGCCAAAACAGAAACAGTTGCTATGCACTCTGAGCCACCAGAGCCCAAACAATGAGCAGGGTGGAGCTTGGGCTAGTACGTATTGCTGGGCAATCAGTGAGAGCCACAGTGATTTGGATTTAAGGCATGGTCCTTAAGAAAGAAATCTAGTCAATAAACCCTGAGATATCTTCCAAGGTTTCAGGGATCTAAATTTATGTTCCTTTGGGCAGAGCACCCAAAGGTAAGACTATTATACCCTATGTGGACAGAAGGAGAGGAAGGAAGAAACAGAAGGGAAAGGAAGGGAAGGAAAGGAAAGAACAGTGGGTCCCCAGTGGGGCAGCTTGAACTACTCACAGATTGTTGTTTGTCCTTCATTCTAAAAGATCATGACATCAGGAGGTGATGCCATGACTAGCAAGTAAATTGGATTTAAGTGAGGGAGGGCTATGCAAAATCATCAGCCTCGCTTTCTCCTCCAGAGCCTTCTGGGCCCAATGGCAAGATATAGATCAGGATGACTGGAGATGGCCCCCCTGGACGTGGTATTGCTGAATCAAAGAGTATGCACAATTTTATAGCCCTTTGGGCATAGTTCCAAATTGCTCTCCAGAATGGTTGGATCAGTTCACATCTTCATCAATAGTGCATTAGTGTCCCAGTTTTCCCACATCTCCTTCAATATCCATCATTTTCCTTTTTTGTCATATTAGCCAATCCGATAGGTGTGAGGTGGTACCTCAGAGTTGTTTTAATTTGCATTTCTCTAATCAATAGTGATTTAGAGCATTTTAAATATGATTTTAGATAGCTTTGATTTCTTTGTCTGAAAACTACCTGTTCATGTATTTTGACCATTTATCAATTGTATTTTTATAAATTTGACTCGATTTTCCATATATTTGGGAAATGAACCCTTTATCAGAGATACTCATTGCGATTTTTGTCCATGGTTTTCTGCTTTCTTCAATTTTGGTTGCTTCGGTTTTGTTTGTGCAAAAACTTTTTTAATTTTATATGATCAAAATGATCTATTTTACATTTTGTAATGCTCTTTATATTTTCTTTGATCCTAAATTCTTCCCTTATCCATAGATCTGACAAATAAACTACTCCATGCTCTCCTAAATTGTTTATAGTATCACCCTTTATGTGTAAAATCACGTACCCATTTTGAGCTTATCTTAGTATATTGTGTGAGATGTTGATCTATACCTAGTTTCTGCCATATTGTTTTGCAGTTTTTGTCAAATAATGAGGTTTTGTTCCAAAAGCTTGGATCTTTGGGTTTGTTATATACTAGATTACTATGGTAATTCACTATAATGTAATGTGTACCTAATCTATCCCACTGATCCATCACTCTGTTTCTTAGCTAGTACCAGGTTGTTTTGATACTTACTACTGTATAATACAGTTTGAGATCTGATGTGCCTAGTCCACCTTCCTTCATATTTTTTTCATTGATTCTCTTGATATCCTTGACCTTTTGTTCTTCCAGATGAATTTTGTTATTATTTTTCTAGCTCTATAAAATAATTTTTGATAGTTTGATCAGTATGGCACTGAATAAATAGACTAATTTATGTAGAATTGTCATTTTTATATTTATTTATATATAATTGTTATTTTAATATATTGGCTTGGCCTATCCATGAGCAATTAATATTTTTCCAATTGCTTAGACCTGACTTTATTTGTGTGAAAAGTGTTTTGTAGTTGTGTTCACATAGTTCCTGAGTTTGTCTTGGCAGGTAGACTCCCAAGTATTTTATATTGTCTACAGTTATTTTAAATGGAATTTCTCTTTCTATCTCTTGCTGTTGGACTCTTGCTGATGATTTATGTGGGTTTATTTTGTATCCTGTAGCTTGCTAAAGTTGTTATCTATTTCAAGTAGTTTTTTAGTTGATTCTCTAGGATTTTTTAAGTATAACATCATATCATTTGCAAAGAGTGATAGTTTTGTTTACTTATTGCCTAGTCTAATTCCTTCAATTTCTTTTTCTTCTCTTATTGCTATAGCTAACATTTCTAGTACAATACTGAATGATAGAGGTGATAATGGGCATCTTTGCCTCACCCCTGATTGTAATGAGAAGGCTTCCAGCTTATCCCCATTACAGATAATGCAGCTGATGGTTTTAAATAAATATTATTTAGTATTTTAAGTTAAGCTCCATTTATTCCTATGTTCTCTAGTGTTTTTAATAGGAATGAGTGTTGTATTTGGTCAAAGGCATTTTATGCATCTTATCGAGATAATCATATGATTTCTGTTTCAACCAACCAATTTTAAAAAGACATGTACATAAGAAGGGGGCAAGTATGGGAAACGCAAGATGAATACAGAAGTATGTCTTGGTTCTAAAAGAATAATACCAGAAGTCCTAAAGCTTAGAATGAGCTAAGGTTGGGAAAAACACCAAAGACAATTGTGTGTGTGGGGGGGGGTTGGTTTTCTTGTTTAGGAAGAGATAGTATCATCGGTCACAGTGGATGGAACAATGAAAACTGGCAAAAGATAGAAAGCAGAGCTATTCTATTCTTATGAAAAAATTCTGACCTCTCCCTACCTTATCCTACCCGCAAAAGTGTTTCTTCTACTAGAACAAAAAGGGAAAAGGTAGAAGGGGAGAAACGGCTTGAGGTACTATATCTGGTCGGGCCACCAGGTGGCACTCTAAACTTGAGCTTTGTTGATTTCACCCAACTGGGCATGTGGGCATACTTACCATCATCTCATCCCTGGGCTACAGACTCCTTCGCTCTTTTTCATGCATAGACTGCTCTAGCTATTCGAAATTCTCTACATTGTCCTGTGTTTTTTGAGCTCTTTTCTAGGGGTATGTTCACTCCAGTAAAAATTCACAAATCTCTGAGAATAAGCTGGCTGCCTCCACTTTTCTTTCTTTCTTTCTTTCTTTCTTTCTTTCTTTCTTTCTTTCTTTCTTTCTTTCTTTCTTTCTTTCTTTCTTTCTTTCTTTCTTTCTTTCTTTCTTTCTTTCTTTCTTTCCTTCCTTCCTTCCTTCCTTCCTTCTTTCTTTCTTTCTTTCTTTCTTTCTTTCTTTCTTTCTTTCTTTCTTTCTTTCTTTCCTTTTCTTTTCTTTTTTTGGCTAGGCAGTGGGGTTAAGTGACTTGCCCAGGGTCACACAGCTAGTAAGTGTCAAGTATCTGAGGCCAAATTTGAACTCAAGTCCTCCTGACTTCAAGGCTGGCGCTCTATCCACTGTGCCACCTAGCTGCCCCTTTGCCTCCACTTTTATCTGATACTAACCTCTTCTCCTTCCTCATCTGACCCTCATCCTCAAATCCATTCAATGGGCATTTGGACTAAAACATTTTATCGTAACTGAAAAATGATGATGAGTGTAACTGCACCAGATGTGAGAAGTAGGAGTGGCCACGGCTAAATTCCCCCCGTCCTTTTCTGTGTCACGCCCCTTGGCTCTCAAACACATAAGAAGGGAAGACAGATACATCTAAAGACCTTTGTTGAAAGTGCTTCCTAGTATCCCCTTTGATATCAGAGTTATAGAGGAAGAGAAAACTACCTTCCCATGATCCATCTCCCCCAAGCTCACTTCTCAACTGGAACTTGAAGTCAACTCCTAGTGAGATAGTAGGTGCATCTACAGCTCAGCTGAGCTTCCCAGAAGGCTTCCTGGTACTCTTTCAGGCTGCCCCAGCCTTCACCAAGGATACCTAAACATGCATAATCAGCCTCCTTTTCCAAGGCTCCTCTTAATGTGGCTGACAAACCTGGAAGCCCAAGACTTTAGTACTTCCATGGGCTGTTGTCTGGTTTACTCACATGGTCAGATTCCTACATTTTCTCTCAGATCTTCTCAGGTCTTCTTGACTCCAGGCCTAGTACTCTAGCCACTGTACCACCAGCTGCCTCCTAGGAAAGGCAGGTGGTTGATGGTAATTGTCTTCTTATAGGAGTATGTGGTCTGGTTTCCTTTTTTATTTTTCTCTATGTTCAATAAGCAATGTGGTCATAGAATTTCAAGGCTATGAATCTATGAATGAAGTATGAAATAACCTATGAGAAATGAAAACTGAGAAAACAAAAGATTCCTGTGGGATGGGGGCTATGAGTTGGATGTAGATAGCAAATTTCATGGGTTTTTTTTAAATAGTGAGCAATATTCTACTTCATCCCTAGATTAAAGCAGAACCTAGCCAGCAGCTAATGCCTCTTTTTATACTTTGTTGGCTTGCCATGTTGAAAGGAAGAAGCCTAAGTATTTTCAGGCAAAGAGTTTTCTAGTTGCATTCAGAGATGCTATAGTTATACTTGCATCTTAAACTATATACCACAATGAGCTCAAAATAAATATGTAACTTCAATATGGAAGTTCATACCATAAAACTATTGGAAGAGAATGATATCAGGTATATTTCACACCTGTTATTAGGAGGAGAATTCTTAGGCAAACAAGGGGTAAAGGAGATCACAAAAGACACATTATATAATTTCAAATACATTTACTGAAATGTTTCTGCCTGAACAAAATCAATGAGCTGGGATAAAAAAGACACATTGTTCATTGAAGTATGGCAGGGGTGGGGGGAGAAAGAGGAAATTTTTCATCAAGCAGTTCTGATAAGCATCTCATATTCAAGATACGTATAGGAAATTTACACAAATATACAATATCAATATCCCACTGAATAAATGGTCAAAGGGTAGGAACAACCAGTTATCAAAAGAAGAAATTCAAACTATTAACAACCATATGAAAGATTGCAACAAATCATCTGTTCTAAAAGACACTGCCAGGACCACCCAAGGAAGATGAAAAGTCTGAAAGCCTTCAGGCCTTTCCAAGCTCACAAGGTCCTCCTCTGACCAAGGTTGGGGGAACGTGAGACTGAGGCCAAGGTTCTTTCTCATCCCACCCCCCAGAAGGGATTCCCCCGTATTTATAAATGACTCACAAATTATGACCATGTTTCCTTAGCCAGTCTGAACACACTTCCTGTCACTCCAGTTCATCCAATGGCTTTCAAAGATTTTTTGCAATTAGCCTAAAGTCATTGATTGATTGATTGATGCATATTCTTTTCCTGGTTAAGGTATCAGGGCATAGCATCTTATGACTTACTTTAAGTGGAGTGGAGTAATTGATCCACAAATTCAATGACCCCACACATGCATACACTTACAATGGAATTAAAGTCTCACGTATGCCAAAATATTCATAGCAGCACTTTCGTGGTACCAGAGAACTAGAGACAAAATACATGCCCATTGATCTGAAAACAGCAGGGGGAAAAAATGTAATATTATTACAGAATATTACTGTGCTACAGGGAATGACTAATATGAAGAATTTGAAAAATCTTATCCAAAATGATATGGATTGAAGTAAAAGAAAGAGTGAGAAGACTTAGCTGAACTGATAGAGGGTGATATAAGTAGAACCAAGAGAGAGAGACGTGTTCTAATCTGAACATTTCTGCTGACAGACAAGGGAAGCAAAGTTGTTCCAACTTTGAAGATCTCTCTCTGCTCTAAGCCATTTCAGAGCATTACCAGACAACAGACAAAATTCCACCATGAGATAGATATTCACATAGTCACTGCACTCTGCTTGGTAAAGGTAACAATTTGCTTTACCAGCTTTAACACACAGAATAATAGAACTTTGGGCATTCCCTTGGAGAATCATTTTCCTAAAGTTATTCAATGCATCTTGAACCAGTCCCGTTATGGCTTCTCCTTTCCAGATGAACAGAGATGAACCTAAGAGATACTTCCATTAACTGAAGGAATCAGAGATGTCTTCCTTTAAACTAATCTCTTCAGGGAATGGGGAAAGAAGGTACTTCTCTCAGGTGGATCCAGCAAAGGCCCTTTGCCCCTGTCTAGTCTTCCTAATTGCTTCTGTGAGGAGTCCTTTCCTGGTCTGATAAGGAGAGCAAGACATTGTTTCAGAACTGATGGACCAAGACCAATAAAGGTTTTCTTTCAGACCAGTCCGAAGACGACTAGGATAATTTTTAAATGCTTTCTTTGTCTTTATAAAAGAGGTGGTGGGAAGCAAGGGAGGGGGCCAGTCTGCTTCCACACCAACGGTCTCTTGGTTGCCACATCTTTCTTAGTTCCCATCCTTCTTGATCTCTCTGAAGCCTCTGATGCTATTGACCACCCTTCTCCTGGATACCCTCTGCTCACCTGGGGTTTCCATAACACTACTCTCTCTCCTTTACTGATTCTTTAGTGCCAGTGACTTCCCTCTGTTGATTATCTCAAATTAATCCTGTATAAGTCTTGTTTGTACATAGCTGTTTGAATATTCTCTCCCACTTTGGCTCCTTGGGAACAGTAACTCCCTACTGTCTCCTGGGAAACAATATGATATTAAAACAACAACAATATAATATATTACAAATTATATATAGTTTAATATTTAATATTATAGACTATAATTATTGATATAAACATATTATAATAAATTAGCTATAATAGATATAAACCTACACCAGTATGTTTATGTTCATATTATATTATTAATTATATGTTAATTATTAATTATATAATAATATAAGCCTATGGTATAATTAAATAGTAAATATGAAAATAAAATAATGTTCATTCAGCATTTAAAGCCGTTCACAGTCTGCCTCCAACCAATCTTTCCAAATGTATTTTGTGTCATTCCCTTTCACACATTCTGTGTCCTGGTCAAGCTGGCCTCCTCGCTATTTCCCATAAAGGATCTTCCATCTCTTGCCTGTGGGCTTTTACCCAAGCCATCCCCATCCCTGAAACACCCTTCCTTTTCACCCACACCTTTGGTAGCCCTGGCTCCCTTCAAGGCTTAGCCCAGGTCTTTAGCCATCACCCACTGGGCCTTGCCACAAAATATTTGTTCCTCATCTTAAAAATATTTTAAAACACTTGAACATTGTGGTTGGTAAATAGCCTTTTTCTATGGAATAAAATGAATCTGTGTATCCCCCAACCCTCACTACATAAATGAAGAAGGAGACAGGCAGCATTATCCTCATCTGACAGATAAGGAAACCAGAGAAATGATTAAGCGGCTTTCCTAAAGGTATGTTGAAAGTTCAGGTTGCCTCCCCAGGCTTGTCTCCCAGGTCTTCTGTTGCCTATAAAAATAATAATTGGCATTTACATAATACTTTAAGGCTTGCAAAGCACTTTAATTACTCCTCACAACAACCCTAGGAGATAGGTGCTATTATTATCCCCATTTTACAAATGAAGAAGCTGGGACAGACAGAGATGTAGCGACTTGCCCAAGGTACACAGCTAGTAAGTGTCAGAGTCAGGATTCCAACTCAGGTCCTCCTAACTCCAAGTCCCCACCACACCACCTCATCTAGCAAAATTAATTGTTGGAAACCGTCAACAAGAGAAGTTTACAACTTCACATACAATCCACTTTTGTGCTTCTCTTTGTACATTGAAACATGTGTGTTTATAGATGCCTGTTAAATTTGGAGAAAAACAAAACATTTCCGCAAAGAACAAAAATTAATCATTGGAAGAATAACATCCCAAAGACACCAAGAAAGTCACTGTGCAAGCATAGACTCAGAAGGTTCCCATTAAAACCAGGCAGGTGGGTGGCACAGTGGGTAAAGCTGCTGCTGCTGATTCTTATTGTTGTTAATATTAAAATGGTACAAGAGTGTGGAATTTTCTTTTATAAAAAATGCACATCTAAGGGTTATTAGTGTCTGCCTACTTCAGTAAGCATAGCTTGCTGCTTCCCTCAATGTTTATCTCTGTGGAGATCCTGAAACATCCCAGGACATGATTTACAGAGGGAGATCAATGGAGCAGAAATCATGAAACTTTCTAGAGGAAATGAGATTACTTCTTCCCTCTCCAAGATAGAGAGGGGCCCTGGAAAAGCCCTGCCCCAGGATCTCTCTGGGGCAAAGAGCCAGATGATAGAATAAAATGATGCTATCTGTACTTTGTGCTCACTTGTACTTCTTTCCTCTTAGACTTTGCAACTGGAACTTCTGGGTGAACCAATGGAGGCCAAGACAGAAGGCTCAGAACCTTGGACAGTGAGGGCAAGCAGGATGAAGGTAGAGCCCAACGAACAAGAGCAGCAAAGATCAGAGCCCCAACAGAGCGGCAATGTGTCCACTGTCAGCCGAGGTAAAACAGCCAATAGGACTCCTATTTGCCTGAAAGCTGGTGAACTGTAGGGTGAACTAGGTTCCCAGCTTCTTCTTTTTAGCCCATGGACTACGGGGTGAATTCCCCTTACCACTTCTCTTCATCCACTATCCCAGTGGTATGGGCCGTTGGGACTGCCCACTTCCCCCCATCCTCACCCAAATATCTGGAGGAAGGCAAGACGAAGGATCAGGAAAGGGAGCTAGTTGGTGACAACTATTTCTACTTGGGACTAGTTAGCCTAATTTCTTTTAACTCTATTCTATGAACAGTGATCTGCATTATCACAACATAGGATTTGAATGCAGTAAGAAGGGACCTGAGAGAGTGGAAGACCCACAGTGGGGTGGGGGGCTCTGAGTCTGCTAGAAGATAGTGGATCTCATGTCATCTAGAATCAATGCGTCTCCAGCTAGCAAGGGGTCTTGCTGTGTAGGACTTGGGCCCCTCCTAGTGGCCAGTGAGGATACTGCAGCCTATCAGAAAGTGGCCATCCTTTGAAAGCAGCTATACTCATTGTTCCAGTAGAGGGTGCCCTGGTAAACTAATTTAAAGATTGCTTTCCATTAACGCAAACCTCTTGGCTGGATAATTCACTCAGTGAATAATGTCTCTCTGTATGGTTGAGGGAAGCAGCCCTGAGTCCAAAAGAGTAATATTTACTTATCTATGTATCTGTTGTTTCTCCCAACAACATATAAATTCCTTAAGGGATGGGATTATTTCATTCTTGTCTTTGTTCCCCGGTGTGTACTACAACCCCCAGCACATAGTAGATGCTTGACAGAGGCTTGTCGATTTGTAATGAACTGCCACTTGGTCCAAAAACTCTGCTTGGTCCAGAAATCACACTGCCCCGCTGCTGCTGTCCCTGGAGCTGAGAGGGTCCCACAGGTTGGATGGTGAGTTTGCACAGATCCACAGGCAGACTCCACAGAGGACCCAGATCCCTGCTTGTGAGCAGTTCTTCTTCCCTCTGTATTTCTTTCTAGCACCTTTCCTTCCTCTGTCTCCCAGATCTCCTTTTGGATTCTATGTGCAAGGGAATTTCACACCTGCACCCAGGTCAATGCCTGGGTCCCATTACAGTTAAATCTCTATCAGTACAAAGCACTTTCCTCAAACATCTCCATGAGGTACATGGCTTATTAATATAACTATTTTATAGATGAAGAAATGGAGGCATACAGAGCCTTAGATGACTTGCCCAGGGTCAGAGATAGTAAGTATCTGAAGCTGGATTTGAACTCAGAATCTTTAAATTATAAGCTTGTTGAGGACAGGGACTGTCTTTCTTTTTATTAATTGTATCCTCAGCGCTTAGCACAGTGCCTGGCACATGATAGATACTCAATAATAAATCTTTATGGGATCTCCCCTACTCCCAGGTCCAGCACTCTTTCCACTGTGCCCCCTTGCTGCCCAGATTCAGTGACTTACCGTGTTCACTCAGCCACAGAGTGTCAGTAATCTCCATATAGTCAGTAATCTCCATATGCATTATAACATGCTAAGGACCTGTATGTAGTAAGAAGGGACCTGAGAGAATAGAAAACCAAGCCCAATGGGATTGGGGCTCAGAGCCAGATTCAAACCCAGCTGTTACCACTCTGGGACCAGTATTCTTTCCACTGTGCTCAAAAGTCTCTCTCATGTCCCCTCACCTCCTTCATTTTATAGAGGACCACACTGAAGAGGAAGGTAGAGATTTATCCAGGGTCAGGACATCAGAGTCAATGCAGAACTGGGTCCAAGACACCAGGCTTCTGGCTCTGAACATCACCAGCCAAGAATGATGGAATAGACAGAGATTCAGCCTCTGTGTCGGGGAGACTTGGCTTTAAATTCCATCTCTGAGACACAACAGCTGAGTAGTCCTGGCCAAGACACTTACAACTCTCTAGGACTTTAATGGGCAAAGGAAATGCCATTCTGCAAAAGATATTTTCTTACTGGGAGTTACTTACACCAATGAAATTACAAGTCAAGAAAAAAAAGCCCATGGTTCTATTGACATGGTGGGCACCTCTTCTCTTCTTTCTCTATCTCCACTTGGCTAGTACAAGGCTAGGTACACAGTAGCTGATCAATATATATATATATAAAATACACACACATATATATTTATATATACACACATACATACATACATATATACAAGCACATATATGTATATGTGTATATGTATATTTATGTATATAGACATAATATATAATGTGCCTGATATTTAATAGCTTCATAGAAGTAGGGCCCAGCCCACCTTTTTCTGTCAGGACGGAGACTGATAGGAAGGAGGAATCACTCTGTTTCAAGCATGGCTCTTCCTCCTCTGGGCTATGGGCACCGTTGACTAAGGTCAACAGAGGCCACCCCCAAGGCATGGGAGAGAGGGGCAAGGAAGGGAAAGGAGTATTTGGGGGCTCCTGACTCCTTGATCTCTGTGTATAAGAGAGATTTCCTATCTCCATACCTTTGTTCAGGGTAATTCTCACAACCTGGGCCTCCCCTCATGCCTACCTCCCCTCCACAGTCATATGTCAAAATATTACCCACCCAGTTCAGATACTGCCTCCTCAACAGGACCTGTCTTGATCTCTAAATAGAAGTCACAAAATGTGGAAGGGGACAGGGGGAGACATGTCATCACTGGCAGGGTTTGTAGGGACAATCCCATTCAACACCACCACCTTCATTTCACAGATGAGGAAACTATCACATGGGGAGAGGTCTTGGCCAAGGTTTTAACTGGCAAAAGCAGGACTAGAACCCAGACCTTCCAGCCCCCAGATGAGTCTCCTTTTCACTCAAATACACCAAATTTTCCCTCCTCACAGTCCCGATAGGCCACGGGCCTCTCTTACTAATCTCATCCCATCATGCCTAGGATTGGATTCCAGTTCTCTGGTTCTAGTCCTTATTCCTTCAACTAATAAAAATAAAGGCAGCTGGGTGGTGGGGCCGAAGTCAGGAAGACCAAAATTCAAATCTGGCCTCAGACCTTTGCTAGCTGTGTGACCCTGGGCAAGTCACAAACCTCAGTTTGCCTCAGTTTCCTCATATGTAAAATGAACTGGAGAAGGAAATGGCAAACTGCTCCAATATCTCTGCCAAGAAAACCCCAGATGGGATCATGAAGAGTCAGACATGACTGAACAACAAAAACAACAATAAAAATAGCCAGAATTTACACAGAGCTTCCCATATCTTAGCTTATTCAATCCTGGGAGACAGATGCTGTTATCCCCACTTTACAGATGAGTAAACTGAGGAAGAAAGAGATTAAGTGACTTACTGAGGGTGACTCAACTGGTAAGTGTCTGAGGCAGGATTTGAACTCATGTCTCCCCGACTCCAAGTCAGCACTCCATCCATCATAGCAGCAAGCAGCCCTGTAACCAGACTGCAACATCAGGGAAGACAGGAACCAAGTGTCATCCATAGCTGTATCCTCCTGTAGCCCAAACATGGGGTCCAGGACACAGTATACAACAGGGGATTTTTTAGATGAATGAAAGAGCTAGACCCTGCTCTCAGGAAGCCCCAAGTTTGATTGGGAATCTAGTCCTCTTCCCCCAGGGAAAGATACTGACTGGCCGGTCACGTGTGCTCAGAACTCAAGGAAGGGGCTTATATAGTCAGAGTGGAAGCTGCTTAGACCAAAGAAGAGAGCCCTGGAGATTGGAGCAGCCACGGGGGGCTGCCTGGAAGAGGTGGCTCACCTTCCAGCAGCCCTGAAGGACAGAGAGGACATAAGTAGGTGGGAAGAAGGAGGAAGCTGTTGAGAGAATGGAGTAGAAGCCTTTGGCCCCTCTGCTGACCATGCGGGACTAGTCAGGAAAGGGTGACAGACAGGGAATGGAGGAGGGGAGGAAAGGAGGAGGGACAGCTGAAGAGGCAGAGGGGAAATTGGAGAACGGCATGTGCCCAGGTCTCCTGGTTATTTCACCTCAGGCCTTGGCGTCTGTCCCAGAAGCTACTCATCTAGCTAGCCTCCATCACTCGACTCTGCTTTCCCCTTGAGCAGCTTGGCTCTGAGGCCACAGTTTAAAAGGGGCTGTGTCCTAGAGCTGCTGTGCCTCTTCCTCTTCCTCCACATCTACTGCTCTCTCTCACCTCAGGTGCCACCCAGGCTAATGCAGGGTCTCAGTCAGACCAGACTTCTAGGTCTGGTCAGTCCCTCTCCCAGGGTGGCCCTCCTGGGTACTCTCCCTGCCCACTCTCAGTCCTGGGGAGAGGTAACCAGATCTCCTCCCACCCTGTCCCTGTGTCGTAGTCTCCCAGAATCTCTTCTACCTAGTCTTACCTAGACATGAATAGGAATTCCCTCTCCCAAGTGGTCATCATCCTTCACTCAAAGACCTTCAAATGTAGGGAACCCATATCTCCCAAGGCAGCACATTCCATTTTGGGAGTTTTTCCTTATGTTGAGCCTCAACTTACCTCTTTGCAATTTCAACCCACTGGTCTTAGATCTGTCTTCTGGAAACAGCCAAAACAAGTAATCTTATAAAAGTAATACCATAAAATAAAACTCATAATAACTAGCATTATATGGCAACTTAAGGTTTGCATAGTACTATACACAAGCTATCTCATTTGATACTAAACAGTATTTAATTTTATATTATTATTAATAATAGCTAAGTAGTCTAATCCCACACACAGCCGTGTAAGTTTGTGATTCTTCTCTTCTCCTGACTAAATATCCTTAGCTCCATCAATGAGTCCTTGAACCGTTATTGTGGTGGTGGTGGTTTGTCTGTTTTTGAAGAAGACCAGTGACATCACAGGTGATGTCTTGACTTGCGCATGAAATGGATTGAAGTGAGGCAGAGCTGGCCAAAGTGTAGTTAAATAGAGATGGGATACTCCTCACTAGCATCTAACTTGGGGGTGGGAGGTGGGGGTGGGGGAGGTAGACAAGACTGGTCGGGGCTCCAGCAGTGGCCCCTCAGGGTACCCTGAAAACCCTGAATGGGATGTGCAGCAGCCGGCCAGAGCATACTCACTACATCAGAATCATTTTTAAATGCATTAAGTATGTTAAAATACAAAGGAAATCAATTACATCAAAATATAGTCCCCACAATTAAAAACACTTCTTAGCTATCCCCTCCCCCTCAAGTTAAGAAATTTTGACATAGAGAGAGAAGAGAAGAGGGCCTGAGTCTCTTCCTTCACCTGGGAGGCTGGAGGAGGGACATGAGGCATTGGGGAGGGGGGTGGATGTGATCTCCTGCCAGCAGAGAACAGCTGGAACAAACCACAGAAACACAAAGCAAGTCCATCCTGGAGGCGGCACAATTGTCGAGTGTTGAGGGATTAAATCTGAAGTTATCTGAAACAGAGGAGGATCCCCCCAAATTACAAATGTTGTTACTCCTAGAAAGGTCATTAAGAAATATCAATAATTAATGGCCCACATTGCTCCATCCTCCCCTCTGTAGGAGAATAATCCACACATATTGCCAAGGTGTGAGAAGAGAACAGGCAGGTTTTCTCAAACTATACTCTATGACAGACCACATCTTTATGGTCACACTGAAAGATGTAGAGATTACAAAATTGCTTTTCTATGTACTGTTTGTACTTTGGATATGGTAGAGCAAGGGGCTTCTAGGTGGCATAAAGGATAGAGTGCCAGGTCTGGAGTCAGTAGGACCTGAGTTCAAATCTGGCCTCAGACACTTAGTAGCTATGTGACACTGGGCAAGTCATTTCACCCTGTTTGCCTTAGTTTCCTCATCTGTAAAATAAGCTGGAGAAGGAAAGAACAAACCACTCTAGTGTCTTTGCCAAGAAAACTCCAAATGGGATCACAAAGTCAGACATGACTAATGGACTGGACAACAAAAATGGTCAAAATGCTGCTTCAATGGCTTCCCCCGCCCATATATTCAAATCACACATGACTGTGGGTAAGACCCAAACACAGAGATAATTCTATTCTAAGATGATGAATATGAAGCAAAGTATAGAACGGGGAAGTCTATGTTCCCCAAAGGTATTTGTGGCTGTCGTTCAGGACGTCTTGGTCAGAGCTCAGATTGAAGGGGGAGCCTCTATACTCCATGGTAGACTGTAAGCTCCAAGAGGGCAAGAACTGATGCATGTTTGTCTTTGTATATCAGCACCTTGGGCAGCACCTGGCACAGAGTGGGCTTCGTCAATGCTTGTTGAGTGAGGGAATCCATTTGTGCTAATTGCATCCAGCCCATTGATTTCTGCAGGAGATTCATATTCACTCAGGGGAGTTCAGCCTAATTATGCACATGAGAAAAATGAAGAGGGTGCAGAACGCCTCTTATCTAGCTTCCTGCACAGCTGGTTGGACAGCTCCCAGAGCTGGTCCATCAGTTCATGTATCTGGGACAGATTCTGAAGGTGAACAGTGAGCTAGGCTAAGCCAGCTAGGCAGTCAGTCAAGTAGAATTTATTAAGCACCTACTATGTGCTCAGCACTGTACTTAACTGGGGGATACAGAGAAAAGTAAAGGACAATCCTGTTTTTAAGGATAAAGAAGAGGAAAGCTGGCAAGATTGCATTTGAAAAGTTGGACAATGATTTTAAAGATCCCAAGTTAACCCAAACCTGTCTTTTAAAGACTGTTATTCTTTGTTAGAATCATGGAGAACCATAATCTCCAAAAACAATCAGTGCCTGGTGGATGTCCTCAGGCTTCTACACACTATGAACAAAAGATTGAAGCTGGTGGCCCACCCCTCTCCATCTTGTGCATGAGGATGTTTAGTGCGATCAGAGATTTAGAGGGGCAAAGGTTTCCGTGTTTCCAGAGTAAGAAACTGAGGCAATGAGGGAAGGAAGGGAGAGGGAATGACTCTGCCAAGATAGTGATAATAAGGGATATCATTTATTTAAGAGTTACAGAGAGCTCTGCATATTATCCCATTTGATATTATTTATTATCAATGCTACATCGGTTATCTCACTGTTATTAACAGCTAGCATTTCTAGGTTCTTCAGGACTTGCAAAGCCTTTACATATGCTCTCTTTTAATATCATCATTAATAATAATAGCTAACACTGACATAGTGCTTTGAGGCTTGCAAAGCCTTTGCATGTGATATCTCATTGGAGGGAGCCTCACAGCCAGCCTGGGAGGCAAATGCTGTTTCCAAAATCCATTTTACAGGGGCAGCTAGGTAGCGCAGTGGATAGAGCACCGGCCCTGGATTCAGGGGGACCCAAGTTCAAGTTTGACATATAACAGACATATAACACTTACTAGCTGTGTGACCCTGGGCAAGTCACTTAACCCCCATTGCCCAAAAACAAACACAAACCCAAAATCCATTTTACAGAGGAGGAAGCTGAGGCCCAAAGAGAGTGAGGGACTTGCCCAAGGTCACGGTGTCTTTGGTAGAATTTGCACGGTGCTCCCTGCCCTGCGCCCCCTAGCGGCCCCTGCCCTTTCCAGGAGGCAGTGCCTAACGCCCTGTGGGAGGAAGGTAGAGGAGCGTATCCCCTCTCGCGCTTGCGCAGGCCAGGCCCTTCCCTCCTCTGGAGGGGGGGGAGGGCCTCTCTCTGAGCCAATCAGCGCAGGAGGAGGGCGGGGGGCGGGGAGAAGACAGCAAGAAGCATCAGGGGAACCTATCTATCTAAGCCCCCCTCCCCAAAGGGAGCTCGCGCAGGCCCCCAGGTCTGTGGTCCCACTGTCTCCTGCTTCCCTGCCCCTCCACTGCGTCTGCGCGTCCAAGGCCCCGCCCCCCGGTGCGCCTGCGCACGCGGGCCTGGAAAGGGATGTGGAACTTCAGCGGCTCGAGGCCAGGGCTGAGGGGCTCCAGCACGTGGAGGGGACAGGAGAGCAGTCCCTCCCCCCTCAGGTCACGTGGAGGGGGAGGGGGGTCGGTTGGGGAGGTAGGAACGGCCTGTGGGGAGGGGAAAGAGTCTCGTCCACAAGTGGCCCTACCCACTTTTAACCTACCCCTTTGGGCCACCCTCACCCTCCCCCGACCCCCAAACCCTGACCTTCTCCTTTGTCCTTGGCCCCTCACCTCTGACCCTGACCCCTAAACTCTGACCTTTTCTTGTCGCTGATCCCCAACCACTGGCCTCATCCCGACCCCCACCCATGATCCTTGCCCTTCACCCCTGACCTTTAACCCCCACCCCCAACCTCAAATCCCTGACCCCTCCCCTCTGTTCCCATCCCCTGACTTCCAAACCCGACTCCTCTTTGCCTCGTCCCAGATCTGGTCAGTGCCTGACCTTTGACCTCTGCTCCTTCCAGAGAGCCCCTGCCCTATGGGATCTTCCCTGCTACTGCCTGCTTCAGCTCTCTCGTTGTCCCCAGACAGATAAAGGGGTGGTCTCAAGAGTCCCTGTCTCCATGAGCATGCTGTCCCCCTGCTCTGTCACAGGCTGCCATGGAGCACCGGGGGCTGGACCCCCGACCAGTGCAGCCGGCTGACCGGTCAGCCCGCATCCGGCACCGGAGGACCAAGCGGGAGCGGAACCAGGCCAGGGCCAGCAGAGGCCCCAGTGCTGGGGGTCCCCAGGCCCCCCGGGCTCGGCCTCGGGGCTCACTGTCCCACAGGGACCTGGCCCTGGGCCTCTCTGCGCCCCAGCCTGTGGTCATCACCCAGGGCCGGCTGAGCCGGGCACACCGGGGCCTCCTGAGCAGCGAGGTGAAGTCCCTGAATGTGGCCCGGCTGCTGAGTGGCCTGGCTGAGGAGGCAAGCAGCCCCCCACCTGGGGAGGCCCCAGACACCGCAGCAGCAACAGCACCACCCCAGCACCCCACCTGGGGAGAGGAGCCCAGCCCGCTGCCCCCCAAGGGCAAAGAGAATGAAGCTCCAGGAGGGCCCAGCCCAGGACCCCCCAGCCCTCGAACACTGCTGGAGGGGCTTCAGGCTCAGCTGCATCTTCCTGGGGCCTTCCCCAGGCGCAATCTCGTGCAGGAGGCCCGAGCAGAGATAATCGGGGCCTTGCTGGCCCACTATGGGGAACTGCCTGACCTCAGCCAGGTCCTTAGGGGCCTCAGGGAACAGGAAACAGGTGAGGATGAGCATCTTCCATCCTGCCTCATCACCCCTTCCAGAGCCCACCCCTGCTGGGCCTTCTTCCCCCAGCACCCCTCGCTCTGTCCATGCTGGCTGCCCAGTGAGTCTCCTCCCCACCTTTCTCCATTTGGTCCCTCGGGTCTGGGACTTCTCCCATTCCTGCTGCACAGGGGGCCTCAGCTGCTTTATACTCGTGTTCTTCCTGCCAGTGCCAGAGCCAGGAAGCCCACAGGAGTGGAGGATGATGCCCCAGGGTCGAGACCACCCTGATCAGCACGGCCTGGTGGAGAGCAGGAGGAGGAGGAGGAGGAAGGAAAAGGGAACTTGTGTTTACCCTGGGGGCCACCCCAAGCCCACCTTCTACTGAGAAGGTAAGACCTTCTCACCTGAGGGACATGCTGGATAGAGTGTTTGAAGGTAGAGGACAGGCAAGGCAGGTTGCTGTATGCCCACTGTCTTTCCCTGCATTCTTACCCACAGAGCCTGGTGCTGCCCCCGGACCCATGGGTGCCCTCACCCTCACCCCCACCCCTTGGACCTGAGCTCGGAGAGACGACTTGGGGCCCCCAGACATCATTTGATGTCCTGAAGAGCATCTGGCTGCCTGCTACCCCACCGACATGTGCCGCACCCTGGCAGTGGGGAACTGGGGGGGCTCCCCATCCACCTACTTGTTTCCCCAACTCACAGTCCCTGGACTGGAGCCCTAGTCCCCCAGCCCCAATGCCTGGACTGCCCTGGTTTGTGTCCAGGAGCAGCCCAGAGCCCTGGACCTTCCCCCGCATGCGGCTCTACTAAGGGTGGAAGCCCTCCCCCAATGTGCCCTTCCGTAAAGGAACTTGTTGAAAGTATTCTCATTTCTGGGAGATGGCAGCGGGCGGGGGAGAATTAGCTCCCACTCCCTCTTGGTGCTTTCATGTTCAATAATTTCAATAAAAATGTATGAAGAGCTCAGCACATGGAAGATCCCGGGGACAGAAAGACAGCAACGCCAGCGTGCCCATGCCGAGAAGCTTACGGCGTATGGAGGGATGCAGTGAGCACACCAGTCCATGTAGGGTCAGGACCGAGGCCCACAGGCATTCACCCCTAAGGAGATCTGCGGGGGACACTGGGGATTCTAAGGGGGCAGAGGAGTTGGGATGAGAAGTTGGGGAGAAGAGTGAGTAGGTTGTTTTGGCTGGGGCACTGAATGGGTAAAGGAAAGTGAGATGGAGTAAGATGGCAAAGGGCCAAAAGTCATCACCATGAGGAGGCGGCATTGAACCCTGAAGGTCCTGAGCCAGCTACCTGGGCTTGTGGCTGGCAACTCTCTTGAGTTCTGTTGGCTAGGGACGCTAAATTTGGCATTAATTATGGTGAGCAGGAGGCCGTGAGGTTGTCTAAGGTCAGTCAGTCAATAAGCATTTATTAAGTGTCTTCTGTGTGCCAGGCACAGTAGCTACAAAGGAAGGCAACAGCCAGTCCCAGCTCTCAAGAAGCTTAGAATCTAATGGGAAGAGACAATATGAAAACAACTGTGTTCATACAAGCTCTATCAGGATTGATTGGGGCAATCAGAAGAGGTCAGTCACTGGAACTAAGGGGGAAAGGCCTCAGCAAATGGGGAGGTTTTATCTGGGACTTGAGGAAAGCCAATAGTTGGATCAAGGGGAGAGTATTTCAGGCCTGGGGGACAGGCAGAGAAAATGTCCAGAGCCAAGAGACAGAGGGTCTTGTTCATGGGACCACCAGGAATCTGGTGTTGCTGAACTGAAAAGTCCTCATTGACGAGTCAGGTGTAAGAAGACTGGAGAGGTAGCAGGGGGCTAGGTTCTGAAGGGCTTTGAATGTCCAACAGGATTTTATATTTGATCCCAGAGACAATAGGGAGCCCCTGGAGTTTATTGAGTAGGGGGTGATATGGTCAGATCTTTGTTTTAGAGAATCTCTTTAGTGGCTGAATGGAGAAAGGACAGGAGTGGGGAGAGACCTGAGGTAGGCAGACCCACCAGCAGCTACTGCAGAAGTCCAGGGGGAAGGTGATGAGGACCAGGGTGAGAGGCAGTGTCAGAGGAGAGGAAGGGGCATATTTGGGAGATGCTGCAAAAGTGACATCGACAGGCCTTGGCAACAGCCTGGATATGGTGGGTAAGAGTGAGGAGTCCAGAATGATTCCTGGGCTGGGAGCCTGAGGGCCTAGAAGTATGGTGTTGCCTCTATAGTAATAGGGAAGATGAGGGTCCATGAGAGGAATGAGTCGAGAGAAAGATATGGACATGTTGAGTTTAAAGTGTCTATGAGACATCTACTTTGAATTGTCTGATAGGTAGTTGGAGTTGCTGAGTAAGTAGGTCTGAGAATCTTCCCTATAAAGATAATAGTTAAGTGCATAAGAGCTGATGAGATCACCAGGTGAAGTAGTATGGAGGATAAAGAGCAGAGGGCCCAGGAAAGAGCCCCAAGGAACACCTATGGTTAGGAGGTGTGATCTGGAGAAGGATCCAGCAAAGGAGACAGAGAGGGAGTGGGCATAGAAGCAGGAGGAGAACAGAGAGAGAGAGACAGAGAGTGTCCTGAAAACCCAGAGAGAAGAGAATATCAAGGAAGAAAGTGAACCACAGCGTCAAAGATGGCAGAAATGAGAGAATGAGAGAATGAGAAAAGGAGAATGAGAACTGAGAAAAGGCCGCTGGATTTGGCAACTAAGAGATCATTGGTAACTTTGGGGAGACCAGCTTTAGTGGCGTGAGGTCAGAGACTGGATTGTAAGGGGTGAAGAAGTGAGAGGAAAGGAAGTACAGACGTCAATTATAGCCTCCTCAAGACGAGAGAAATGGGACCATAGCTAACAGTGATAGATCAAGTGAGGATGGGGAAGATGTGGGCATGTTTGTCAGCAATGGGGAAGCAACCAGTGGTTAGAGACTGAGGATGTGGAAGCGATAGAGGGAGCAGTCTGTTGGAGGAGATAGGATGGTAAAGGGGTTTGCCTGGGCCAGGAGAAGGGCCTCTTTATGTGATGGGAGTGATGGGAGGTGAGGCAGTAAGAGGGAGCTCGTGGATAACAGCCTCAGTTTTTTCAGTGAAATATGAAGCAAGGGTCTCAGCTGAGAGGGTGGGGAGAAGAGTGACCATGGGAGGTTTGGAAGGGCTGCTCTGAAGAGGGGGATGGTGAATTACTTCGAGAAGTGTAAAAGCATTGCCCCGGCTGCCTGGAAGGCCCAGTTGAGGTTATGCAACATACATGTGTAGTGAACCTGTTCAGCAGGGCAACAGGCAGAGCAGTAATGGGATTGGGCCCAGATCAGCCCCTCCTTTTTAGCCTGGTCTTAAAAGGTAGTCAGTAAACCTGTGGAGTAGGGGAGTGACATGAGGGCCCTAAGAGGGCAGAGGAGACAGGATAGAGAGTTAGGGAGAAGAGTGAGCAGGTTGCTTGGACTGGGCCACTGAATGGGTAAGAATTTTAAGAAGAAGGTTTCGTCTAGCCCTTGTATGGAGCACACAGTCTTTGGAGTGGGAAGCTAACTGGAAAACATTTGCTCCAGTCCTGGTGAGAGGAGGTGAACCAGGGTAAATGTCCTGTGAGGGGAGAAGAGAGTCTGGAGGCAGAGTGGGCTCTCCAGAGGCAGCCGGGTGTGCTGGTGATTTTGGCTCATCTTCTGAGTCACTGACACTGTGGAAAGTCCTGTAGGGCACAGCAGGGAACAATCCCAGAGTGGAAAAAGAGTGGGCTGGGTTCCAGGGCAGGAGAGAGTGTTGGCAATTGTTGGCATAAAGGGGTGCTGTTGACAACACACCCTGGTGAAGTAGCCAGAGCCCCGATGGTTATCTCCAGTTACAGAGAGGTGAAGTTACCTGGCCAACATCACACCGCTAGCAAGCATCAGAACTGGGGCTCAAACCCAGGGTTTGTGTGCGGCCGAGTCCCGTGCTCTTTCTGCCATGTCCCCCAGAAGCAGCAGAGGGGCCCTCGGGGAAGGCTGTCCTCCCAATAGGGAAAGGGAGGGGCCTTAAATCCCTCATGGCCAAGTGTCCCGGGCTGGGAGTCTGGGAGGCCTGGGTGGGAAGCCTGGTTCTGCTGCCACTTAGAGTGTGTGACTTTTCCCAAAGCCTTTCCCCCACGGGCCTCCATTCAGTAAAATGACTAGTTCAGACTGAATGATCTCTTAAGGGCATAAAGGGCAGAGCTAGAAGGAACCACAGAGGTCATCTGATCCAGCTGCCCTGGAAGAGGAGTGACCGTCCCAAGTTCACAGAGCCAGCAGGGAAGGCCCACATGAGGATGCAGACCTCTGGACTCCAGATCTCTGGAAAGGTCTGCCCCAATGAGGTGCCCATCGGGAGCAGGGACTCGGAACCAAGGTCTGCAAAGGACGGAACTGGACGGGAAGACAGTCTAGGGGAACAAACCCTTCCCCTCGAGGGGGCCGGGTCGCCTCTCGACACTAGGTTGCCCGGCTAGCAGCACGGAAAAGGGATGGGAGGGTCATAGGGGTAAAGTCCTACCCTTGTAACCTCGAAGGCCGGCGCAGAGGTGGGGGAATGGGGGAAGACAGGTGCATCGGGAGGTCCACTTAGAAGAGGAGGTATACGAGGAGGGGAGACGGTGTCGGGCGCTGTGGAAGAATCCCACCTCACATCCCCGGAGGCCAGCGAGGAGGTGGGGGATGGGGAGACAGGGGTTGGATCAGTCGAGGAGTGATGAGAGGGGGCGTGCGGTGGGAAAGTCAGATCCTCGCAGCCCGGGAGGCCAAAGTGGATGAAGAGGGATGAGAGGGAGGAAGGCGCGGGGGATGGGGAAGGGCGCGGTGGGAGAGTCGGGTTCTCGAAGCCCCAGAGGCCGGAGCGGAGTAAGAAGTTTGGGAGGGATGGGAGCGCAGAGGAGGAGCGTGGGCGCAGGGGCAGAATCCGGTCCTTGTAGCCCCTTAGGCCGGATTTGAGTACAAGGGATGGGAGGGATGTGGGCGCGGGCAATGGGGATGGGCAACGTGGAGGAGTCTGGTCCTCGCAGCCCCGGAGGCCGGAGTGGAGATAGAGGGGTGGGAAGGATGGGGGTGCAGAGGGATGGGGCTGACACGGAAAAGAATGGGCATGGAGGGAGAGCTCGGTAGTCGCAGCCTCGGAGGTCGGCTCAGAGGAGGCGGGGGAGGCGGGGCTGAGGGAGGACGGGGGAGGGGCCGGGTGGCCGGCGGCGGCGGCCCTTTAATCGGGTGCGCGCGCGCGCTCGGCCCCGCCGGAGTCTCCGGAGCGGGAGCAGGATGGAGCCCCCGCGCGCGCCCGCGATGCTGCTGCTGCTGCTGCTGCTGCTGCTGCCTGTGCTGCTGCCGCTGCCCCCCTGTGCCTGGGGCAAGTACGTGCGGGGCAACCTCAGCTCCAAAGAGGTGAGCGCGCGGGGCCCGAGCTCTAGCGGGAGCCGCCCTGAAACCCGGCCCCTCCCCCGCCCTGAAGCTCGGCTGTCCAGCGCTGGGCCCCGCCCCCGGGAGACCCTTTCCCCATCTCCACATCCTCCCCTCTCGGCCCCAAGCTTTGGAAGACCCTTGCCCTGGAGCCCGCGGAGATGCTGGATCCACCTGGGGGCGGGGCTGAGAGAAGGGGCGGGGCTAGGCGGGGCGGGGCTATAGAGGGTACCTGGGGAGGAGAGGGGGCCGCAGAAGGAACCGTGGGAGGGAAAGGGAAAGGGTCTCTAAGACAAGGGAGGAAGGCTGGGAAGAGGGGCTGGCCAGAGGACAGTAGCAGATGGCGAGGGGAGGGGGGCTGGGAACAGAAGAAGGGAGCAGATATTGGGGTAAGGGCCAGGGATTTCGGGTCTGCAGAGACTTTGAGATAAGGTCTGGGAAGATGCTGGGGTCCAGGCTAGGGAGATGACGTCAGGACTGATGGCTAAGGAGATGTTGGGGTCAGGGGCAGGAAGAGGTCAGGTCTGGGGAGACAGTGGGGTAGGTGGGGGAGATGGGGTCAGGTCTGGAAAGATATTGAGGTCAAAGCAAGGGAGATGGGCTCAGGTCTGGAGAAATGTTAGGGTCAGATGGAAAGAGGATTTGGGAACGTTGGGGCAGACTTGGCAAGGGAGCGGGGAAGGGACAGTGGTGCTGAGGGGAAGCTGGGGAGGCTCTGACCCTTTTCCTTCCCTAGGACTGGGTATTCCTGACAAGATTCTGCTTCCTCTCTGACTATGGCCGGCTGGACTTCAGGTTCAGATATCCCGAGGTGCAACTTTCCTCCCAAAAGCTCTGAGGCAAAATACTCCCAGGTTCCCAGGGGGAGACCTCCCAGATTCTTGAAATGGGACTTCCTCCCCAAATCCCTATTTAAGACCCTCAAGCTGGGATGGAAGGAACACTAGATTGGGAGTCAGAGGACATGAGTTCAAATGCCATTTCCTGTCTAGATCTTGGCTAAGCCCTTTCCCTGTGGTAGCCTCTTCTTCCCCAGCCGAATGAGAGGGATGGGCAGCCTGGTCTTAATCCCTGATATAACTCCTCGAATCTCCCAAGTGACACCTTCCCTGTGGCAAGTCTTGAGGTTTTCCCTTCTCATCCTTCCCATCCTTGTCTTCACAGGCCAAGTGCTGTGAGAACATCCTCCTGTACTTTGACGACCCTTCCCAGTGGCCCGCAGTATACAAGGCCCAAGACAAGGTGGGAGAACCCTCAGGAAAGGAAAGGGCTGGGGCCTCGGACTGGTGGAGCTGAGGGAGAAGGGCTGGGAGGAGGTCAAAGCTCGGAGGTAGCCCGCTCACGCCCATCCCTCCGCCCCGGCAGGACTGCTTGGCCAAAGAGGCGGTGATTCGGCCTGAGAACAACCAGGTGATCAACCTCACTACCCAGTACCCCTGGTCGGGCTGTCAAGTGAGTGGTGCAGGACCGGGGAGAGGGAGGGGGCGGGGCCTGAGATGTGGGGGGGGGAGCCCTGGGGGAAAACGGGCCTGAGAATGGGAGGGGGGGAGCCTGGACGTAAGGGGGTGGGGCCCAAGAGTGAGAGGCAGAGATCGTTCCTCAACAAGCATTTATTAAGCACTTACCGCGTGCTGGTAGCTGTGCTCAGCGCTGGGGTTGTAAGGGAAGGCAAGGGCGTCCCTGCCCTCATGGTGCTCACGCTGTACTTGGCCACACGACGTGGATAGAATTGGGTCCATGCGAGTTACATAGGGAGTAGATGGCAGGTCATATCCGAAAGGGGGTGGGGAGGTGGACTACGCCCTCGCTTCCTCGGGCTCCCCTTGGCAGGTGGTGTCCGAGGGGGGCGTCCGCTACCTCAGCTGCTCCAGCGGACGCAGCTTCCGCTCAGTGCGCGAGAGATGGTGGTACATCGCCCTCAGCAAGTGCGGGGTAAGGCGCCCCTGCCCCGACACACGCCCCCCCCCAGCTCACCCCCCCCCCCGGCCCCGATGGCTCTCCGGCTCAGGCCCCCCTGCCACCCTGCAGGGGGATGGGCTGCAGCTGGAGTATGAGATGGTGCTGACCAACGGGAAATCCTTCTGGACCCGACACTTCTCTGCCGACGAGTTTGGTGAGTGGAGACCTAGGCCCCTTGTGCCTGTGAGGACATCAGGACGGCCCCCTCCCTGGGGTGGGAGTGGCAGGACCCCGGGGCTCCTGGGCAACCGTCTGAGCCCGAACTGATCCCTGCTCTCCAGGGATCCTGGAGACAGACGCGACCTTCCTCCTCATCTTCACCCTCATCTTCCTCCTCTCCTGCTACTTTGGTTGTAAGTTACCACACAGAGGTGGGAGGAGAAGGGAGGCCTCGGAGGATGGTGTGGCCTTGGGGGGTGCCCCACGGACACCTCTCCCCCTCCCCCCTGACCCCAGACTTGCTGAAAGGCCGACAGCTGCTTCACACAACCTACAAGATGTTCATGGCGGCAGCAGGAGTGGAAGGTGAGAGCTGGGGGGCCGGAAACTGGAGTCCTTGAGGGGGCCCTGCTTAGCACTGTAAGGATTCGACTCCGCCACCACTCCCCACTTCTGTCCTTTGGATTCGAGTAAAGGCAAAGCTCTTTGAGGGGAGAAACTGCTCTACTTTGGTTTTGTCTTCCCAGTATGCAGGTGGTGCTTAATAAATGCACATTGACTGACTTGGCTTTGCCCTTTACAGTCCTCAGCCTCCTGTTTTTCTGCATATATTGGGGTCAATATGCCAGCAATGGCATCGGCAATGAGAGCCTGAAGATCGTGGGTGAGGATTGAACTGGCCAGGGCTGGGCACCAGTGGGGGCCTGGACAGGGGCCCTCTCTGAGTCCCTTCTCTCCCTTCCTCTCTCCCTCTCAGCCAAACTACTGTTTTCGGTCAGCTTCCTCATCTTCCTACTGATGCTGATCCTGCTGGGAAAAGGCTTCACCGTGACTCGGTGCCTGGGCAGGGGGACAGACCAGGCTCCCTGGGGGGGCGGGGGTTTGGAGTGGAAGAATTTAGAAAACGGAGTACTGAGGCCAGGGGATCCAGGGGGGCGGGGCTGGCCATTGCCATCTTTCCTGATGGTCTCCTTTCCATCCCCCACATTCTTCTCTGTTTCTCTGTCTGTCTGTCTCCGTCTCTCTCTCCTCTCTCTCTCTCTCCTCCTCTCTCCTCTCTCCTCTCTCTCTCTTTCCTCTCTCCTCACTCTTCTCTCTCTCTCTCTCCTCTCTCCTCTCTCCTCACTCTTCTCTCCTCTCTCCTCTCTCTCTCTTTCCTCTCTCCTCACTCTTCTCTCCTCTGTCCTCACTCTTCTCTCCTCTCTCCTCTCTCTCTCTTTCCTCTCTCCTCACTCTTCTCTCCTCTCTCTCTCTCCTCTCTCTCTCTCTCCCCTTCTCTTCTTTTCTCTCCTCTCCTCTCCTCTTCTCCCTTCCCCTCTTCTCTCTCTCCTCTCTCTCCCCCCCCATTCCTCCCTTTTTCTCTCTCTCCTTTTCTCCCTCCATCCCCAGGGGCCGGATCAGCCATTCAGGCTCTGTGAAGCTCTCCGTCTACATGACACTGTACACACTTACACACGTGGTTCTCCTTATCTATGAGGCCGAGGTAAGAGCCTGTCCTGGCCCTCTTTCCCTCCCCCTCCCCCTCCCCCTCCCCAGTGGCTCTGCTAGCCTCTTTTGTCTCTGCCCTTATTCAGGGCTCCAAGTCCCCTCCCCTCTCTGCTCCTTTCTCCTGCTCAGAGCCTCTCATCTCTTTCTGGCTGTACCTTCCGCTCTCATGATCTGTTTTGGGGAGGGGGCTTGTCTTTCTCTGACTCACTGTCATAAAGTAGTGGTGTAATGGGTTGGGGGCTTCGGCCTTGGCCTGGCCCCCAGGGGACCCTCCACTGGCACTGATGGCTCGTCCTGGCTTTCCCACCCCATGGCTGTGACTTGGCATGGGTCGCAGAGCCCAGTGTCACTTCCTTAGGGGCCTCCCAGGGCCTGACGTTGGGTCTGCATTTCTGGTCTCTCTGGCCCTGCCTGCCCCTCCTTGTTTCTGTCACTGTGGATTTGGAGTCAGAGGACCTGGATTTCACACTTGACTCGGCCCACTTACTCCCTGGGTGACTTTGGGAAGATGGCCTGGGCCCTCTGTGCCTTAGTTTCCTCATCTGTAAAATGCAGGACTAGGACCTGAGGACTGGGGCCTCACCCCTCTCCCCCTGCTCCTCTCTCGGGGCCAGTTCTTTGACCCTGGGCAGGTGCTGTACACCTATGAGTCTCCGGCCGGTTATGGGCTCATCGGCCTCCAGGTGGCCGCCTACGTGTGGTTCTGTTACGCTGTGCTGGTGTCCCTGAGGCACTTCCCTGAGAAACAGCCATTCTATGGGCCCTTCTTTGCTGCCTACACACTCTGGTGAGAAGTCCAGCCGGGTCCTGCAGCTTCTGGTGAGGCCTCTGGACCTTGGCATCCTGGCCTCTTCAAGCACTGACCCTTCACCTCCAATCCCTTCTGATCCCTGCATTTCCACCCTGATACCTGACCCCCGTTCCCCATGACCTCCAGCTCCCTCTGATCCTGTGACCTCTGACTACTGTTTATGTCTGTTCCCTGACCTTTGCTCAAAACTCCCCCTCCTGACCTGTAACCTCTCCTAATCCAGGCACCTTCTCTGCCTCTGACATCTTCTGGTGAGACCATAGCCCTGGCCTGGCCTGGGAGATCCTGATCTGGGGAGGGACCCTGGGCACTGTGCTGGGGGAGGGGTGGTCTCTGGTCCCTGTGCACAGGACCCCTCCCCCTGCCCCTTAGGGAGCAGGACTTGGGTCCAGGGAGTGGGAGGTGGGCAGAGGTCAGGGCTCACCCCCATCTTTGCTCCACCTCCCCAGGTTTTTTGCTGTCCCTGTCATGGCCCTCATTGCTAACTTTGGCATCCCCAAATGGGCTCGAGAGAAAATCGTCAATGGCATCCAGCTGGGCATTCACCTCTATGCACATGGGGTATTCCTGGTGAGGACAGAGATGGGAGGAGAGTGGGAGGGGCACTAAAGGCTGGCTCTTGTCTCCTCTCCGCCCCTCCATCTCTCCATCTCTTAACCTTCTGTCCACCCAGCCTTTTGGTCCTCATCCATTTGTCGCTCTCCATCCCTCTGCCCCCATCTCTCTACCCTCATCCCTCTGTCCCTTATTCCTCTCTGTTCCCTCATCCCTCTGTCCCTCCATCCTCTGTCCCCCCATCTCTCTGTCCACCCATCACTCTGCCCCGCCCCATCCCTCTGCCCCCCCACCCCATCATCTCACATTTCTCTCTCATCATCCCTCCCAGATCATGACGAGGCCTTCAGCTGCCAACAAGAATTTCCCCTACCATGTGCGAACTTCCCAGATTGCTTCAGCTGGGGGACCTGGGCCAGAAGGGGCCCCGTCAGACAAGTCCTTCCCTCAGCATGTCTATGGAAATGTGACTTTCATCAGTGACTCCGTCCCCAACTTCACGGAACTCTTCTCCATCCCTTCAGCATCAGGGGCCAGCGTAAGCTCTGCCATCCGGGTCCCAGCTACTCCCCCTGGGAGCTGGCTCCGCCCCCTGAGGACCTGGCTGCTCACTCAGGCACCCCTCCCAGGCCCTGAGGACACCCCTCTCCCCTCCCAGCTCCTGGCCCCACCCCTGGAGTACCTCACCCCTGTCCCTGCCCCACCCCCCCAAACCTCTGACCGCAAGACCCCACTGACCCCACCCTTAGGCTTCAGGAGCCCACCCCCACCCCTCCCATCCTGGGTCCTGGCCTTGCTTCGGACCCCACCCCCAGCCCCACGAGTCCCCCCTCCTCCAGCTTTCCAGGTTCCCCCTCCCCCTCCCCACTCCCCAGTCCTGGCCACTCGGGCCCTGACCCCACCCCCCGAATTCATCACACATGACTTAACCATGCCCTTAGAGTATCTGGCCCCTCTTCCCACTCGCCAGGGGCGCTTCCTCACCCTCCCAGACTGAGCCACCAGGGGTGGGAGGGGAGGGATCTTTCCTAGGGAGGGGGGAGAGGAGACTTTGGGGACCATATCCTCCCCTCCTCCGGGGAGTTCCCACCAGCAACTGATCATCCCCTCCCCTCCCTGAACCCTCCCCCTCCCCCCCAGGCTGGGAAGCAGGTGGAGGAGACAGCGGCAGCAGAGCCTCCAAGGGGCCGGGTGGTGACCACGGCCAAGCAGGCCTCTCCACCCCCGGCCCCCGGTGGGGAGGGCCTGCCGCCCCCTTATCAGCTTCATGCCCCCCAGATTCACAGGCCCCACCCTGGCTTTCCTGAGTACTTCAGCGTCCACACCGGTGCTGGGGCTATGCCCCCCATCTGAGGGCTGGCACCCCACTTAGCGTGCCCATATACACACGCAACCCTGAGAGGTTTTAGGAGGGTGGGGGTTGGCCCAGCCTGAGTCCTGGGACCCACCGGGCCTTGATGGTCAGCAGCTTCCTTCCCCACCCCACACCCAATTCACTACCCCCAACCCCCTCATTTTGTGCCAAATGGCCCCAGTGGGAGCCTCTCTCCCCCCACCCCTCCCTCCCCTCAGCCCCTACCCCGAAGGTCACCGAGGGACCCCAGCCTCCTCCTGCTCCGGGATCTCCAACCTCCTTCAAGCCTGCACGGATACTGAGGTGCTTCCTCAAGAAACCCCAGGATCCAGGCCCCAGGCTCATCCTCGGCCCTTCAAGATGCCGTGACCTCTGGCCTTCCGGCCCTCACAGTCTCCTGCCACAGGCTTTGACCCCTGCCCTCAGATGGATGTTCAGCTGGATTCTGACCCGGTGACCCCCTGGGGTGGCTCTTTTGTGGGGTGCCTAAGGAGGGGTCCCTTTTCTTGCCAAAATAAAAATGTGAACTCTAAGGATGAGTGTGGACTCCCCAGGCTCCAGCTGTGTTGCATGAATCAGGCCCAGAGAGTCCGGGGAGGTTGCAGAGAAGACCCTGCTGGAGTGCAGTGGGGCCTCAAGACCCTCCATAGCCCTCCGTGCCAGCTCAGAGAGCCCAGGGTCTCAGGAGCTGCCCTCCTTGGGCCCCTCCCAACTTGCCTCCAACACAGGGCCCTTTCCAGGCTCCACTGCAACAGGAAGGGGGCCTGGGGCTCAGAGCCCCACCCTGCCCCTGCCGGCTGGGCCCAGACAGCTCAGCTCCCTCTCTGGGCCTCCCTTGGTCATCCGTGACCACTTGGTGCAGGACCAGCATTTTGTGAACCATGACCACTGGGAAATGGCACCTGCTCTCGTAGGAGGAGCTGTCGTGACCACAGCTGGTGGGGTTGGGGTTTGGCTCCCCCAAGCAGAGAGTGGCCATGTCTGAGCAGTTAGAGTCACGGCTGAGGAGGGAGTGAACAAGCATGCATTAAGCATCTGTGCAGTGCCTGGCACTGTGCCAAGCACTTTAGGTACCTCGTTTGTGGAGAACACCTGAATGTCAAGGCTGAGAGGGCCCTAGAACAGGGAATGTCGGGGCTGAGAGGGCCCTGGAACAGGGGATGTCCAGGCTGGGAGGGCCCTGGAACAGGGAATGTCAGGGCTGGGAGGACCCATACAGCAGGGTGGGGAAGAAAGGACAATGGAAAGAACAGGATTTGGGGGTGGAGGATCTGGGTTAAAATCCCAGCTTTGCTACCTACTACTTTTGTGGCCTTGGGAAAGCAAGGCAGCCTCTCTGGGCCTCAGTTTCCTCCTATGCAGAATGAAGGGGTTATCCCGGCGGCCTCTGCAATCCCTTCTGTCTTGAAATCTATAATCCTATGACCCTGTGATGTGAAGATAAAAATGGTCCCCATCCTCAGGGGCTTACTAGGGACTAAAACACGTATTCTGAGAATTAAACATAAAGCAGCTGGTGGTGCCATAGTGCACATAGCGCCAGGCCTAGAATCAGGAAGACCTGAGTCCAAATCTGGCCTCTGAGACTTCCTAGCTGTGTGACCCTGGGCAAGTCACTTACCCCTGTTTGCCTCAGTTTCCTCATCAGTCAAATGATCTAAAGAACAAAATGGCAAATCCCTCCAATATCTTGGCCAAGAAAACCCCGAATGGGGTCCCAAAGAGTCAGACGTGGCTGAAAAATGACTGGACAAAAATTTGAAGGCAGAGACTGAACCAACAACTTTTGGGGGGAGGGGAGCGGTATTCTGAATATGGAGAGGGGAAGACAAGCAAGGAAGGCTTCATGGAAGAAGCAGCTCCTGAGCTGAGGCTCAGAGGAAGATGGGGTTTCTAGAGATTGGGATGAGGAGAGAATGCATTCCGACCATGGAGGCCAGACTGTGCAAAGTCATGCAGGCTAGATTATGGGATCACAATTTAGAACCAGAAGCCTTACTGAGTAATTTGTATTTTAGCCTAAAGGCCATATGGTCCAGAGAGAAGAGTTCTGGATTTGAAGTTAGTGGAGATGAATTCAAATTCTAGCTCTGTCACTAAGGTCTCTGATGACTCTGACAGCCTGTGTTCTAAATAAAGTTCCTTCTAGCTATGGCCTGTGTGAGCTTGGGGAAGTGGCATAACCTCATTTTTTTTCTTCTTTTTTGGAGGGGTAAAGCAACTTGCCAAGGTCATACAGCTAGTAAGTTTCTGAGGCCAGATTTGAACTCAGGTCCTCCTGACTCCAGGGCTGATGCCCTATCAACTGCACCACCTAGCTGCCCTCTCAATTCCTTCTTCTAAAAAATGAGGTGGGGTTGGACTGAATGACCCCTAAGGTCACTTACAACCAGTTCATAAAGGTTCATGAGAGCCGATTGTTTCAGTGTAAGCATTTATACTTCAGAAATCAGCAAATGCTATAAATCAGGGTTTGGTTTACTTTTTGTTGCTTAGCTAGATTTAAGAGATGGAGAGAATGTGAATAATGCAAATTCAACTTAAAAGGGTTTCCTGCAGGGGTGGCTAGGTGGCACAGTGGATAGAGCACTGGCCATGGAGTCAGGAGGACCTGGGTTCAAATCCAACCTCAGACCAGATACTTGACACTTACTAGATGTGTGACCCTGAGCAAGTCACTTAACCCCAATTGCCTCACCAAAAAAAAAAAAAGTTTCCTGTACATTTTTTTCCTCAAAGAGCCATTTGTTAAACAATTACCAAAATATCCCTACTTTCAACTATAGGTTTATGATCCAAGCAGGGAACCAGTGAAGATCTAGGGGTAGTGGAGTGACATCATCAGACCTGGGAGATGACTTTTGGCCATGTTATGAGGACAGATTGGAGAAGAGAATGGAAGAGGGAGGCACCACTGAGAACCAGCTCTAGTAGTTCTCGTGAGGGATGATGAGGGCTTGATCTCAGGGGTTTACTATGTCAGTGGAGAGGAGGCAATGGGTGTGAGCTGTGCTGTGGAAGTAGAACTGGCAACATGTGGCAAGAATGGGAAACTGAATTAGGGCAGTCAGGGAGGTTAGTGAAAGAGAGAAGTCAAGGATCTCTCGGGTTATGAACTTGGGTGACTGGGAGGGTAATGCCCCCCTTAAAAGACATAGAAATGGTGAAGATAGAAGAGAAAATCCCCAGCTCCACCCTTCCATTCTGTCTTTCTAAATAAAGATCCTAGAGGGTGATTGGCATGGAGTGGCAAAGTGAATGATGGAGATGAAGAAGAATTGTCTAGGCTAACTAAAGCCCTGTCAGTCAAGCTATGAATTATTAGACTCCTTTTTATGAGCAATTTGGAATTGTGTAAATGCTTTAGCTAAAGTATCCATGCCCTCTGACCAAAGATTCCATTGCTGGGTATATACTCCAAGGAGATTAATGAGAGGAAGAGAGACAGAGAGACACAGAAAGAGAGAGAAAGAGAGACAGAGACACACAGAAAGAGACAGATACAGAGAGAGGAGGAGGAGGGAGGAAGAAGAAGAAGAAGAAGAAGAAGAAGAAGAAGAAGAAGAAGAAGAAGAAGAAGAAGAAGAAGAAGAAGAAGAAATTTATAGTATAATTCCCATCATACCTGGCTATACCACATATACCAAAATATTTATAGCAACATTTTTTGTGGTAGCAAAGAACAAGAAACAAAATATATGCCCATTGATGGGGAAATAGCTAAACAAACTGTGGCATGTGAATGTAATGGAATATCACTGTGCTATAAGAAATACCCAGTATGATGACTATAGAGAAGCCTAACAAGAATGACATGAACTGATGAAAATGACGCAAGTAAAACCACAACACTGACTGCAACAATTTAAATGGAATGAACATTAGCTACAAAATAACTGCAACTGAATGTTGCACAATTATGAAGAGAGAGCTTGGAACCAAAAAAGAGATATGAGGGAAGAACAGGGAGAGAAGGAGAGGAGAAGAGAAGGGAAGGGAAAAGAGAGGAGAGAGGAGAGGAAGAGAGAATTGGGAAGGAGAGGAGACGAAAAGACCCGGGGCAGATGCCGAGGAACGCTACAAAAACGGGTCCAGGGGCAGCTAGCTGGCACAGTGGATAGAGCTCCAGCCTTGGAGTCACGAGGTCCTGAGTTCAAATCTGGCCTCAGACACTTGACACTTATTATCTATGTGACCCTGGGCAAGTCACTTAACCTCATTGCCTAGCCAAAAAGCAAAAACAAACAAAAACCAAAAACAGGTTCAGTGATAGACTATGAATGCATAAAAGCAACGGCTTCAGACTTTTTTTTTTGCATCATTGTTTAACCAGTAAGTGACAACCTTGCTCTGACCGCTTACATGATGTTTACTCCTCCTAAATCCAGCACCTGGGACGAGAGAGCTTTCTGACACCAGCACACATATCTGGTTCCATGAAAGGAAAAACATCAAAGAGTGATGGTGGTTCTCCCTTCTCACCCACTTAGTAAATAATTTAACCACAGTAAGGCCAAGGGAAGTGGAAAGAGCCCTGGACTCCGGTCCTCACTTTACTGTGTGAGCCTGGCCAGGTCTTTTCTCCTCGAATAAGTTTCCCCATCTATGAGATGGCTGAAGTAGATTGTCATTAGGGACCTCCTGGCTCTGACCTTCTCTACCATAAGCTCCCTCCAGCTTCAACATCCTATCATTCTAATTTAAAGTGCTACCTGGAATAAATGCCCCATTGTGGAGCCACAAAGCTTAGGGCCTCAGGTGGTCACATAGAATTTTTTTTTAAAGCATGGATAATCTCTGAATTCATCCAGCATTCTGGAAGTCAATTTGAAAAAACTCTGCTTACTCTCTGACCACTACCCGGCTTATATCCCCAGAGAGATCAAAGAAAGAGGAAAAGGGACCGTATGTACAAAAATATTTATAGCAGCTCTTTTTGTGGTGGCAAAGAATTGGAAATTGAGGGGATGCCCATCAGCTGGGGAATGGCTGAACAAGGGGTGGCATATGATTGTTAGGGAACACTATTATTCTGGAGAAAGAGGTGATTTTGGACAAACCTGGGAAAATATTTGTGAAACGATGCAGAGTGAAGTGAACAGAACCAGGAGAAAAACTTATAAAATAACTACATCGTAAAGGCAAACAATTTTGAAAGACTTCAGAACTCCGAACAGCACAATGACCAACCGTGATTCCAGAGAAATCACCAATGAGGAAACATGCCACCCATCTCCCAACAGAAAGATGATGAATTCAAGATGTAAAAAAAAGACAGACCTTTATGGACATGGTCAACATAGACATTTATTTTGCTTAACTATGCATTCTTGTTACAAGGGTTTTGTTTTTCTTCCCCCCACCCCCAGTGTTTGGGGTGGCAAAGATGGGAGGGAGAGAAAATAAATACTTGCTAATGGAAAACATTATAATTTTAAAATATGGCTAAGAACTAAAACCTTTTTTTAAAAAAACTGTCAAAATTGTTTTTCACATGTAATTTTGGCAAAAATAAAATATTATTAAAAATAAAAATATTCTCAATAAACAAGATGAACTAAAGATATTCCTTCATACAAGGAGAAAAATTGCCCTCATCAGGGTCACTGAGACTTGGTGGAATGCCTGGATTGTGGCTAAGGAAGGTTATAGTTGAATTTCAAAGGAACCAAAAATATCCAAGAAGCAAGTAAGTAGCATCATTTTTCAATTAAACAAAAATCAACGAACATTTATTAAGTGCCTACTATGTGGTGAGTTCTGGGCTAGGCTCAAGGACAAAAGTCCTTGTTCTCAAGGGGAAGGGAGGGATGGATCCATGTTTTCACTAGTGAAGGGAGCTCCCACCTGAAGAATCTCTACCAGTGAAGTTTGGTACCTTTTCTGTAACCTGTGGTTACCAAGAGGTTAAATGTAATAGCTAATAAGGGTCTGAGGTCTCATTGGAACTCACATCTCTCTGGTGTTCTAACCACTGACCCAGCAAGAGCCTGAACTAGGGTGGTGGCTACATGAGTGGAGAAGAGTCTGGGGATCACAAGATCTGTTAGGCAACATGTGGGCTGAGTGGGAGGGAGGAGTCATGAATGACCAAGGGTATGAGCCTTGGTGACTACGGCATTGATGGCAATGTTCTTGCTAGTAACAGGGAAATTTGGAAGAGGGAGGATTGAGGCTGGGGGAGTGGAGATTATGAGCTCTGTTTGGACACTTATTGTTTGGGATGCCTAAGGGGCAGCTCGGTGGTGCCGCTATGGATAGAGTCAGAAGGACCTGAGTTCAAATGTGACCTCAGACACTTACTAGGTGTGTGACCCCGGACAAGTCACTTAATTCCCTCCCCTCTCCAACAACAAAAAAAAGAAAAAAGAAAGAGAGAGAAAAAAGAAAAAAAATGTTTATGGGATGTCCAGTTTGAAATATTCAATAGGCAATTGGCGATGTGAGATGACAGCTCAGTAAAGAAATTAGTGTAGAATATATAGCTTTGAGAATTATCTCCATATAGATGCCAGTTGGAATTGGAAGTGCTTAACTGAATGCTTGAGAGATTATCAAGAGAGACAAGGTAGAGAAGGAGAGAAGAGGAACAGGACAGAGATGTAGGGGGCAGGGATGCACTGGAAGCAGTTCCTTACCTCCGTGTTGTGCAAGCTAATAGTTAATTTTCAGTTTGAGCATTTACACCAGATAAATTGGAAAACACTACAAATCAGAGCTTGCTTTATTATTGTTGTGTTGGTTGTCTGGACTTAAGAAAGCGGTGGAGAAAATGTTACTGATTCAGATGAAACTTAAACATGTGTCATGATAGAGCACTGGCCCTGAAGTCAGGAGTACCTGAGTTCCAATCTGGCCTCAGACCAAACACTTGACACTTACTAGCTGTGTGACCCTGGGCAAGTCACTTAACCCCTATTGCCTAAAAAAAAAGTGTGTCATGGATATATCCCCCCCCCCCAGAGAGCTAGGTGTTAAACATTTATCTGCACCCCTCTGTTTGGAGGACACAGCGGCAGGGACATGGTTCAAGAACCAACCAAGGAGCCTAAGAAGGAGCAGCCAGACAAGTGGGAAGAGAATCTTGTGTTAGGATATCCAGGAAGCAGAGGTGTGAGAGATGGTGGAAAGCATTAGGGTGGGGATCAAGGGAGGGAGAGACAAAAGCAACTTGATCTTGGGAGGGAACTATAGACCACTTGGCCAGAAGGAGGATATATATATTTAAAATTTCCATATAAGTAAGGAGATAGTGAAAGAGAACCTAGTTGTCTTTTATGAGCCCCAGACACCAGGCTCAGATGAATTACCGTTCAGCAGACCATGTCATTTCCCTATGTTTCCAACGGCTTCCACTATTAGGTATATACCCCCAAGGAGGTCATTGATAAGAAAAGGCCCCACATATACCAAAATATTTATAACAGCACTTCTTGTGATAGCAAAGAACTGGAAACAAAATAGATGCCTACTGATTGGGGTATGGCTAAACCAATTACGGTACATGCATGAAATGGAATTTTACTATGCTGTAAGAATGACCAGTATGATAAATACAGAGAAACATGGAATGATTTACATGAATCAAGGCAAAATGAAGTTATCAGAGCCCACAAAACAATATATACAATGATTTGATTTCAAATTTTTATATTTTGTTTATTTTTCCAATTACATGCAAAAACAATTTTTAACATTTCTTTAAAATTTTGAGTTCCAAATTCTTACCCTCTCTCCCTTGGTTCGCCCCTCATTGAGAAGGCAAGCAATTCAATATAGGTTATACATGTACAGTCATGCTAAACATATTTCCATATTAGCCATGTTGTGAAAGAAGATTCAGACCAAAAATAAGAGGAAGAAGAAGAAGAAGAAGCAGAAGAGAAGAAGAAGAAGGAAGAAAGGAAGGAAGGAAGGAAGGAAGGAAGGAAGGAAGGAAGGAAGGAAGAAAGAAAGAAAGAAAGAAAGAAAGAAAGAAAGAAAGAAGAAAGAAAGAAAGAAAGAGAAAAAAAAAGCATGCTTCGATCTGCATTCAGACTCCATCAGTTCTTTCTCTGGAGGTGGATAGCATTTTTCATCTTAGGTCCTTTGGAATTGTCTTGGGTCATTTATACAATGATTTTAACAGTGTGAATGGAAATGTAACCCGAGTCCTAAGGCCCACTGGTACCGGACTCTCTCCTAATTAAGCGATCAATGCCTGGCGCCTGCGCCAGAGATGGAGTTGGCCGAAGTGGGACAGAGGAGGCGCCTCACAGTTTGCTTTGAGTCACTGTTTCTTTGGGCTTTCGTTGAAAGTCTCATCAGTTTCCTCAAATCTCTCCTGTCTTTTTGGATTTTGGGTGCTTCCAGCTTCCAACTTCGAGAGGGAAGATGGACAATGCCAACCCCACTTCAGGTCGCTCCACTGAATCCTCATCCCCAGCTTGCCAGCTAGAGACTTTGGGGCGCTTTCCCTTGAGTGAGATCTAGGGCGCTTTCACTCTCTCTCTCTCTCTCTCTCTCTCTCTCTCTCTCTCTCTCTCTCTCTCTCTCTCTCTCTCTCTCACACACACACACACACACACACACACACACACACACTCACTCCTCTCTCTCCACCTTCCCTCTCTTCCCCTCCCCCTCCCTCCCTCTCTCCCTCTTCCCCCTTCTTCCTTCCTCCTTCCTCTTTCCCTCCCCCTTTCTCTCTTCTCTCTCTCTTTTCCTCCCTCCTCCCTCATCCTCTTCCCCTCTTCCCCTTTCCCCCTCTGGTGAGCTGAAAACTTCATTCTGTATTGTCTGGTATGTATTCTCCTATGTAGACTTTCTCTGATTTCTGTTTGCTACAGACTTGGATAAATGCGTTTCTTTGCTACTTGTTATGTGTGTGTTCGTTGTGGAACTGGAAAAGGAGTCAAGCTTTGGATATAAAACTTGAGATCCTACTCCCTCTAATTAATTAGACATCAGAAGTTGGTTGAACCTGAAAACAACATCCCCTAGACTAATATTTAAGAAGCAAGGTACTCCTTTCTCTCTGAGGACAGCAGTGGACAGGAAGAGACCAGCTTCCACTCCAGGCAGGAATCAAAATCTCCCTTGGAGAAGGCTGGGGGGGCAGAAAAGCTTTGAAATATCTAGTCTGCTCTCCTCCCCACTTCTTGCTAAGGCTACATGTGGGGGCAGCCCTTGCTGCAGAACAATCCCTGCAATGTAATCAACGGAAATGTTTAGAAACCATAAAGGACTAGCACGACCTCAAAGAAGTTATGAGAAGACACCCCCATTCCTTCGTAGAGGTGGGGGCTTCATTGTTGTGGAATATTGCTTATGTTTTCAAACTTTTCAATGCATTGACCAGTTCTGTTGATTGTTTCTTCTTCTTTCTCTTTTTCTTTTCATTGAAAAACATTTAAATGAGATGGCTCTCTGGGAGGGGAGGGGGAAGGATACTATGAGAAAGGTGGAAATGTACAGAAAGATCAAGAAAATTTATTTTAAAAATTCAAGAATGCTACATTTTTTAGTGTAATTGGGAAATATTTAACAAAATAAATTTAAAAGTATATATTTTTGAGGGGACAGCTAGATGGTGCAGTGCATAGAGCATTAGCCCTGGAGTCAGGAGGACCTGAGTTCAAATCCAAGCCCAGACACATAATAGTTACTAGCTGTGTGACCCTGGGCAAGTCACTTAACCCCAATTGCCTAGCCAAAAATAAATAAAAGTATATATTTTAAAAATTCAATCACCACTAGGTTCCTCAACTCCTCCTAGCCTATTTTTCTAGCCTTTACGATTCCTGTGAGCCAAGCTGGACTTCTTACCGCTCCTCATGCAGGAGAACATTCTATTTCCCATCTCTTTGTCTTTGCCCTGGCTGACTCTCCAGACTGGAAAGCCCTCTCCACTTACCTCTGCCTTTAGAATCCCTATTCTCCTTCAAGACAAAACTCAGGTGCATCTTTTCCTTGAGGCCCTTTCTGGTCTCCCCCCAGGTGCCCCCAAGGGCCCTCCTAGCTCTGACATTCTCTCAAAATCACCTCATTCTTTCGCTTGTATTTTGTCTGTATTTACACGTGTTCATTAGGTCTCCCCCACAGAATAGTAATAATGCTAATATCACATTGCATTTTGCATATATTATACTCAGGTGAGGTAGGTACTGTCTTTATCATCTTTATTTTAGGAATAAGGAAACTGAGGCAGAGAGAGGTTAAATGACTTGCCCAGAGTAACACAGTTAATAAGTATCTGAGTCAGGATTTGAACTCAGCTCTCGCTGGCTCCCAAATCATGGGGCATAGCAAGCAATTACTAATTGCCCATTGGTGGATTTATAGTGGAGCGCCATTTTGGAAGGTCCCCTGTGACATGCTCCATTTTTACCCATGACTAACACACTTGTCAGATGTGTAGATAACACAGAAGTGGAAAGGACCCTGAGCACATCGAGGGAGCAGAGTCAAGATCTAAAAAGACTTTGAGGGGAAAGAGCATGGGACTAAAATGGACTACATTGGAATTTTACAAGGACCCCAGGCAGACAGCTCCCATTCCTGACCCTCCCATGATCACTTATCTCAGGTCTGTGGTCAGATGGTGATTTAGAGGAACAGAAAATGAGTCAGCAAGGTGCCCCCTGAAGGTTGCCCCCGGCCCCTTGCTCTGCACACAAGTTCCCAGGGAGGCAACATCTGCTTTGGGACAAGTGCCCAGGGAGATAGTCATTCATGAGCTAAGCTCAAAGGTAGGTGTCCAGATGGGAATACTCTCCTTACTCTCATTTCCCGCGTGAGATCCAGATGCTTCCTCCTCCCCAAGGAGGGCAAGAAGGGGAAGACAAAGTAAGCTCACCGCAGTCACGTGCACGGACAGCAACTGAACATACAGATTTGGTTTGGTGGGCTATGGTCGCCACTCCGGTCACAGCTCATAACAGAGGGCCCTTAGAACAGGGGATGTCAGACCTGGGAGGGGCCTGAGAACAGGGAATGTCAGGGCTGGGAGGGGTCTTGGAACAGGGAATGTCAGAGCTGGACCAATGGTCTCATTTGACAAGCACTGGGGGCTTAAGAGTTCCTTCTCCCCAGTTCATTAACATTCCATAAAGCTGTGCTCCCAGATCATAAAAACAGGAAAAGGACCCACATGTACAAAAATAGTCATAGCAGCTCTTTTGTGGTGGCAAAGAATTGGAAATTGAGGGGATGCCCATCCATTGGGGAATGGCTGAGCAAGTTGTGGTATATGAATGTAATGGAATACTATTGTGCTATGAGAAATGACGAGCAGGCAGACTTCAGAAAAACCTGGGAAGACTTGTGTGGACTGATGCTCAGTGAAGTGAGCAGAACCAGGAGAACGTTGTACAAAGTAACAGCCACGTTGTGTGATGACTAATATTGATAGACTGAGCCCTTCTCAGCAATGCAACGATCTAAGACATCTCCAAAAGACTTATGATGGGAAATGCTATCCACGTCCAGAGAAAGAACTATGGAGTCTGAATGCAGATCGAAGCACTGTCTTTCCTTTTTCGTTTGTTTGTTTTCTTTTTTTCTTTTTCGTGGTTTTCCCCTTTGGTTCTAATTCTTCTTTACAACATGACTAATGTGGAAATATGTTTAATGATTGTACATGTATGGTCTATATCAGATTGCACACCATCTTGGGGAGGGGAGAGGGAGAGGGGAAGGAGGGGGAGAAAACGTAAAACTCAAAATCTTATAAAAGCGAATGTTGAAAACTAAAAATAAATAAGTAAATAGTTGGGAAAACAAAACAAAACAAAACTGCTCCCACAAGAAAGCCCACTGCCTGAAAACTCCTTTTCCATACGGAGAGGTGACCGAGAGCAGGAAATGCTCCAGCGTTTGGGTGGGAGCTACAACATCCTAACAGTCTTGAGCCATTCCCACCCCGCCTCTGAGTCCTTCAGAACCTGGGGTTCCAAAGGCAGTGCTCAACAACCAGCTCCGGGAAGGCGTGGCGGGCTCAGGTGCTGGAGGCTGGGCCTGCTGATAAATAACAGTCTCTTGCTGCTTGACGGTCAGTGACCCCTGGACTGTCTGCTTTCCCAGGTACAGGTTGCTCTGTTCCTATAGTACCTCATTTGTGACCTTGGACATCCTCCTAATGTGTGTGTGAAGCCTACAGAGTCTTGGGTTTAAAAAAAAAAATCAACTTCCTAAGTACAAGAGGTGGGGCATACGTGTTAAACAACATTTTCTGAAGAAGATCTTCAAGGTCTTAGTGAACAGGGAAGCCAAAATCAGAACCTTAGATGGTATTGAGAGGTGACTCGGCCAGGAAGGGGGAAGCGGGTAGTCCCACTGCCAGCTTTAGAAAATTGGGAGAAATACCTAGGAGCTTTACAGAACTGGGAGCTCCCCATGAGTCAGAGGGATAATCAGGAAAGCTGTAATCTTGAGCTAAATTCTGACTTCTGAGATATATGGGTTAGTCGATCTGGATTTCCCCCCTCATAACAAAGAAGTAAAAAGAGGGGAAAAAACCCAGTTCAACTAATCAACCCGTCAAAAAGCTGGAATTTAGCTGCATTTCACACCCTGGTCGTCCCTGTTCTCCCAAGAAGGTAGAGGGGGCCTTCCTATCTCACCGCTCTGGGGCCGGCATTCAGGGCCTCTGCTATGGCTCTTTCCACTCCCGTCATCTTCCTCATTCTATATTCTAGCTTGGCCCACGTCACCTCCTATCTGCCCGTCTCAGCCACGCTCATCATATCTGTCATTTACATTCCAGTAAAGTCACATTCACTATATCGATGCTCGTAGAGCCTTCATCAACAACCTCCTTGGGTCTTGGGCCCAGCAGAGGGTCAAAGAGTCCAGACGTTGTGGTCACTCTTTTCACAAACGGCTTTCCAGACCAGTTCTGACCGATTCTCAGCTCCGCTGACAATGCATGGGCTTGACAGTCATTGCAAGGCCCTTCCCACATGGGACTCTTGCCGTCTTCTGCCACCTCGGCTAATGTGCTGGGTGTGAGGAGCACCCTTAGAGCCGCTTTGATTTACACCTCTCTTATCCATTACCGACGTGATGCTTTCTTTCTGATGATGGCTAATAGAAAGGTTTATTCTTGTGCTCTGACCGGTTATCCATTTGAGAGTGGCTTTGGGTTTTATATGTGAGTGACCTGGGCACCGTATGTGAGAGAGATCTCTGGGGGCTGGGGAGGGCTTCCTGGAAGAGGTGTCTTTAGCCGGGCCTTTCAGCAGGAGATCCATAGACACTGTGGCAGTCAGGAAGGCCAGCAGCTGGGTGACAACGAAGGACCAAGACGCCCCCTCCAAACCCCCCCCCAACCCCCCGGGAGGTGGAGAAGAACTAGATGTGGGGCAGGTCAGCTAAGCCCTTTGAATGCCAGGCTAGAAGTGTAAGGAGGCAGGGGAGGATGCCAGGAAGTCAAGGAGCAGGGCTCCCTCCCTGGCCACCCTAGAGACAGCTGGCTGCGGAAGAGAGCAGACAGCTGGGTTTGGAGTTAGGAAGATCTGAGTTCAAATCCTCTGCAGACACTTAATAGCTGTGTCTCTGGGCAGGTTAGTTCGCTGCTGTCTGCCTCAGTTTCCTCATCTGTAGAAGGAAAATAATGATAACATCTGCTACCCAGGGTTGTTTGAGGATTAGATACTATCTGTGAAGCGCTAAGCACAGTTTCTGGCACATAGTAGGAGCTTAATAAATGCCTGTTCCCTCCTCAGAATATGGTTTCTTCCTACGCTCTCCACTCCCCCCCCCCACCGGTCTGGTGTCAGATGGTCTCGTCCTCTCCAGTTTTGGTGGTTTACTCTCAGGGTCAGGCTCTGGACTTCCCCTCGCCAAGGTGAATGGTCTCGCCCTCCTCCCCTACGCCCGGTGTGGAATGGTCTGGTCCGCCAGCCCAGGGCCGAAGTCCCCTGAACCGCGTGGGCGCCCTGAGCCGGATCCAGGAGGTGAGCCAGACGCGCCCATCGCACCCCTCTGCGGGGGGGGGGGACGGGGACGGCGGCTCCCCCCCCACCCGGCGCAATGGGCACGCCTAGCCTGAGTCGCAGGCCGGGGCGGCCCATTGTTCCGGGAGGCGGGGGGGGGTTGGAGGGGCCGGACTATTGTCCTGGGTGGCGGGCGGGACCATCGCGGCCCGGCGCGGAGGGAGGCGGGAAGGGCAGGGCGTGCTGCGAGCGGAGCGGAGCGGAGAGGAGGAGTCCGCGGCCCGGGCTGACCTCGGAATAGCCGCAGGAGCCGGAACAGCCGAGCCGCCGCCACGATGAGCGGACACCACAACCCGGCCAGCACCCCGACCCCGGTCCAGGACGTGCAGGGCGACGGGCGCTGGATGTCCCTGGTGAGGGTCCCCGGGCCTGCTGGGGTGGGTGGGGCCCCAAGGGGCGGAGCCAAAGGAATCTGCTCCCCACTTCCTCACCCCTCCCCTGAGTAGCTCCCCCCCGCCCCTCCCGTCACTCCCCCGGTACCCATTTGACAGGTGGGGAAACTGAGGCGAGAGAAGGGGACCTGCCCAGTCTCCCCCTCTTCCTCTCGTGTGACCTTGGGCCGGTGATTTTTCCCTCTGGGATCTCGGTTTCCCCATGTGTGACATGAGCCGCTCCGGAAGGGAGTCGGGCGCCCAGAGAGGCCAGGGCACTGTCCGAGGTCCCCGCCGGACCAGAGTGTTCTGAACCCTTCCACAGCACCATCGCTTCGTGGCGGACAGCAAGGACAAGGAGCCCGAGGTGGTCTTCATCGGGGATTCCCTGGTGCAGCTGCTGCACCAGTGTGAGGTGAGCTGCCCCGCCCCGAAACCTCGGGGAAACTGAGGCTCGTCCGCAGCAGCCCTGCTTAGTGCTTTCAGAGGCTCCGGGCCGTAACTGGGGCTGGGTCACTGGGTTTTGTTCTAGGGTAACGACATTTACCGGGGCCTGACCTAATTGTCTGGAACACAAAGCTTCCAGATGGGCACGCCTTCCCTCGGTCGGCTGCGCCCAGGCCCGTCCTGCTTCTCCGCGCCCCTCCCCCGTAATTAAATTACTGTTGGGTTTCAGGGAGTTGCAGTCACTGCTCTTGAGAGGATCCCTTGTTTGGGAGGGAGGGGCGCGGATGATTTCCTTGGGAAGGGAGACGGCTCTGCTTCCCTGAAGATGGAGAGGGATGAACCGAGGGGGAGGCGGGAAAGCCTTGCCCGAGTCCTGGGGAGTTCTGGTCAGTGCTGGGGGCTCAGAACCCTGAGTGTGGAATGGAAAGAGGTGGCCCAGAGGTGGGAATGGGGAGTGAGGGGGGAAAGGGCATTGCAGGGTGGGGGCTGGGGGCAGAGCTAGAAGGAGCCTGGGGGCATTGCCTGGGGCAGAGCTGAAGGGGCTTGGGGGCATGGGGGGGCAGACCTGAGAGGGGCCTGGGGGCATTGCCTGGGGGAGGGGGGGCAGAGCTGGAAGGGGCTTGGGGGAAGAGCTGATCTTGGTGTAGGTCACCTGGTTGAGGGAGCCTGTAGAGTCACTTCGCCTCAGTTTCCTCAGCTGTAAGGTCATGAGTAGACAGCTGGGTTTTGGAAGTCAGAAGACCTAGCCTTGAATTCTGCCTGGGCTTCTCCAAGGCCAGCAGGCCTTCAGTTCACTCTCCATGACACAGGGGCCTGCACTAATTAGAGCTTGTTGGATGGGAAACCGAATAGTCCACAAACGAAGACTTTCTAAGCTGAGGCTTTCCTTCAGTTCTTTCGAAGGTGTGATTCTGAGGAGGGCTGTGTAGGCTTCACCAGCCTGCCCTTCCACTTACAGAAGGCCCAGAGAAGGAGAGGGCTCCCCTGGGGTTCCGGGTTCCTCTGCGGTGACCAGGCTAGGAGCAGAGGTGAGGGCTTAGCCCAGGGCTCTGTGGCCATCCTGTCCATGCTTCTGTCCCGGCAGCTTTGGAGGGAGCTCTTCTCCCCTCTTCATGCACTCAACTTTGGGATGGGTGGGGACAGCACTCAGCACGTCCTGTGGAGGCTGGAGAATGGGGAGCTGGAGCACATCCGCCCCAAGGTAAGAGGGCCCAAGGCCTGGGCCGGGGACCCCATCCAGGGGCTGCCATTTTCTCAGATTGCCGTTCTAGTCTTCACACACCCTGGGGGGGGGGGTGTCCTTACAGCCTGAGGGATGCAGTGCTTTGCCCTGGGGGCTAAGGACCCAGGCCTCCTGGACCCCCACTTCATCGTGGTCTTGCTGCCTGTCTCACAGATTGTGTTGGTCTGGGTGGGGACCAACAATCACGGGCACACAGCGGAGCAGGTCGCAGCCGGAATCGAGGCAATCGTGGGCCTGGTGAACCAGCGGCAGCCCCAGGCCCGAGTGGTTGTGCTGGTGAGAGAGGCCAGCCCCAGAATGGATGGATGGATGGATGGACAAATGGAAGGAGGAAGGGACTGAGGGTCTCAAATACTAGGTCATCTTGCCTACCTACTCTTTTCTCTTTTCCTTGCCCTCAAGAGGTAGGTCCCACAGCTAGGAGGCCTCTTGGGAGGTCCCCGGCCTCCCTACCCCCACTTGACAGGGGAAAGAAACTGAGGCTCAGAGAGGGAAGGGGACTTGGGCAAGGTCACAAATGGAGTCCAGGGCTAGGACCCCACGAGGAGAAAACTGACTTGAAGGAGATAATTGCCCAAGGTCACATACCAAGCTGAAACTCCTCTCTACCCACGCGATTTCTGCCCTTTTAGAGTTGGGAGGACCCGTCCTCATTTGTAAATGGGAAATTGAGGCCGCCTAAGGGACAGTATGGATTAGAGTTTAGGACTGAAAGGATATTCAGGTACGATCTAGGTCAACCTCATTTTAGAGTGAGAAACCCAGGGTAGAGAGGGGACAGGATATAAAACCCAGGGTCAACCACACACACTTCATAATGATCAGACTGTAGTTCTGTGGGGAGGGGAGCTATCTCCCTGCCTGCCCTCCTCAGCCTTGCCTCACTCTCCAGGCCCTGCTCCCAAGGGGCCAACACCCCAACCCACTGAGGGAGAAAAACCGTCGCGTCAATGAGCTGGTCAGAGCAGCCCTAGCAGGCCGGCCTCGTGCTCACTTCCTCGATGCTGACCCTGGCTTTGTGCACTCAGATGGTACCATCAGCCACCACGACATGTATGACTACCTGCATCTGACCCGCCTGGGCTACACGCCCGTGTGCAGAGCTTTGCACGCTTTATTGCTGCGCCTCCTTGCTTCAGGCCAGGGACCCCCACAGCCTGAGCCTGGCTCCTAAATTCCCTCCCTATTAAACACCCTCTTTCCCCAGTCTGGTCTCCAGCCTCATCTTTTGTCTGTCTTAAGCAATTCTGGCAGGAACATTTCCCCACCAGCCCCCCCCCCCATCTCCACCCTAGGAAAACCCTGTGGACCCTTGGGGATCCAGCTGGATGGAGACTCAGGGACCTAACCAACCCCTTCATCTTCCACATGGGAAACCAGGACCAGAGAGAGCCAGGCAAGGAGCTGGGCCAAAAGCTTGTGACAATTCTGCAGGTCCCCAGCCTGCTGGATCCTTACATCCACCTTGGGCTGTAACTCCCACCCCAATGCCACCTGCCCTCTTAGGCCCAGCTCTACTGGGGCGGGAAGGGGAAGGGTCCTTCCTGGCTGACTTTGGCTAAGTAGTTCTCCTTTCTGGGTGTTTTTTCAATGGGAAATACAACAGGATGTCCTTAGGACGTATTTACACTGGAAGGAAAGAGCTCCCTTTGCAGATAAACAAGGGACTTGCCACTTAGTAAGTGTCCCACGAAGCTGAGGGTTTGGGGCAGACCAAAGGCTTAAGTTGGCATGTGTGCATTTGGACAGCCTGGCTTTGTAGGAGGCATTTTTTGCGGATGTCCAGACTCCCATGTTGCCCCCTCCATCCAAAAAAGGCAGTATGGGGTGGGGGGAAAGAGGACACAATTTGTCATCAGGATGAAGATCCAAGTTTAAATCTACGCTTAACCTGTGACTTTAGGCAAGTCACCTCATCCTTTGAGGCTTCTAAAATGGGGAGTGAGGAGTGGATTAGAACAAAGGTTGTAAACAACCCACACACATACTTTTGTACACGTAAAAACCATTCTAAGCTCTGGGGCCATATTTTGTCTACCCCTGGCCTAGGTGGCCTCAAAGGTTTCCTTCCAGATAGGACTCTGACCCTGTGACCCAAGATGCCGAGTTCTTAGGTCTCTGGGGCTGAGTGACTTGCCTGCAGACCAGGGTGGCTCACAGGGAGCCTCATGGGCATTGACCCAAACCCCCTCCCTCAGATAAGCCTGGAGGGGAAGGGGCCCAACTCTTTGGTCTTGCACTCCACCTTCTCTTCCCCTGCAGCTCACTTCCTCACAACCAGGATTGGGCCCCACCCCCCCACTGCTGATCAGGTGGGGGGGGGGTTCATGATGGGTACCTCAACTCTCCCCAGAAAGGCCCATTACTACCTCTGGCCACAGGGTGGCGGTTGAGGGGTTGGGGAGGGATGCACCATGACGCTGGCCCCGGGTCAGGCTCGAGCCCAACAGTGGCAGTGATCCCTGCAGCCTGGGAGGGACCAGGCCATCTACTACAAGCCAGAGGTCAGGGGCAGGGCCTTCCCCAGAGCAGGTGACCAATGGTGAAACTGCTGCCCCCCAGGCTCCCTGGGCCATCAGACACGTGTGTTAAAACAGCTTTAATCTCGGTCTTCGAGGCTTCTCGGCACAGTAAGAAATATTGCACATGATCAACATGTATTGTTCCAGGGGTGGGGTTGGGGGACAGGGGAATTGCCTTCTTAGAAAGTACAGCCGGGGGGGGGCAGGTAAGGAGGAAAGGGGCACACCCTGGCCTGCCCCCCAACCTAGGGCCAAAGTGCAGGAGGCCCCCCACCTTGATCCTCCCCCCTACCCCCAAACTAACCTGAGTCCAGCCCCTCGAGGGAGGGGAGAGAGGGAAGTGGGCACCACCACCCTCAGTTCTGGGCTATCTCCCCAGTGCCCCCTCACATGGGGGAGAGGGGGCTCCCATCTTCCCTCCTTCAGTCCTGCCCTCACGAGCCATTTTGCATAAAGTAGAGTGAAAAGATTCGAAAGGTAACAAACTCCAGGTTATGTACAGGGGCTCCGTGGGGGCCAGAGTCCCCCCTCTGCCTCCCCCCAGTTCCCAGGGAGGGAAGCAGTGGGAAGAGGGGACCTTATTCCTCCTTTCACTGGAGGGAGGCTTAATGTACAGGGCTACCCACAAAGCTTCCTGCCCAGGGCCAGCTCAGGGCCGTCTTGTCTCCTTGATGGGCGCACCAGGCCCTTGGGGATGTGACTCCCCAGCAGACACCTCACCTCCCCCCTGGGGAGGGTCCAGGGGGTGGAGGGGAAGGCTGGGTGGCCCCATCCCAGCTGGATTCACCGGGTGTCGGCTCCGAGGGTTGGGGAGGGGCAGCTGAGGGGACGGAGGATGAGGAAGAGTCCGGAGCAGGTGGGGGCGAGTCAGGGCCCTCTGAGGGGTGTGGGGGAGCAGCCCCTGCGCTGGCTGGTGGAGGCCCAGGTCCAGGAGCCTCCCCACCAGGGGGCTGTTCTGTGGGAGTGGCCGCCTGCATGATCTTCTGTCGGACCTCTCGGATCTTCAGCTGGAGACACACTTTGGAGGGAAAGATGTCCGCGTAGCGGGCCTGGAACGCCGCCGTGGCCTGGGCTGGGGATGGATGGACAGCATTGTGAGTGCTGGGACGCGGGGGTCGTGGGGAGACCAGCCTGGCTGACCCATGGCCAGCAGGCCCCGCTCACCTGAGGGGAAGAAGCCATGGTCCTGGAAGAGTTGCATAACCAGAGCCCGCCGCTGGTCCAGGGTGCGGCGCAGGGACGAGTAGGGCACCTTCTCGTACTCCAGCTCCCCCAGCACATCCTCCGCCTCAGTGCCTGCAGTCAAGGAGGGCCGGGTGAGGAGGCCGCACTGCCCCACCAGCACCCCCCTGCACCGCCCCTCTAGGCTTCATCCGCAGCCTCACCGGTCCGGTCAAAGGTGAAGATGTCACCCTCGCACTTGGCGCTCTTCGGCGTGTTGGGCTCAGAGCTGCAGCTCGAACGACGCCTCATTTTGCGCTTGGGGGATGTGGGGTCCTCTGGGGCTGAGTCCAGGTCTGGGGAGAGGGAAGAGGTGTCAGGGAGGAGCCCCGGCTGTCCGCGGCCCCAAAACAGGCCACCACCCAGGCGGCTCCTCACCCGTCGAGTTCTTCCTCTTCTTTCGGTAGGAGCCCAAGATGGCTCGGGGGGAGGTGGCCAGTGACTGCAGGGTGGGCGAGGGCAGCACCTCCTCTGGCCGGAATTCGGGCAGCTCCGCAAAGCGCTCTTCAAAGTCCACCTCGGAGAGGACCCTGCTGGGGGACGGCCAGCATCAAGCCCCCATCCGCACCACCCTGTTCGGAGACTCCACCTACCCGCCCTTCCGACACTCACTTGTCCACCGAGTCGAAAGTCTTCTTCAGGGGAGGGGGCCGAACCTTCACCTTCTTGCTGGGGGCTTCCTTCCGCTCTGGGGTGTCTCCAGCCCCTGGAGGCCGCCCACCTGCCCCTTCACTGCCTCCAGGGGCAGGGGCTGGGCTGGGAGGAGCTGGGGGCTCCCCCCGGCTCTCCAGTGCCAGAGCTGGAATCCGCCAATCTGGGGAGCTGGGAATCTTGCTAGCCTAAGGTCAGGAAGGAGTAGGGCGAAAGAAGGAGAGAGGAGGGTAGTGAACTTAGAACTGCTCAGAGATATGACTGTGAGGGGGAGAGGGGAATGGACAAAGGCATGAGAACGACGACCCCTACCCCCCGGGGTGCCCTCTCTCACCGTCTCTGGTGCCTTGACTCCTGGCCGATCCTCTGCTGCAGGGGCTGGGGGAGGGCTGACACGGGCACTCTCTCGACCAGGCGGAGCCCAATTATCTGGTGGAGGTGGGGGTGCGGGCGTGGCTGGACCACCATCGGCCTCTGCCTCTGGGACCACTTCCCTGGGGGGACCCTGCTCTGCGGCCTGCCGGGGGACGGGGCCTGGCCGGCCAGGGACCCCAGACTCATAGGAGCCCACAGGGATGCTGGCAATGGCCGCCTTCACCTTCTGTGGGGGCTTGGGTGGTGGACGCTGGGCTTTTGGGGTCACCAAACTATAGGCCACAGAGCCTGTCGAAGAGAAAAGAAATGCCCAGGATGCAACCTATAAAATCCTGCACCTTTTTCTGCCCATGTCCTCCTCCAGTGATTGGCTGGATGGTAAACTGGTTCATGTTCGCCAGGTAGGTCTCCCACTCACCAGGGTGACCCCCCCATGCCGGAGTCACGTTCCCATTTTTGAAACCCTCATCCCCACTTCTCCCTAGCCTGGGACCCCAACCTAGGCATGTCACCCACCTGTGGCACTGGGAAAAGGACTGGTGGGGGTCTGAGAGGCAGTGGGGGCCGGGGGACCAGGTGCCCCGCCTTTGGGCAGGATGGCAGCAGGTGGGGCAGCGCTGGTGGCCACAGTATAGACGAGACCTGGAGGAGCTGGGGTTGGTGGGGTTGGCTGAGGGAGCGGCATGGCTGAGGGGCCCCCTGGCCCGCCAGGGTAGAAGGCTGTGATGACAGGCCCTCCAGTACAGGCTGGCGGCAGCTGGGGACTGGGGACTGGTGACACGCCAACCTGGCCTGGGGCCAGCAGGGGTGCTTGGCCTGGAAGGGAGGGAAGAAGCAGGGTCGGGACTTCGGATGGATAACCACATGCCTCCTTTCTCTCTACAACCCCTTCTTCAAATACCCCAGCCTGTTCCACCACCCTGCCTCCACCAGTCTTAATCCCTCTACCCCTGTAAACCTCAGCAACCCCTTCAACGACCATCCAGTACGCCTCACCTGAGATCAGGGGCTGCACTATGGCAGGGCCACTGGGCCCAATGGTGGTGAAGCCCAGGGCCACGGAGCTGGCGGGTCCATAAGAGGCTGGGGTGCCAGGAGCTCCACTTTGGCTGGGGAGGGCTGGGGCCCAGGGGAAGGGCGTGCCCAGCAGCTGACTGCACATAAGTTATTCTGCCCAAGAAAAACCACGGTGGTGGGGGGGATGAGCTAGGGCTGCGGGGCCCCTACTACATCCACGTCCCCACCCCACCTCACCAAATTACCTGGTGGAAGAGGGCAAAATGACCTTCTGAGACTGGGATGCAGGACTAGGCAGGGCGGCTGGGCTAAGTGGGGGTACCAGGCTACCAGGGGCGGTCACTGGCACTGGGGTCAGCTGGATGATCTAGAGGAGGAAAGAGGGTGGGGAGCTGTCTTTGGCCCGTGGCCATGCCCCCAGGGCCCACCCCAGGGCCCAGTCACTTACTTTGCTGGATGGCTGGGCTCCATTCTGCACCGGAACAGAGAAAGGCGGGCTCACCAAGGGCAAAGGCTGGCTGGCCCCCCCACCTCGTACTGCCACACTGGGCGCTGCCAGGGGTACCAGGACCTTCCCGGGCAGCAGCTGGGGGGGGCCTGCTGAGGGCTGGGCCTGCACCGGAGACACTGACTGGGCTGGAAGTGAAGAGAGGGAGGGCGGCTGAGGTATCCAACAGACGCGCAGGGTCCACCTGCCTCCTCCCCACATCTCCAACGTCATCTTCGCTCAGACACCCCTTCCCCCATTGAGCCCTGACTTTCCCTGGTGCCGGCGCTCACGGAGCATTCTCTGAACCTTCCGCCTTCACGAGAAGATTCATTCCTTAGAATCTCAAACGAATCGGACCAAATGTCATCTAATCTATACCTAAGTAGGAACAGCCTCCGGGAACATTCCCAGCGGGCACCAAGCCTCAGCTCACAAGTCCTGACAGCACCCAGCTGCCTGTCACATGGCGGGGCAGGCAGCTCTCATCACGTCTCCCACCTCACTACAGGACCCACTGGTCCTCTGGGATCCCCCCTGCCACATGTAGGTTGCTGCTCACAGCTGTCACTCGGCCTTCAAAGCCTGGCTGCCCGCCTCTGGATCGGCTCCAACCAAGCCAGAAATGACTAGCACCTCCTTGTCCCGGACGGCCCACCTCCTGGTGCAGACCGCTGGACTGGTCAGGATGCCGGATCTCGCTGGAGGCTTCTATTATTAGAGCTTATGGCCCACTCAGACTTTTGGATCTTTGTCAAATGAGCTGCTGTCAGGCCACACCTTCGCCATCCTATAACTGGAGCTCGGGCAGTTGGCTTTGATCTAAGGACAGGCCTTCTTCTCTACCAGTCGTGCTGGCCTCGAAATCATCTCCAGCCTGTCACCTCGTGTAACTTAGCCTGCCTGACACCATGTCTCCAAGCCCTCACCACGCCAGTTATCAGCTGACACTCTCACTGCCCTCCCCCCCTCACCTTTGGGGGGTGCGGCAGAGGGCACTGGCTGCAGAATGGGAATCCCAGGGGCTGGGGTGGCTGGTGCCAGGACCTTCCCATTGGCGGTAGTTCCTGGTGGCAGGGCAAAGCGGATGCTGGCCGTGGGTCCTGACCCCCCGACAGCTGCGGCTTTGGGGCCGGGTGCTGCTGGGGCTGGGGCCACCTGCAGCTGCTGGGGCAGGGTGGGCAGGATGTACTGCACCTGGGTGATGCCCCCAGGCTTGCCTAGAGGGGCGGGCTGCAGGATGCCCAGGGGCATGGGGCCATTAGGGCCACTGCCAGCGGGGGGTCCTGCTGCAGTTGCTGCCCCACCTCCACCAGGTGGGCCCTGGGCAATGAACTGCACCGCTGGAGGGGCAGAGGCGCCATAGCCTGGGGCACCCACGAGAAGGTTGGTCACAGCAGCAGGAGCCTTGCCCACCCCCAGAAGGGGTCCTGCCACCAGATGCGGGGCTGTGGGGGCTGCCTGTTTTTTATCAGTGTAGACCAGACCAATACCGAGTGGGGAGCCCCCTGGTGCTCGGGGACCAGCCCCCGCCTCCCCTTTGGCGCCTCCTTCAGCTGGCGACCCCTCACCTCGTCCCGCCCCGGGGAAGGGTTTGGAAGCGATGGGCACGGGTGTACTGCTGACTGACCGTACCACATTGGTCACCACAGTCGGAGCGGGGCGTGGAGGGGCCGGGGGCGCCCCATAGGTGAGCCCGCCACTCCCCAGGGAGGCGGGGGCCGTCACCAGCACCGTGGCTGACGGCAGGCGGGCGGCCGTGCTCCCGTCCCGCTCTGGGGGCTCCTTGGCCGGGTACAGACTGCCCCCTGGGGGCAGCACCAAGGCCTGAAGGACACCCCCTCCGGGGGGTGAGGCGATGACCGAGGGGCCAGGGAAGGGCTCTGGCCCCGCCGTGCTCTCTGGCCGCTTGCGCCGATAGGCGTTTGGGTCCACAGGAGGAAATCGAGCTTTAGGAGGCGGTGGGCCCCCCGGCTGGGTGCTGGGCACGCAGAGGCCCTCCGGCAGCACCTCGACCAGGCTCGCGGAGGGCTGGCTGAAAGGAGGAGGAGGAAGAAGAGGAGGAAGGTGTGGGGCCATAGCCCTTGGGAAAAGCTGAAGATGCGTCAGGGACTCCAGGGGGTTCAGACTCCAGGGCTGGGCGGCAGTGCGTGAAGGCAGCAGATGATGAGGATGAACGGATCACGGGTGAGAACAACTTCCTGCCAAAGCCCTGGGAGAAGAAGGCATCAGGGTGAAGGAAGGCCCTATAGCCTGGGGCTCCCCTCTCCCTGGCCTGTCCTGGCCCCTCACCTTGGCCCCCTCGGGGTCGTCCCCAGAGCTGTCCTCGCTGTCACTGTCTGTCACCCGCTCCTTGCACTTTAAATCGATGTCAGTGGTGCCAAAACTGTCGTCCGCTTGGGAAGCAGAGGGGCAGAGAAGACGCGGTGAGCCCATGCCCTGAAGCCCCTCAGAAACAACACCCCCAGGCCCTCTGAGAAGGCACAGAAGCTTTTCTCTCCTGTCAGCTTTTTATGGGGGCTCACAATGGTCAGGAAAAGTAGGCAATCATGGGGACAGAGAATGCAAGGATTCAGGAGAAGAGAAACACGGTTTGGGAAACGGGGTCCCGTGGTCAGAAGTTTGCTTTGTCAGCCCTTCCCAGACCTCTCTCTCCTCGTCTATAAAAAGGCCTTGCCCTCTGGTGGAGGGGCTCTTGTGACAATCGGTGAGGTTATTGGAAGGCATTTTGCAGGGTGGACGCTGCTGTTAAAAATACAGGAGGCACTGGGGCGGGGAGGTGGGTGGACAGGCAGAGAACAGGATGGAGGCAACCAATGGGAAGCCCAGGGAGGCGATGTCCGATCCCTCCAACTGCAGCAAGAGGTCTGAGCCAGACTCGAAGGCTCCTTGACAGAGTTCAAACATGCCTGAGTCTGCAAGCCTGTGTTCTCCCTTGTGCCCCCCATCTCTCCTCCTTACCTATGACATCATCATCTCCCTCCTCCTCACAAATGACCATCCGCTCCTCATCACTGGTCATGTCTTCACTAGCCGTGCGCTGGGAACGGGATGGCCTTGCTGGCAGCATCGGGGGTCGTCCACCCTCACTGGGAGCGGCAAAGGATCCTGGGCCCCCATACTGCGGCGGCGGCTTTGGCCCCGTGTAGGGAGCTGGACCCGACACCATCTGCGGGGAGGGTGGAGGTGCAGGGTTGGCTGATGGAGTCCTGATGACCCCTGCCCTCAGGGGGTCCTCCCCCCAGCTGTACCTGGGTGAGCTCCTGCAGCGCCTGGCTGTCTGCTTCACCCCCGTCTAAGCCATGCACGCCACTGTGGGAGAAAGCTCTTGGCCTGGTGGGGCCAGGCCCTGCTGGGTGGAGCCGTTCCGCTGTCCCAGGGCCAGATGTGGGGGTCTTGACCTCCGTGCCCAGCAGGGTTTGGGCTGCTGCTGACAGCAACTCTGATGAGACTGTGTAGGGAAGAAGCCAGAGTCAGAGTCTAATGATACCCCGGGTCAGCCAGCACAGGTGTGAGCCTTCCCAAAAGCCCGGCTGGCACGGGGTCACATCTGACCTCAGCCAGGACCTCTCTAGTGATGGAGAATCAAGGCTTCACAAGACCACCTGCTTCACTGGCAGAGGGCAGCATCCCAAGGCCACAAGGCTCCATGGATGTCCAATCAAAACTGTCTTTCTATGATTCCTTCTCACTGCTCCAAGGCGTCCCAGAGGGGCCCAGCAGAATGAGTGTGATCCCTCTTCCGTGCTAGTCTTTAAAGACAAATGCCATCACATCTGTACATGTGTGCACATGCACACACATCCATCCCCCCCAAGTCTCTTCTAGGCTAATGGTGCCCAGCTCTTTTAACTGTAACACTGTCTGGGCAGCCAGGTGGTGCAGCAAATAGAGCGCTAGCCCTGGAGTCAAGAAGACCTGAGTTCAAATCCAGCTGCAGATACTCTCTAGCTCTATGATCCCGGACAAGTCACTTCACCCCATTTCAAACAAGTAAGTACACCACCGTTTCCAGGAAAGAAAGGGCGAAGAAAAGATCAGGACCACAGATTTCTTTGCCCTTTTGAGACTAACCAAGCCCTTTTGTCACAACCACTTTGTGGGTAGGCAGGGCAAGGCTCAGCATTCCCATTCTATTGGCTAAGGCTCAGAAAGGTGTCCGACTTGTTCCCCTGAAACAAACTGCAACCTATGCCTTCTGACTCGAGAACAAGTCTGTTTTTGCTGAACTAAAAATGGCCTGAAATGAGGGCAGAAGAGGGTGTGTGATGGGAGAGCTCAGGAGGTCAGCCCACACACTGAGGGGGTAAACGGTAGACGAGGCCTGTGGAGCCCTAGGAGGGAAGCTGAGAGGGAGCCGTTAAGAGAAAGGAGGCCTGGGGACACCGGAGGCCAAGCCCAGGCTTCCCCGGACTGGGCCCCAATCTTGTCTCTTTTCCCATCTACGAAGGAGCCCGGTCTGGGTGCTGGCCGGCACCAACGTCCTGAGGCTCTGCTGACCAACCTCCCGGAGCAGCTGCCGTGCCGGTCTCTGACATGCTGCGCTCTCGCATCTCCTTGGGGCCTCCCGCCAGGCCGAGGGCCACAGGCTTGGCGTCTGAGCTCGACTTCTTCCGGTCTTTGTTGCACCATTTCCAGTCTGGGTGGGCCTTGAAGTGGGCCTCCTTCACCTGGCAAGGGGAATGCCACAGACCTCCAGTCAGGGGCCCGGGAGGCCCCAGCAGGAGAGCCACAGAGGAGCCACAGACTGGGAGGAGCAGGGAGAGGAAGTGGGCGGAGGTGGGAGGGACTGATGAGAGCAGGTTCAGGGCCCGGCCCTAGCTAGGGTGGAGCCTCCTCGGCCAGAGGTATTTCCTGCCGGCTTCCTCTTGGCCTTTGTTGGGGCAGGGGTAGGAGCTGGGGGTTACCTGGAAGGCCAGATCGTGGTACTTCTGCTTCTCCTTGGGCCCCAGCGCATACCACCACTCGCCCAGGATTTTGCTGACAGTCCGATTATCCTGGTTCGGGTGGCGCTGGTGCACCAGGGCCCGATGTCTCTTGCTGAATATCATGAAGGCGTTCATGGGGCGTCGGATGTGGTCTTTCTCCCTCTGAAGGCAGACAACAGAGAGGGCACGGTCAGGCCCTAGGGAGTCAATGAGGGCAAGCAGGCGAGCTAGGGAAAAGGGAGGTCTAGAGGACCTTGTTGGGGCTGCGCCCGTCCTTCTCAGAAGAGGAGTCCCTTTCTTTGGGCAAGGCGCTGAGGGACTGTGTCCGGCGCTTTCCTGGTGGGAGTGGCAACTGGATCTCCGGAGACATGATAGAGAGGAACCTGTGGAATTGGGGAGAGCTGGATGACCCCTGACCCCCAATAGCTTTCCCTTCCCCCTCCCCATGGCCTATCTCAGGAGGTTCCTCCCCCCCCCCAACACTCACGCATCATCGTGGTCACTCTCTGTCTCGCTGTCTAGCCGATTCTCCCCTGTAGGGCCAGCACCTTCCTCCTCAGAATGCTGAGGGGAACCTTGCTGCCTTCGGAGGCCCCAGGGGCCTGTGGAGGGCCAGGAGCTGGGCTCTCAGGGCAGGTGGCTCCAGGTGGCCGTCCAGATTCTGGGCCCCCTGTTCCACTGGGGGACTGCTCGTGGGCCACTGCTGCTGACTCGGCAGGCTCTTAAAGGAGGGAAAAAACAGATGCTTGTTAAAGCTAATCCTGCCAGTAAAAAAGGGACCAGGCCAGGGTTAGTCATTCAAATATCACTAAGATGGGACGAACACAAAGGAGAACATGGGTCAAGCTGACATCCCAAACCCGTTACAATGCCTGAGAAAGAGTGTCCCCTCCTACCAAATCCACAAGCATCTTACCTTTGCTCTGGCTAGAGGAGACAGGGTGGCTGGCTGGCTGCTGGGCCTCACTGGGCTGAACAGAAGGGTCAGGCTGGCTGGGTGCCAGGAACGGGACAAGCGAGTGCCAGGGAAATACAGCCACTGATCGTGGCTCCACATTTGTCCACACTGCCAGGAAAGAGAGGGAAAAAGTAGGTGGGGAGCATGGTGAGGCTCGAGGGAGGCAGGCACAACTCGACCATCCTGCCCCCAATCCCTCCTCTCACTCCTGGCTCCTTCCTGTCTTTCAGAAAGCTGGTTCCTCTTCTCTATAACTCAACCCCCCTCCAAAAAAAAACAAACCCTCTCCGCTTCCTGCTACTCATCCAACTCAGATACCATGCAAGACCCCTCCAGAAACCTAACTCGGACTCCTTTTCCTCATCTGTAAAATGAGGGAGTTTGAGTAGATGCCCATTCTCATCCAGCCTTAAGTCCCATGGCACCTTACTCCCAGCTCCGTCCAACAAAGCCTAGATGCCCAGGGGGCTTGCCTGTGGCCTCTACCTTCTAGATTCCAGCCTCCTTAACTTTCCTCTGGCAGGCTAGGAGAACAGCACTGCTTAGCCCATTTACCAGCAACCCCTCCCCCGCCACATTCCCCAACCGTGGGGGAGGAGGAGGCTCTGCCTCCCTTTCCCCTCCCACAGCTGTCATCAGGGACATCACAAGGCCTAACGTGCCCCGAGAGTGGAGAGGACTCAGCCCCCTCCCATTCTACCACAGGTCCAAAGAACTCCTATAGTGTATCCCAAGGAGGGCTCTCCTATGCCAGAGCCTGGGCCATGAGGCCCCTGCTGCCTCCCCCACGGTGGCCCCTCCACTGCCCCGGGGCTGGTGGGGAGCAGACTAGACAATGGGGAGGCAGCCAACAGCCTCGGATCCCCTGTGGGGGAGGGGAGCCCTGGCCCAGGTGTTTCCTACCCATCACTTCCCTCTCCTGCCCCCCCCAGGGGGCTCGACTTCAGGAAGGGGGGCCGGCCGGCCCCTCCCCAAAGCCTCCTGGCTAAGGAGCCAGAGGTCGCCAGGGGCCGAGGCCCCGCTCGTGCCTCCACTCGGGATCCCTCCAGCAAAGTTCCCACTGACAAGGGCGGCCCATCGAAGACCGCCGAGCAGCGGCCGAGCGCGCCAAGAGAGACCCCGGCCCCCCGCCCCCCGCCGGGTGGGGGGGTGGGGGCACTGACCGAACATGCCGAGGCCGCGGGGGGCGGCGGCGCCGGGCGCGGGCAGCGGCCGGGGGGCCGAGTACATGGTCCCGCTCGGGCTCCTGGCCGCTCACCACCCGCCGCCTCCTTCTGGCTCTCGGCGCCGCCTCCGCCGCCGCCTCCTCCTCCGCCGCCGCCGCCGCCCGGGCCCGGGGGGAGCGGGAGGCCGCCGCCGCATGCCCCCCCTCCCCCGCCCGGCCCGCCCCACGCGGGGGGTCTTGGCCGGGCGCGCGCCTGCGCTCTCCGGGGAGGGAGGGGGGGAGGGGGCGGGGCCCGGCGCGAGCGAGCGAGCTCGCGCCGGCCCCGCCCCTCCCGTGCCCCCCTCCCCCCGCGCGGGGGCCGTCACGGGGCCGGGGCCTGGGGCATCGCGCACCGCCCCCGCCCGCGCTGACAGGCGCGCGCACGCGCACTGACGGCCGGCCCCCCCCCCCCGTCCGCCCGGAGCTGCCGCCGCTGCCGCCGCCTCTTTCCTCTGGTGGCCTCGGACCGCGGCTAACGGCTCCCTCAGCCCGCGGGGAGGGCGCGGCGTCGGCCGCCGCTACAGCTGCTGCTGTCTCGCCCTCCCGCCTGCCGGCCGGCCCTGCCCTTCCTCGGGCTGGCTCGCGACGTCCGCGCGAACAAGAAAGCGAGCGAGCAAGAGCAGTCGCTGCCGCCTTCTCCCCGCCCCGCCACTACTCACTCACTCACTCCCCCTTTCACCCCCCCCGCGGCCCCCGCCCGCCCCGAGGGGCCTTCCGCGCAGGCCCGGCCCCCGAGCGGCGCGCCCATTGGCCGCCGCCGCCGAGCGCGGGTCAGGTCCCACCGCACCCACCCCCATTGGGTGGGGGGGGTGGAGGAGGAACGTCAGTCACATGCAAATGAGGGCAGGGCGGGCGGACGCCGGTTGGCCCAAGTTGGGCCGGGCGGGGCGGGGCCGGAGGGGGTTGGGAGGGCGCACTGCAGCAAAGGCAGGGAGCCAGGCGGGGGCCAGGCGGGGCGGGGCCGGGCGGCCCCCAGGGCGCGCGGCGGGCTGCCTGGCTGCCGCGGCGGCGGCGGCGGCGGCGGGCCACTCGGTCCCAGAGAGACCCCCCCCTTCCTCCCTCCCCTCCCCGATCGTGCGTACGCACGCACGCAAACAAACACAGACGCACATGGGCGCCCAGCCGGGGACCACGCACGCACGAGCAGCGTGGAAAGGAGTGGGCAGGATGGGGGAGGGGCTGGGGGCCCAGACCCGCAGAACCTTACGAGAGCAGCTCTGCCCCCTGCAAGGTTGGACCCGAATCAGTGGGTCTACCCCTTGGGCATGCAGGCAGCCTGGGCAAACCCAAGGACCCATCAGAATCATGGTTTTAAATGCATAAAATAAAACGGAATTGGAAAGGCAATCTAAGATTAGTGAAAATAAGGTTGTCTTTTTTTCCCATCTGAATTCACATATCCTCCGAAATCTCTCCAAGAATCTTTTTTTGGGGGGAGGGCGGACCTCAAGTTAAGCACCCCTGAACTAGATCATAACCGACATTCTTTCCATCTGTGAAATTCTGTGGTTCTTAATTTGAGCACTTCGGCACCCCAAGGCTACCTGCTCCAACTCACTCGTTTACAAAGGGAGAAACCAAGGCCCCACGAGGGGGAGGGTCTTCATCCAGGGTTACCAGATGTCACAGAATATCAGAACTAGGACCGGGCACCAGAAACCACCTAGTTTAACCCACTCGTTTTGCTGAGAAGTAGACTGAGGCCCAGGACAAAAAGGGGAGACTTTCTCAATAAACGTCATACTGCAAGTTCATGAAATTAGAAGCCCCCCTGACTAGGACCCGCTGCTGCCCCCTCCCTCCCCCCATAATCTCTTCCAGCAAAGACTCTTCTACTCCCCAAGTCAAATGAGGACACAAGGCAGTGCCCCACACGAGACACGGTTACACAGCCAAATCAATGGGCAGAAAGGAGTGAGGGCTAAAGGGGATACCGACGGCCAGTACTAGGGACAGCAGAGGGGAGCACACTCAGCCACGGAAGGATCGTGGGGCCGAGGAGACAGACGCAACCAGACCCAGCGACCTCCTTAGCCCCTCCCCCATGGGGAGGGCATGCAAACCTCCGGAGAGCAGCAGCCCAGTGGGCGGGCAAAGGGGCACTCTTAGGGGCCCGGCCTTCCATTACCCCCTCCTCTCCACAACCCCAGACTCATCAGCTAGCATTACCTCACTGCCCCTGGGACAACTAGCAGCCCCAGAAATCGATGTGTCCGGCTGTCTCTTCCCCACAGCCCCCTCCCCAGTCGGTGAGTCACCCACCTGGAGCTTAACCTCTTCCTTACTGCCCAGGTTTCCACCATTACTCAGACCCCACGCTGATGCCTTTGTGCCTGGCTCTCCCCAGCCACCCTCAGCCTTTCCCCGGGGAACAGGAGACAGGACTGGGAGCCAGGGCCTCAGTTTTCTCATCTGCACGATGATGGCATTTGGGCTGGCAGGCCTCTGTGGGCTCTCCCTGCTCTCAGGCCCAGGCACCAGGGGCCAAGGGCCCCTCCTGTCTCCCACTTGGCTCTAACGGGTTGTCCCTCTGTGTAACATCTGGAAGTACAGATGGGGGGGCAGGGGGGAGGGTAGAAGGCCTTCCCCAAGTCTTGGAATCTGGGCGGGAAGGCCCCCCCCCTTCCCCTGGGCATGATGCCAGACCTATACTTAGCAGTCATTGTTCTAGGGGGAAGAGGGGAGAGGCTTCAGAACCTGAGCTAATCCTCCCCCTCCTGACTCTGCTCTAGGCTAGGAGAGCCCAGGCCTGGGGCCCTCCCCCCTCAACTTTGCCAACAAGTCTTTGGGGGAGGGGGCTCCGGAGGCCAGAACAAGGGCCCCACCAGGAGATGTGTGTGTGTTTGTGCAGAAGACAGTGCTATTCACATCAATCACAATGGGACGAGGCCGGCGGGTCAGACATGGTGTCACCACTGAGAGGTGAAAGGGGAGCCCAGGTCTCCTCCCCTGACAATTTGCCTCCAGATACTGTCCCCACCCCACTTCCCAGACAGACACACAGGGTTCTCCAAGATGAGAGACCGAGAGACACCTTCCCAGACACAGGCAGAGACATGCCTGGGGACTGCCAGGCACAGACCCAGACAGACTTGGGCAGTCAGGTCTGCAGGCACTTGCACCTTGCCTGGTACCCCAATTCCAGTGTGACCTTGGGGCAAAGACCCTCTTCTCTGGGCTCCCACTTCCCCAGCCACAAAATGAGGGAGGCGTGAGTTCGATGAGCAAAGGCACAGAGGAAAGAGGACTGGCTCTGGATTCAAATCCTACCTCTGGAACTCCCACTTTACAGGCCACAATTTCCTGATCTGTAAAACATGAGAAGCTGGACTAGATTCTGGGATTCTAGGCTGGAAGACAGCTTCTAGTCCAGGCTCGGCAGTTTCTAAGCTCTATGATCTTGGGCAGATCCCTTTACCTCTGGGAGGCTCAATTTCCCTACCTGCATATTAAGAATAACAGCACCTGCCCAGTGGGCTCATACCAGTTGGATCAGAAGAGGCCTTAGCAACTATCTACCTAGTGTAAGAGGGCCAGATCCTCCAAACCCCGTGCCCTTGCTCTAACATGTATTCAGAGTACAGGACCTGGCCCATTTCTGGACCTCAGTTTCTCTCTCCTCTTATATGACACTGGCGCACATGTCTATGGTGCCCTGTTGGGTTTACAAAGACCTTTCCTCAACCAGTGCTGGAAAGCAGGCCATTTAAGAGATGGAACACTGAGGCTCTGCCAGGTCTTGGGCCTTGCTCATAGCTGCTTTCTCCATGGTACCAAGGTAGGCTGCCCTGCCCAGACATCAGTCAAGGTCCTCTGACTCACAGTCCAGGGCTCCTGGACTCCTAACTTCACCAGACTTCCTTAAGTGAGCTACACGACTTTCTTTTCTGCCTGCCAGATCGATTCAACGAAGGAGTGCCACTCCGCCCCCAAGTTGCCCTGAAATAAGCTGAGTATCCCCATTTCTGTACACATACTGCATCCCACCTACCCTGTAGACAGCGGGCCAAGGTTACCCAGGGAACTGCCGGAGGATTGGTGGAGCTAGGGAAGGATGGGGGGTGGGGGCTAAAAATAGCTTGGGTGGGGGTGAGTCAGTGTAACTCAGGGAGAAGGGATGGAGGAGGTGGGGGAAGAGAAGCAGAGAGAAGGCAGGAGGCAAAGAGAGGAGCCCTGGGCCACAGGGATAGACTAGGGAGGGAGAGACGTTGGGGAAAGTAGAAGGAATGAGGGCAAGACAGACAGGTAGAAGGGGAGTGACATGGAGATCCAGGGGAGATGAGGGGGAAGTGAGAAAGGAGGGGGAAGAGATGCCAGGGAAGGGGCAAGCTGGACTTCCACAGTGAGGGGAAGCCAGGGGAGAGACGGAAGAGAAAGTTATATAATTGCAGAGAAAAAGGGGGAAGGGACAGATGGGGGAGGGAAGGGAGATGTGGGGAGAGACAGTAGGGAAGGGTCACAGATGGACAGCAGCAGAGGAAAGCAGGATGGGATGGGGAAGGGGCAGAGTTGGGGCTCTAAGGGGAGGAATGGGCTAGGGGATGGGAGTCACTGCCATCCTCCCACCGATCTGGGTCCCCCCCTCCCCCCCCAGCAGGGACTGCAGCTCACGAGATTTTCCACTCACTGTCTGGCCAAGGGCCAACACTCCCCCAACCCCCCCCACCGCCGCGGCCCCACAAAGCAGCTTTGTGCTGGGAAGCAAAGAGGGAGCCCGGCCCCGGCCCTGGCCCGGGCCCCCGGCCTGACACCCACGCGGGCCTCGCTGGGGGAGCGGGCCAGCTGGCACCAGGGCTGGTCTGCGGCTAGGCCTCCCCCCTCCCCCTCCCGAGGCCCAGCTCCCCGCCCAGGTCTAGGCTGGGTGGGGTGTGGTGGGGGGGAAGCCTTCGCCTGAGAGACCCGATCATTTCAGGGTTAACGGGGCTGGCTGGCCAGGCTCCCCGCCCCCCCCATGCCTGTAGGGGGTACCCCTAGGCATCGTTTGGGATGGACACATCCCTGGGTGGCAACCCCAGCATCCCCTTGGGGCCAGGGCTGGCAAAGAGCTCTGGGGCAAGTGTGGGGACAGGGGGCTTGGGCAAAAGCCCAGAGCAGCCAGGGGCTCCTTCAGCCAGGCAGCCACCACTAGTGGGGTGCTCAGGGGCAGAAGACGGGCTGAGCCTCCAGCCCACCACGGCCCTGTCTCGCCAGCCTCACCATGGCCGGTAGGGGGCAGTGTGAGCCTGAGAGAGCCGAGGAGACTGGGGGAGACCTGAGGGGGTCCCAGCTACCAAGCTGCCCCCAAGTCACACTCGGTGCCCTCTCCAGCACCACAGGATGGGGGGGGCAGAGAAGAGAGTCCTCTGGCAGGCCTCGCCAGAGGTCCTACTTCTGAGCCTGCCATTCCCCTCTCTCTGACCCTGGCTCTTCCTCTGGCAGCATGGGGGTGGGGAATCCACATCTCATATGCTGTCCTAAGCTTCCTCCCCGGGAGGATTCTGATGCTGATCCCAGAAGCTAAGTATATAGCTCGGAAGTCTGGGGGCCTAGGGGGCAATGCCACCCACCAGTCCGGATCTCCTGGCTGCCGGGGGTGAGGGTCACAGGTGCAGCACCCCAGGAAGGGTCGTGGGGAAGGGAGAGGCCTAGGATGAGATCTGGCAGCCCCACACCTTCCTGTCGCACTGGGAGAACAGGTGTGGGCTGGAAGAGGGGGCCTGGCTACAGGAAGCTCAAAGCAGATTTCTGACTATTGAAAGTGAGAAACTGAGGCCCAGAAAGAGGGAAAGAAAGACACTGAGAAGCCAGAGGCCAAACAGAGGCCTACCAAGGCGAGCGAGAAAGCTCAGCCAGCCAAGCTCGGAGACAACACAGAGGGGAAAAAAAAAAAAAAGGACCAAGAGACAGACCTGGAGAGGGACAGCCAAGCAGAGAGAAACAGAACGCCTGAGAAGATGAAAGGGAGACAGGGCAAGGGCCAGGCAGAGACAGATGGAGGGCCATGGTCAGGGCGGTGGAGAAAGAGCCTGTCGCTCAGGGGCCCCAAGACTGAGAGGCAGAGAAAAGGAGCCAGGGGCAACTGTCCAGAGCTGGCTGGGCAGGGTCTGCTTTCCCTGGCAGCACCCACACAGCTGAGGACCCACTGTCCACCGTCCCCTGAGGGACTGACCGTCCGAGTTTTCTCATCAGGCTTTGCAAGCCTGGCACAGTTGGGGGCTTAATCAATGTTTGCTGAATTGAGGTCTTGCAGCCTTCAGGGCATCAGGCAAGAGAAGACAAAGGATGATGGAGAGAAGAACTGGGAAAGAGTAAAGGGAGGAAGACCCAGACCCACAGAGACTAAGGAGACATAAGAGTGGGCTAAGCAGCCCCCGGGGGAGCCATCCGGGGAGTGAAAGACAGGGCCAGACCAGGGCAGAGGGAGACACCCAAAGACCCCGAGGCAAGAAGCCCATGTGGGGAGATGCCAAGGCCCAGACAGATGAAACCGAGATAGGCCCAGAGACAAAGCCAAGCCAAAGAGATTCCAGGAGAGAACTGGGAAACTGGGAGATCTGGGAGAGAAAGAAGAGGGAGACCTTGTGACGGGTGGCAGCAGGGGGATTGGGGGTGGGGGGGAGATGCTAGGAGTGAGGCTGGGGCCTGTCGAGCCTTGGACCCCTTCCCTGGGTGCCTGGAGCGGGGGAGGCAGTGGCAGCAGCTGCCTGGGACAGGCAGTGCCCAGAATGCCCAGAATGTGGGGGTGCCTGCTGCTCGCCCTGGCCCATCCCAGAGCGGAAGCAAATGCCTGCTGACTCTGGCAGCGAGGGAGAGGATCAGGATGCCCTGGCTCTGCCCTCACACCTGCTGGGCCTCTGAGGGTCACAACTCTGGCAATCTGGGTTGGGTCCTCGCCTGTACAGACACACACCCTGGGGTGCAAAAACAATCTCAAAGGCTTGGGTGTCATCTGGCCCTCGTGCAAACTGGCTTTGCAGCTCTGGGCAAGTCCTTTAACTTATCCAAACCTGTTTCTCAGAACAAACCCCGGGATCTCAGAGTCGGAAGGGGTCTAATCTAATCCAACTCATACTTAATAAGAATTCTGCCTGCAAACCAGCCTTTGCTTGAAGGCCTCACCTGTGAAATGGGTGCAGGGTCCCTACCTTGCCTCCTCCAGCATGCCACCCAAATGGGAGAAATGGAGTTGAGACTGCTGTGTGGCCTTGGGAAACGCCTCCCCATCTCTAGAGCAGGGAGGGCATAACTGACAGAGTGCTGGGCTTGCAGTCGGGGAGACATGAGTTCAAATCCAGCCTCAGACACTTCCTAGCTGGGTGACCTGGGGCAAGTCACTGAGCCTCTGTTTGCCTCAGTTTCCTCAACTGCAAAATGGGGATAATTTTAGCACGTCTCTCACGGAGTGGTTGTGACATCCTATTAAATAACATATGTACATAAAGCCCTTTGCAGTCCTCAAAGGGCTATGGAAGCATTAGCTAGATCTCATTCTCTGGGCCACAGTTTCCATGATGAGGGGGGTGTCCCTGATCATGCCTAAGGTGCCCCCCCCAACTCCAACAGTGTTTTAGTCTTGGAAAGAACCTCTGCCTACACGTGAAGGTTATGCGCATCCCAGCCTTGGCCCTTTCTCTGCCCCCAAAGGCACGGTTTCACAGCCCACCTTCTGTGGGGGCTGCTTACCTGTCCCAGGCCGGCCCATAATGACTTCCTTCTTGGGGGCGGGGTGCCCTGGGTAGCTGCTGGGCACGAGGACAGGCAGCAGGGCAGCAGGTGAGGGGTGGAAGGCGACGGGCTGGAACGGCGAGGAGGCCAATCCAAAAGCTGGCCCAGGTTGAGCCACGGTGGCCGGCCCCGCGGGGGGAACGCTGATGGGGACAGGGGCAGGCAGGGGTGGAGGCGGGCCCGGCTTCCCGCTGTTAGCCCCGGGTGGCCCGGGATGCTCTCGCCCAGCCCTACTGGGCTGGCCACTACCGCGGGCCTCTCCGCCTGCGGCTCCCTCCCCAGGGAACTTGGAAGGCAGTGGGACGTCGGGATTTCGGACGATGACAGGAGAGTCGCGCTGCACGGCCGGCACCCGCCGCACGGAGGGGCCGGGGTCTGATGTCAGGCCAGCCGGGGGGGGCAGCAGCAGCAGTGGGGATGGCTGGCGGGACCGGGGAAAGGGTGCAGCTGGCGACACAGCCCGGAAGCCGGCCGGAGTGGAGGGGGCAGGCGTGTGGGAAACAGAGTCCACGCCAGAGTCCAGGCTGTCACACTTCTGAAAGTCTGGCCCCCCCCCACCGCCAGGGCCCCCGAGTCCCCCCGGGTGTGGCAGGAGCTCTGGCTTCCGCCGGCCAGGGCTCATGGGCACGGTGAAGGTCAGGTTGGTCTGGAAGGTAGGCAGGATGCCTGAGGAATGGCGTTCCCGGGGGGCAGGGGGCGGAGGGTGGGGGCCCAGTTCTGGTGGGGTCAACACCCCGGCCTTAGGGGTGCTGGCGCTCAGATGACGGCTCCGGACAGCTGTACGCTGGATCACGGGCGAGGCGTTGATGGGGCTGAAGTTGGCTGGCCGGAAGCCAAAGAGGGGAGAGGGGGAAGGGGAGGGGGCCGGTGAGAAGGGAGACTGGGTAGAGACAGGCGAGAAGGAAGGCGTTCCCGAGCGGGAACTGCCCAGGGACACCAGCATCACGGCGGCCTCACACTCGTCAAACTCGAAGCGGGACAGGTCGGCAGGCGCCACCAGGCGGGGCCGAGAGTCCCCGCGGGCCGCCACGCTGCTGGCCTCACTGTCCCTCGACGTCTCGTCGGCCCAGTCAAACTCCGCGCTGCCCTCACGGGCAGCCTGGCGGCCAGCTCCTCCCGCCCCGGGGCCCGAGCCCGCTTCTGCCAGCCCTTCCATCTCCTTGGTGCGCATGGACAGGTGGCGGGAGCAGTAGCCTCGGCGCTGGGACTCCTTCATGCAGCCGTCGCGGGAGCACAGGCGCCGCCACTGCTTGCCGTTAAACTTTTTCCGAATGCCGTTGGGTGTGCAGACCACGTCGCCTTTCTTGTACTTCTGCTGGGCAGCCGTGAGGGGCGTCCGGGCCCGAGCCGGCGGGGCCGCCCCCCTCTCCAGGGAGGTCACGCTGCTGCTGCGACTGCCCCCTGCCCCGTCCTGGCCAGGAGAGGGCTGCTCAGCTGGGCGGCCAGGCCCGGCGAAGGCCGGCGACTTGGGGGGCGGTGAGAGCAGCTGGGGCGGGGGCAGAGGCAGCAGAGGCTGGGTGGCGGAGGCTGGTGGCCGTTTCTCCTCCTCCTCCTCTGTAGCTGCCTGACCAAAGCTGATCTTGGAGACCTCGGCGTCCTCTGGTTGTCTGGCCTCCAGGCCAGGGGGGCACGGGGGCAGCTGGAGGGGAGGCTGAGGGGGTGGCTGTAGGGGTGGGCTGTCTCTCTGTGTCACCTCGTCTCCCTGTTCGCCTTGGGTGGCTTCCAGAGGCAGCTTCTTTCTTTCTTCAGGGCCCCAGGGGGGGCGCAGGAGACGCAAGCTAGAGCGACCCACCCAGACGGCTTCCCTGTCCCTGCGGGGTGGGGTAAGTGGGAGCCCCGGTGGGGGCCCGTGGCTGAGGCGCACTTTGTATGAAGCCGGCTTGGCATTGACCTCCACCACCACGCCTTCACGATAGGCCGCCTCGCCAGGGTCCACACAAGTACAGACGGCCGTGCCCACCGCCAGGGCCCCGGGAGGCGGGGTGGCATCTAGGACCACATCCACGCCACCAGCCAGCACTCCCTCGTAGTAGGTGAGGGCACGGTCTCCAGGGAACTGAACGCCAAGGTCTTGGCTGCGCCGGACCTGCTTTACCACAGCAGGCACGAAGAGCCCATCCCGCCGCGCAAGGACCTTCTGGGAGCGCAGGAGGCGCAGGTCACAGGCCCCAGCCCCTGTGGAGCCGGGGGGCCAGGGTGCGGGGGGGCCAGACTCAGGCAGCTCTTCCTCCAGGTCACTGAGTGCTCGCTGGCTGTGTCTGTGGAGGAGGAGCGAGCGGAGGCAGGCGGCTGGGCAGGCAAGGCGCAGGCCCGGCCCTCCTCAGGGGTGGCCGGGGGCTCCTCCGGCCCACTACCCCCACCGGCACCATGTTCCTCCACGTACTTCTTTTTGGGGGCCCTCGACTTGAAGGTGGCGGTCTTTCGGCTCAAGGAAGGTTCCCAGCGCCCAGGCTCCCCCTCCCCCTTGGGGTCCTCAGCTGGGGGTACAGGCTGAATGGGGTCCTCTGTGGGGCCCGAAGGGGGCAGCTGCAGTGGGGCGGCCTCCACATCTGGGGCCCTCCCTGCCTCCGCTCGTTCACCTTCCTCCTCCTCCACAGGGGCCGTCTCTTCCTCTTGCTGCTGCTGCTCCTCCTCCTCCTCTTCTCTTCCCCCATCGCCCACCACCCGGCGCTTCTGGGCTTTGGCCCTGGTAGCTGGAGGGGACTTGCTGCCATGGCCAGGAAGTCCACCTGCTTTCTTCATGGGTTTCATCTTTGCCTTCTTCCTGGGCCTGTCTTCGCAGAGACCTGCAGGGAGGGAGGAGAGGGAAAGTAAGCTCGTAAGCAGGAGGCCAGAAGTGTGAGGCTCAAAGCCCAGGCCTCCCACTCACTACCTGCGTGGCCTTGGGCAAGTGGCTTCCCTGCTCGGGTCCCCAGATGGACTCAAAGGTCCCCTTGGGCTCCAAGCCTGGGCTCCAGGGATGGTTTGGTTTCTGCCTTTGTACGATGCCTGGTACGCAGAAAGGACTTAAATGCTTTGTAAATTCAACCCCTCAATGGGCCCTGCTCCATCCAATAGGAACATCTCTGCCCCCCCCTGCTTTGGACAACTGCTTAGGGTTTCACAGTTTCTCAGCCTGGGCATCGTAGTTGATAAGGTGCCTTAGGGCTTACTAACATTTTCATCTACATTTTGTAACTTGATCCTCGCAACAAGCTAATGTTTAACTCACTTGACACATGGGGAAACTGAGGCCTAGACAGGAAAAGATAATTAATTGCCCAAGGTCTCATACAGCCAGGCAGTGACGGAGCTCTGGCTAGAGCCCAGGACTTTCTCTGAGGTCACAAACCCTCCCAGGTTCTAGCCCATGTCTCTGCCACTGGTTCTCTGGGGTCCTCTGTTCCAGAAAAACAACACGTTCTCTGCCCAGATGTGTGCAGCCCACAGGCCCTGCTAGATGGGTTAGGGCCTGCTCAGCCATGCTCCCCTCAACTTTGTGCTCTCAGCGGTTCTGCCTGTATGCTCCCCACCACCTTCCCTCCTTCCCTCCAGCAGGCCTTGGCATGTCTAGGGCAGACATTCAGAACCAGCTGTGAGGCATACTGCGTGTGCGTGTACCCCCCAGCCCCATGATGTGAGGAGGACTGAACACACCCATCACGGAGACTACAAATCAGATACGTGGACCCCTGGCTCCCACCATTCCCTTGGCAGACAGCTCACCATAACAAGACACTGAAAGATGCCTTAGACCCCCACGGCCCTCTACTAACAAGAACTCGCACACATGTGTGCATGTGCGCACACATACACATGTTTATACACACAGACACACACACATCCCCCACACCCATTCGGGCCTTCCTGCCTCCAAAGTACAAGCCAGCCCCCCAGGTTCCCCACTCCCCTGCCCCAGGGTCTTAGGTTCCAGGTTAGGAAGGAGATCTGGGCCAGGCACAAAAAGAGAAGAGAAGGAGGCTGAGTCCACACTGGGACAGATAGGCCCAGTGGCCTAACCTCACCCATACTTCCTGAACGTTCCTTTGGCCCGCCCCTTTTTGAACTGCCTTTAAAAAAATAAAAATAAAAACTTTACTCTGAACCGAAAGAAGCAGGCAAAGGCCTAAGAAAGCATCCCAGGAGCTGAGCATGAGGGAGTATCAGGACCTGGGGGCTGCCACTGGCCGGCTGGGCCCACATCTCCCAGCTGGACTGGCCCAAGCCTTCCTCCACCATGCTTACGAAGGGAGAAGACCTCTCTACTGTCACTGGAAGGGCCTCCTCTGTTCTTCCCCCTTCACTCCCTGCCACGATTTCAGCCCCACAGGGTGTCTCTCCTGAGGCCCCTCGGTGACCATCCTCTGGGCAGGGAAGTCCCAGCTTCTCCCCTTGGCGTGGGCCCTACCTCCAGCAGCCTCAGAGCTGGAGAGGAAGCACCCGGGGGTAAGGCTTCTGCCCCCCATTTCTTGATCAGTGAGGCCTCCTTATCCCTGGAAAGTCCCCTTCTGGGGGGCTGGCTCAGTTTTTAGCCCCCCCCCTTATGCCCTGGACCATCTCTTCCCCAGCTCTGTGCCCACTCCACAGGCACTGCTTCCCCATTCCTTCCCCGATTGCTTGAAGGCTCTTGTCAGCCTCCTCTGCGCCAGGCCCTCCTCAGGCCCGGGTTGCTACATCCTCCTCCTCCATAGGTCATCTACCTCTGGGCACTTCCATCAGCCACAGCCCTTCACAGTCCCTGAAGTCCGCCCATTGGCCTTCGCCTTGCCACCAGTCTCTGCTCTCAGTCCTGTACTGCCCTCCGCCCCGTGCTGCCAGCTTCTCTCATTGCCCCCCACTTGGCCTTTCTTGGTCCCTTCCTTCCTGGCTCTTCCTGTCCATATTTATTGTCCCCCTCTTCCCTTAGGTATCCCAACCTCTCTCTCCTTCAACCCTTCCTTACACTTTTATGCCCCTACTCAGTCCCCCTCTCCTGTATCCTAATGACTTCACTGTCATCTAAATTCTCCCACTCTCAACTTGGCTATCCTTTCCACCTCTCTTTGTCCTCCTGGGCCCCATCTCTCTGTCTCCTCTTCCTCTTGCCCCCTCCCCACCCCTTGATGCCCTGTCTCCACAGCCTCCTCCTTACCCCTGGGGCCCCTCACCCTGCTGCCCCCTCCCCACTCCTGGGTGGCCTCTCCCTACAGACCCCTCCCACTCCTGGGGTGCCCTCTTCCTGCAGCAGCCCTCTCCTACCCCTAGGTCCCCTCTCCCTACAGCTCCCTCCCAACCCCTAGGTTCCCTCTCCCTGCAGCCCCCTCCCCACTTCTGGGGACCCTCTCCCTGCAGCAGCCCCCTCCCTAACCCTGCGGCCCCTCTCCCTGCAGCCCCTTCCCCATTCCTGTGTGCCTTGTCTCAGCAGCAGCAGCCCCCTCCCCATCCCTGGGTGCCCTCTCTCTGCAGCCCCCTCCCCACTCCTGGGTGCCCTCTCCCTGCAGCCCCCTCCCATCCCTGGGTACCTTCTCTCTGCAGCCCCTCCCCACTCCTGGGTGCCCTCTCCCTGCAGCAGCCCCTCCCCACTCCTGGGTGCCCTCTCTCTGCAGCAGGCCCCTCCCCACTCCTGGGAGTCCTCTCTCTCTGCAGCCCCTTCCTCATCCCTGGGTCCCCTTTCTCTGTAGCACCCTCGCCATCCCTGGGTCCCAGCAACCCCCTCCCCATCACTGGGTCCCCTACCCCTGCAGCCCCCTCCTCATCCCTGGGTGTCCTCTTCGTGCAGCAGTCCCCTCCCTACGCCTGGGTGCCCCTCCCCACTCAGTCCCCCATGTCATCCTTCCCCCTCGACCCCCCGCCGCAGCTCGCCCCGTCACCTGGGCGGGGGTCCGGGCCAGACTCCCTGGGCTCCGCGGGGCCAGGCTGGGCCGGGCCGGGCCGGACTGGGCTGGGACGGGCTGGGCTCGTTGGGCTCGGTTCGGCTCGCCTCGTCCCGTTCCCTCCTCCCTCCCGCCCGCCCCCCCCTCCGGTTCCTCTCTCCCCCCTTTCCCTGCTCCCCCCGTTTTTGTTTTTTTTTTTTTTACTCCAACACACAAAATGGTGAATGGACCTGCAACAGCTGGCAGCACCGGCCAATCGGCGGCCACAACCCCGCTGACCGGCGCCGGGCAAGACCAATGAGCGCCGGCTGCCCCGCGGGCCCCGCCCCTAGCAGGGCCGCCGTCAATCGCGGCCGCCGCCTCAGACCCGCCCCCTCCCAGGCCCGAGCGACGGCGGGGCCCGCCAATCGCCGCAGCTGCGCTTGCTGCTCCGCCCCCAATCCGCGGAGCGACGTCAACTTTACACCGCCTTCTCGCTTCCCCCCCATACAGTAACCAGCGGATGGTCGATCGACCCCCCGTGCGGGACAGTAGCCAATGATCACGTAGAGGTGGGGCTAAAGTAGGAGGCGACCAATGGAAATCTGGAGAAGGCGTGGCTCCGGAAGCTTGTTGACGGGACGGCAGCACTGTGCCTCCTGGAAGTTGTAGTCCTCCGCGGCGGCCTGAGTGTACATGGCAGCTGGGTCTGGACTACAACTCCCATGAGGCAGCGCGGTGCGGACTCCGAGGAGCCGGGCTGAGGGAGGGAGAGCGAGGGGAGGGGAAGAAGACCGGGGAGGGGAATGGGGAAAGAATCCGAAAGAACAGTTCCTGATGGGGGCCTTGCCGGACGCAGGCTTCGTGGACTCACCCGATTTTCCGGCTTCGGTGTCGCCCTGCGGCTCCTTTCCGCGGCGGCGGCGGCGGCGGCGGCGGCGCGAGGGGAGGCGCGAGGACGCGGCCAACCAACCGCCGCCCGCGAGCTGCCGCGGCCAATCAGCGATGGAGGGGCGGTGCGATGACCTCACCATGTTCGTCGCCGCAGGCCCCGCCCCCTAGAGGCGGCTGTGGTGGCCGAGAGTAGGGAAGTTCCAAGAAGAGGGGAGGAGAGAGAAAAAGGTGATGTCACCTTTCTGCACCCCCATTGGCTGCGAGGCCCCTCGACGGGAGCCAATCGGTGGCCTCGAAGAAGCCAGCGCGCCCGCGCAGAGAACCCTGTTGCCACCAGGAGGGGAGATGGGGAGAGAGGGAAGTAGAGGCCACGCATGCGTACTAGGTGGGGGGGCAGGGAGGCTGTGCTCTTGTTCCCCCCCCACCGTTCCGGAGGGTCCAGCAGATTCACCCTCGTTCCACCTTTGACCTTGAAAAGAAGAAGTCAGAATGTGGGAGAGCTACCAGGCGGCCCTGCCCTTGCGGGTTTCACACTGTGCTCCGGGGAGGGGGAGGTGTTCACACTGTCCATAGTGTCACTCTTAGCCTCCCTTTTTTTGGAGTGGAGTTCTTGAGATTTCACTGGTTTAGCAAACTGCGTATGGGAGTGTAAAGGTCTTAGTGACCTGGGGTCTGAGAGGACCAACAGTCCTGCACATAGTTCTGTCTGTGGCTGTTCACAACTTCCGCAAGAATCCCATTCTAGAATGTTTCACATGATCTCTGGAATGTTCACGGTGTCCCTGGGGAATCATAACCTCCATAGGGGTTCACACTATCCATGAGAGGGGACTCACACTGTCTGTGGTGAGTTCACACTGTTCCTGGCAGGTCATAGCAATCCATAGGGGTTTATAATATTTCTGAATGGGTTTCACTGATTAGAGGGAGGAAAGACTATGAAAACCATGACCACAGTGTTTCAGGATTCAGTTGGGGAGGGGGAATCACAGTATCTGTTTGCACTGTTACTTCTGAAGGCTCACAATCCTAGGAATCACATTGGGGGGATGGTGTAGATGTAATCATATTAATAGGGGGGATTCATCATTTTCCTGGAGGGGTCAAACTCTCCATGAGATGAGAATGTCCAAGGGAGTTCAGACGCTATGCTCTGGGGATTACATTGTCCATAGATTTTACACTATTCCTATGGAATCACATTGCCTCTTAAGGGGTTAGTCAAGCCTTCCGTTGGGTGTCCTTGGGGGACTCATATTATTGTGAGGGGGGCTGTGCTGTCCACTGAGTCACACTGTCTCTGGAGGGCATATTGTCCCTGGAGTATTCTTGTTTTCCATGTGATTCAGAATTCCTTTGGGGCTTCACACTCTACGCTGGGGGGTTGGTAATACTGTGCATAGGGAATCAAACTTAGGTAGTATCAAACTATCTGTGAGATTAACTGGTTCATATTCATGAGTCCATGGGGCACTTATCGCCCCTAAAAAGTCTGTGTCCAGAAACAGAGTCACACTGATCATAGGGATTCATACCGTTCACAGGAGGATCCTTATGTCAATATGGGTGCCACACTTTCAGGTATAAGGAACATTATCTCACCACCTCGGGGATCCTGTTGTAATTATGGGTTCACACTTCAAAAGGGCTCACAAAGTCCATTGAGTGTATACATTGTCAATAAGAGGTTCAGTTTAATTCCATTTAAAAAATTATTAAATGTCTACTCTGTTCAAGGCATTGTTCTAAGATGAGCTGTTCTGAAAAACACAGAGTCTATATGGGTTCACCCTGTTCTTGGAAGGAATTGACTATAGTGTCTGTGTGAAGGGAGTCTTCAGATCTTCCATGGAAATGATCACATTCTATTTGGTATTTATGTGGTTGATGGATGGGTCACACATAATGAGAATTCCGTTGTCCATTGGCCTAATTTGTCAGTGGTGGAAGTATGCATCTGTGTGAATATGCACTAGGGATGGGTCACAGTGTTTTGGTTTTTGCTGGGTTTTACAATTTGTGATGAGAGATTATTATTGTTAATTATTATATCAAGATTGATGGCAGGGGAACATTCATTGTTCATGAGCCATTTATATTGTGGGGGGTGGGTGAACTAAAGTAAGGGAATTTACACTGGACTTGGTGTAGTTTTCTGGGTTCCAATAGTCTGTGAAGAGTTACAACCTCAGAGAGTAATGTCAGAGCTCTGTAGAAATGTGAACTGTTATTCACAGACTCACAGAATCTCAGAGCCAGACAGGACCTCATTGACCATCTAATCCAACCCCTAGTTGGTGAATAATCCCTTCCAAGACCCAATGGCCAACATAAGTGATCAGTTGGCCTTTGCCTGAAGACCTTCTGCAAGGGGGAACCTGCCACCACCTGAGGCCGCCCATTCCTCCTTTTTGGGGGGGGGACAGGGAGAGTGTTTTGCAAGGCAGTCAGGGTTATGTGACTTGCCCTGGGTCACACAGCTAGTAAGTGTCAAGTGTCTGAGGCCAGGTTTGAACTCAGGTCCTCCTGACTCCAGGGCCAGTACTCTACTCCACCACCTAGCTGCCTCCTTCCCATCCCCACTTATTCCCCTTTCAGACAGCTCTAATTGTTAGACGTTTTCCCTGACATTCTGTCTACAATTCTTTTTTTATTTTCCACTCATTGCACCTAGTTTTGTCCTCTGAGGTCAGTCAGAACAAATATAAATCATCTTCCCCTGCCTCATGAAAGCCTTTCAGATACTTGAAAGCAAATCACCTGTCTTCTCTTCTCCAGGCATTTTGTCAAAATAATGACACAGTTTTTAGGGGGAGGGGAAAATTGCACTGTCTTGGTGGAATGGGGATACAGCATCTTTGGGGAAATACCATATGTTGGGTGCAAGAGATAACATTGTCTGTGGGAGTGCAGAGGGGACAGTCTATGGCTTAGTTATACCGTCCACGGGATGTTACAATGTTCATCTAACGTGCACTCTGTTTGTGGGCTGTGTGTGCTGTCCAAGAGGGAGGCGGTATTCCGTCCCTGAGGCTTGACTTTGTCACTCCCGGTGTTACATTGTCCATTGGGGAGGAAAGTGTCCAAGGGAGTCCATGTTTTCAGTGGAGGAGTTAGACCTCCAGCAAAGCAAAGGCATGAGACTGTCTATAGCAAAAGTCACACTATCCATGCGGCCCACAATTCCTTCATCCCAGTATCCGTGAGACTGCTTTCTGGGGGCTCAAATTGCCCCCTGGGGAAGAGGAGACAGGATCATTAGCTTCCTGGAGCATTCAGAATGTGGGAACTGGTAATTATCCCTAAGAGAAGTTTTGCATTCTTAGAGTTTTACACTCTGGGGAGGGGGTGGTCTACTCTTCACAAAGGGTTCATACTTTCTATTAGAGAGTTCACACTTCCAATGGAAACTTAAAATGTAATTGGTTTTTTTTTTTTAAAAACTGCCTAGTGCTTCGAGTATTCATGGTAGAGTCATCTGAAAGATACTTTGTATTCTGGGCTACTTTCTAACTGAATTTGAAATGGGGTTGAGGTAGCGAAGGAAAACTCTTGGCCTCACTGGGGTTAGGTAATTAATCTACTTTGGTAGTAAAGAACATGTTGGCTTGAATATCCTTATAGTTTTTGTTTTGTGACATTCATGTATGGAAATATCCTTTTTTTCTTGCATTAAAGTTTCTGAAACTTGAAAACTGTTTTTTAAAAGACAGTTCACACAATACATGGAGTATTCCTACTTTTTGTGGGCATTTTATTTAGTTCTAAAGGGGAACAGTGTAATACTTATCTTGGGGAGAATTACACTCCCCTTGAATATGCCAATGTTGGGGCGTGGGGTGGGGAAGCATAGACTCTACATGTGGAGTCCACACCATCTATGGAAAATGAATTCCTGCAGCCATAAAGGCAATTATTAGCATTGTTTCTATGCATTGAGACTAGTGCTAGACTCTCCTCTGGGTATGACTTTTTTAAAAATGTAGGTCAATTATTTGCCAAAGAGGAACATTTTCAAGAACATTCAAATTGCAGACTATTAGTATTCACACCAGTCTTTTCATTAAGGCAGTTGCTGTGTAGATTGAGAGGCCCTGTGTGTGTTCACACCTCCATTCCACTACATGCAGGCACTGAGGATAGATGCAAAGCAAAAATGGAACTTTTGACCTTCCATGTGGAGTGGACGGAAGGGGTAGGAATGGTAAGGTGTTTGATACATGCACAGATAAGTATGCACAAGATCTGACATGCTCTAGAGTCCTAGACTTGAGAAGCAGGAAGATTGGGTTCCAATTTTGCCTCTGACACTAGCCACATGACCATGTCAGATCCATTGATCAAGTTGATGGGAGGGGGAGGCTCTCTGGGGTTTGGTTTTCCTGTCTGTAATATGGGGATAATAATACCAAGTGGTATCCATCCATCAGGGATGTCCTGAGGTTCGAATTAGATAAGGCATATAAGAAGCTTTGCAAACATTCAAGGGGCTTAGAAAGGTGACAATTCTTATTATTTCTATTTTGGAGTTCCCCTAGACCTCTCTGATTGTCTTCAAGCCCATTTCAGAAAATCTCTACTTTCTGGGTCACTTTCTTGCTCTTTCTCTGTCCCAAATGGTCTCTTTTGGCATCCTTCAGGTCTCAGCTAAAAGCCCACCTCCCATAGGAAGCTCCTCTTTTCCCTTTGCATTCTGGTGATTGTCTGGAGCGGGCAAAGTGTTTGCATGTTGTCTCTCCTCATTAGGCTGAGGGCCTTTCTTTGTATCTCTAGCACTTAGCACGGTGCCTCAAGGTTTGGGGACTGTCAACCCTGAGTCTCCATTTCGCTGTCTCGGGGTCTCTATCTCTCTTGATTTCTGTCACCTCTGGATCATTCTCCTTTTCGGCAGTCTAGTTGTCCTTGTTCCTTCATTCCCTGGCAGGTTTCTACCTTCTCTGTTCCTGGCGGCCCAGCTCCCCATCTCTCTCTCTCAATGGCATATCCCATGTCTGCCCTACATCTCTCTCTGCCTTGGTATCCTTCCTCTGGTTTCCTGCCTTATATGGGCTGAGCGAAGTTCACCTGGTTGCTTATCATCTCTTCCTCCCTGCCTCCATGGACCAAGATGGTTGGGGCCTTCTCTACCTCCCTGCTACTCCCTAACATGTTCAAGCCTTTCCTGCCCAGTTCCCACTCCACAGGGACTCTAGACTTGCCTCAACTAGGTCTCCATACCCATACGATCTCCTTGCTTAGGGACCCAGGTGTCCTGATTCCCCACCTCCCATTGGAGATAAAGGCTTTCTAAAATCCCTTCCTTGAGGCCTCATGGCTCCCATTCCAGGTTCTTGGATCCCCAAGTCCCCCCAGATGCATCATCCTGGCTCCAGCTTCTGCACCAGGACTCGAGTATTCAGGTCCTCTCCCTCATTACCTGGTTACCTTCAAGGACCCAGAAGCCTTGTTTCTGAGCCTCCTTGAGACCCACATGTCCGTACCCCACTCTTTCAGGGAACCAATCATCTGAGCCCCCAGTCCTTCCTTTCCTCTGTCCCAATCCTCCACCCACCATCCAGCTGCTCTGGCTCAGGGGTCCGGACCCACCCCCTCCCTGTAACAGCTGCAGGCCCAGGCCGGATGCCCCTGAATGAGGTCTTACAATGACCTCTCCGGTCATTTCCTTCCCCCCTCAGATGCCTGCCACCCCCCTTTGATAGCTTAGCCAGGATGAGCTGAGTGCCCCATCCAAAGGTGGAAGAAGGGGAAGAGCAGCAGCCTCCCCCATGTTCCGACCCTGGCCGGAGGCCCAGGCCTCCCACCGGAGCCTATCCCAGCTGTCTGAAACTTTATTGGGAGAGGGGGAGACATCTCTCATCCCTTCTGATTGAGGAGAAAAAGTCCTTGCATCCTGTGCTTGAGGTGTGGTGGATACAACTTAGCTAAATGACCGTCCCCTCTCTGGGCCTCAGTGTCTCCATCTGGAAAATGAGGGACTTGGGCTAGACGGTTCCCCAAGATCCCTCCCAAATCTTATATTCTGTACCTCATTGTGCCTTTAGCTCTGACATTCCCTGTTCTAAGGGTCCTTCTAGCTCTCTGACATTCCTTGTTCTAAAAATAGTATTATTTAAAACAATAAGTATTCCCCCCTTTTTTTAGAGCAATGGGGTTAAGTGACTTGCCTAGGGTCACACAGCTAGTAAGTGTCTGAGGCAGGATTTGAACTCAGGTCCTCCTGGCCAGGGCCAGTGCTTTATCCACTGTGCCACCTAGCTGCCCCCTCCCCTTTTTTAAGTATCAAATTTATTTCTATAACTAATCTGTTTCTTAAACTTGGATTACTAGATTAACAAACTTTAAAATTTTTAAAATTCATTTAAAAGGAAAAAATGATCATAGCCATTAAAGTTTAATAGTGGACTAAGGGACCTTCTAGCCCTGACATTCTCTGTTCTAAGGCCCTCCCAGCCCTCACAATCCCTCTTCTAAGAACTCGTCCAGCTCTGACATCTGTTTTAGGGCCTCTCCCAGCTCTGACATCCCATGTTCAAAGGCCCCTCATAGCTCTGACATCCCAAGTTTTAAGGTCTCTTCCTGCTCTGAGATCTAAATTCTAAGATTCTTTCTTGCTCTGACAATCTGTGTTCTAAGATCTAGGCTCTGCTCCCCATGATCCAGTTTATAGCCCTTCCTAAAAAGTCCTGTGAAGTAGGTTTTGTAAGATTATTCTACAGAGGCTGCGATTTAGGCCCAGAAGGTGGAAGGGACTTTGCTCTTTAATCCTCAAATCTAGACTATCCCAGGTCAGCCATCCAGCCAGGTGGCCCTTGAGCTTGTAGACCTCTGGGGTCAGGCTTCCCAAGCAGCATGGGCTCAGGCAATGCATAAACACCGGGCCTCCCCTCTGACAGGCACTGGGCCAACAGGCTGTCCCAGCCATAGGGGCTTGCCCTCATTTTTTGAACTGAGACCCCGGGGGTGCAGGACCTGGGCCAGGATTGCACAGCTAAAGGTGCAGAGCTTAAGGGAGATTCCAGTGCAGACTGGATCCCAAACTCAGCTCTCTCCTCCCGCTGCCACATTCGGGACTCGGGGAGGGCGGCCTCTTCCAGTCTAGTTTTTCCTGGTACACAGAGGCAAACTGAGGCCCAGGAAAGGCGTGATTTGCTCAAGGTCACCCAGCAAGAGGCTGGTGGAGCAGCACTAGAATCCAGGACTTCGGCCCTCCATCAGCCCAGGGGCTAGCCAGTCCCTAATCGTCGGGCGGCTTCCCCCAGCAGGAGGACAGCAGGGGAGGACTGCAGAAAAGTTCCTGAAGAAGCCTCCAAGACTGGGGGGGGGGGGCGCGTCCCCTGCCTTCCCGTCTCTATGCGGCCCCTTTAAGCACCGCCCCCCAGCTCTGTCGGGGCTCCAGCTACCCCCCCCACCCCCGCCCGCGCCGGCGCGCGCGTGTCTGGGTGTGAGTACTGGAGGGAGGGAATGGGGGGGTGAGGGGGAGGGGCGGGCGCAGCGTCTCCATGGCGACGCGGCGGTGACGTCGCCGCCCGGGGGGCGTGGGCGTCCCGGGCCCGAGTGCGATATTAACCCGGGAGGCGGCGGGCGGGGAAGGGGAGAGGCAAGGAGGCCGGGGAGCCGTGCGGGACGGGGAGCCCGGGCTAGGGCCGGGGAGCCGCGGCGCGGCCAGCACCCGGACCCGGGACAGCCTCCCCGCTACCCCCTCCCCAGCCGCCCCCCAGCCATGAAGACCCCAGCGGACACAGGTGCGGGCGGGCGGGCTGCGGGGGAGGCACGTGGGGGGCCGTTTGCACGTGGGGGCCGGGCCCCCCAGAGCCCAGAAAGTTTCCTGCGGGGAGGGGGGCGCGTGAACGGAACCACGCCGCCGGGGGCGGGGGTGCGCCGGGACCTGTTGCTCCCGGGGCTAGGTGGCCCGGAATAGGAGGGACGGAGAGCTGCGGGGGGAAGGGTTCCGGGAGCGCAACCCCCCTCTCTTCCCGCCTCCTTGGCAAACGGGGTCCGAACCACCGTGGGAGTGTGTGGGGGCGTCCCGCCGCGGAACTGCTCCCTCCCGCGGGGCAGCGTGGTCCGGCCCGTGACCTTCAGGGCGGCTCTTGCCCGAGGGGGGGGTAAGCGGTCTGGAGGGGGCGGGCGGGGGTCCCGGGCTGGCCGCCCCTCCCCCGCTCGCGCCGCCGCGCGGCTGCCGCAAAGTTCCCAAAGCTCGGCCCGAACGTTCGAAAAAGGAACTTTTTGTTTCCGACGGTGGAACGCGCGGCTTAAGGTGGCGCCGGGAGGGGGAGGGGGAGGCCCGGAGGGGCCGGGGCAGACCCTCCCCCGATCTGCTCGGCCTGGGCGGGGACCCCGGGCGGCGGCGGCGGGGGGGGGCGCGCCTCCTCCCTTTATGGCCCCCCTCCTCTCTCCCCTCCTCCGCCCCCCCCCGCCCGATCCACCTTAAGGGGCCTGTTACCCCTCCCCCAGCTTTAGGCTGGGAGGGGGGATTAGCCCCCCTCCCCCCAGGAGGCCCCCTGCCCCACGCAGCCCCCGGGCTTGGACTTTGGGCTGGGGGAGGGGGGCTGAACTGCCCCCCGTCGGAATCCGGCCCGGGGCGGGGACAGGGGGGAGGGGGAAGGAGGAGGGGAGGGGAGGGGGGCGCCGGGCTGTTCGAACTTGTTTCCTTCCCCGAGAACTTGTGTGTACTCTCCCCCTCCCCCTCCTCCCTGGACTGCTCTTAAAGGGCCCGCAGCCTACTGAGGGTGTTTGGGGATCGGCGGGGTCCGTGACCCCTGGTCCGCTAGGGGTGGAGGGTGAGGGTCACGTGGGTCTCATTCCCCCCCCCGGGCACCCCCCAGTGGTAGAGACCCCTTCGTTTTTTTGGGAGGGTGGGGAGAGAGCAGCCATTTAGGGGCTTCTGTAGCTGTCGTCCAGGACTCTGTCCCCGGCCCGTGCTCAGGGGCACCCCTCTGTGTATGTGTGTCTGTCTGTCTGTCTGTCTGCCTGCCTGCCTGCCTGCCTTCGTGTCTAAGATGAGGTGGGGCATGGGTGCAGCAGCGACTCCATCTGTCCCTCTGTCCTTCTGCCCTGGCCTTTCCATCCTCTCCCTGTTCCCACTTCCTGTTTTTCTCTGGTCCTGCCCTGGCGCCAGCCTCTAGCCTGAGGAGGGGGGGAGGGGGCTGCCTGGAGGAGGCGGCAGAGGTTCTCCCCCCTGCCCCCGAAAGTTATGTGAGCCATGGGAGTTCGATGGCCTGTCTCCTTCCCTGCCTGTCTTGGCCACCATGTAGGTGGGCATCCCTGCATCCCCCAGCTCCTAGCTGTAGGGCTCCCTCCCATTGTCTGACTGGGGCCAGGGGGGCCCCTTTCCCAAACTTCGCAGCCTCTCTTCCTGGTCTCATTGGTTGCCTTGCACCCCCCCACCCCCACCCCAGCCCGGCAGCCAGCAGCCCACCATGTGTTAGGTCTGGACTCCCGAATCCATTTGGAGTGTGGCCTTAAGCAGGTCCCTGGCCCCATGGGGGGGGGGGGCCTCTGTAAGATGAAGTCAGCACTTAGCTAGATTTCTAGGGTCCCTTCCAGCTGTGAACCTCAAGAGTGTCAGCGATGGCCTGCCAGGGCGTCCCAGCTGAGCTGATTCCCCCCCATGTCCACACAAGAAGACACAAGTATGCGCATACACACACTCACACTCTCGTGCCTGGCTCCGGGCAAACAGAGCCCCATTGAGAGACCCTGACGTCACCTTCCCCAGGAACAGGCCCTCATGTATGTGTGTCTGTGTCTGCTGCAGAGGGCCAGACAGGGGACCGGGCTGGGGGCAGGGGGCACGCCTGGGCCTCTGTCCCGCCAAGCAGTGGGCACGGTCCCTGGACCTGCCAGGAGTGAAGCGTCTGGCTGAAGGCTCAGGGCTGGCCTGGGAGGGCCATCCCTGCAGCCGGGGCTGGGCCGGGGGCTCCTGGGTCTGCAGCAGCCCCCCCCCCCGGTTCCTTTCCCTCACTCTCTTTGTGTGTCTCCCTTTCTCACTCCTTCTCTTCTCCGCAAAGTTTATTTTTAGCTCCCCTGCTCCCCCGCTCCCCGGCCCCATCTCTGAGCGCTGGTTGCCTGGTTACCGGGACATGGAAGCTTGGGGGGGTGGGAGAAGAGGTGTATGCTAGGGGAGGTGGTGGAAGGATTCCTACAACCCCTTCCCCCCATCCACGTCGTGGCCCATGGGGGTGACCAGCACACCTGGCTCCTGGGACTAGATTGGCACCCAGCATTGGGAGGGCAGCCTGCCTCCTCCCAGGAGGGCCCGAGCCTCCTGGGTCCCCTGACGCCCAGCCTGCCCGCCCAGCTCCCAAAGCCACTTACTGCCTTTCTCACTGCCCTTGGCGGCCCCTGCCCTCCCCCCTCCCTCCTCCTCCTCTCCCCCTCAATTACCGGCTGCATTGGTGCTGAATTATTGATGGACTCTGGTTGGCCCAGGGTTTGGGAGATGTGAGCGACCACAGCCCCCCCCTTCCCCCCCAGGGGACCAGCCAGCCCACCACCAACCTCTGCCCAAGGTTAATGCTGCCCGCCCCTGCTCTGGGAGTGGCTGAGAGGTGGGACCCCCAGGGCTCGAGAAGGAGGCTTTGGGTGTCCCCCCCCCAAGTTCTCAGACAGTCTGGCTTTCTCTCTCTTGGGGAAGACAGAGGCCCCTGTGTGCGCGTGAATGTGTGTGCGCTGACCTCATCGGCTACCATCCACCCCACCCCTCTCTTAGTTTTTCCAGACACTTCTCCCCCTAAGGGTGTAGGGGGCCTGAGCTGGGATATGGGGGCTCATCCTCAGATGGAGGAAGGAAGCCCAGGGCGCTAAGTGCTACCAGCCTCAAGAAGGAATGGGGGAGAAAGGGGAGACAGACTGTATGTGGGGGCCTCGTGCCTGCCACCTCTTCCTGCCCCTCCCCCTTGCTGGCAGCCCTGCCCGGAGCTGGCTGGCCGCCCGGCCCCCTGGCACCGGCCCCGGGACACGGCAGCCTCCGGTTTCCTGTCTCTGCCGGTGCTGCCCCAAGCCGCCGGCTCCATGTCTCTGGCTGTCTCTGTCTCCCTCTGAATCTGGTTTTCCTGCCTTCTTTTCCCCTTGCCCCCGGTAGACTTACTCGAGACCCTTGCTGCCTCCAAGTCCTTGACGACTGGGGCAAAGAGGTCTGGGGGGGGGGACACCAGGTTCCTGAGGGTGGGTGGGGATTGCAAGAGAAGAGGCTGGGAGGCCTCCACATTCGGAGCCTTGGATCCTGAGTTCAAACCACTCATTACGTGTGACCTTGGGAAAGTCCTTTTTCTCTGAGTCTGCTTTCTCATTGGTAACATAAAGACATTCGCCTAGATGATCTCCAAGGCCCTTGGTCTGAGAATGATAAAAGGGTCCCTACTGCAGCGGGGAAGAGTCTCCCAGGGAGACCCAGGCCCCCTCCCCCCTTGGAGAGAAGGCTCCTGCCTCTGCCCAAGCCTGGGCCTTGGGGTTTCTGATCTGTCAAGTGGGGGGGCTGACCCAGTCAGGCTAGCCTGGCTCCTGACCCTGCCTGCCTCTTCTGCCCCCTCCCCAGGCTTTGCCTTCCCGGACTGGGCCTACAAGCCCGAGTCATCCCCGGGCTCTCGGCAGATCCAGCTGTGGCATTTCATCTTGGAGCTGCTCCGAAAGGAGGAGTACCAGGATGTCATCGCATGGCAGGGGGACTACGGCGAGTTCGTCATCAAGGACCCCGATGAGGTGGCCCGCTTGTGGGGAGTCCGCAAGTGCAAGCCCCAGATGAACTATGACAAGCTGAGCCGGGCCCTGCGGTGAGTGGGGGACCCCCATGGGGACCGGAGTGCGGTGGGGAATGTTTGACCGGCCCCTTGGGGACTGCACAGCCTTGGTTGTGTCAAAATGTGGGGCTCAAGACTGAGGTGTGGGAGCCCCCATCCCAGAGGGCTGCTCCTCAGGAGGGAAGACCCCTCTGAGGCAGAGTAGTCTCTGAGCATCCTGGCTAGGCTTGAAGACCCTCTGTGATGGGCGTCTCATTCTCATGGGTTGCTTCTAGGTTTAGGGGGCTAGTTGTCCCCCAATATTGGTAGGATGGCAGAGCTGGGGGGGGGCTCCCTTCTGCTTTTACAGCTGGGGGAAGTGAGTCTCAGAGAGGGCCTGGCCTGGCCTAGCGAGGCCCCCTTTCTCCTGTGTCTCTGCCGGGTCATCTCTCACCATCTCTGACTTCTCTGCGTCTCTTGTCCCCCTCAGTTATTATTATAACAAGCGCATCCTTCACAAAACCAAGGGCAAAAGGTTCACCTACAAGTTCAACTTCAACAAGCTCGTGCTGGTGAACTACCCATTCATTGATGTGGGGCTGGCCGGTAAGTGGGGGCATCGCAGGCAGAGGCGGGCCGGGGCCCAGGTGTGCTCTCTTGCCTCTGACCTGTGCCCTGCCTTCCCCCTCAGGAGGGGCCGTGCCTCAGAGTGCCCCGCCGGTGCCCTCTGGGGGAGGCCACTTCCGGTTCCCCCCCTCGACGCCCTCCGAGGTGCTGTCCCCCACGGAGGACCCTCGCTCGCCTCCGGCCTGCTCGGCCTCCTCGTCGGCCTCTTCGCTCTTCTCTGCCGTGGTGGCCCGACGTTTGGGCAGAGGTTCTGTCAGTGATTGCAGCGATGGCACCTCAGAGCTGGAGGAGGCCCTGGTGGAAGACCCCAGGGCCCGCCCCCCAGGACCCCCAGAGCTGGGCGCCTTCCGGGGACCCCCTCTGGCCCGACTGGCCCCAGACGCGGGCGTCTTCCGTGTCTACCCCCGGCCCCGTGGAGGGCCGGAGCCCCTGAGCCCCTTCCCTGTCTCCCCCCTGGCTGGCCCTGGCTCCCTGCTCCCCCCCCAGCTCTCCCCAGCTATGCCCGTGACCCCCACCCACCTGGCCTACAGTCCATCCCCCACGCTGAGCCCCATGTACCCTGGTGGGGGTGGCAGTTCTGGGGGGGGCTCCCACTTCTCTTTCAGCCCAGAGGACATGAAGCGGTACCTCCAGGCCCACACTCAGAGCGTCTACAATTACCACCTCAGCCCTCGGGCTTTCCTGCACTATCCTGGGCTGGTGGTCCCTCAGCCCCAACGCCCGGACAAGTGCCCGCTCCCACCCCTGGCTCCCGAAACGCCGCCTGCCCCGTCCTCGGCCTCTTCCTCTTCCTCGTCCTCCTCGTCTTCCCCCTTCAAGTTCAAGCTGCAGCCCCCTCCTCTGGGCCGTCGCCAGCGAGAGCGGGAGAAGCCCCCGGTGGGGGCCGAGAAGGGCGCCGGGGCCCTGTGGGGGACACCCCCCCCACTCCCGGCCCAGCCCCGCCGCAGATCAAGGTGGAGCCCATCTCAGAGGGAGAGTCCGAGGAGGTGGAGGTGACTGACATCAGCGATGAAGACGGTGATGAGGACGGGGAGGTCTTCAAGGCCCCTCGGGTGCCCCCCGCGCCCCCCAAGGCGGAACCTGGGGAGGGCCCCGGCCCCGCCCAGTGCATGCCCCTCAAACTTCGGTTCAAGCGGCGCTGGAGTGAGGATCGCCGCCTGGAGGGAGGTGGCGGAGGTGGCGGCGGGGGGCAGGAGGAGGAGGACAAGAAGGTCAGGGCTGGGACCCCCTTGGCCCCGAGGCGGGTTAGTGCCGACCTCCAGCATGCCACTGCCCAGCTTTCCTTGGAGCACCGTGATTCCTGAGGGGGGGCTGCCCTGGATCTTCCCAAGCCCTGTCCCCCGCCCCGTCCTTTACTTCTCTGCTGCCTTAATTCTGCCCTCTCCCTGGTCACCAGAGGTGGGAGGGGGAGCAGACAGCTCTTGGGGACCCTTCCCCCAGGCCAGGGGACTCTCCTGGACCCTTGCCTTCTTCCTCCTGCCCTCTCCTCTTTTGTATAAAACTTTTTTGTTTTTTCTTTTTTAAAAAATGGGTGGGAGTGGGGGGAATCCCAGGGCCTCCATCTCTGTATTTCGGCCCTGGGGAGGGAGGGGGTTCATATTGCAGGGGAGGGGGTTGACCTCTCTGGGGCAATTTTTATTGGAACCGAGGTTCCCCCTACCCTGATTTCAGAAGTGCACAGGAATTAAAAAAGAAGTAACTGCAGCTTAGGAAATGAAGCCTTGCTCTCCCTTCCCCTCCCCCCCTCTGGGGCCATAGCACAGTCTCTCAGTCATGTCCTGTCCCCCCCCAAGCCTTTTTGTCCTTTCTTCCCTGCCCCTCCTTTGTGTAGGGGAGGTGGGGGTCAGTGCCTGGGGCTGGCCTTGCCCACCAGGTCTGGGGTGGGATGGGGAAAGGGAGGGGATAACTTTGTACTTACCAAAAACTTCTTGGGGTGGGGAGGGAGATGGCATTGCTCTCCTGGGGGCCACAAGTCTCTCTCTCTCTCTACAAGTGCCTACTGCCCCCCTCCCTCTTGCCCTTCCCCAAATGGTCTGTGCCCATCCCTCCTTGTCCATCCCTCCTGCCCCCCCCATACATGCTTCCCGGGTGAGGGGGCCCAAACCAAACAGAACTGGAACTTTTGGGGGGGTGGGGGTGGGACTCAATCAGCCTTATTCTGTATAGCAGGGGTGGGGAGGGAGGGACCTGGAGAATGTATCAAAAACAATAAAAATTTTGGGATCTTTACACAGTGTGTGGCTGCCTCCCCTCCCCCCCATTACATCAGGTCCTTTTTGTGGCTGGGAATATTGGGGAGACCTGACTTGTTGAGGCTTGACAAAGGGCCAGAGAAATCAGTGTCTGGAGGATTTCTGGATGTTGAACCTGGCTGGTTAAACACAGATGGGAAAATCTCTGAAGGGAGGGCCCAGAGCTGAAGCTGGAACTCTGTCTGCTCCTGCCTCATAGGGCTCTTCTCAGAGACCCCTGTTTCCTAAAGTGCCTGGTTAGGTAGACTGGATGTCATTGAATCCATCAGTGCTCCAAGAGGCAGGGAAAGGAAGAAGGGAGAGGTGGGTCACCAGCCCTCCCTTTATCGTCCATCCCAACAGATGCTTTTCAAGTCGGGTATAAAAGCTGTCCGTGTTTGAAAGGAGGGTTTGTTCTCCTGGGACTCTGTGACATGTGTGATCATTCACTCATTTGAAGAGGGGGCTTTTCTACCAGACACACAGCTTGACACTTCCTCTCTCTTCGGGACCAAGGTGTAGCCCTGCAAGGCTCTGTCTCCAGCTCCGTGCTTTTCCAAGTCCCACTTTACAGGGAGCCCTCCTGAGATCAGATAGCTCCTAAGAGTGCTCCCATGTGACCTGGGGCAAGTAACAACCTCTCTGGACCTGCCTCCTCTTCCTTGAATGAGCGAGGTCATGCTCATGCTTGTCTTACTGATTCAATGAGTCAAGCACTTTAGTGAGTCTTAAGAAAAGTATTGTGGAGATGTTTGTTGGAAGGGCCCAAGAAATTTCCTTGGTAGGTCCTGTTGAGGAAACTCCCCTTTGAGATGCAAGTCAGCACTGGCTTCACAATTTCTAGTCTTTGTGAGCTATCTGGGGCTGGGTTAAGTGACATGCCCAGAGTCACACAGCCAGCCTATGAGAGATCACATCCTTACAACTCAAGCTTTCTACTTTTACCACGCTGCCAGTGATCTGGGTTTCTCACCTCTGTACCTGTGGGCAAGTCCCCCTTTCTGAGCCTCAGTTTCCTTATCTGTAAAAATGGGCACCTTTGCATCCTCTGCTATACTGGGTTCTCAGTATGATGAAATCAGTGACTGTGGGAGTCAGGGGAGTGGTTTGCAATTGGAGGAGCACTCGGTCAGTCTTCCAGCTTTGTTCTGGGGTAAGGCCTCTGCCTTCTCGGCTGGCTTCCTTGGAATTAGAGGCTCAGAGCAGGCCTTGGTACGAGGTTGGTGCTTAATAGAAGCTTGATAAGTTGATAGCCCCCTCTTAACTACCTTCTGTGACATGCTATTGAGGGTGGGCAGGGAGGAGAGGATGGGGGAAACCTAGTGTCAGAGACAAGAAGGATGGCTAAGACCAAAGGGGGAAGAGTAAGGGAGCTGGTTGATGGAGGAAACTGAGGCATACGAAGGCTGACGGGGCCACTGCAGTCTCCTGGGTGATGTAAGTCACTCCCTGGGGTGGGGGCCGCCGGGGGTGGAGGCGCCAGGCTATTTCGGGAAGTTGTTACCCGGCAACGCAGATGCTGCTGGGAGGGTGGTGGTAGTGGGGGGGGGCGGGAGGGAAGGATGTCGTCACCTCCAGGAGGGGGCTGGGACCCTGCAGGGTGGAGACCTTGGTTCCCACAAACTCTCAGTCCCCGCTGAAGAGTGGATGTGCTCGTTGGTCTTGACCCCAGCCCCAGGGGATCCCCTCAGCCTCTCCCTCAGATGGTGCTGACTCTGGTCAGGACCGTAAAAGCAGGGGGAGGTGACCCCTTTACAGTTTCACTCATCTCCCCTGACCCCAGAGAAGCTGGCTACCTTCATCCTTTCACCGAGTTCCCCACCCCCTTCAGTGAGTACCATATCCTGTTAACTGAGCCTTTCCATCCTCCTCATTGCTTCCCATGCCCTTCCTCATTTTGCCTCCCCATCCCCCATCCATCTCCATGGAACAGACCCTTCCCATCTCCACACAGCACCCCTCTCCTTATTGCCTCCATCCCTCCTGATATGAACCCCCATCCCTTCTGGAACCTCTTCTCAAGTCCCCACCTCCTCTCTTAGAACCAAGTATCCTTTTTGACAGTCTTCCGAACCCTTTAAATACGCCCCTGGCCTGTCTCCCTGGTCCACACATCCCCTTTTCCCTGAGCCCCTAACCCTGTCTCCCTGGTCCACGCATCCCCTCTTCACTGAGCCCCTAACCCCGTCTCCCTGGTCCATGCATCCCCTCTTCTCTCAGCTCCTAGCCCCATCTCCCTGGTCCATGCATCCCCTCTCCCTCTTCTCTCAGCCCCTAACCCCGTCTCCCTGATCCAAGCATTCCCTCTTCACTGATCCCCTAACCCGTCTCCCTGGTCCACGACATCCCCTTTTCCCTGAGCCCCTGACCCTGTCTCCCTGGTCCAATCATCCCCTCTTCACTGAGCCCCTAACCCGTCTCCCTGGTCCATGCATCCCCTCTTCTCTCAGCCCCTAACCCCGTCTCCCTGGTCCATGCATCCCCTCTCCCTCTTCTCTCAGCTCCTAACCCCTTCTCTGTGATCCACGCATCCCCTCTCACTCAGCCCCTTTCCCCTTTAAAGGCCCCGCCCCCGCCCCTTCCCAGCTAAGAACTGGAGCAGAATGCTCAGGCATCGGCCCCGCCCCCTCCCAGACCTCCTTGGGTAACGGCAGCTCCCTCCCGGCCTCTCCCCGCCCCGCCCCACCCCCCGAGGGATGGAGCCTTCAGAAGGAGCCGCGTGGCCCACGTCAGAACTTGCGCATTCCTTTTCCTGACTGACAGCCGGCAGGGGGCAGCGCGGCCTGCCCAGGCCGGGAACTACAACTCCCAGCAGCCAGTGCGCACAAATCTCAGCCTTGGACTTTAATTTTCTACGTCCTATACCAATGATCAGGCTGGAAAATTACACAGATTTCTCCAATACCTCTGCTATCCGCTAGGAACGCCGCCCTCATCAGCGTGGAGACCTACAATTCCCAGAATATGTGGCTCCAAACTAAGTTCTGTGTGGATGCCTATCTGCCCCAGCCTACCCTCCGCTCAGGGAGAACTACAAATCCCAGAAATCTTCAGGACGGGGTGGGCGTGGGTTCAGACTGGGACCCATGTGAGGACTCCAATAGCCAGAATTCACTGGGGTTAGGAAGTGCTGAAAGTTCCCAGCATTTCCGGAGACACAGATAAATGTGTCCTAGAGGACTTCATTTCCTCTCAGCATTGACAGTGTTGGTGCACGTGCATCTGTATGCTTATGGGGGAGAGTGAGAAGAGTCCGCTTCCCAACATTCCATGGGTGCGAGGGGAGAAATAAAAACGAACCTCGGGGAAGGAAACGGGAACTACATTTCCCAGCATTCCTGAAGGGTGGGGGGGAGGAGCTGAAAGGTCGAGAGTTCCTTTTCCCGGTGGTCGTTGCGCGAGGGCGTTGGTTCCCTGCTCTTATCGGTTAAAAAAAAAAATACTCCACTTCCCAGAATGCTTTGTTGCTCTCTAACCCCTCCCCCCCAACAAGGGTGGGTCAGTGACGTATACTCGAGCATCCTCATCACACAAGCTGCGATGACTAATTCCACTGCCTCCCCTTTCCTTGCAACTAGCTGCTGAAGAAGAGCGGAGGCAGGGAGCGGGGCAGAAGTCTTTTGGCTTCGCGGCCGGCATATCCTTACTTTTTTTTTTGAGGCTCTCCCTTGGACCCGTAGTTTGACAGGAGGGGGTGGTGTCGAACTCCATCTCCCAGGATCCTCTGTGGCTTCAGGTACCAAAATGTTACAATGAAGTATATTTCCCGGCATCCCTCGCCGTCGTGGTCCGTGACGCAGAAGGAGGTAGTTGGGGGTTTTGGGGAACGGACTACGTGTCCCGGCATTCCTTGGGGCCATCCCCCCTCAGTGCTCTTCAGGGATCTCGACTTTTGAGGCGTTCTCCGCGTCCTCGGTTCACCTAGCGCCCCGAGAGCGCTCGCAGACCTTCTCCGGGCCCTGCCGTCTTGCCCCCGCCGGTCGCCTTGGAGCCAATGACGTTGCTTCTGCGGCGGAGCGAGGACTCCATTTCCCGGCATGCGCGACGGGCCGTGCCCCTCCTCGCTCCTGACGCCCAGCGGCCGCTGACTCCATTTCCCAGTACGCTCCGCGGGGTCGGGCCGGTCGTGTGAGCGTGCGCGAACTGCATTTCCCGGCGAGCCCCGCGGCGCGGAGCCGGAGCCGGAGCCGCAGCCGCAGCCGGAGCCGGAGCCGGAGCCGGAGGCCGGAGCGGCCGCGGCCTGGAGCGGAGCCGGAGCCTAGCTCAACCCGCCCCGGCCGGGGCCCCGGGGAGCAGCGCGGCGGCCTCTGAGGCGCCATGAGCGGCGGAGCCCCGGGGAGCGGCGGCAGCGGCGGCGGCGGCGGAAGCGACAGCATCTCGGGCCGGGCCCGGACCAGCTCGTTCGTGGAGCCGGGGCCGGCGGGGCCCGGGCCGGGCCGGGCGGAAGCGGAGCAGGCCCCGGGGCCACCGTCCCCAAGGCAGGCGGCCCGGGCTCGGCCCCGCCGGCCCCGGCGCCAGTCTCGGGTCCGGGCCCCGGCCCGGGTCCTGCTCCGGGCCCCATTCCTGGTCCCGGCCCCGGCGGCTCGGGTACCGGCGGCGGCGGCGGTGTCACGGGAGCCGTGAACGTGGCCTTGGCCTCGGGCTCTGGAGGAGGAGGAGGAGGGGGCGGCTCGAGCTTCCCACCACCTGCCGTGAAACTGGGCCGTGAGTAGGGGGTGGGGGCTCCCCTGCCCTCCTCCTTTCGCCCCCTCCCACCTCCCGAGGACTTGGGGGGGGTGCAGTTGCCCCAGGCAGGGAAGGGCTTCCACAGTGGGCTCCTCCTCGGAGGTCAGTCACCCGGGGAGTGGTCGTGGGGGTCAGAGGGTCTCTGCTTCTCCTAGCCCCCACGGCTGTCACTAAGGGGGCTGAACTAAGGCTTCCCCCCCCCCAGCAGTCCGGCGGTCCTAGGGACTGGAGGTTAAAGGTGAGGGCTCCCCCCCCCTTCAGCTGAGGAGGGATGCTGAGATCAGCCCCTTGTCCTGAGAAAGGCACCAGGTCAGCCACAGGAGGGGCAGAGGGGCTTGTCCCAGGGGCTGGACGTGACCACTCCCTACCCCTTCCACTGACTGGTGGGGGAGCAGGGAGTCGCCATGTCCCTCTTCTCCAGGTGACGGTGGCAAAGTGACCACGGTGATGGCGACCTTGGGGCAGGGGCCGGAGCGCTCCCAGGAGGTGGCCTATACAGACATCAAGGTGATCGGCAATGGCTCCTTTGGTGTCGTCTATCAGGCCCGCCTGGCGGAGACGGGGGAGCTGGTGGCCATCAAGAAGGTGCTGCAGGACAAGAGGTTCAAGGTACCAAGGGGCGAGGAGCGGGCATGGGAACCCAAGCTGTAGAGGTCAGTGGAGCTCAGTGACCCAGAGTGGAGATGGGTCGGGGACAGGGGAGATCTGGTCCCTGAGGGGAATCTGCCCGGTCTGGGTCCCCCAGAGGAGTAAGAGAGACCAGAATGACGAGGAGCCTGGTGAGGACGAGGGACTGTGTCTGGGGCATGAACCTCAGTCTAAGTCTTCGAGCAGAGAGAGAGGCAAGGGACAAGGAGCGGGCTGTAGCGTCTGGGGGAGCAGGAGACCCAGGCTGGGGTGAGGCTCTGGCTGTCAAGGGGTGGGGTTTGGAGGGCAGGAGGAGCCAGGTGGTAAACTAAAGGTCGAGGTCCTAGAAAGGAGTGCCGGCTTCTGTCTGACGCGTCCTAGAGGGTCCAGGGATGAGAGAGTTGAGGTAGAGGAAAGAGGGAACTCTGATGAGAGACCCTAAGGCAGGATCAGGGTTCTAGAGCAGCTAGGGAGGCCAGGAAGCATCTGACCTGTAGCTGGTGCGTGGGAGACTCGTGGCTTGGGAGGGCTGGAGTCAGGAGTTGGAGGCTCCATCCCAGAGAGAAAAGGGGAGAGCTACTTTTTGTGGTCAGCTCAGAGGGGCTGATCCCTGGGCCAGGGGGATGGGGAGTGGCCAGATCTGAGCAGGGATCTGGATCTCAGGGGGAGAAGGAATTCTGGAGGTCTGGGAAGGGAAAAGCCTGGAGAAAAGACTCATTTCTGGGGCCCAGGATCATGTGGTGGCATCCGGAGAAGTGGTGGGGACACAGTTGGGCTGAGCTCCCATTGGATGAATGGGGCTTTGGTGCTTGAGAAGGCAGGAGAAGGAAGGGCAGTTCTATGAGACTGGGGCCCCGGAAGCATCCTGGCCCATGGTCCAGTTCCTAAAAAGAGCAGCGAATCGGGAAGAGGTACTTTGACCTCGTGGAAAGAGAAGTAGATTTGACCTGACAAGACCTGGGTTCAAATCCTCTTTGGGCCACTGTGTGTGTGGCTTTGGATGAGTCACTCCTCTCTGGGCCTCACCTTCACCTTTCAGAGAGGGAGTTGGGCTGGCTGCCTTCAGCTCTAGGCCATGGGCCTAGAACCTCTAAGGTTCCTTTCGTTGCTAAACTCTGTAATTTCTGATGTTTGGGGAGGGGGAGATCAGGCATCAGAGGTTTCATAGAAAGAGAGAAAAGTGGTGCATGGAAGACGAGGGTCTGAGACGGGCCTGGGAGGGGAGTTGAGCCTGGTGAAGGAAGCAGGGAGGTCTGGCGTCCCAGGGACAGGGGACGGAACGTCTGAGGCAAGGGCACAAGGAGGAAATGGAGGTTGGGCAAGAGTGGGCCGAGACCACAAAAGGAGAAAACTAGTCTGGAAGGGGGAAGAGAGGGGCTCTGCTGCCTCTGCCCCACGCTCAGCTCTGCCTCCTGAGCACAGCGCTCTCTTTCCCCAGAATCGGGAGCTACAGATCATGAGGAAGCTGGACCATTGCAACATCGTACGGCTTCGCTATTTCTTCTACTCCAGTGGGGAGAAGGTGAGGTCTGGAGGCCTGGCAGAGCGGCTCCCCCAGCTCTGGGGAGTGCCTGGGTCCCCTCCTCACCCTGCTCTCCTTTCCTCACGGCAGAAGGATGAGCTCTACCTGAATCTGGTGCTGGACTTTGTGCCTGAGACCGTTTACCGGGTGGCACGGCATTTCACCAAGGCCAAGCTGACCATCCCGCCCATCTACGTCAAGGTGGGACTCGGGCCCCAGCTCATCCTTGCGGTTAAGTCCTGGGAGGGTCCTGCTCTCTCAGACATGGGAATGGGGATGACCTCATGGGACAGCAAGAAAGGGCCAGAGGAGGGGAGGGGGCGGGCCTGGGCTCACATGAACCAGCCATAGGCCCCTTGGGTGGCCTGGGGAAGCCTGCGGACCCTTTCCAGAATCATGTTTTTAAATAATTGTAGTTAGAGGTTATTGAAAATAGATGTAACTGCGCCTCCCCTCAAGTTCACAGACCCCTTGATTTAGAAGGTGCTTCTTTTTGGCCTGGTTTCTGTTCTGCAGAGTGGGCACCTCGAAGTGTCTGTGATAAAGAAGACCCCCTCATACCCCAACAAGGGCCTGTAGGAAGGCTGGGCCTCTGCTCTCCAGTCCAGCCGCTCTGGACCCTGAAGCATGCTCCTAGGCTGCAGTGCCTGAGGACTTTCTCCCCGGGGGTCAGGACCCCTGGTGCTAGAGGGAGTCAGTGTGGGTGAGCAAGATGGGCGCGAGGACAGTGGTATGAGTGACCAGGCAAGGGCCACGAGCAAGCCTCTCCCGTCTTTGTTCCTTAAGTGATGAGCTGTAGGGCCTTGTGCCCAGGGGTCTCTAAGATCTGGCCTGGGCTTCAGACGGCATTGAGGCTAACCCTCAGCTGAGCCAGCATCCCCTCTGGTATTTCTGAGACTGTGCTGGGAGACCACCCTGGACAGGGAACTCGCTCCTCCCCAAAGCAGCCCGTCCCGTCGTTGGGCAGTTCTGACAGGGTCAGTTTGCTTTTCTTTACCGTGAGCTACGTTTCACCTGCCCGCGATTCTCCCCATCACTTCCGTGGCTGAAGATGTGTCTTGTCCACGGTCACAGCTAGCGGAGGCTGAGCCGGGGCCGGATTGTGGGCCTGACATGCCAGTGCTATTGGCTGTGTCTTAAGGACCAGCCCAGGGTCTTCCCCCCCATGCTTCCAGGCTCAGCAGTGGATCTTCATGGGGCAGTTTCTGGTCTTGGCTGCCTTCCTCTGTGTGTGCTCCTGGTCAAGAACTGTGGCCCCTGAGCCATGTCTGGGCTTGAGGGAACAGACGGGCATAGGGCACTGTGTCCCACTTCTGCCATGGCCCACTTTGTGACTCACTGCGGGCAGGGTCTTTGCCCTCTTGGGACCCCCTGCATAGTCAGGGGCCTTAGACGACAGGAGCCCCCAGGCCCTCCTGGCTCTCCTGTCTGATTCTGTGGACTTGCTCCTGCGTGCTGCTTGGGACTGGGAGTTCTCAGTCACTGAGCCTTAGCTCAGACTCTTAGGGCTGGCAGGGACTGCACAAGGCATGTGGCCCAGCCAGGACCCGAGTCCCCTCTACCTCCACCTTGTTCTCAACAAGTGACCGAATATGCAGCCTCTGCTGGAGGACCTCCAGCAGTCGGGGGCTCACTACCTGGTCTTTTGGAGCACCAGGTTACATTACATGGAGACCCTCTGGGGCCAAGCAGAAGAGCCCTTAGTGGTTGGACCTTGCAATCCATGAAGGCATCTAGCTTGGAAGACTCCCTTGACCCTTTCTGGGACAGCGATATTGTGGTAGCCCTGCCTCCCCTAATGCTCTGGTGGGGGGTGTCTTGCCCTAAGGCTGACCACAGTGTCCCTTGCCCCCAGGTGTACATGTACCAGCTTTTTCGGAGCTTGGCCTACATCCACTCACAGGGCGTGTGCCATAGAGACATCAAGCCCCAGAACCTCCTGGTGGACCCAGACACTGCTGTCCTCAAGCTCTGTGACTTTGGCAGGTGGGCAGAGCTGGGGCCTGGGGCTAGCCGGTGTGGGGAGGGGTGCCGGGACCTCAGCAGCCTTCATTTCCTCCCTCCTGCACATTGTCTGACAGTGCTAAGCAGCTGGTCCGGGGAGAGCCCAACGTCTCCTACATCTGCTCGAGGTACTACCGGGCCCCCGAGCTCATCTTCGGAGCTACCGACTACACTTCGTCCATCGGTCAGAGCCGCCAGGAGGCTGGGGTCATGGTGGGCCAGAGGCTGCCTTGTTCTCTTTGTCTCACCTGGTTTTTGGTCTGGGGTGGGGTCAGGGAGGATTGACGGGGATGGTTGGCGGCCGTGGTGGGCTGGAGCTCCAGCCACTCAGGGGTCAGGGCCAGACCGTGGGCATGGGGCTGGGGCAGAACCAGGTTTCTGGTGCCACCAGACCAGACTTCCATTTGTGTGCCTGGCCTCCAGATGATGGCAAGGTCGTCCGGCCCCGATGGCTTGTGGTCGGCTCAGGCAGCTCCTCCGTGATGGAGCCGTCCAGAGAGGAGGCCACAGATGCCCGGGAGGCGGAACGTACTCCTTTGCCTTCTGATGGGCTTTCTGTTGGCAGATGTGTGGTCGGCTGGCTGCGTCCTAGCTGAGCTCCTCCTCGGCCAGCCCATCTTTCCTGGGGACAGTGGGGTGGACCAACTGGTAGAAATTATCAAGGTGAGCATGGAGGAGTCTGTGAGCTGTGAGAGTGAGTGGCACCGAGGGCGAGTCTGAGCCCTTCGACAAAGGTCACTGCGTTCCCTGCAGGTGTTGGGGACGCCCACACGGGAGCAAATCGGGAGATGAACCCAAATTACACTGAGTTTAAGTTCCCCCAGATCAAGGCCCATCCATGGACAAAGGTTTGGCCATAGTTTGTTTTGGGGGGGGGGGAAGTAGTGGCTCTGGGCCCTAGGACCCCGGCCCACGGCGGGAGGAGGCTCACGGCTGCCCCGGGCCCTCTGTGTCCTCCTGTGTGTCAGGTCTTTAAGGCACGGACACCGCCAGAGGCTATCGCACTGTGCTCCCACCTGCTGGAGTACACCCCGGCCACGAGGCTGTCCCCCTTGGAGGCCTGCGCCCATAGCTTCTTCGATGACCTGCGCAGCCCCGGGGCCCAGCTCCCCAACAGCCGGCAGCTGCCCCCCCTCTTCAACTTTAGCCCTGGTGGTGAGTTGGGGAGAGGGGGCTTGGGGGTGGGAATGGAGCCAGGGAAGGGGAGAGATGAGAGGTAGAAGTCAGCCAGGGTGGGGGCAGACAGGCAGGAGGTGAACCGAGGCTGGGCTGGGGAGTACGGACGCTCACTCATCTGCCTTCCCCCGCCCCCCAGAACTCTCCATCCAGCCGAATCTCAATGGCATCCTTATCCCTCCCCACCTGAGGAGCCCTGCAGCTTCCGCCTCGTCGTCCTCACGTGGTGAGTTGGGGGACAACCAGGAGGCCTCTGGGCGGCGGCAGGTCAGTGGGAGGGCCTGGAGTTGACACTTCCCTGTGTTGCCTTGGTTTCAGGGGAGAACCAGGAGCTTCCAGGACAGGAGCCTTCCACGTCTGTAACCAACTCCTCCTGAGGGCCTCCAGGACGCCCCTCCCACCTTCCATCCTGGAAGCCTGGGGTGGAGGCCTGGGTCCTCGAGCCTGCCTTCTCCCCATCCCTGGCTGGGCTGTTTTTAGATGGGGGGCGAGGAAAGGGGAGAAGACAGCCGAGACCCAGGCCCCTCCTACCTCACAGAGGCAAGAGCCTGGTAGGGGACATGGAGGAGGGGGTACCCCTTTAGCCCCCTGCACTGAGCTGGCTGGCCGAGCTAGCTTTTTAACAGAGGATTTTAACTGGGTGTTGGGGGGTGGTGGAGAGAGAAGGAAGAGGCTCTTTGGGCTTGGCCACAGGGGTTTGAGCATTCCCCCCTTACCCCTGCCTTGGTCCTGTCCCTGCCACCCTCCATTTGTCCCTTGTAAATAGGACCAGACCCTGTCTCAGGCCCCTCTTTCTTCCTCAGCCCTCCCCTCTTTTTCCCCCCGGGTGTAAATAGATTGTTATAATTTTTTCTTAAAGAAAATGTTGCAATGATTCGCGCCGCCCATCCCTCCAGCCCCAGTTATGTCCCATCTGCCCTCCCTGCTGCCCCCCCCCGGCCCCCCGGGACAGGGCGGGGGGCCGGGGGTCCTGATGTCTTCGTTCCCACGGTAGGGTTTGCCTGTGTACAGAACTTCCGTTCAATAAATTATTGGCATGAGAAGGAGCTGCCTCTGCCCTGGTGTCCCTTGGGCAAGCTGGGGAGGGTGGTGTGGGCCTGAGCCTCGTGCTGGCTCTGCCTGGGATCCTGGGCAGGCCCTTTCCTCCTGGGCCTCCTCTCCCTGTTGGGGAATGGAGCCTTGGCCCCCACATTTCCTCGTGTCCCGTCCAGGCTGGGCCTCCTCTTGTAGTGCTGACCTAGGGTGGAAAACATTTATTCCCACAAATAAATACTCGGGGAGGTAGCTTGTGGGCATGTGTTTATTGCCATTTTACAGAGGAGGAAACTGAGGCCCACATTAAGCGGTCAGCGTTTTTGTCAGTGATTTGGATGAAGGCTTGGGAAGCAAGCTTGTTGGATCAGGGTACAATGAAGGGCCGCATTTGGTAGAAGAAATGTTAGGTGACGTATCTGGGAAGTACAAGATAGAGGAGGAACAGCTAGATGTGTTTGTGTGATGACGTCATTGGCGCCCCGCGCCGGCCACAAGAGCTGACAAGATCGTGGGGTCTCAGAGGAAGGGCTTGGGAGTCCCATTGTCCTTGGCCTTAGTTGGACCATGGCTGGAGTGTGAGCTAATCCCTCGCCAAATCTGGTGGCGGTCCTTGAGATCCTGCCACGTTGTGTTGTAGTGAAGGCCCTGGGCGTATTTCTCACCTGGAGAACAAAAAGTCATCCTTAATTGTTGGAATAAGGGAGTAAGCACGCATAGAGTGCCTACTGTGTGCCAGGCATTGTGCTAAACACTTTTATATATATGATCTCATTTGGTCCTCTCAACAATGCAGTTATTATCCCCATTTTACAGATGAAGGAACTGAGGTAAGCAGAGGCTAAGCAATTTGCCCAGTCACACAGCCAGTAGGTGTCTTGTGGGGCGGGTAACACTTGCCTGGTTTGGCCCCAGAGAGCACAGCCAGACCCCTCACAGAGCTGCCCAGAGGTGAAGGGGGTGACCTTGGAAGGAAGGGGGTTGGTTTCCCCTCGTGAGAAGTGTGGCTGGGATGGCCGATCAGGAGTAGCGACTTCCCTCTCCCTCTGGTGGTGTTCAGGCAAAGGCTGGATGACCATCTGTCTGGGAAGCCTCTCATGTAGGATTCGTGATTTGGGTGTAGCTGGGCCCTGATCACAGAGGCCTCAGGTATAAGAACTCCAGGGCTCCTCGAGCAGCTGGAACCAGGTGAAGATGTAATCGGGAAACATTTAACAAAATAAATAAGAATGCGCTAAGACTTGGTCGGAGTGGTTTTCTAAGGCACCCACAGCCTGCAGGGAGGCTTTCCTGCCTCCCTCCCCTTCCTGTTGGAGCTGGACACCACAGCCTCCATGACTGCCAGGGTCCCTTCTCCTTCTGCCATTCTGTCATTGGGAGGCTTCATGTCAAGCCTGTCACGGGGGGAAATTCAGGCCGGATTCCAGAGCACCCACCGTCATCCCTTCTGAACTCCTGTAACCTGACCTGAGTCACACTGAGATTTGAACACGTGGCCCCATGCCGAGTCTTAGATTCTTGTCCCGGATCAGCCTTTCACTGCCCCGTGGCAAACCAAGGCTCCGTCTACATCAGACCCTCCTCTATTGTTGTGGCCTGGAAAAGATGGCTCCAGTGTTCATGGGGTGCACACGTACTGGGGGAGGGGGAGTTGGGGTCGGGGCAGGAACCATAAGGCCCATGTGACGCTGGACTCCGAACCTGCAGGGTCTGGCCCGAGGGTGGCAGAACAGGGCTGTGGGAAGCCCTGAGTGGGCTCAAAGTTCGAGAAGCAGGCTCAGACCGGGCCTGTGCCACTCCCTACTTGGGTTGGTTGGGGCACCCCGCCCCCTTTCTGGTCTGTCTCCTCAGTTGTCCAGTGCAGGGCTGAGGTGGCCTCTCCCTCTGTCCTTCCCTCTGCAACCTCTGGCTGGGGGGCCCCTCTTCTGGGCATTTTCAAATTCCTGGCTCTCCTCTGACTGGCCTCTTTCCCCAGCATAGTCTGCTGTGTTTCCTTCCAGGTTTTAACTGTCATCTCTATAGACGATTCTCAGATTTGTCCAGCCTTAACCCCTCTCCTAACCTTGCGTCTCCAACTGCCTATTAGACGTCTTAAATTCAGTGTGTCCCCAACTGACCGTGTCAGCCCCCTGCTTCTCTGTCATGGTAAAAGGCAGCACCAGGCTCCCAACCCAGGAGTCCCTGGTGCAGGTCCTCATCGCCTCCCCCCCGACCACTGCCAGACTGATCTTCCGGAAGTCATCCTCTCCCCTCCAGCCGTCCAGTCGGCTCCACGATCAAACACAAAAATAACCCTGTTGGGCTTTTAAATGAAGCCTTCCATAAGCTGTCCCCTTCCAACCTTCCCAGTCTCCATCTAGTGACAGTGCCCTCCTGGCTGCTATTCCTCCACAAGACTGGGCATTCTCACTGGCCGTGCCCAGGCCTGGCCCACTCAGCCTCCTGGCACCCCTAGATTCCCTGACCTCCCACAGGGCTGGTGCCTTACATTACGCCCAACTTAGCCAGTAGAAGTGTGGTTCTGACGACATCATTTGCCCGTCTGCCTCGTGACTGAGCAGCTTGGGGCAGAGATGGCCATTTGCCTTTCTCTGAATCCCGGCACTGGGCATGTAGCAGGTGTTTGGTAAGCGTGGTGACTGACGGACTGACGGGTGACTTTTTGGGGTTTTCTCTATAGAGTGGCGTTCCTTGGACACTGCTGCAGGGGTGCTCGTTGTTGAAGGGAGTGCCTCTGGGAGGGGGGCTGGAACCAGTCTGTTCAGCCGCCCACGTGCAGTGGATCCCCTGGGTTTGGCTGAGTGGCTCTGCCCTGTGAGGTTTCCTCATCTGCTGAAGGGAGGAGAGCAGAAAGGGACGGTCAACGGTGGTTCTCCTCACAAGGGCGGCCTGCTCAAGTTGCCAGATGTGAAGATGATTTCCTTCTCTGGAAAATGGGAATGCCATCTGCCCTCCCCCTGCCATTGGGCTGGTCAGCTCAGGACTTCATCATGGGCCTTCTCCCAAGGCAGACGCTCTTGGGAGCACCCCCTCTCCCTAGATGCAGATTTAGGGCCCAGTTCCTCATTCTCCTTTGCACTTGTGAGCTGGTAGCCTGAAGGGCACAGGATTGGCCGGCTGGTCACTCACCAGGAAGGGCAAGGTGGGGAGCACTCACATTTCAGGTTCTTGTTTGGACTAGGCACCTGAAGCTCCTGGAAACCCCAGGGTGCAAGAGAGATGAGCAGAGAGGAGAAGGGGGTCCAAACCACATCATACCACTTCCAGCGACCTGGGGATGTTCCTCCGGGAGAGGGCACGGGGCCAGCAGGGAACGGGCTGCTCTGGGCAGTCAGGCCAGGAGGAAGAGCTGATTGAGCACGGTTTAGCCACTTGTAGACCAGGCGAGCTAGCGCTGAGGTTCTCTGTGGGGTCACTGCGGATGCTCTTTGGTATCCTAACTCACTTGATTTCTGTGCCCAGGAAGGGCCTCGGAAACTAAATCTCCCAGGACAGCTGGGGACCATGACCACCATAACGCTGAAGGACGCCCACCTGGCCTCCGGTAATGGAGAAACAAGCTCTGCGGTGTGAGCAGCCTCAGTCCCCCAAAAGCTGAAGACCTGAGGCAGACAAGAGGGGCTCAGTTTAGCTCCCACAGGTCACTAGATTCTGGAAGCTTTGATTTCCTGACCTATGAAAGAGGAGGGTGGCACAGTCTTCTCTCCTCCTCAATCTGTGATCATGTGGAGAAGGCAAATTTCTAGTTCATTAGCACAGCGACATCTATGCAAACTCATTTATTAAGGACCCAGCCCCGCCTTGCCTTGTCTCAGCCTGTCACACAAAAGCAGCGTCCAGGTGTAGAAGTCCCCCAGCTCCACCTGTCCCTCCCAGGTGCAGCCCCCCAGCCCCCAGTGCCACCTGGCACAGCTGCAACGTGTCCACCAGGGCAAGGGGCTGCGAAGTCTCGATGATGGCAATGGTCTCGCCCAGCTCTGTGCACATGACGGTCTGCTGTGGGGCTGGGGCTGGCGGGTGGGGGGCTGCGGTGGGTTTGGGCTCATCCCGCCCCACGTGGCCGTGCCGGGGGCGCCGCTGCCCGGCCGCCCCCTTCCCGTACAGGCTCCGGACCGTGGCCAGACGTGCCTGGAGGCGTGAGGCCCGGGAGAAGGCTGCAGACCGGCCGTGCAGCTGCCGATGCTGCTGCAGGTTGGAGCTCTGGGTGAATCGCTTACCGCAGTCAGGGCAAGGGTAGGGACGAGCCCCCGTGTGGGTCAGCTGGTGGCGGCTGAGGTTGGCGAGCGAGGCGAAGGTCTTCCCACAGGCATGGCACTGGAAGGGCCGCTCGCCTGTGTGCGTGCGCAGATGGTTGCGCACGTGGACCAACTTCTTAAAGCCTTTCCCGCAGACCCCACAGCGGTGCCGCCGCTCAGGCGGGGAGTGCACGGCCCGCCGGTGCCTGGCTAGCCGGGCTGCGGAGGAAAAGGCTTTGGTGCAGTGTGGGCAAGACAAGGCGGCGGGTGGCAGTGGGGGCGGGGGTGGTGGGGGTGCAGGAGGTGGTGGCGGGGGTGCCCCGCTCTTTCCCGCGTGGGTCCGCCGGTGGTAGAGAAATTTTGTCATGTTGCTGAAAGTCTTGCCACAGGGACAGCGGTGCAGGGGATTGGCCGTGTGGGCCCGGCGGTGGGCAACCAGCGTGAGCTCTGTCCCGAAGCCCCGGCCGCAGTCCACACATAAGTAGCGTGCCTCGCCCCGGTGCAGCCGGAGATGCTGCTCCAGGGAGGTGGCTTTCTTGAAGACTTTGGAGCAGGCGGGGCACTCGTGGGTGCCCCCAACGTGGGCGCGGCCGTGGGCCAGGAGACGGTTGGCAGAGCTAAAGCCACGCTGACACTGGGAACAGTGATGGAGGGCAGCAGCTGGGGCGCGGGCTGCCCGTCGGGGCCGCCGCAGCTCCTCCCCCGATCCCCAGGCGCCCTGGCCATCCCCACACTGGCGGACGTGGGCAGCTCCCTCGTCCTCGGCTGCTGCCCCCTCTGGGCGGGACCCTTCCTCCTCCTCTCCTCCGTCAGCCTCCTCCTTCTCGAGGGAGGCAAAGTGGGTCCCTTGGTGCTCCAAGAACTCCTCAGGGGTGTCCAGCAGCTGCGCGCACTCGGGGCACTCGTAGGGGTCCATCGTGGCCACAGGCGAGGGGGTCAGCGGCTCTGCCTCCTCGGGGGCGGGGCAGGCCTCGCAGTGGGCCAGCCACAGGTCAGGGGACAAGAAGAGCTCCTCGCAGTCGCCACAGTGGTACTGGACGTGGCCCTGAAGGGGGCCGACGGGAGGGTCGGAGTCCTGGGTGTGGGCGTCCCGGTGGGCCAGCAGGGCCTCCTGAGACAGCAGGAGCTCGGAGCACTCCAGGCACTGGAAGTGGCCATCCTGGGGCAGGGAGCCGCTGGCTGGGCTGGCCGGGCGGAGCTCCTCGGGGCTGGGCTGGGCGTGCTGCTGCTGGTGCAGGAAGACCTCCTCCAGGGTGTCGTAGAGCAGGCCGCAGGCGGAGCAGATGTACTGGTGCTGCAGCCAGAGTGGGGCACCGGGGCCCGCTGTCACCTCTGCCATGGCCTGCGGAGCAAGGCGAGCCCAGTCAGGAGCGCCCCCTCCCCACACCTGCCCCCCGGGGTCCACGCCCGGGACCCCTGCCTCTGCTTCCCTAACAGTACTGCTCTCGACAGTAAGAGCAGTACCCATTAGGCACCTACTATGTGCCAGGCACAGCTCCTACCACCCGCTTCTTCTGACTCTCACAACCCCCACCCTGGCACGGAGGGGCTGTCACAATCCCCACTGGACGGGTGAGGAAACTGAGGCTGGCAGAGGTTTAGGTGCCCAGGGCCCCCCCATGGCACCCCCTAGTGGCCTCTGTGGTTCATTAAGCCCCTAAACTGGGGGTGGGGTGAGGGGGTCCAGCGCTGGGCCCCTCCTTGCCTGGGCTCTCCCCTGTCTCCGCTGGTCTCTGTCGGGGTCGGGACACAGCTGTTGGAGACGGGAGACCGCGCTGAGGGGGGCTTGGCTCTGTCTCTTGTCTCTTCCTCAGTATCTCTAGCCTCTCGGTGTCTCTTGTCTCTGTCTTTCCCTCAGTATCTCTAGCCTCTCGGTGTCTCTGATCCCTCAATGTCTCTCATCTCTGTCTGTCCCTTGGTATCTCCAGTCTCTCAGTGTCTCTCATCTCTGTCTCTCCCTCAATGCCTCTCTTCTCTCGGTGTCTCTCTCACCCCCACCTCACTGGCCCCTCCCCCCGCTGCCCCCCCTTACCGGACCTTCCGCCGTCACCGCTCCCGTTATCGCCACTGCCACCACGGCCCGGAGCGCACCCCGCACCATCGCCGCCTCCCATTGGGCGCCTTGGGATCCAATGGGCGCCGGGGGCGGGGCGAGGAGCGCAGGGGCGGGACTAAAGGGGGCTCAAGGAGGCGCAGGCGCGAACCTCTCTGAGGACTGGACTGAGGGGGAGGCTCGAGGCGCAGGCGCAGGCGCAGGCGCAGGCGCAGGACAGGCAAAAGCGACCGGTTATTTTTAGGGCCGCTAGGCCGCGCCATGGTTCCCAGAACGCTGGGCTTGGAGCCAGGAAGGCCAGAGTTCTTAAGGGATTCCAGACTCGAGCTGTGCGGCCCTGCCCCGATCACTTCTGTGGTTTGCCTCGGTGTTAAGCACCTACCTCCCAGAGCTGTTGTGAGGGTCAAAGAAGAAAAACTCTCTTTCCCTCCCCCTTCTCACACCTCTCCTTCCAAAAGGGGCCGGTCCTGTGCTACTACAGTGGATCAGCGTCCTTGGCTTGGGGATGGAGGCCCTGGGTTCGAATTTTGCCTTTCATTCTTAGTGCCCATATGACCCAGGAAAGACTTCTCCACCGCCCCTAAGGTCCCTTTCAACTTGGCGTCTACGCGCCGCGCGCCCTCCCTACCCTTTAGCCCCACCCCCCCACCCCAGACATAAAGGGAGCGTTAAGTAGTCATTTGGGAAGCAGCAGAAGCCCAGGGCTGGGGGCAAGGCCGTATTGTGGGTCACAAGGTGACCTAATTCACCCAACTCTGGATTTGCTCAGTTTGCTTCTCTCTTTTTCCCATAAAGACTACCTGGTACACTGTAAGCGTTTAATAAATGCTTATGTAATTGACTTTTGGTTGAAGCCATTTGGGGGTGGGGCACGCCCCTGAAAGGAAGGAAGTTTGTGTTTGGGGAGGCTGGGGACAAGCTGCCCCACCCTGTGACTGACGCCCGAGCCGGGGACCAATTTGAGTCTGCCCTGCCGAGGGGCCCCCTGCCTCCCTTTGGGAAGGGGGATGAGTCAGGGTGGGCGGGGACAGAGGAGACCTCCCTCCCACCTTCCCGGAGTGGCCACAGCCCTCCTCCCTGTGCCCCGGGCAGCTGCACCCAAGAAGCCACAAGCCCCACATCCGGAGCCTCTCCAGGTATGGGGACCTCCCCCTCCCCCTCCCCCTCCCTGCGCTAGCCAGCCCCAGGTGGGACTGGTGGGGGAAGGGAGGGGAAGGCTGGGCTTTCTGGCATTGGTGGGGTGGGGGGAGGCGGCTTCCCTGAGAGAAGGGGCTCTTCCACCTCACTCTGCGTCCCCGGCGCTTAGCGCAGTCAGGCACACAGCCGGCGCTTCATCATCGCTGATTGATGGATAAAACCTGCTAGGCTTCCCAGGCACTATTGTCCAATAAGGTGTTTGTGATTGATTTTGGGTCTCGTTTATTACGCAACTTGTCTCCTTTTAAAAACCAACTCCAGATCGCGTGGATCGTGACCGTTTTTCGCTTACTGCTACTGAGTTGGCGGCTCAGAGTTCAAATCCTGCCTCAGACCCTTGCTAAGTCACCTTACCTGCCCCTGACTCAGTTTCCTCCTCTGGGAAGTGGGGCTTATAACAACACCTCCCTCCGGGGGATTGTCGGAAGGAAACCCGGAGATAACCCCTTTGGGTGCTACTTGGGTGCTCCTGATATCATGGGCGACGTAGCCCCTTGGGATTCCTGGACCTCTAGGTCCTCCCGGGGCGCAGTGATGCTCTTGGGTCTAATTCCACCAAACATCTCCTTTTTACCGCGCTGAATCTGGCAATTAGCTTTGGTTTTCCGACAGGAATGCCCTGGGGGGGGCATTTATGCGGCACTTTACGAGTACTACAACCACCCTCTGGCGTGGCTGCTATTGTTATCCCCATTTTACAGAGGAGTAAACTGAGTTTTAGGTTAATCGGCCGAGGTAGGATTTGAACTCAGAGCTGTTATTCCCAAATCCAAGGATTCTTAGGGACTTGGAGGGAAAAGGGGCGTTCAGGGATGGGCCAGGCCGACCCTAGAGGAAGGTCACCGAGGCCCAAGGAGGGGCAGGGCCCCCAGGCACTGCATCCCTGGAAGTGGCATCAGCCTCAATTTACAGGTGACAAAACTGAGGCCCAGAGAGGGGGAAGTGACTCGAGGCTGGGCAGGCCGGCTTTGACCTCAGGTGAGCTCAGGTGAACAAGTTGAGAAGCCTAGCCTGCGTCCTTCTCCCCCTTACCCACCTCCTGTCCCGCCCGCTCTCGGCATGCGCATGCTCAGCTGACCCTCGCAGACAGGTGTGGGAGGGGGCGGGGGACGAGCAGGTGCACGGGGAGAAGACTCGTTGCGTCTGCGCAGAGCCAGCCTGGGCGCCCGCACCTGCGCGGGTGAGCAGCCGCGGTAGGAGGAGGCGGGGCGGGGCGCTCTCTGCGCAGGCGCAGTTGCAGAGAAGGTACGAGAAAGAGTCCAGCTGCTGCAGCCCAGGGAGGTACCCCTGTGGACGCGACACCCCTCCCCCCCGGGCGGGCGAGGGCTCGGAGCGTCCGGCTTGTGCCTTCGGTCTGGGCGGGAGGGGGGCTGAAGAGTTCGGACGGAGACCCTGGGACTTGGGAGGGACCATTTAAACAGAGTTCGGACCCTGCCACCCGTCCGAGCAGGGGCTGACTGAGAGCCCCCCCCTCGGGGAACTGGGCAGGTACCATCTCCCCTCCGTGGAGGGGAGCGCCGTGGGGAGGGGCGGGGCCGCCGGGGCGGGGGCTGGAAGGGGTGATGCCCTAGGATGCTGACTCCCCCTCCCTCGCCCCTTTCTGTTTCAGCATCTCCTCTCCTCGTCTCCCCTAGACCACCCTCCCCAACCTGCCCCGATGGTGGGGCCCCGGGGGCCGTGCAGCCCCTGCTGGGAGGAGGATGCGTGTCTAGACTATTACGGGCTGCAGTCCCTGCACCGCATGTTCCAGGTGGTGGGCGCCCAGCTGGCTGAGCAGGAGCTGTCCGTGCTCTCCTTCCTGCTGGACGAGGCTCTGCCAGCACCCGAGGATGGGGAGCCCAGCCTGGCCCCAGTGGGGGGCCTGGGCCGGCCTCCGGCCCGCTCTGGCCTGGAGCTTCTGCTGGAGCTGGAGAGGAGGGGCCAGTGTGACGAGGCCCACCTGGGGCCACTGATGCAGCTGCTGCGGGTGCTGGCCCGGCAAGATCTGCTGCCCAGGCTCTCGCTCAAGCGGGCCCGCCCAGGTATGCAGGACAGGGCTGGCCCTGGAGCTGGGGAATGTTGGGACCTCCAGGAGAAAGAGATGGCTGGGGCCCAGGGAGGGAATCAGGGCCTGGTGGGGGCTCTCTGGGGGAGGGGAACAGAGCCTGGTGGGGCCCCTTTGGGGGAGGGGAACAGGACCTGGTGGGGCCCCTCTGAGAGAGGGGAACAGGGCCTGGTGGGGTCCTTCTGGGAGAGGGGGATAGATAGGGTTCAGAGAGGGGAACAGGGCCTGGTGGGGCCTCTCTAGGGGAAAGGGATGATTAGGGCTCTAACAAGAAAAGAGATGAGAGACTGCTGGGGCCCCTCTAGGGGAAGGGGACGGTTAGGAACCAGAGGAGGGATGGGAACAGGGCCTGCTGGGCCCCCTCTATGATAAAGGCATAGATCAGGTTTGGTTGGGTATCTCCAGGGGAAGGGGGTGGGCAGGACCAGTGTCCCACAGGAAGCTAGCTGCTGACTGAGAAAGGGACAGATGGTCTCCAGAGGGCAGATATTGGCCAGCGATTAGGAGTTGAGTGCTTTGTGTGGAGAAGGTGACGGATGGGCCCTGAGAGATGAGCTACTGGTCTGACAGGAGCAGAAGAAAGAGATGAGAAGGGAGGAGGGGATAAACAGATACTTCTTGGAGAAGAACAGTGAGGCTTGGCATTGGAGGGGGTGTTCTATCTTTTTTTTTTTTTTGGTTAGGCAGTGGGGTTAAGTGACTTGCCCAAGGTCATTCAGCTAGTAAGTGTTATGTGTCTAAAGCTGCATTTGAACTCAGGTCCTCCTGAATCCAGGGCCGGTGGTCTACCCATTTCGCCACCTAGCTGCCCCTGGTGCTTTGCCTTTTGGAGGAGAGGTGCACAGACACAATCTGGGGAAAGCCCATAGATCAGACATCTCTTAGAGAGGGTGTGGGCCAGCTAGGTCCTGGAATTCTAGGACTTGGGGTTAAAGAGTCTGAGAGCTCATTGAGGTGATTTCCTCATTTCATAGCTGAGACTGATGTCTGCAGCAAGTTAAGGGCAGTGCCAGGGTCTAGACCCAGGACCTCTGACTATGTCATGTTCTTCATCCTATAACCAAGACCAGACCCATGTTCCCAGAGCCCTGCTTGTTCTCTTTCTCCACAATTATCCCAGACCACTGACCATCTTCCCCATTCCCTGGGGGGTATACTGCAGTCTCTGTCTGTTCCTAGGACAATACCTGCTCTCCCAGAATCATGTCCCTCTGCCTGGCCTGAGGATGGGGGGGGCGGGGATCAGTTGGACAGGGGATGGGCAGAAGGCAGGTATCATTCTGGGAATGGGGAAGCTCAGATCCTTCTTGGAGGGAGGCACAGGCAGGCCCTGGGATCAGATGGGTGGGGGAGCCTTGGCATCTGGACCGCACTGCCCAGTGCCTCCACCTTTTCCCTTCCTCAGTGTCCCCTGAGCGCTATGGCTGTGGTCCTTCTGGGTCAGACTGGAGAGGCCGGAGGGTAGCTGTTTGGGCTCGGCCAGCAGAACTTCGCAAAGGGCCCAGTGGGAGGCAGGTGAGTCCAGTGGAGTGGGGTGGGTCTGTGTAATGGGGTTTCTGCAGCCTTTAACAGAGGGATGCAATGTGATAAGGTTTGTTTATTGAAATATAGTTCAAGTAGTGGTGTGGCATAGTGAATAAAAGACCTGGGTTCGAATCTTGCACCAGATATTTATGACCTCTGTGACCCTGGGTAAGACCATCTCTGGGCCTCAATTTCTGCTCTGTAAAAGGAGGGGGTTGGACACAACCCCTAAATGTGTGCCTAGGTGTAGTTCAGTGACTCCAGGAATATTTCTGGGCTCAGAGGCCGGAGGATAAGTTCAAATCGCAGCTGTAACACATTGCTATGACAGCTTTATTCCTCTGCGGTTGAGGTGGTGGGCAGCATGGTTCCCAGCTCCTGCTAGCAGCAATAAACAGCATCTTGGATTTAGAGTCAGGACACGGGGTTCAGAGGAGGCAGCACAGTGGGTAAAGCATCAGGCCTGGAATCAGGAAGACCTGGCTTCAAATCCGGCCTCGGGCACTTACCAGCTGTGGCTCTGGACAAGTCACTTCACCCTGTTTGCCTCAGTTTCCTCATCTGTCGAATGAACTGGAGAAGGAAGTGGCGAACTGCTCCAGTGTCTGTGCCAAGAAAACCCCAGATGGGGTGATGGAGGGTTGGGCAGGACTGAAAAACAACGAAACACAAAGGATGCTCCTCCCCTTTTCCCCCACCCCCGACTCATTTCAAGGCTCTGTTCTCCCCCCTCAAACTCTCCTAGACGTCGGTTCTTCACGTATTACTCCTGACGCTCCTCCAGTCCCTCACTTTCCTTCTCACCCTATCTTGCCTCAGTTTATGCACTAGCAATGCTAATCTCTATTTCTCCAGATTTCCCTTAGGGCATCCATGAGAATATTGCCACTCTTCCCTCCCCAGGATCGTCCAGGTACAGACGGAAGGGCCTGAGAGGCCGCCTCAGAAGGAAGGAGGCTGAGTGCTTTGCCCAGAGTGATTTCAGCAGGCAGCACCTGTTTGGGGTAGGACTTACATTTTAGCTGAAGCCCTTTGTCCAGCAGGTTCACCTCCTGGGAAGAGGCAGAGGAGAAGTCTGGGCCGATCCAGTGCCGGAGGGAGACGGCGGCGGGGACCCCACGGAGCTTCGAGGTCGAAAAATCCTGTGTCGTCTCCTGCTGCAAACAAAGTGACCTGCGGTGAGGGCGGTGGGTGGAGGCCAGCCAGGCTGAGCAGGGAGCTCACTCCTTCCCAGGGCTTCTTTGAGAGCTTGGGCCTGGTGTTGGGGCAGTTTAGGAAGGTCATTGATGGAGCCTGGAGGAGGGTAGTCAGGGGCCCTGGGGACTCAAGTCTAGGCCATAGGTCCCTTCCTGTCTGAAGGAGCTGGGGTGGGGGGCATGAGAGCTGTCTGCAAGCACCTGAGGGGCTGTCCTGTGGAAGGGGCCTACACTTTTCTGTTTGGCCCCATGAGGCAGAGGCAGTGGGGGAAGTCATAGAGTGACCCATCTAGATGTGGGGAAAAAAAAAAATAACCGACTTCTTAAGTTCAGAAGTGGAATGGGAGGGAGTGAGCTCCCTGGCCCTGGAGACTTCCCAGCTTAACCTGGGGAGGCCCCATTGGCTGTGCTGTAGGCAGAACTGTGGGGGCAGTGAGATAGATGGGCATTGAGGTCACTCTGAGCTCCAAGATGCTGTAATTATGGGAGCTTGGGAAGACACTGTGCCACGGGAGAAATCTGGGAAGGAAGGGGATGGCCCCTTCTATCACACAGTCACAGGGAGGGCCTTGGGATAGGGAATGTCAGAACTGGGAGGTGCCCTAGAATTGGGAATGTCAGGGCTAGGAACGCCCTTGAACAGGGAATGTCAAGGCTGGGAGGGCCCTTAGAGCGGGGAATGTCAGGGCTGGGAGGAGGGTGCTTAGAACTGGGAATGTCAGGGCTGGAAGGAGGGTGCTTAGAACAGGGAATGTCGGAGCTGGGAGGGGCCTGAGAACTGGGAATGTTAGGGCTAGGAAGGCCCTTAGAACAGGGAATGTCAGAGCTGGGAGGGCCCTTAGAACAGTGTCTTAGAACTTGAACATTCTAATTCCCTGGCCCAGTCCTGGTGTTTTTTTGTCAGCGCCTGACTATTCTGATCATTTGTCCCCCAAACAAAGGGTCTTCAGGGTCTCAGAGAGCAGGACATGGGATGAGAAGTTCCTTGGCTCTCAGTCAGAAAGCTCAGGTCCTAGGCCCTACCTTACCCTCGACTTGCTCTGTGACCTTGAGGGGAGTTCACCTGCCTTTTCTGACACTCAAACTTTCCTCGTCTATAAAAGGAATTGTGTGTGTTAGATGGTTTCACGTGTCCTTTCCAGATCTGATGGGCCAGTGTCTGTGTCTATGTGCACATGTCGGTCACTAACATTTATTAAGGGCCTACTGTGTGCTAAGTGATGGGGACACCAAGAAAGGCCAGAGACAGTCCCTGCCCTCAGGGTGTCCACAGTCTAGCGGAAGCAATGTGCAAACAGCCATGTACAAAGAAGCTATAGTCAGGATAAACTGGAAGTTGCCAGCTGTGCAAAGGCACCCGAACTTGGGGGGGGGCAGGTTGGGAGAGACCTCCTAGAGATGTGAGATTCTAGCTGAGGTCTGAAGGAAGCCAGAAGGCAGGAGAGAAGGCATTCTGGACACAGAGGACAGCCGGAGAAAATGCCCCTGGGTGGATCCCTGTCCAGGAGGATGTCTGGAATGAGAACATGGGAGAAGTAGGGGGAGGCAGGTTTTGAAGGGCTCTGAATGCCAGCTGGCATTTTGTGTTGGCTCCTGGAGCAATGGCGAGCCCCTGCAGTTTGTTTTGGGGGGAGAAGTGCCATGGTTGAACCTGTGCTTTAGGAAGATCACTTTATTGGCAGAATGGAGGGCTGGATTGGAGTGGGAGAGACCAGAGGCAGGCAGGCTCCCCCTCCCCCCAAGCAAGCTGTTGTGGTAGTGCAGGTGTGAAGTGATGAGGGTCAGCACCAAGGTGGGGGGCCAGCGTCAGAGGAGAGAAGGGGCCCATTCAAGATGTTATGGAGGGGAAACTGACAGGCCTTGACACCATATTGAACTTGGGCAGGGGGGTGAGATATGGTGGGAGTCCAGGGCAACTGCTAGGTGTAGCTTGGAGGGCTAGGAGGAGGGTGTTGCCATCTATAGCAATGGGTAAGAGGGGGGGAGGGACACCTGAGGCCTCGAGGTCACATGTGGTCCTCTAGAACCTCAAGTGCAGCCCTCTGAATCCACTCTGACATTTGGAGTCAGGCAGAGGGCTGCACTTGAGGACCTAGGGGGCCACATGTGGCCTTGAGGCCTCAGGTTGCCTGCCCTTGGCAGGTAGAAAGATAATGAGGTTAGTTCTGGGCATAATGAGTTTCAGATGTCTCTAGGACATCCAGGAGCTCCATATGTGTAATTGACAGTGGGAGATAGATATTGGCACTCCTGGAGAGGTCAGTACTAGAGAATCATCAGTATGGAAATGACGATTGATTCCCTGGGGAGCTAAGGAGGTTATAGAGGGAGAGGAGAAGAGGGGACAGAGCGCCAGGGGCCACTTAGAGGGTGTGATCCAGAGGAGGATCCGGCAAAGGAGACAGAGAGGGAGCCATCAAGAGAGGCAGGAGGAGAAGCGGGAGAGAAAGAAAGAGGGGTACCCCGAAAACCTAAAGAGAAGAGCGTGAACGACAGCGTTGGAGGCTACACAAAGGTGTAGAAGAGCTCACTGGTTTGGGCAGGTCAGATCACTGTAGCTGGAGAGAAGTGTGTCGGGGAACAAGAGAGAGGGAAGTGAGCGGAGGCTCCTCTGAAGATGGTGTTGGCAAGGACTTTAGCCAGAAAGGGCAGAAGAGCCGTGGGAGGAGGCTGAGTTGGGAGGGGGTTTTGAGGATGTGGGAGTCAGCAGAGAGGGAAAGGTTGAGGACAAGGGAGAGAGCAGGGTGACAGAGGAGACAGGATGGAGTGGGTCACTTGGACAAGTAGAGGGTTGGCCTTGGAAAGGAGCAAGGTCGCCTCATCATTTGAGACGGGTGACAGAAGGTACCTGAGTGATAGAAGATGTGGAAGAAGGGAGAAAAGGGAGCGCGTGGTGAGTGGCCTGCATTTCTTCTGTAAAACATGAGACAAAGTTCTTGGCTGGGAGAGTGGGAGAGGAGGAGCCGTGGGAAGTTTGAGGAGGAAATGAAAAGACTGGGAGAGTGGGAGACTGTTGACTGGGGAGTGTGACAGGATCACGGCAGCCGCGAGGGCCGGGTGAGATTGTGTAACAGAAATCAGTAGTGGACCAGGCAGGGTGGTCGCCTCGTTTCCTCCATCTTTGTTCAGTATGTGTGTAGAAGTGAAGGCAGCCAATGGTGGGAGTGATCCGAGGTGGAGGCTTGGTTGGGCAAGATCTTAGATGGGAGAAGGGGGTGGGGAGTGGGGAGACAGTGTAGACTTGAACCAGTTCACCGAGGGGGGGAGGGGAGGGTTGGTTTGCTTGTTTAATTTTAACGGAGGAAACCTGAGTTTGTAGGTAGCAGGAAGGAAGCTAGGAAATTGGGAGAGACTGAAGAGACATGCTAGTGGGGCCATGCTCATAAAGAATGGGGTGAGACCCAAGGCCCAGAGAGTCTCCATGATGATTGATTCCATGGGGAGGTAAGGAGAGGTGTAGGCAGGGGAAGGACCATCCCCTGGAGCCTGGAGCAAGGCAGGAGAGAACAGGGAAAAGGGGCGAAGAGGAGGTGAGGGAGACAGAGGCTCTCCCAGCAGTTCCTGGTAGAGAAGGGGATAGGCCATATGCTGAGAGGGATGGAGGTGTGGGCTCCAGAGGGGAGAGCTGCTAGAGAAAACGTGATAGAGACTCAATCCGAGGGAAGAAAAGGATTTCTGTGGGAGACCACGTTGAGATGAGGCAGCATGATTTTGAGGTGGACCTGGCCACCCTGGGGGTAGGAGTGCAGAGGGTGGGTGGGTGGGTGGGGACCCAAGGTTCAAGATGGATGGAGCAGGGAAGACAGAATGCAGAGGCTGAATTGATTAACTGTTGGGTCCAGATTATGAAAGAAGGAGAGTGGGAGGTTGGGGAAGGTGGGAGAATAGAGAGAGAGACAGAGAGAGAGAGACAGAGAGAGACAGAGACCGGAGGCCTTGGTGGGATCAGAGGGCGGGACATTGAGAGCCAGGAGGGGGCGCGGAATCGCAGGGAGACCCTGGAGAGCAGGTCCACGCTGGAGGAGGGGGAAAATCAGGTGCCCCGGGAAGGAAGGTGGAAGCAGGGGATTGAGCGGCCAAGGCTGAGGCAGAAGAGGAGGTACCTGGGCAGCGGGTGGCCGGGTGCCTTGTCCCAGGCCTCACCAAGACCCTCCCTCTCTTCCCTGCAGACATCCGCCTCCGAGTGCGGGCCGAGTACTGCGAGCACGGGGCAGCCCTGGCTCAGGGTGTGGTCTCCCGGCGGCCCCAGTCTGTGGCCCGCCAGCTGGACCTGTTTGGGCAGGCCATGGCAGTGCTGAAGTCCAGGGACCTGGGTTCCGTGGTGTGTGACATCAAATTCTCTGAGCTGTCTTACCTGGATGCTTTTTGGGGGGACTACCTCAGTGGGGCCCTGCTCCAGGCCCTGCGTGGTGTCTTCCTGACCGAGGCCCTTCGAGAAGCTGTGGGCCGGGAGCCGATTCGCCTGCTGGTCAGTGTGGACGAGGGGGATTATATGAGGCCGGCCGCCGTCGCCTGCTGCTGTGGGGTGGCCGTCCCCCCGGGGCAACGCAGGCCCTGCCACCCCGCTGACTCTGGACTCTGCCCAGGGCACTGCTGGTTGCTGCCCTTGGACACCCGGGGAGGGGGCATTGCTGCTGCCCCGCCCCCCCCACCCTGCCCCTCCAGATACCATCCTTCTCTGACTCCTTTCTGGGCCAACTAGGATGTCCGAGGGAGAACCCCCTCCCTGCTGTGGGTGGGCTTGTGGGGCCCGTGATGCTGGAACCAGCTAGCCTGGGGTGGGAGGGGGAGGAGGAGGGGTCTTTCTCTGTTCTCCCCTCCTCCCAACAAACCTGGGATATCTCTGCCAGTGACAGAAGAGTGTATATGCAGGAGTAGTTCACATAGACCTTTTTTCTTAGGCCCATAGTGCCCCTAGCTCGAGCCCCCAAGGCCTTTATAGACACATCCCCCCAGACCAAACCCTGGCTGGGCCTACAGTGCACTAAAGACAGGAACACCGCCCCCCCTCCCCCCTGCCCGTAACCCCTCCCTTACCACGCCTTCTACCTGGTAGCAGGGTTCTAGGAAGGGCTGGTTATGTTCAGGGCCATCTCTGCACGTGAGCAGGGCTTCAAAGCTGCTGGGACTTTGGACACCACCTGGTCTAGCTCCCGCATTTTACAGGTCGGGAAACTGAGGCCCAGAGAGGCAGAAGGGTTTGGCTCAAGGTGATGGGCCTTTTCCACTGGTCTACACTGCCTTGGGTAGAGTCGTTTGTAGAATTGCACCAGAGCAGGGCTTTCTCTCCACTGTCCTGTAGGAGGAGGCAGTATGGAGTCCTAGATCCTAACCCTTCGCCTCCCAAGTCTCAGTTTCCCCATCTGTAAAGGAAGGGGGTGGGACTCAATGGCCGTAGCAGTGCTGGAGTTGGGGGGACCTTTGAGGCAGCTTCCTGCGGCCTTCTTGTTGCCTGTGAGGAAGCAGGACCAGAAGAGAGGAAGGAGGCTGCTCGAGGTTTTTGTGTGTCTGTGACAGGCTTTGTAACCTTGGGTGAGTTCTGTCCCCTACACAGGGAAATGGCACCAGTTGTATGACATGCAGGTTGTTTGGGTGGCTGGTAATGGCGAGTCAGGAGGATTCTTGTGGGCTCAGGATGGCAAGCGTGGGTAGCTGGAAACCACTGGACGTGGGCTTCAGAAGGCCCAAGATGAAAATCTGGTTCTGTGCGTCCTCCAAAAAGCCAGTGGTCTGCTCTAGGCTTCAATTTCTGCATCTGGAAAATGGGTTCTGTACATAAATGCATGTACTGCTGACCTCCCACATCCTATGAATGTTGAGCTAGAGATGCTGATTGTCAGGCCAGGGCTGAAAATGCAGCTTGCTCCTGCCACCCACCCAGTGTGTAGTCTGGGCACAGCTTCACTTAATCTTGGTGGAGGGTGGGCCTCAAAGCCAGCTCCTACCAGTCTGTGACCCCAGCAAGTCGCTCCCTGCACCTTAGTGAAATCGCAGGTCTGGTCCTGTCCGTACATGCAGGGAAGTTCAGATGAGTCTCCACCATCCAGCTAGGGAAGGCACAGAAACCTCTCCACATCTGTTAATCTTCAAAGTGACTTAAAGGAAGGTGGTTTGATTTTTTTTTACACCCCCTTGTCCCAACCCCGTCTCCAGCATCCAGCTAGCCTGTGTGTGTGGAAGGGGAGGGAATGTTGGCACCTGGGCCTCAGTGGGCACTTGGGAATGTGGTTGGGGAACCTTGGCAGGTGGTAGAAGAGTCCAACTGATGTCAATAAAGAGAAGGCCTGGGAGAGGCCAAGCTAGAAGTGAAAGATGTTTCTGTTTCTTTGGGTGTGGGGGTGGGCTATGGAGAGGGGACATTAAAACATCGGCTGTTGGCCACGGAAAGAACCTGAACACGTAAAAATATCAGATGAGAGGGTCCTTAGAACTGGGAATGTCAGGGCTGGGAGGGTCCTTAGGACTGGGAATGTCAGGGCTGGGAGGGCTCTTAGAACATAGAATGGAACACAAAGCTTTAAAAACAAATGTTAATTGTTTTTATGTGCAACTGGGAAATAAGATATATAGGCAGTGGGGTATAGAAATCTATCCTGCCCTACAGGAAAATAAAAGGGGAAGGGATAAGGGCGGGGGGTGATAGAAGGGAGAGATTAGGGGGACGGGTATTCATAATGCACACCGTCTTGGAGTGGGGGGAGAGATGAGAGGGGGAGAAAATCTGGAACTCAATCTTGTGGAAATGAATGTTGAAAACTAAAAATAAATTAAAAAACAAAAAAAGCCAGAGAATGGCAGGGCTGGGAGGGCCCTTAGAACTGGCAATGTGAACTCTAATCCCCTGGCCCAGTCCTGGTGTTTTTTTGTCAGCGCCTGACTATTCTGATCATTTGTCCCCCAAACAAAGGGTCTTCAGGGTCTCAGAGAGCAGGACATGGGATGAGAAGTTCCTTGGCTCTCAGTCAGAAAGCTCGGGTCCTAGGCCCTACCTTACCCTCGACTTGCTCTGTGACCTTGAGGGGAGTTCACCTGCCTTTTCTGACACTCAAACTTTCCTCGTCTATAAAAGGAATTGTGTGTGTTAGATGGTTTCACGTGTCCTTTCCAGATCTGATGGGCCAGTGTCTGTGTCTATGTGCACACGTCGGTCACTAACATTTATTAAGGGCCTACTGTGTGCTAAGTGATGGGGACACCAAGAAAGGCCAGAGACAGTCCCTGCCCTCAGGGTGTCCACAGTCTAGCGGAAGCAATGTGCAAACAGCCATGTACAAAGAAGCTATAGTCAGGATAAATAGGCAATGATCAATGGAGAGTAGGCCCTCAAATACAGAGGGGCTAAGAAAGGCTTCCTCTTCAAGGTGAGCCCTTAGCAGAGACTTGGAGTCAGAAGGAGGGAGAGCATTCCAGGCATGTGGGACAGCCGGGGAAAATGCCCAGAGCCAGGATGTTCAAGAAACGGCAAGGAAGCTGATGTTACAGCACCACAGGGTATGAGGGCATAAGTAATGTGTGAGAAGACTGGAAAGGTAAGAAGGGACCAGATTATAAAGGAGTTTAGGGGTAGCCAGGTGGTGCAGTGGATAGAGCTCTGGCCTTGGAGTCAGGAGGACCTGAGTTCAAATGTGACCTCAGACACAAGACACTTGCTAGCTATGAGGCCCTGGGCAAGTCACTTAACCCTGATGGCCTCACCAAAAAGCAAAAAAAAAAGTTATTGTATAAAGACTTTAAAAGCCAAAGAGGATTTTATGTTTTCGTCCTGGTCAGATGAGCTTCAGGAAGACTACCTGGGTGGCTGAATGGCCTTGAGATGGTGGGGGCCGTTTGCCCTTCGTTCTCGAAGAGGACCATGACATCATGAAGGTGATGCCAGGACTTGTGAGTGAATTGGATTTAAATGAGGGAGGGCTGTGCAAAGTCACCAGCCTCACTTTCTCTTCCAGAGCCATCTGGGTCCTGTGGTGAGATAACAGATCAGAATGACTGGAGAGGGCCCAGGGTGCAGTGGGAGACCTTGGCTTTTTTGAGCTAAGGTCTTTCCCAGTTCTCACTTTGACTGAGGTACCACCCATTCAGTGATTAGGACTAGGGTAAGAAATGAGCCAAGGAATGGCCCCTTTTACCAAGTTTTTTAAAAAAATCAATCTGGGAGGGGACGACCCTCAGGGTTTCTGGCTAAAACGGAAACAATTACTATTTACGTTCACACTGAGCCGACCAGGCCCAAAGTATGACCACAAAGTGGGGCTTGGGCTGGGGCATTCTCTTGGCCAATCAATGAAAGCCTGAGTGAATTGGGCTTAAGGCATGGTCTTCAAGTAAGAAGTCTAGCCTCTAAACCCCTAGATATCTCACTAGCTTTCAGCCGTCAAACTTTACATTCCTTTGGTCAGAACACCCCCAGGTAAGGGGATGATACCCTATGTGGGCAGAGGGAGAGGAAGAAGGCAAGGGGAGGGGAAGGGAAGGGAACTGAGTTGCCCAACTGGAACTGGTCAGTTGGGTCCCCAGTGGAACGGCTCAGACTAGTCACAGGTTGTTTGTCCTTCGTTCTTGAAGAGGACCATGACCTCAGGAAGATAATGCCTTGACTTGCAAGTGAATTGGACTTAAGTGAGGGAGGACTGGGCAAAGTCACCAGCCTCGCTCTCTCCTCTGGAGCTATCTGGGTCCAGTGGTGAGATATAGATTAGAATAACCGGAGATGGCCTCCCCCCTCCCTGGACTGAGATGGAGAAGACTCATGGCAGCAGGCCAGTCAGGGCTGTGTCTCAGATGTGAGGGGATGAGGCCCTGCCCCAGGGTCACAGGAAAGAATGGGGTATACAGGAGCGGTATCATGAAGGTATGAATGACAGGTCTTGGCCATTGATTCAACATGGTGGAGGGGGTAAGGGTGAGGAGGTGAGGATGAGGAGCCTGGGTGACTAGGGGGAGGGTGTTGCCCTCTATAAAAATAGGGAAATGAGGAAGAATTGGGAAGAGGGTTTGGGGGAAAGATGATGAGCTCAGTTTTGGACATGTTGAGTTTAAGATGTCTGAAAGGTAGTTGGGGACTCAAGATTGGAAGTCAGTAGAGAGCTTAGGGTCAGATAAGTAAGTTGGAGACCAAAAGCATAGAGATTTGTGCGGGTGGGCTTGCTTGGAAAGCATCGAGGAGTAAGAAACTGGAGTTTTCATTTTGTTGCATTCTCAGAAATGGCCACCAGGTGGCGCGTGACACATGGATATTTTGGATACTGGTGTCCTAGGAGAGTGAGCTGAAAAGAACAGAGCCCATCTATCTAGCTGGATGCCCTCATTTTCCAGAAGAAGAAACTGAGGCTCAATTTAAGTGACTTGCCCAAGGTCTCTCAAGTAGGAAGGGGCAAAGCTGGGTTTGAACCACTGACTGTCCTCTGACTCCAAATCCCAGATTTATTCTCACACTTAACAAAGGAATTCCTCCTTTGGTCAAAATCCATTCACTTCTCTCTTAAGGGTGTAGTTAGGGGCTTGGGGGAGGGGAGAAGACTGAATTTTGCATTTTACAGACTAGAAGACTGAAGCCCTGAGAGGGGAAGGGACTGGTCCAAGGTCACATCTGGAGTCAGAATAATAAAAGGTCAGAGCTCTAAGGAACCCTAGGGTATAATTCACATTTCTGTAATGCTTTGCAACCTACAAAACACTTGCTTCAAAACAACCCTATGAGGCAGGCAGTGTTCATATGACTATCCCCATTTCATGGGTTAGGAAACTGAGGAGCTGAGAATGGAATGATAGGATCACTAATGTCTGAATCGGGATTTGAACCCAGTTCTCACTCCAGGTCTAACCCTCATGGCCACTACATTTCACTCTCTTTACACAGAACATCAGAGTTGGAAGGGACCTCAGAAGCCATCTCATCCAGCCTCTCCATTTTACAGATGAGGAAACTGAGCCCCAGAGAAGTGAGATGATTTCCCCCAAACCTACAGATTGGAACTGGGGTCTGCTAATTCCAAATCCATGACTCATTTAGGCCAAATGCCTTCATTTTTCAGATGGGGAAACTAAAAATTCCCAAAGAGGGAAGTGGCTGTTGCCAACACTCCCACAGCTAATTCTAGCCCTCTGCTTGGGGCAGAGCCAGGTTCTTAATCCTGACAAGTCTCGGCTACCTCAGTGCCTTATTTTATCCTCTGATTTCCCCTCGATCTGGCCTGATGGCCCCTTTCCTCAGTTGCTCTGCTTGGGTTAATGACCCTTTCCCCCCAGGGAGCCTCATTGATACAGTCCTGATTTGATGATCAGGAGACCTGGGTTCTAGTCTTTTTTAAAAAAAAAATAATATATTTTGGTTTATCAACAATCACTCCCATAAATTTTTGAGTTTCAGTTTTTTCCCCTGGGTTCTCGTCTTGACTCAATCGAGCTAATGTGTGAAATTCTTTACAATCTTTTCTTTCTTTTTTGAACCTGAGCTCTTGTAGAAGAACTCCCTCTACCAAGACATTGATAGTTACCTTTGGGTGCTGAGAAGTGAGGCAGTGAGCCCATATTGCAGGAGGCAGAGTCTTCCTGACTCTAAGGCCAGCTCAGGATGCTTCTCTGCCAACTCGAAAGTGCTAAGTAAATGTTAGTGGCATGACCAGCTGCTGTACATGCCAGTCCAGAGAGCCTGGCTCAGTCACATCAGTCTGGGTCAACAGTTTCTGAAGTTCCTAACCACCCTGGGCTGAGATGAGGAACCCTAGATCCACAACCCCTCTGGAGGAATGGCAGGAGTTGTCCTTCCTATTCCTTTCCATTCTACATTTTGGTTCCTCATCCCAGATTCCCCTGCGATGATCTCCCATCACTTTGTATTTATCTTGTATTTGTTTAGCTTTTAGGTACTGTTCCATTCTGGTAGAATGTAAGCTTCTTGAGGGCAAGGACTTGTTTTCATTTTTGTTTTAGTATTTCTATCACCTAGCATGGAGCCTGGCAGATGGGCTTTAAAAATGTGTTGACAAAATAAAGTCAAAATGGCTACATGATTTAGATATAAAGGCTGATACTTATAAGCAAACTGGGAGAGCAAAGAATAGTTCACCTGTCAGATTTATGGAGAACAGAAGAATTTAAGACCAAACAAGAGACAAAGAACATTATGAAAGCAAAATGGATGACTTTGATTACATTAAGTTGAAAAGTTTTTGCAGAAACAAAGCCAATGCAACCAAGATCAGGAGGGAAGCAGAAAACTGGGAAAGAATTTTTACAGCCATTGTCTCTGATAAAGGCCTCATTTCTAAAATATATAGAGAATGGAGTCAAATTTATAAGAATGCAAGCCATTTCCCAATTGGTAAATAGTCAAAGGATATGAGTAGGCAGTTCTCAGATGAAGAAATTAAAGCTATCTATAGCCATATGAAAAAACCCTCTAAATCACTATTGATTAGAGAAATGCAAATCAAAACAACTCTGAGGTACCACATCACACCTATCACTGGCCAACATGACAAAACCGGAAAATGATAAATGTTGGAGAAGACATAGGAAAATTAGAACACTAATGCCTTGTGGGTGGAGTTGTGAAATGATCCAACCATTTTGGGGAGCAATTTGGAACTATGCCCAAACGGCTATAAAAATGTGAATACCCTTTGACCCAGCAGTAGGACTTTTAGGGCTATATCCCAAAGAGATCATAACAATGGGAAAAGGACCCACATGTACAAAAATATTCATAGCAGCTTTTTCTATGGTGGCAAAGAATTGGAAATTGAGGGAATGCCCATCCATTGGGGAATGGCTGAACAAGTTGTGGTATATGAATGTAATAGAATACTATTGTTGCATAAGAAATGATGAGCAGGTGGACTTCAGAAAAACCTGGAAAGGCTTGTATGGACTGATGCTGAGTGAAGTGAGCAGAACCAGGAGAACATTGTACCCAGTAACAGCCACATTATGGGATGACTAACTTTGATAAACTTAGCTCTTTTCAGTAATGCAAAGATCTAAGACATCTCCAAAAGTCTTATGATAGAAAATGCTATCTACATCTAGAGAAACCATGGAGTTTGAATGCAGATTGAAGCATATTATTTGTTCTTTTTTTTTTCTTCTGTTTTGTTTCTTCTTTCTTGTGATTCCTCCTATTGGTTCTAATTCTTCTTTACAACATGACTAATGTGAAAATATGTTTAATAGGAGTGTATGTGTAGAGCCTATATCAGATTGCGTGCTGTCTTGGGGAGGAAGATTGGGAGGGAGGGAGAGAAAAATTTAAAGCTCAAAAGTTTATGGAAGTGATTGTTGAAGACTAAAACTAAATTAATTAAAAAGTAAATTAAATAAATAAAATGTGTGTTGAATTGAATCTGTCTCTAAATAAAGGGAGGTAGTGGAAAGTGTCTTGGATTTAGAGTCAGGGTACACGAGTTCAAAGGGGCAGCTAGGTGACACCATAGAACACCCGGCTTGGAATCAGGAAGACTCATCTTCCTGAGTTCAAATCTGGCCTCAGACACTAGCTGTGTGACCTTGGGCAAGTCATTTCACCCTGTTTGCCTCAGTTTCCTCATCTGTAAAAGGAGCTGGAGAAGGCAAAGGAAAATCACCCTAGTATCTTTGCCAAGGAAACCCCAAACGGGGACATGAAGAGTTAGGCAGAACTAAAACAACATCAAAGCAGAGATTGAGGCCAAAAGTGAGAAAAGCAAAAAGAGAGAGTGGGAAAGGACCAAAGAAAACAGGATGAAGGGAGAGAGACAGACAGAGAGAGAGAGAGGAAGGGAGGGAGAGACAGAGAGGAGAGGACGGGCAAGAGAGGAGAGACGATAACACCGAAGACAAGGCTCTCCACCATAGCTCTAGTGACTCTACATTGCCAGTGTCCTTACAACAAGCCTGGGAGGGAAGGTTGGGTAAGTACTTCCATCCCCATTTTCCAGAGAAGGAAACCAAAGCTCAGAAAGAAGGACTTGGCAGAGGTTACACATGCACCAAGACTGATGGAAACCAGCAATGGTCTGCCTGCTTCCTCCCCTGACCCTCTCCCTCTCCCCTGACCACCGCCAGGCTCCCGACTCCAAATCCTCTGTGGTCCAGACCACACTTTCCAGAGGTACATGCACACACATGCATGTAAACCGCTCGATCATTCGATGCTCAAAGGTGTGTTGGAGTTGGAACTTCACCCAAAGTGTATGCAGGCACAGGTGTTCTCAGACACACCCTGTTAGGTGATGCCCCCCCCAACAGGCTCCTCCACCCAACTCCCCTAGGTGGGAAATGCTCGGAACTGTGGGGGAAGAGGCCTAGAGTTAGGAGTTTAAACCCTAGCTCTGCCACTTACTATCCGTGACCTTGGGCAATTCACTCCTCTGGGCTTTAGTCCATCCTCCGTGTAAAATGAAGAGTTTGGAAAGTATCCTGGATCTGGGGTCTGAGGACCTCAGTTCAAACTCTGCTCTGCCACTATCACCCGTCACCCGTCACTCTTGGGATCCTGGGAGAATCCCTTTCACCCCTGTGGGCCTCGGTTTCGTCTGGAAAATGAAGGGGCCGAGCTAGAAGCCTTCAAAAGTTCCTTCTAGTTTCCCAGCTCCCCTGGGCCCCAAGAAAGCTCTGCTGCGCCTGCGGATCCGTCAACCCCTTCCTTCACTGCGTCCTCTTACGGTCCTGAAGGGGATGCCCGCCTTCCCGCGCACCTGCCTCTCTCTCCTCTTCCCCCGCGCCCACTCCCAGTCCGCCAGCCTCCAGCCGTCCGCCCTCCCCTGGCCTGTTCCAGCCCGGCCCTCGACTGAGAACGCCCGCCTTCTCACGGGTCTCCTTGACTCCCACATTTCTGTTCCATCTACCACTCAACCCTCACGGCTGCTCTGCTCTGGTCTACCTGCCTCCTCAGCTTGCCCCTCCCTCCTCTCCATCCTCGCCCGTCAGACTGCGGGGTGCGCCCTCTCCCCTCCACCTGCCTCCTGACTCCCTCTCCCCTCTGTAGTCCACCCGCCCCTCTTCACTTCCTCGCTCTAGCCTTCAGGGGGCGCAGCGTCCCCCCTTCACCTGTCCCACCATTTGTCTACCTGCCTCCTTCCTAGGCCTGGCCCCGGCTCTCTTTCCTCTGCTCTCCATCCTCGCCCCCTGTGAATTTCCCAGCTCCAGCTAGTAGGGGATGCAGCTCCCTCCCCTGTACCTGCCTCACAGGCGTTTCCACCTGCCCCCTCTTGTCTACCTGTTTCCGCCTCTCTCTCACTCCATCCTTGGTCCTCTCACACTTCCCTTGCTCCAGTCAGGGGCGGGGGTGCAGCTCCTCCTCTCTACTCGCCTCCCTGGGGCTTCCACCTGCCCCACCCTCTATCCCCTGCGTCTCTTTCTCCTCTCCACTCCATCCTTACTCGCTTCACACTTCCTTGGTCGATCCTGCAAGGGGCGCACACTCTCCCCTCCATCTGCTTCCCTGGAGTTTCCATCTGCTCCCTGCTGTATCCTGCTTCTCCCTATGACTTTCTCTGCTCTTCAGTCAGTTCACTTCATCCACTTTTCTCCACGTGCCCTGTGGGCAGCGCAGCGCTCTCCCCTCACCTGGCTTCCTGGGGCATCCACCTGTCCCCTCTGGTCTACCTGCTTCCTCTGCTGAGCCTCTGCCTCTCCTCTCCATTTCATTCTTGGTCCCTCCGCACTTCCTCACGTACCCTGCAGGGGGCACAGGGCCTTCCCTATACACCTGCCCCTTCTGTCTTCTTGCCTCTTAGGGTTGCCTGGCTCTCTCTGCTGTGGTCCAACGGCGTCCTCTCCGCACTTCACTGCTCCTGCCTGCAGGGGGCGCAGAGCTCTCCCCTCCACTTGCCCCTCCTGTCCACCTGCTCTCCCCTCCACCCTCCTCCTCTACTGCCCCCTCCACTTCACTACATCCTAGGTCCTTCCTCACTTCCCCGCTCCTGCCTGGAAGGGGTGCAGCGCCCTGCCCTCCACCTGCCTCCCTGGGGCTTCTACCTGCCCCTTCCTGTCCACCTGCCTCTCCCCGAGGCCCGGCTCTCTCCTCTGTGGTCCATTGGCGCCCCCATCCTCGCTCCAGCCCGCCGGGGGTACAGTGGCCTGCCCTCGACCTGCCTCCCTGGGGCTCCCCTGCTCACCGCGCCCACGTCCTCCTCACCCCCCCAACACACACCTGGGGGGGCCCTGGACCCCTCCATTCCCCTCCGGCCCTTCCCTCTCCAGCCTGAAGGGGGCGCGCGGCGCTCCCCCTCCTTCCCTCCCTGCTCCCCGTCAGGAGCTCCCCCCCGCCTGCCCGCCCCCTCCTCCCGCCTCCTCCTTCTCCCTCCCTGAGCATCCTTGGGCTGGAGGTTGCCATGGGGACAAGGTGGGGGAGAGCCCGGGATGGCGCGCGCCTGGGCTCGCGCCGCCGCCAAGCGGGGCCGGGCGAGGAGGAGCGAGGGCGGGCGGCGGGCGCAGCAGCAGCAGCAGCGGCAGAGGCGGGAGCAGCCCAAGGAGCGCAGGCAGCGAGCGGGAGGAGCGGGAGCGGGGGGCCGGCGGCGGCGGCTCAGCCAGCCCCTCTGAGCCGGGCAGCTGACGCGCATGGCGGAGACAGCGGCGCCTACCGATGGAGCTAGAGGTGAGGCGCGCCCTCCCCTTGCTGCCTGGTCCCCCCCCCCCCCACTCTCCTCCGCCTCCTCCTCCTCCTCCTCCTCCTCCCGCTCCCCCTCGCCGCCCGTGCCAGTGCGCCTCCCCCCCCCAGCTGCATTTAAAAATCTTTAAAACTTTGCATATTAATATCCGCGCTTTGCATAATCTGCCCCGCGCTTTATTGATTGCAAAGCGGGCTTAATGCAGCCGGCGCGGCCCCCGTGGCTGGGAGAGCTGAGCCGGGAGCCGGCGGAGGCGCCTCGCTCCGGCTTCTCCCCCCCCACACCCAGCCCAGCCCCGCTTCTCCGCCTCGCCGGGGCGCCGCTTTTTGGGGCGCGGGGGGAAACGGGGGGCAGCCCCTGCCCGGGGCCTCCGAGACCGGGGCGGGGGCGGGGGAGCCGAGGAAGGGGGCAGAATCGGGAGGAGAAGGGAGAGTATTAGGGGGAGAAAAGGGGAGCAGAATTGGGGGAGAAGCGGGAGAATTGGGGGGGCAGGAGGACAAATGGGGGAGAAGCGGGCAAATTGGAGGAAGAACCCGAGAAAAGGGGGGAGGATTGGCTGGAGGAGGGAGAAATATGGGGAGAAGGGAGAAAATTAGGGGGAGAAGGGAGAGAAAAGGGGGGAGATCAGAAAAGGGGGAGAATTAGGCAAAGGGGGGAAAGGCAGAGAAATAGGGGAAGAAGGAAGGAATTCGGAGAAGGGAGAGAGAAGGGGAAAGGGGAGAGCAGAAAGGGAAGAAAAAGGGGATGGGAAGAAGGGGAGGATGGAGACGAGAGCCAGCGATGGTCGGGAAACAGGGGGGCTGAGGGGGGGAGGAATAGAAAGAAAGAGGGAGACTGAAGGAGAGAGGGAGTGATGCAGAGGGGGCTTGAAGGCAGAGGAAAAGAGGAAGGGATGGATTTGGAGAGAAAAGGAGAGTGAGGACAGCGGGAGAGATGGGAAGTCAGGGCGACAGCCGAGGCAGACCGAAGCCGGAGAGACCGGGAGAGGAGAAAAGGAAGGGGGATGGAGAATGAGGAGCAAGGGATGGGAAAGGGGGATGGAGGGGGGAGCAAGCAGGAAAGAAAAAAGAGTGAGGGGTGCTCCGAAGGAAAACAACGAGGGAAGAGAGAGCTGGGGGGGGACAGAAGAGGGGGACTGGAGAAAGAGAGGAAGGTCTGAAAAAGAAGGGATGGTGGAGAAATGGAGGGAGGGAGGGAAAGGGAAAGGGGGAGGGTGGGAGAGGGAAAGGGGGGGGAGGGAGAAGGAGAAAAGGGAGGGAAAGAAAGGGGGAGATGGAGAAAGAAGCGAGAGAGGGAAAGAAAAGGGGGATGGGAAAGGGGAGGTGGTGGAGGGGTACTCTAAAACAGTAGGAAGAGGGGGTAGGAAAAGAGAAAAGAGGGAGGAAGGAGAGGGAGAGGAGAGTGGATATGTAACGGGGGACCAGCTCCCCAAGGCAGAGGAAGGGGAGGGGGCCAGGGATGGCCAGTCTGGACTCAATAAAACCCCAGAGCTTGACTGGACAATAAAGAGACAAGGGTCTCTGCCCTCCTCTAGTCCCCTCTTCCAGACTCCCTCCCAACTGGGGAGTTTGGGGGGGGGGAAAGGTTTTTAAATCTTTATTTAAAAAAAAAATCCCTGCATAAGAATAAGGAAATGGGGAGGAAGGAGGCATAAAAGGGAGAATGGATCTGGGGAGAGACTTGGGATGTGTGGGGGTTGTCTCTTGCATAGGTTATTCAGTGGGTCCACTCGAGGGTATTTGGGGGTCTGGGCTGTTTTCTAGTGAGGGCTTTTCTCAGTATTGAGGAAGGCATTTAACATCTAGCAGTCTGTTTTTTTCCTCTTGGTGGGAAGGAGTTGGGTGCTTTGTACTTAGTAAGCACTTAATAAATGCTTTTGGAATTAAATTAGACTGTTGGGGGGCTGTGATTTAAAAAAAATGAGACTATCAAAGGATATGGAGGGGGCTGTTTCCCCTTTCTCAGATATATATTCCAGGGTGTGTGTGTGTGTGTGTGTGTGTGTGTGTGTGTGTGTGTGTGTATGTATGCTGTGAGAGGGGTGCTGTCCTCCCTTTAAAGAGGTACCAAGGTATATGGAGGGTTGCTACTGGTTTCTGCTTAACAGGAGTATTGATGGGAGGGAGGTATGTGTAGGACTTTTTTTCCCCTTTTACCTGAGTATGAGGGTAGATGAAAGTATTAGGATGTGAGGGGAGGTGGGGGTTGGGTAAGTGTATACTCAGGTTGTTTAGGGGTGTAGGAGGGGGTAACAAGGTGTATGAAGGGTTAGTCAGAGAATAATGAAGGTGTTCCTAGGGGGTGGAGGTGTGAGGGGAAAGCTAGGTTATTTGTGTGACTAAGGGTGTGTGAGGGGAAATTTGGGGAATGTAAGGGGGCCTGTGGGGTGTGATATGTCCAGGAGTGTGGAGTGTGTATGTGTATACACCACGGAATTATCCACAGGGTAAAGGGGTATTTAGGACATGTGTGAGGGGTTGTTCCCAGGGTCTTTGGGATATGTGCCTGTCTCCTTATCTCCGGGGCATCAGGGCACAAATGTGTGGATATGTGTGTATGTGTGTGTGTGTGTTTGGAGGGGTATTATCAGTCGTACTTGGAAGCCCTTTTAGGCGTGTTTGCTGATGGAGGAAAGGAGGAGGTGGAGACTGGAAAGAATGAGATGGAGGGGACAGGAAGGAGAGTTGTGGTAGGTGGGGAGAAAATCGGGGGTTAAGGGTGAGAGAGAGAGGTATCTGGAATGTGGGAGCTGGAGCAGGCCTGGGGGGGGGCAGTACCTACTGCTAGGGGAGTCCCTTTGTCCAGAGGGAGAAGAGAAAAGTTGTTGGCGAGCTTGGCCAGGGCCCTGTCACATCCCTCCCCGACAGGTTTCCTCCCTCTGCTGCCTTGAGATCTCCCCTTCTTAGCTCTTCTTTGTGTCATCCCTTTTCTCTCTCTTCCTCCTTAGCACCCCTTTCTTCTCACCAGCCCCTTTCCTCCTTACTGTTTCCATCACTTATCACTGCAATTTCCTCTTCTCTCTCTCTCTCTCTCTTTCTCTTTCCTCTCTATCACTCAGGCTCTGTCTCTGTTTTTCTCTCTTCCTCACACTTTTTGTCTTTTCTCTCTTCCTCATTCTGTCTCTCTTCTCTCTCTCTCTCTCTCTCTCTCTCTCTCTCTCTCTCTCTCTCTCTTCTCTCTCTCTCTTTCTCTCTCTCTCTCTCTCTCTCCCTCTCCCCCCACCCCCTCCTTCCCTCTTTCCCTCCCTCTGATAGTTGATCTCTCTCTTCATTTTTCCTATCTCCTCCTCTCTCTCCTCTTTACTCCTATTTCCTCTACTCCTGCCCCCCCACCCCCACCTTGAACCATCTTGTATGAGTGATTGATAGATGAGGCCCAGAACGTTGCCCTAGCCCTTCTGTAGATGTGCCCCAAGCACTATCATACCTGCCCTTTGGACTGTTGCTGTCTGGGCCTTGGGCAAGAGGGCATAGCTCAAGAACCTACTTCCTTTGGGTAAGGACCACTTGCTTGGATCCTTTCCCAGGAGCATTTGTCTGATGTTTATGGGAACTCAGCTCATTCCCAATGAGAAGCCAAGAAGCCAAGTTAGCCAGAAGGGGCCACAGGAAAAAACACTGGTCCCTTCCTGGGCTGAAGCTAGGTGGCCTAGGAGAATACAGGTTACAAAGAAGGGTGTACACATATGCCATGCATTCAGGGTTATGAGGACAAGGGAGGGCCATGACTGCGCATTCCCATCCAGAAGTTGGGCTGGGCCATAGAGGTACAGGTGGAGGGGACTCCCAGATACAGGTTTGCAGAGGGACTACGGGGCAGGTGGGTGGGTTCACAGACAAATGAATTCTTCACCACTATCTAGAGGCCAAGGTGAACCACAGGGGCTTGGGGCTATCCCCATTCACAGTATTGGTTTGACCATAAGGAAATGAGGGTGTGAGGGGCTCACACAGAGGCATCCCCAGGGAAATGATCTCAGGGATTAGAGGCCAGGAGGCTCATATGCAAGTCAGCTTGGCATCCTCTAGCCTCCATGGCAGAATTTGGGAGCATGAGGGAGAGAGAGAGTCACCAGTAGGGGTTCATGGATGTATGGACTCATCCCAATGGGAGCCTAGGGGGGTTGATTCAGATGCAGGGCGGGCAGGTATACTAATGGGATTCTGCTGGAAAGTTAGCTCCTCTCCATTAAGAGGCAGGGGGCAGGTGGATTAATTTGGAAAGAGCAAGCTAAAAGGGATTGTGGAAAGGGCTGATACCTGGGGCCACTGAGCCTGTGTGGGCCAGCTGAGCTGGCTCTGAAGGTTTAACCAGGGCCCTGCAATCCCTTCCCTTCCAGATGAGATGGCTGGGAGTCCTGTGTAGGGCTCAGGGGGCCATGTGGAAGGCCTGTGAGTCCAAGGGCTATGTTCTAGGAGGCTCAGGAGTGCGTGCAGTATTTGTGTCTCTGGGGGGTGGGGAATGGGTCGGTGATGGGCGTCGGGGAGGTTTGCAGTCGGCTGTCGGCAGTGGAGAGTTGTAAGCAGGATTCTCTGCTATGTGAGCATGAAGGGACCAAAAGCAGGGTTTTCCATGGTGTTTGTGTGAAAGGCATGATGGGTACACAGAAGGGATTCCGTATATCCCTATGTGTGTGTGTGCGTATGTTAGAGACACGCACACAGAGACGGACACACACATGCACATGACGCAAACGTGTCTCTGCTTTTGAGTCTCTGACCACCTCTGATGGAGTAAATGAGTGTGTGTCCACATGTGGATGCGTGTATGTGCCTGCAGCTCTGACTCTGTGTACTCTACGTGTGTCTGAGTCTCCGTGTCGGGATTCAGGATGTCTGTGCTGCATGCAGGATTGAGTTTTCCTGAGGAGCGCGTAAAAGAAGTGTACATACGTGTGCCGGGCCTGAAGAAGGCACACATATGTGTGTTTATCTCGAATCTGTGTGTCACATGAAGAGCCGTTTGGGGTGGCCAAGCCTCAGTGCACCAATGAGGCTGTGTGTGTGTGTGTGTGAGACAAAGGTGGGTTTCAAGTACCTGGGGCAGGTGTAGCATACTTTTGGGGTGGCTATTGTACCCTGAGCCTCCCCCTTTTCCAGTTCCTGATGCTCAGAGAGATGTTTCTACTTCTGTTTGCACTCCCGGCACCTCCCATACTGTCCCCCTCCCTCTTCTTTGTCCAATGTGGGAGATGTCTGCCAAGCCTTGTTCTCAGTGGGCACACAGAGGCGGCCAGTCACCCCTCCTGATCTGACCATCAAGACACAAGACCTTGTTGTCCTACTTAGGACTCCAGGACTTCATTCCTGTGTAACTTTCCCTAAGTCCCTTCCTGCCCAAGTTTTTTCCCAGCCCTGACATTCCCTGTTCTGAGGGCCCTCCCAGCTCTGACATTCTAAGTTTTGTGTTCTAAGTTTCCTCCTCATAGTCTAGTAGTTCTAATGTTCTGTGTTCTAAAGGCCCTTCTAGATTTGATTTTCTAGAATTCGATGACATTCTCTAGGTGTGTCTCAGAACAGGTTAAGAAACATTGATTCTTGGGGGCAGTTAGGTGGCGCAGTGAATAGAGCACTGGCCCTGAAGTCAGGAGGACCTGAGTTCAAATCCAGCCTCAGATGGAATACTTGACACTTGCTAGCTGTGTGACCCTGGGCAAGTCACTTAACCCCAATTGCCTAAAAAAAGCCCCCCCAAACCAAAAAAACCCATTGATTCTCCAGACTCTGCTTCAGGTCTATCTTCTCCCCAGCTCTGCCTAGCCACCTTCTTTCCCCTGGGCTCAGTTTCACAAGGCCTTTCAACCCATCTCATCTACTCTGATTCTTGGCCCTGGAAGCAAGAGTGGGTGAGGACTTTAATTCTGTTGTATAAATGGAGGAAAGCAGACAAAGCCCCTGGACCAGGGCTGTTCCAAGACCCCCAGGACCAGGGCCATTCAGGCGGAGTCTCAAGGCCAGTGAGGACCAGAATGAACCTTGGAATCTTCTGCCTTGTCCCCTCACCATCCAGGAAGGTGTGAGCTACAGCTCCCCAGACAGCCAGCTACCTGTCCACAACTTCACTCCTCACTGGCTCTAGTCAGTTTCTAGCCATTACTGTCTCTCCCTCTGCCCGCCAAGGGATAACTTTCTTTACTTGTATCCTGAGTCTGTGTGGTTACAGAAACATGGGATTTAATTAGAGCTGCATTGCATCTCAGAAATCATTTGGTCCAGTCCCTCTGCTGTTTAAATAGAGGTGACTGAGGTCCAGAGATGGGGGACTAACGTGTCAGTAGCCTCAAGCTGGTGGGGAAGTGGAAAAGGGAGGCTTGGCCAGAGATGTCCCTTATTTCCTCTTCCTTCAGGCCCAAGGTATTCTGGGCCAAGGGCTGGAGGTCCCCTCGCCCAGGCGACACCCTGTCCCCTCCCAAAGTGGGATCGTTTCCATGCTGTTTCTGTACCATCAGACACAAATGTCTGAGTGGGAGAGAAGGCGAGGGGATCTGCCGCAGAACCAGGCTTAGGCCACTTTGAACTGTTCCCTACTCCTACTTTACTAGGTCTGTATCCCAGAGTCATTGAGAGTAAGGCAGAAAGAATGACTCTTCTTCTCCTCTTTGCCCTCTCCAAGGCATGTGTGGCCTTCTTACAGGGGGAGGGAGGCTGGTTTAATCTCCAGGTTCAAAGGCCATCCTTTCCTCTTCCTTTGGGTTGGGGTTTCTTTACAAATGGCCAAGATGTCTGCATTACTTACCTTCCACATCCATGAGATGAGGGCCTACCTAATCAATGTGTGTCTGCATCCCCCAGTGCACCTCTGTTTCTCTTTCTTTGTGTCTTTCTCCTCCACATCATCTCCTGTCTTCCTCCTTGTTTCTCTTCCTTCTCCCTCTTCTTCCTGTATCTCTTCTTCTCTCTGTATCCCTCTGTCTCCTGTTTCTTTCTTCTCTGTTACTTTCTCTTTGTGAGTTGTCTTCTCCCTCTACACCCCATTTCTGTCAGGTTCTGGTTCTGTCTCTGTGTGTGGGATAGTATTCATTCATTCAATAAGGATACTATTGGTTGGACTAGGCCTGGTCTTGAGAGGCCCCTCTTCCTACAGGAGTGTGAGGGAATGGGTCTTCCTGCATATCTGGGTTGCAGATTTATACAAATGGGAGTGGAGAATAGCGCAGGTTGGCCTGGCTCTGGGATTCCTCAGTGAGGGCAGGCCGGGGTTTCTTTTTATACCTGCCTTCGGGCCAAGCTCCTTGTGCTCATGTTCAGTGGTCCTACCAGCCAGAAAGTCCTTGACAAGTTCCCATAGGCCTCTAACTCTTAGGACAGGCTTCCTAAAGGAAGTTGCTCTAGATCTGGGGCTTAAAGGGCCTTTGGGATTTGGTCAACTGAGAGAAAGATGTTTGGGGGCAAAGATAGGCCTGGGAAATTCAGGGACTTGGGAGGCTACGTCACAATGGGCCCTGGAGTCTTCAATGCTAGGATGAAGAGTTTGGGCTAGACCTGATGGTCAATAGAGAGACATTCTAGAGCCTATATACAGAGGAGACAGCATCATGGAATAAATAGCCTCTGGTGGACTTAGAGACCAAAGGGTTGGGTTTGAACCCCAGCTTTGACACTTGCTCCATTGTGTAATCTCCCCCACCGACCTTGCCACCTCAGTTTCCTTATTTGTAATATAATGGGCCCTGATGACATCATCTTTGAGGTCGCTTTCAGCTCTTGACATTCTGTGATGTGGGATATGGAAGAATGTGGAAGACTTGGGTCCTAGGCTGGCCGTGTGACATTGAGCAAGGTCCTGCCCTTCTCTGAGCCTTGGGTCCTTTCTCTGCCAAACAAGGAGGCCATGTGGGGTGGTTTCTAAGGTCCCTTTGACCCTGGTAGCTGGTCATTTTAAATCCCAATCTTCCACGTGCACTCGGGTTTGGAGTCAGAGGCCTCTGAGCTATATCCTTGGACAAATCTTTTCTTCTCTCAGGCCTAACTTTCCTTTTCTGTACAATGAAGGGCTTGGACTAGGTTGTCTCCAAGATCCTTTTGAGAGGCAGTGTGGTGGAATAGATAGAGTGCTGGACTTGTAGTCAGGAAGACTCCAAAGGATTTAGGCCAGACGTCTGAGTCATTTATTCCAGTGGGAGAAATGGGACTAGGTATGGAGTTCTTCAGGGAGGGTAGGTCCCTTCTCTACCTGGGACCTTCCCCTAATTCCTACCTTGTACTAGCTGCATGACTCCAGGCCATTTTATTTCACTGGGCCTCAGTTTCGTCATCTGTAAAATGTGATGTCTAAGGTCCCTTCTAAAATCTATGATCCTGTGATCCTTTCCATCTCTGCTTTATGTTTCAAGAAACATCCCAACCCTTTCATTCTGGTTTCTATGTTCTAAGGGCCCCTCCGGCTCTTGGTCTTATCATCACTATTATAGATGTAAGTCTTCTGTTTAAACAGGGGTGGACACACATGGATAAAAGCCAAAAGACTGACCCTCATACTGCTCTACACCTGTCCATTCCATGTAGACAAAAACCACGAAGGAAGGAATGGTCTACCGACTCCTGGGGTGGCAGAACTATTTAGAACAGGATCAGCAAACCAAGGGATAGATTTGGCCCACTGTTTTTGTTTGGCCTAAATGTTTATAAATAAAGTTTTATCATATTTTAAAATTGAAAAACATTTTAGATTCCTGGGCTTCAGGCTGGACTTGGCCTGCTGGCCATAATGTGCCAACCCTTGTATTAGAGTATTAGTAGAGAAGAGATCTGGTTGGCCTGGTTCTGAGGATCTCCCCCAAAGCCAGTGCTCTTCTCTTTCAGGTAGGCTCATTATATCGTATGGCAGAGATTTGATGGAGGAGATATAATGTACTCCAGACCCTGGCCTGGGACCCATTACCCTCCAAAGAGACACATGTAATGCCCATGAGGCTTTGTTACATCCACAACCACGGGCTTTCCTATGAGAATTAGGAAGACTGTTTTGTAGCTACCCTTCCCAATAGCACATCATGGAGTTAGGGTCCCCGTCTTTTCCCCTCATCCTCTCCCACACAAGCACACATTTCAGTCAGAGGGAAATGCAGGCCTTCAGACCCCATCAGTGTCATGTACCTTAAAGAAGGAGTACATATTCATGCTCACACATACATATGCACAAACTCACATGTATGTACACCCAGACAAGGCATAGCCCACTCTAGTGTACACAGCTATGTAAACACACAAGTATATACATACACTCAGGCTTCATGCCATACACAGGGACCCACAAACACAGGTCACACTTGTACATACAGAGACACATAAACCCACACATAGGCCATCCTGACACACAAAGGCTCTCACACTCGGTGTTCTATAACCTGCCTACTGCCCTCCAGGTTCTCTAACTACCAGTCTGAGAAGTAGCCCCGAATCCCTGCTGGATCCTGAGGTAGGGTGAACAAAAGTCCTGGGCTGAGCGTGACTGACTGGGATAGGTCTGCTCCAAGGTGGGCAGGAGGTGTCCAGAACCAGCCCTCCTTCTTCCCTGGAGGGTGAGATGAGGCTGGGGGTGGGGATGGGGGTGAAGTCCACACCCAGGCTGGATAGCTGGGGTGGGGGAAGGGAGAAGGGGGAGGCAGGCTGTGTGTGTGTGTGTGTGTGTGTGTGTGTGTGTGTGTGTGTGCGCGCGGCGCGTGGCTAATTGTGGGGGGGGGTGTTTTTCCATCGGCATCCTAATGAAGCCTGAAATCCTTGCATCTCTATATGTGCCCAGGTTGGTGTGTGTGTATTATATTATACTGATACTATGTACAACTATGTGCCTAGTGGTTTCTGGTGTGTCTGTCTGTCTACCTTTCTGTGTGTGTGTGTGCATCTGGAGGATTTGTTATGTGTTTGACTGTACGTGTCCAGTTACAGTGGCATACCTACATAGAATACATGCATATGTGGACGTGGGTGTGGGTGTGTGTGTGTCCCTGGGCCTCCTGGTGCCTTTCCGTGTGTGTTGTGTGTCTGTGAACACGTCCCGGGGGGGTGGTTGTCCCAGGGTCACCTAGATTTTGAGTGTGTCCGGGCCTGGATCAGGGCCTGCAGACGTCGGCACATCTGGGAGTCTGGGAGGCAGAGCCTTTGTGTGGCCATCGTTAACTTGGTGCCTGGGGGGAGGGGGGAGCGGTTCAGAAGGATGGTTGGACGCTTGTCCACCACGGGGCCTCTGTCTGAATGTGTGTGTGGTGATGGAGGGGAGGCGGGGAGTGGTATTTTTCCGGGGCCCTTTCTGCCTGGATCCCCCTGTGTCTCTGGAGCCCTTGAGATGTGTCTGTATCTTTACACATGGGGCCACCATCATTTAGGGTCTGGGTGACTCCCTGTCTTTCTATGCGAACCTGCATCTATGACAGGGTGTGCAGGGTGTATTCCTGCCTGCCTTTTCGTCTTGTCTGGTGTCTCTGCATCTGTCCACTGATCTCTGAGCCTTTCATGATGTTTCTGTTTTTAAAGGTGGTTCCAGGTCTTTCTTTCGGGGGCTGGGGGGAGTCTCCCTGGTTATTAGTGTATCTCTTCATCTGTCAGTTCACTCTCCATATTCAGGCTCTTGGGGTGTTGATGTGATTTTTAGGGGGTGCCCTTGGTTTTGGGGGCATTTCTCAGGGGCGTCTGAGTCTTTGTTCTTGTGTCTTTAGGGGGGCCTGTGTATTTTTCTACTCCACACTTTTCAGGACACCTCTCTGAATTTCCAGGGGTCTCCCCAGCTTCCTGCCTCATTCCTCATCCCGTGGGGTGTCTCTGCATTGTTCGGTGGACGTCTTTGAGGATCTCAGGCTGTCTTCACTCTTTAGGGCCCTTCTGTCTGTGGCCTCACAGCTGCTGCGCTGTCTTAGCATCTCCCTTCATGGGGGGGGGCTTTTGTCAGATGCAGGTAAATGACAGACTTGCTTTGTGTCCCCCCAAGAAGGGCCACTCAGGGTCTGCCAGGCAGGGGTGGTGTCTAGCCCCCCCAACCCTGCAGCCCACCCCCTTCCCTCCTCCTCCTTCCCCCATGACCTCTGCTGCCTGCCAGCCCAGAATACATATTTATCAGAGAGTCCACGGGGGCTGCCCTTCCCCCACTGCTCCCCTCAGGGCCCAGGCTGCCCGGCTGCGGAGAAATTAACCCTGTGACATGGGAGAGCGGCTGACACCCGCCCTGCCCGCTGTGACACGCGTATACAAATGTACACGCATATACACGTGTGGAAGCCCAGCACCAGACTCTCAGCCTCACTGGCCAGGCAAAGGACAGAGAAAGGTGTAACACACACACACACACACACACACACACACACTCCTCCAATGGTGAAACATACAGAAAGAGGCACACACAAACTCACAGAAACCAACCCCCACCTACAGACATGGGTGAAACAACATGATGTGTGCTCAGTAGCAAGGGCTGCTCTACACAGAAGGGGACCACCAATGCATGGATGCATGGTGGACATGTGGAGAAACACACATGTGCCCAGACACTGACCTGGAATGGAGCACACAGAAAGATCCACGTGGGAATGACCACACGGAAATGATACTCACAACAGGCCACACAAAATCAGGTGCAGAAGATGAAACACGCAGAAAAATACATCAGAAGGGTTGCATAGAAATATGCACCCATCAGTGAACACTCAGGAACACAGACCTGTGGAGGAAAACATGGAAACGCGCCCACATGGATCACATGGAAACACACAGGTTGTGGATCACATGGAAACGTGATAAAAAAAAGCGTTACACCTCTGTGTGCTGAAAGGCATAAGGCTGTTCCTGTCTCCCCGATTGCTTTCCTCAGTTGCCTTCCACTGTCCCTTCACCTGTTCATTCCGAGGCCCCGGGGTGCAGGGAGGCCAGTGAGGTGCCCAGCCTGCCCCTGCCCTCTCTAGCCAGCCATTGGCCCCAGGGCTGTCTGCCCATCAAGCTCAGAAGAGGGGGAGCCCTTTGGGGACCTGGCTGGTCAGAGAGGGCCTCCTGGAGGAGGAGGTGCTCTAGGGGCAAGGGGACGGGCTCCAGGGGAGGACCCTGTGCCAGAAGTAGGGCCAGGGCCTCCCCGGCTCAGCCTGTCCAGCGGAGCCTCCCTCTCCAGCCCTGGCTTCGGGCTCCTTCCTGAGCCTGCTTATCGATAGGTTAAGTGGTAGGGTCAGGGTTATTGACCATCCGATTAGGAGCTTGTCAGATCAATTCCCCTTCCGTCTCCTCCTTCTCCTCTCTTCCCTCCCTCTCTGCCTCCCGCCCTCTCCTTGCATGGACAGGAAGCTCCCGATTACTGGCATCTTTAGCCATGGTCCCATCCTTCTCTTGCCCCTGGGTCCCTCCCTGCCTCCCCACCCCAGCAGGGGCTGGGTCCTGTCCCTGCCCCACACCCCCTATCTGTGCCTCCCTGCCACGCCCTCATCCTGAGATAAAGTCACACACTGTCACAGTCCAAATGAACCTTGGTGGTTGTGGAATCCAAACCGTCATGTTACAGGTGTGAGGTTCAGAGAGGGGAAGGGACTTAGCTAAGGTCATACGGTTAGTGAGAAGCCTGAGATGAGGACCCAGGCTTGGTGACATCTGGACCAAGCCTCTGCCTGGAGCAGCAGGATTGAAAGGGGAAGCCCTGTGAAGCCCAGCTGGAAGAGGAGAGGGAAGCCTGTGGAGATGCTGGGCAAGGGTGCGGAGTCTGTCCTCGCCTTTCCACATGACCCAGCAAACCCCTTCTTTTCAGTAGGCCTCAGTTTACCCTCTTTTAGCTACAGCCTCTGAAGTGTGAACATTCCACATTCTGCTGCCATCCTGCTGCCTCATTTCTGTGCCCTCTGTTTCTACCCTTTAATCTACGTGCTTCCCACAGAATAGGCCCATGATCAGGTTGAATGGAATTGGAACCAAGCATTCTGCCCTCTGTGCTTTTCCAGCTCCGATGCTCTGTGGCGCTCTGACTTGCTGTGTGATTGGGAACACATTCTTGACCCTCTCTGGGCCAGCTTCACCTTCTCTGTAACATAATGGATTGGACTAGACTGTCTTTCGCTTTGGCATCCTACATTATGACATTCTCTGTTCTAAGGTCTCTCCCACCTCTAGCATTCCATGTCCTAAGGCCCCCCCCCAGCTCTGTCATCCTCTGTTCTAAGGTCCTTCTCAGATCTGACTTTCTATGTTCTCAGGGCTCTCCCAGACCTGACATTCCCCGTTATAAAGGCCCTTCTAGCTTTGACATTCTCAGTAATAAAAGGTCCCTCCCATCTCTGACATTCCCTGTTCTCTCTGTCCTTCATCTTTGACATTCCCTATTTTAGGGTACCTCCGAGTTCTGACGTTCTGTTCTAGGGTCCTTCTCAACTCTGACATTCCCTGTTCTCAGTGCCCTCCCGGCTCTGACATTCCCTGTTCTTGGGGCCCTCCCAGCTCTGACATTCCCTGTTCTCTCTGCCCTCTCATTTCTGACATTCCCTGTTCTAAGGTCCTTCCCAGCTCTGACACTCTGTTCTGAGGTCCTTACTAACTTTGATATTCCCTGTTCTAAAGGCCCTTCTAGTTTTGACATTCTCAATAATAAGATCCCTCCAAGCTTTGACATTCCCTATTCTCAGTGCCCTCTCAGCTCTGAATCCCCTCTTCTAAGGGCCCTCCTAGCTCTGACCTTCCATTTTAAGGGCCCTCCCAGCTCTGATATTCTATGTTCTAAGGTCCCTCCCACCTCTGTCATACTCTGTTCTAAGGTCCTTCTCAGATCTGACATTCTATGTTCTCAGGGCCCCCCCAGCCCTGACATTCCCCATTATAAAGGCTCTTCTAGCTTTGACATTCTCAGTAAGAAGGTCCCTCCCATCTCTGACATTCTCTATTCTCACTGCCCTCCCATCTCTGACATTCCCTATTCTAAGGTCCCTCCCAGCTCTGACAGTCTGTTCTAATGTCCTTTCCAACTCTGACATACCCTGTTCTAAGGGCCCTCGTAGCTCTGACATACCCTGTTCTAAGGGCCCTCCCAGCTCTGACCTTCTCTCTTCTGCTTTCTGAGTTGTATGTCTTGCCATTTTGTGGTTCCTGCCGTGCTGTGTGACTTCAGGGAAGTCTCTTTGCCTCTCTGGGCCTCAGTTTCCCCCCCTTGGTAACACGAGGGTCTTGGACTGGAAGACTGAGAGCTGGGGAATCCCCAGCCCCCCCGCTCCCCCCCCAGCTGCCGTCACTTACAGCAGTATTGACGGCCCGCGGTGTCTGGCCGTGTTCTACACTCCGCGCGGCTAATTGTTTTGACTGGGAATTGGCAAGGCGATTAAACGCCATCGATTTCCCCCCGCGCGCTGCATCGATTTTTAAATTTCCTATTGATCCCGGCCCTAAATCTCCTTAACCAAGACCTCACAGCGCAGATGACAAGCCCTGATTAGCTCCCCCGCCCCTTGAGAGAGCCTGGTGGGGGGGGAGACAGGCCCATGTGCCCCTTCTGTCCCCCCCACCTCTCAGCCCCCCGGTGGGGGATCCCACCAAACCAGCCTGGGAAAGATAGACCTACAACTTCCTCCCCTCTCCTCCAAGCCCCTGCTCTCTGGGCTCGGGGCTTGGGGATCATCCAGGCCTGTCGTTTAACAGAGAGGGAGACTGAGGCTCGGTGAGGGGAGGGAAAGGAGGAAGAGAATGGTCCGGGGGGCCCAGTGAGTTAAAGCCAGAACAAGGTCCAGGACCAAGGTCTCCTGTCTCTTCCCTTCAGGCCACAACTGCCAGAAAGATATTGGCCCCTTCCTTGTACAAAACAGGAAACTGAGGCTTAGGGATGGGAAGGGGCTTGCTTGGGGTCACAGAGGCCTCAGTTTAGAGAGTCAAAGTGGTGTAGTGGATAGGGCACTGGCCTTGGTGTCAGACCTGGTTCAAATCCACCCTCAGATAGTTACTAGCTTCACGACCCTTGGGCTAGTCACTTAAATGGTCTGTGCCTCAATTTCCACCCCCCACCCCAGCCCATCAGCTCCACTTCAGTCTTATCTGGGAAGATTAGAATGTAAGCCCTTTGAGGGCAAGCTTGTCTCTGTATCACCAGCACCTCCCTAATACAGTGCATGGTATGCAGTAAGTGCTTAATCAATGCTTGTTAAATGAAGGGGTGAGTGAATGAAGGAATGAAGGAAAGCTCTAGCCTGATTCTGTCCCTGTCTTGCTGGGTGACCTCAGGGAAATCTCTCGCCCTCTCTGGGCCTCATCCACTGAGGTGGTTGGAGTTGGTGGTTTCCGGGGTCCCTTCCAGGACTGTGATTCTGTGCTCTAGCATCGTACACCTCGAGGCCTTTCGGATCTTAGATGAGCCCTTGTCTGATCTACTTATGTGCCTGGGAAGTCCTTAAGGACATCGACGAGGGTCCTCGTAGCTGCCTCCCCTTTTCCCCCAGCAGGGTTCTGGAGGGGGTGTAGACGCCAGAGGGATGTTGTTGGCTGGAAGTGACCTTTCTCTTTCTCCCTCTCTTCCCTTCCCCAACTAAAGGTTCTCGACTGGACTGGGTTGGTGGACTGAATGAGCTAGCCCCCCTGCTGCCGCTGCTGCTGCCCAAGAGGTAAGGACTCTTGAGTCTGACTGAGCTATGTCCAGTGTCCGGCGGTGGGGGAGAGGAGAATGTGGCTCACCAGGGGCTCCTGTCTGACTGAACTGGAAAAACACAGGGCAGGGGGGCCTCAGTGGACCACAAGTCCCACATGAGCCAGCCATGGGAAGGAGCTAGCCAAAGTATCTAGAATGAGGCAGGTCATGCTTCCGCTGTCCTCTAGCCCTGGCTAGGCCACACGTGGAGGACCAGCTTAGCGTAGCTTAGAGAAGATTTTCACAAACTGGAGCACCCCCAGAGATGAGCACCCAGGATGGCGAGGGCTGTCTTAAAGGCCCTGGGGGTGTTCAGCCTGGAATGGGAAGGCTTGGGGTGGGGCACCACAGCTGTCCTTAGTAACCGAAAGGCTCTGTTTGCAGGGGGTTAGCCTCAGACAGATCATTTGGGCAAATAGAAGGAGATTTTCCCTGATATTCTCAGTTGGCCAAAACCAAAGCAGGCCTCTCCTTGAGGCAGTGATTTTCTGCCACTGAGATCACTGAAGGAGCCTAGGACTTCTATTGAGAAGGGACTTTAGAGATCATCTAGTCCAATGCCCTCATTTGACAGAGGGGGAAACTGAGGCCACATTGAATGGGTGAGGACCGCTTGCTGGGAGTGTGAGAGGGGAGGTTCCTTTCACGGATGAGTTGGGTGTGACAGCTGTTGAGGCCCCTCCCAACTCCCTCAAATTCTGCGACTCTCTGAAAGTGTCCAAGTTCAGACAGCTAATAGCAGAATTAGAATTCAAACCCAGGTCCTCAGACCTGTGCTGTTTTTACTGCCCTACACTGCCACTAACACGAGACTGTAATACTGGGATTTGCTCTGATATCTGGGGAGAACCAGTTGGGAAACATGGTGGGTTCACCATGTAGGTCTTCTGGAGTCAGGAAATCTAGGCCTCAGCTCCAGAAAAAGCCTGCCTTTTTCCTCCTGGGTGTATTCTCTGGCCCTTTGGTTCCTCCTGGGTAATATGGCGAGAATTTAGGGTTCTCTCACAAGATTCTTGTGAGGCCCAAATAACAGTTATTGTCGAGTCATTTCAGTCATGTCCGACTCTCCGTGACCTCATCGGGGGTTTTCTGGGCAGAGATACTGGGGTGGTTTGCCATTTCCTTCTCCAGCTTACTTTACTGATGAGGAAACTGAGGCAAACAGGGTGAAGTGACTTACCCAGGGTCACACAGCTAGTAAGTGTCAGAGGCCAGATTTGAACTAAGAAGAATGAGTCTTCCTGACTCCAGGTCTTGTGCTCTACGTACTATGGCACCACCTAGCAGCCCTGCAGTAAGGCCTCTGTGAACTGTAGAGCACACCGTAAGCTTTGGTGGCCTTTGTATGTGGTCAGACTAGTATGGAGGGCTGTGTAAATGTCAGAGAACTTTGTGGACTGCAGTTATAAAATCAAAAAAGCTTTGTAAACCATACAGTGCTCTGTAAAACTGTGGAGGGCTTTGTGGAGAGGTCTGATCAAGTGGAGAATGTTCCGTAAACCATTAAGGAAGGGCTTTGTATACCATAAAGTGCTTTGTGAACCGTAGGGGATTCTGTAAATTACAAGGTGCTTTGCAAACGGTAGTAGAGGGCTTTCTAATCTGTAAAATGCTTTGGAAACCACTGAGGACTTTGTGAACCATGTTGTAACTTTCATGAAGAAACTGAGTGTAAAGACAGGATTAAAATCGTGCTTATGCTTTGAGACTAGGACAGGGTTCAAGTCGGGGTAGGGGGAGGTAGTAGGTCGAAGGTCACCCTTCAGGGTCAGTGTACGTGGTGTGGATGTCAACTAATCAGTGTCATTGATTTGGCAACAAACAGACCAGAATTTATTCACCAAAAGAAGTATTGTCCATAATATGGTCATCTCTTTTGGGAGGCTACAAGTTGACCCCAGGGTCAGTTTGGAGCCCAGGAAAGAACCCTGGGTTCTAGTCCCAGTTCTGGCCTTGACTTGCATTGTGTTTGTGCAATTTCTGTCTTTCTTTCTTTCTCTTTCTTTCTTTCTTTCTTTCTTTCTTTCTTTCTTTCTTTCTTTCTTTCTTTCTCTCTCTCTCTTCTCTCTTCTCTCTCTCTCTCTCTCTCTCTCTCTCGGCCTTGGTTATTTAAAAGGAGAGGGCTGGACCACACGGTCTCTCTTCTCCATTACCGTTCTGATATGCATGTTCTATGTTCTCAGGCCCTTCAAGCTCTGACATCCAACATTCTAAGGGTTCTGACATTCTCCTTCCTAAAGTCCCCCCAGTTCTGCCCTTCTATGTGGTAAAGGTTCTCCTAGGCCTGACATTCCCTGTTCTAAGACCCCTCCCAGCTCTGACATTCCCTGTTCCAATGCCCCTTGCAGCTCTGACATTCCCTGTTCTAAGGGCCCTCCCAGCTCTGACAATCCCTGTTCTAAGGGCCCTCCCAGCTCTGACATTCCCTGTTCTAAGGGCCCTTCCAGCTCTGACATCTCCTGTTCTAAGGGACCTCTCAGCTCTTACATTCTCTGTATAAGGTCTCTCTCCAGCTCTAACATTCCCTGTTCTGAGGTCCCTCCCTCCTCTGACATTCTGTGTTCTAAAGGCCCTCACAGCCCCAGACATTCTGTTTTATGTTCTAGAATCCCTACCCACTTTTGGTCTATGGGACTCGGCACCTGGGGCCCATCTCTTTACGTCTCCTCAGTGGGTCCACATCTTAGCCTTGTGAGGGTAAGTCTTGTTTGTGGAGAAGGCCGCTATTCACTCAGGGCTAAGCCAGGAAGAGAAGGAGCTCCAGAACCGGGCAAAGCTTGTTAGGCATGAGACCAGAGTTCCTTACATGGGTCGAGGTCAAGGTTCCTCCCAGCTTGATTCCCAAATCATGGAACATCGGAGCGGGGATTGAGCACAGAGCTGGTGGGGGCCTTCCCTGATGTGAGGAACTCGCCATGGTGCCGGGCTTTGAGGTCTGGGATTGGGAGTGCAGATTCTGCTGAAGATGTGAAAGGGAGACAGCACAAGCAGAACGCAGAGACGTGCCCCTTTCTCCGTCCTCACCTGTCACGTTTATTGAGATGCTCTGAGGGTGGTGGTTCTGTAACACAGATGTGGAGTGTGGCCCACAGCTGTAACACTCAGGGCTGGCAGTGGGCTTGATTCAGGTTAGGGAAGGAATTGGGGAAATGAGAGCTTTGGTTTATAGCCATGGAGGGGGGTGATACGGATGTGCAATTTGACTTCCTCCTATGGCAAGGGAGTTGTGTGTCATATTCAGGCTATGGCTCTGTTGGAGGGGGATGTTGGGGAGTGGAGTGGGAAGGGAAGCCTTCCAGATGTGGGAAGGGAGCTTCAGATGTTGGCCAAAGGCAGACAGGTGCCCGAGGCAATAGGTTGCATCTGTGTTGGCAAGGATGCAGATGAGAGGTGGGTGGGCAGAGGGGGGTGTGGGGGGGGATCTTCTTGAAGGCCATTAGAATAGCTGAGGATGCAGTGGGCTTCCAGTCAGGGCCTTTCTAGGGATCCAGCCTCTTCTTCCAGCACTGGGAAAACTAGCTGGAGGGATGCAGATGTGGAGGGCCAGATTTCAGCAGTGAGTGGAACAGACAACCATGTTGCTTCCTTCCTGCCAAACATACCAGGGGCCCCTGGGGGACACAATATTCTCAGGAGACCCATCTGTGGAAGGGGAGGCCCAGGGTACAGGCTCAAGGGTTCTTGGGCTCTTCCCCTGACTCTGTTTGGCAGTTCCAGCCGCCCATCTCTGGAGCTCGTGGCCTGGACCCCAACTGAATGTGACTCTCTCCCACTGACCCAATTCACCTCATGTTTCTGTCTTCCTGTCTGTCTTCCTTCTCTCTTTCACAGTGCAGTGGGGAAGTGCTGGACTTGGAGTTAAGGGGCCTGGGTTTGAATCCTGGTCCTGCTATCTAGATCACTGTCTGGCCTTGGGCAAGCCTCAGTTTCCTCATCAGCAAAACCTGGATATCAGACTAAATGCTCTGAGGTCCTATGTAGCTCTCAGTCTTTCCTCCCCTCCCCTGACATCAGCTTTTCTTCAACCTGAATGGTTTTTTTCTCTCTTGGGCTCTCAGTCCTTATCCCAGGCTCTGTGTGTGTGTGTGTGTGTGTGTGTGTGTGTGTGTGTGTGTGTGTGTGTCCCCATCTCTTGATAAAATGAAGTAGAGAATGCAGAGCCTAGCAGAGCACCAAGAAGAGGAAAGACAGAGAGAAAGAGGGGAAGACAGAACAGAGAAAGAGAAGAAAACTCCTCTGTGCCCCTAGTCTGGAACTCTGTGTGTGTGTGTGTGTGTGTCCCCTACTAGGAGAGTCTGGGGATTGTTGAGGAGGAGAGGACAAGAGCTCACAACATTATGACCAGAGGCCCCTGGGGCTCCTGGCAGGGTTGATGAGAGAGAGGTATGGTGGGAGAGATGGGAGAGGTAGAGGCAGAGTCAGAGAGAACAGATCAGTGAGGGAGAGGGAAAAGAGAGACAGAGAAAAGATGGAAGACAAAGGGGGGGGCAAAGGCAGAGACAGACATGGGAAAGAGAAAAAAGGTCAGAGCAACAGAGATATAAGGAAAGGGTGAGAGAGAGACAGACAGACAGACAGATGGACAGAGAGGCAGAGAAAGAGAGAGAGACAGAGAGGAGAGACAGAAGAGACAGAGAGGAGAGAGAAGAGAGAGATAGAGACAGAGAGAGAGAGAGATGTAGGCAGAAGAGTCAGATAGGAGAGAGACAGAAACAGAGATAGACAGAGATAGATAGAAAGACTCAGAGAAGCAGACAGAGAGATGAGGTTCAAAGTCAGAGAGGAGAGGTAGAGACAGTCAGGGAGAGCAGATTATCAAGAGACAAGATCAGAGAGATGAGACAGAGTCAATCAGGGAGATAGCAGACAGTGACAGCTAGAGAGAGTTACAGAAAGAGAAAGAAAGGACAGAATCAGAGAAAGTTAGAGATGAAGAGTCAAAGATAAATAAAGAGATAGAAAAACAGAAAGGTAGAAACAAAATCAGAGACAGAGACAGTGAGAGATAAAGACAGATTCAGGAAGAGAGAGAGACAAAGTCAGAGAGACAGTGTCAGAAAGACAGAGACAAGTAGAAAGATGGAGACAGGGTCAGAGAGACAGAGAGACAGTGACAGAGACAAGCAGATTCAGTGTCAGAAAGAGACAGAAAGACACGCAGAAAGGTAGGAACATCCAGAGAGATGCTTAGAGACAGTGAGAGAGACAAGTAGAAGGGGAATCAGAGGCAGAAAATCAGAGAGAGAAAGACAGATGAGCCAGCAAGAAGGAAAGGCTGAGTGATCTATGGAGGGGGGCTTGAACCAGAGGAGGAGGAGAGAGGGTGGGGGGGCAGGCAGAGCAGCCCTGGCTAAGGCCCTAACTCTGAAGTCCGGTGTCTAGGCAAGTCCTAGGCAGGGTCCTCAATTTCCAGGGGTGAGTGTGTGGGGTGTTGTGTGTGTGTGGGGGAGAGAGAGAGAGAGAGAGAGAGAGAGAGAGAGAGAGAGAGAGAGAGAGAGAGAGAGAGAGAGAAGGGGGGAGACAGAGAGAGAGAGAGACAGACAGACAAAGGCAGAGAGAAAAAGAGAGAGACAGACAGATAGAGAGATAGAAAGAGAGACAGACAGACACAGACAGATAGACAGAGAAAGACAAAGACAGAGAGAGAGAGAGAATGAGAAAGAGATAGAGAGAGGGGGACAGAGAGAGAGAGTATATTTCTCTTGAGTGAGTCATGAATCGAACACAAGCATCTCTTGTCTGCCCATATCCTCAGTCATGTGGGTCCCCACAGCCCCTGGGTGGCCCCCTCTCTCTGTTTCTGACTGGTCCCTCCACTTTGCATTGCCCTCTCCATCCCCAACCCCAGGCCACCTTCTTGCACTGGCTGAGAAGGCCTGGATCCCCAGGTCTCCAGGGAGGGGCTCAGACCTCTTAGGCCTTTGCCTCAGAAGCTGAGGGGAAAGGTGCAGCACCCCCACACTTCAGGCTCTCCCCACCTCCTCCTGTCTCAGTTGGCTTCTGTCCCTCCAGCAGCCCTCCTCTTGGAGGTCTTGGCCTCTTTGGGCACGAGCTCTTTCTGTCTCTCTGTCTCTGTCTCTGGTCCTGGCCAGGCTCTACTCCCTCTCTCCCTTGATTCCTTCCTTCCTCTGAACATGTCTCCCTCCATCTCTCCCCTGTCCCCTCCCCTCCTCCCTTTGCTGTCCCTCTCTTCCTTTCTTTCTCTGCCTCCTGGGTCTCTCTCCTCTCTTCCCCTCTCCTTCTTTCTTTTCCTGTCCTGTCTCTCCAGTCCTCCAGCTTGGCGGGCCTATTTTCCCCCCTCCCCCCTCCCTTCTCCCCTCTTTCCATCTCTTTTTCTATCCCTCTTTTCCTCTCTTGGTCTTGTTCCATTGTCCCTCCCTCTCTTCTCTGCATCCCTTCATGTTTCTCTGTCTCTGTTTCTTTCTGTCTCTGCCTGCCTCTGTATCTCCCTGTATCTCTCTCTTTCTTTAACCCCCTACCCGTTCCCCTTGTCTCTCTGTGTCTCTCCCTGTGTCTCACACCCACCTCGGAAATAATTGCTTTTGTCTGGGCTGGACTGGACTCGTGCTGCTGTGGTGGGGGGGAGAGGAGGAGGAGCGGGGGGCTCTGGGGGGGTTGGGAGGGACGGATGGAGGTCGCTTGGTGAATTTGCTCAGGCATTTGTCCGGGCGGAGGGGGTGTGCGTGTGTATGAGTGTGCTGAGGTTGTCTGTGAGTGTGTGAGCATGTGTGTGTGTGTCTATACACACGTGTGTTTGCATGTGTGAATGTGTATGGGGATGTGCAAGGGGATGACACGAGTCCACCCAGAGCAGGGACCAGGACAGTCTCTTGGAGCCCCTTCTGGATTTCAGGGTGTGTGTGTGTGTGTGTGTGCGCGCGCGTACCTTCACATCTATTCTACTCCCATGGTCACTCAGATACACACACTGGCCACTGACACACACACAACAGTGCATGTAGAAACACACATGATCACCATGACCCAGACATGAACCCACATGTCGTAACCACCCAGAACCACAGAAAGACATACATGGCGCCTGAGATACACACTAAACTGCCTCCCCACTCACATACACATACAGTCATTGAGAGACATACATAGAAATACACACATGGTTTTTGAAACACACACCCCACGTGAAAACATGCATGGTTACTGAAGACATGGAAGGACAGACACCTGGTCACACCTGTCACTGCAGCTTGTGAGCACACACACATACAACCAGGTACCCAGAGACACTACAGTCACCGACCCACACCTGCTCACGCCTACGCACACCCTCATCCATGCTGCAGACAGACCCAGGGGCCGCAGCCCTCCCTCCTTCCCTTCCCCTACCAAGGACATAGCCATCAGGGCCAACAAACAGACACACACAACAGACACACACACACACACAACACACACACCCAAAGTCACAACCTAGGGAGAACCACACAGTAGGGCAAAGAGATACAGAGATGACAGACAGACAGACACACACACAGAACAGAGGGGGGAAGGGCGGGGCAGGGCTCAGTCCTTCAGCCTGACCCTAGGCTATCGATCCCAGTCTCCCCCCAAAGAATGTCCTCCATTACATGTTTCTCTCTCTTTCTCTCTCTGAGACCTCTTCCCCACCCATCCCCAGGTTTATTTTTTCAGAGTTCTCTTGTTTCCCCCCCACACCTCGTGTTATCTCTGTCT